>NW_028318810.1:0-715000 GCF_062004578.1 Staurois parvus
CCTGCCAATGTGTAGAATTGGGCTTTATGTAGACTTAAGAGAGAAGCTATGTAAACTATTTTTCTACTCTTTAGTTTTTGATCTCCAGTTATACAGCTGTACTGTAAATACAAATCTGAATTCAAGATCCAAAAAATACTAAATCACAAGGGAAAATGCTTGCCTCCAGTGTGATGTGCCATAGTAATCTTTCTATTTTGATGCCTCCCCACCTCTGTAATCTTCTGGTGTGGCAAGAGTTAATAGAACTGAGGAGCTGTCACAGGAACACATCAAAAGTGCCCAACTATGCCCGCCTTTCCATCAGGGGCGGACTGACAATTCATGGGGCCCCTGGGAAATAGAGGATCATGGTTTTTTGCCCAAACTCAAAAAAGCCTATAAAAAAGGTACTAGGGGCATTTCATGGGGCCCCCAACTGACCCCGGGCCCTCGGGCAGTGCCTGAGTGTTCGAATGGTCAGTCCACCCCTGCTTTCCATACATCTGCTCCATTCAGAGGTACTACTGCTTCTATGAATGGAGTGGGCAGACCTTTCAATCATCTGCCCATCCTCCATTCATAGATCGCGATTCATTCATAGAAACTGTAGTACGGTTTCTATGAATGGAGGGCAGGCATAGTTGGGCACTCTTGATGTGTGCCTGTGACAACTCCTCAGGTCTACGAGGGGAGTTCCAAGTCAAACTGGGACTTTTGAGTTAATATAATAAAAGAACCAATTTTAAGGAGTGGAAACTGAATTTATTTTTCTACATACTCCCCTGCTAGATTTATGCACTTTTCCCAGCATTTACCTAATGCCTGGAAAGCTTCGGCATAGAAAGATGTGTTCGTACACCTGAACCATCCTAGGATAGCCGGCTTCACTTCATGAATGGTTGTGTTCAGTTCCCACAGATAGATTAGTCTCTTGTGCAATTTCACGACAGGTGTTGGTTATCCAGGATCAGGCATTCTACACGCTGAATGTTCACAGGAATGACTGCTGTGGGCTGAGAACCACCACGGCTGAGATTATCTCTGACGGATGTACGACTATCTTTGAAACGTTTACACCTTTTAATGTCTCACTGTGGCTGAGCATCTCATCACCGTACTGTGCTTGAAAGCTTTTTGTAGATATCAGCGGGTTTTACGCCTTCATTCACAAGAAACTTCATCACCACACACAGTTTCATGTACACACCAAAACTGTTGTCTGCCATGTCGATCGACAGTCTCTGGACTGGCCCGCAACATGTGCACCGCCTATCAGTAATAGGACACACTTGTGTAGTATCGCCACGCTAGCATCCCTTTTATACCTGTAAAATTAAAAGTTTGCTTGGACTTGAACGCCCCTCGTTTTTTAACTTTTTTTTTCATATATATCTCTATCTCTCTATATCGGCCTCCTACAACCACTTGTACAGTAGCAGTCAGGCTAAGGACCAATTGAACACTGCAACAGCACATTTGCTGACCGGAAACATGCTGCAGGAGAAAGCAGAGTGATTTCTGCTGAATGGGTGAATAAACTCCAGAACAGATCACATGACTCGCCCCATGGAAATGCACAGTGATGGTTTCTTCAGCCAGGGTCTGCTGCTGTTTGTGTTTAAAGGGAATGCATGGTAGTTTTGTACATATTTTTTAGGTATGGTGTGTTTTTTTATACATACATACTAATTAGAGATGAGCGAATCGAACTTGGCGAAGTGGAATTCGTTTCGAATTTTAGGAAAAATTTGATTCGCATCGAATCCGAATATTAGCAAACTTCAGATGCGCGAATCGAATTTTTCCCGATCGGCCGATTTTCATCCCTTCTACAGCCGGCAAAAAGTGTCCCTGCAGAGAGCTCCGCTATTTCTGACAGTTCTCTGACAGTTCCTTCACATTTACAGCGGTTGAAACATTGTATCTATTTGTTTCCATTTAGGATACAGATGTTTTTAATCGGAAACAAATAGATACAATGTTTCAACCGCTGTAAATGTGAAGGAACTGTCATAGAACTGTCAGAAATAGCGGAGCTCTCTGCAGATACACTTTTTGCTGGAATGGAATTCTTCTTCATCCTCATCCTACTTCTTCTTCTTCTTCATCCTCATCCTACTTCTTCTTCTTCATCCTCATCCTTCTTCTTCTTCTTCATCCTCATCCTTCTTCTTCTTCTTCATCCTCATCCTTCTTCTTCTTCTTCATCCTCATCCTTCTTCTTCTTCTTCATCCTCATCCTTCTTCTTCTTCTTCTTCTTCATCCTCATCCTTCTTCTTCTTCTTCATCCTCATCCTTCTTCTTCTTCATCCTCATCCTTCTTCTTCTTCTTCATCCTCATCCTTCTTCTTCTTCTTCATCCTCATCCTTCTTCTTCTTCTTCATCCTCATCCTTCTTCTTCTTCTTCATCCTCATCCTTCTTCTTCTTCTTCATCCTCATCCTTCTTCTTCTTCTTCTTCTTCATCCTTCTTCTTCTTCTTCATCCTCATCCTTCTTCTTCTTCTTCTTCTTCTTCATCCTTCTTCTTCTTCATCCTTCTTCATCCTCATCCTTCTTCTTCTTCATCCTCATCCTTCTTCTTCTTCTTCTTCATCCTACTTCCTCTTCTTCTTCTTCTTCTTCTTCTTCATCCTCATCCTACTTCTTCTTCATCCTCATCCTTCTTCTTCTTCTTCTTCTTCTTTTCATCTTTTCATTCTTCTTCTTCTTCTTCTTCTTCTTTTCATCTTTTCATTCTTCTTCTTTTCATTCTTCTTCTTCTTCTTCTTCTTCTTCATCTTCTTCATCATCTTCATCTTCTTCATCATCTTCATCATCTTCATCTTCTTCGTCGTGCCCCGTGACTGCCCAAATGAGTGAAGTGTGCGGTGATTCTAAGATCGACGGCACTCATCTGCATGTCATACTGACTGACAGTATTATTTCTCTTCCCCAGCAGACTCCAAGGGCATTTAAATTAAAGGTACAGTGTTCTGCACTAATATAAAGGCTCTCTGAAGCCTAGAAACCCTTTTAATAAGTTAAATTCGCGGCGAATAAATTTGCATCGAATCGAATTTCTGCCGCAAATTCGGCGAATCAGCCGAATCGAATTTTTGAATAATTCGCTCATCTCTAATACTAATATTATATATATATAATATAATTTATTTTTTTTTTGGCCAGTAAATGGTAAACAATTTTAATTTAAAGCGGAGTTACACTCACCCTGTCAAAAAATAAGTCAGCAGCTACAAAAACACACCGGTCCCGTGGTGTGTCCCCTGCAGCCCGTTTCATCGGCCATCCTGTGTTCCAGGCGCTGGCATCTTCAGTGTGGGCACCCGGCTGTGATAGCTTGCGGCTTCACAGCCGGGTGCCCTCTGAGCATGCGCGAGTAGCGCTGCGCTTCATGAATGGTCCTGTAGTCTTTTGGGACCTGTCGTGTGTCCCAAAAGACTACAGGGAGGGAGGACAGCTTCCAGTCACCTAGGCGATCGGACCTGAAGTGGGAGCGGGTACCTGTCAAATTCGGTAACCCGCACCCCCCAAAGGTGCCAATCCTTAATGGGGAGCGGGGTAGCAGTCCTTAAAGCGGAACTTCCCCTTTTGGGTGGAGCTCCACTTTTAAGTTTTTTTTTTTTTATCCCCCTTTAAGTGAAAAGCCGTCTCCATTTCATTGCTGTAAATCCCTTACTTTTTTCATTGCTCTGTAGCTGGAGTTTAAACACAAGACTGACTGACCCATGGCACAGTGCAATGCCAGGTGCCAGCAAAGCTATTAAATAGGCTGTGCTGTCTCTTTAGATGACCCTCGGTGCTCTGGGAATCTGGGGAAAAAAATGTATGAGTATTATAAACTATTATGGTTCTCCTTTTTAAGAGCGCAGAAGATGGGTAGATGTTCTTTTTGGCACAAGTTGTTATTCAGCAACTTTTTTTTTTTTTTTTTTCCCTGGCAGATGACACCAGATGAGTAAGCGATGTCATTGTGCCCTTTGCACTTTAGTCTCCCACATTTTTCCCTGGCACAGCCTGTCTTGTTAATGTTTGGGAATGCCAGAACAGAATAATGATTAACTGGATTGGCCATGGGGCTGACGTGACCATCAAAGATTAGAAACTTGCAGATTAAACTTGAATTCCAGCTTTTGCTGCAATACTGACCCTCAGTCCAGATATCTCCTCCTAAATACTTTTGCTTTCTTGCCCATTGAGGGACGCAGAACATCTTAAACCTTTTGGGTTATACAGCCACCTACCAAAGTATTGCACACTGACGAACAACAACCTGTATAACCAGCATGTCTGTCTTCGGAGGACAGATGTCTTTTCTTCAGCTCTGCTGTTAATGTCAGTTTCTCAGTTATCTCAGCCTGGAGTTAGGACTGGACTGTCAGATCCTGGTGAACTGGTCATTGCGGGGTGAACCTGGAGGGCACTGGGCTTCTCATTGACTCCTCTGGTTAAGATAGCGGCAGAGTGCTTTCCATGTCCCTGGAAGTCACCGGCATTGCCTCCGCACTTGCCTTGTCTCTGAAGGGTCACTTAGTAATTGGGCCATTCATACGAAGCATCGGGAGATCCCTCAGTTTTACTGGTCGCTGGGTGCCATTATTCCCCATTTTCCTCTGACTTTGCTGTGGGATAAAGTGCTGGCATCATTCTGTTGGGTGTCGCACGCCTGTGCCATACAGCATCGAGGAAGCATCTTCCTGCTGCTGCACTGAGCCACATGGAACTTCTATCTTCAATCAATTAGTGTTGCCTGCTGACCATGACTTGGGTCAGCAGGGCATGGCAAATGTAATTTTAATCTAGGAGCCAGCTAAAAAAGTTAGGAGCCAGTTTACTAAATTGGCTGCCCGACACCGGGAACTGCGAGAAGAAGAAAAGAATAATTACATTAGACCTCATTCCCCCCCTGATCCCACTGTACCAGTGTCCCATGATCCCCTGCTTCACTGGTCCGGGGATATTAAATCTTTGCAGCTTTCTCTCCTCCCAACACTGGCAGGACAGGCTAGACTGATTCTGATTACAATGCCTCTTGTCCGTATGCTGTGAAGTACGGATAGGGAGGTTTCAAATCCCTGGATCAGTGAAGCAGCATCCCGGTGCCTGACAGCGAATGGCTCACTAAAGGCCAGGCGCTAGGACTCCATTTCTAGTTGCCATGGCAACCTGGCGCCCTACCTCCGGCTGCCTGACCTTCCGGTCATGAAGCTTCACCTGATACTAGGTGTGAGTACTGGAAACCGTGATGGGTAGAGAGATGGATATACATACACACAGGATCCCCCGCCTGTGTCTGTGCGCAGTGTTGAATGAAAATATATATATATATACATTTGTGCTCAAAAGTTTGCATACCCTGGCAGAAATTGTGAAATTTTGATATTGAAAATATGACTGATCGTGCCAAAAAATGCTCTTTTTATTGAAGGATGATGATCATATGAAGCCAATTATTATCAAATAGTTGTTTTGCTCCTTTTTAATTCATAAAGATAACAGAAATCACCCAAATGGCCATGATCAAAAGTTCCCCCCCCCCCCCCCCCCCCCTGGAATGTTTGGCCTTGGTACAGACACACAAGGTGACACACGCGGGTTAAAATGCCAATTAGAGGTTAATGTCCCACATCTGTGGCTTTTAAATTGCAATTAGTGTCAGTGTATAAATAGTCAATGAGTTTGTTAGCTCTTACGTGGAAGTACTAACTAGGCTGAGTAATGGGGGATGAGAAAAGAACTGTCAAATGTACTGCATAACAAGGTAATGGAACTTTATAAAGATGGAAAAGGACATAAAAAATATATCCAAAGCCTTGAATATGCCAATCAGTACTGTTCAATCACCTATTAAGAAGTGGAAAGTTCGGGGATGTCTTGATACCAAGCCAAGGTCAGGTAGACCAAGAAAGATTGCAGCCATTACCTTGCTACGCAGGACTTTTGACAGTTCGTTTCTGATCCCCATGGCTCAGTATCTAGCCTAGACAGTGCTTTCACATAAGCTAACAAACTCATTGACAATTTATACACTGACACTAATTGCAATTTAAAAAGCCACAGACGTGGGACATTATATGTACTGGTAATTTTTGGCCTGGCATGGTTTGGCTACACACAGGTGGACTTTAGGTGTTTTATTACTTCTGTGCCTGTGCTAGGGCTTTTCATCATTCTATTTGTCCTGGTAACCCCTGAGAATTAAAAGTGATGGGAAGCATAAAAAAATATAAAAGCTGTCACCTGAACAGGAACAGGGAAATTCTTCCAAATGGAACACCTGTATTTCTGACAGCGAAGGGCCCTGCATTTCCTTTTTGAGGTCACTTTTGTCTTCTTTGGGCTTTTATGCGCAATACACTGTATTGCATGGATTTCTGTGCACTTGCAGTGCCGAAAAATGCAGCTTGCTGTACTTTTATTTTTTATTTTTTCCTGCACTGCAATAGTGTGAGCTATGCCCATGGATTTACCCAGTTTTGTAGAGATTTCATCTCAATTTCTGTTGCATCTCCGGGACAGAAAGTGACCCAGACGACAGCAAATAAGTAAGACATCTTAACCCTTCCCCACTCTATCCAAGACTAAAGGTTCTGGCTGTGCATACACTTGGCATGACAGAAATGAACTGTCATTGAAGCAGTAACAGATGACGGCTACATCTGTAAGATACCAGCTTTGGTTTTATTCTTGTTGAATGTTTCTTTGCCTTCCTGACTTCTAAGACTTTCCATCCTGTTGCTATGTTCCTGGACATGTTTCACAAAAGCTTTCTTCTTCTTTTTTTTTTCTTACCCCAGGTATGACCCTGAGAGGGATGAGTGGCAGCTCGTAGCTCCAATGAGGACACGTCGGATTGGAGTAGGTGTGGCAGTGCTCAACCGCCTCCTCTATGCAGTTGGTGGCTTTGATGGGACGAATAGACTGAACTCAGCAGAGTGCTATTATCCCGAGACGGATGAGTGGCGGGATATTGCATCTATGAATGTTGTACGTAGTGGTGCAGGTAAGATCTCAGTAATGTCGTCCAGATTCCCAATTGATGAGGGAAAGATTGGTGCTTGCTGGCATGAACAAGTTGTAAAATCATGTTTGGGTCAATACATTAGGGCAGCATTTCTCAGCCACAATTACATGGACCCTAGGGCTCCTCCAAAGGTTATTAGGGGTTCCTTGAGCAATTTCTGCCTCCCAGGTAAGTTACAACTGACGCCAGCGACCTGTCAACAACCTGTAAAGGAGATCTTCTCTTACTGTGACCCCCCCCATGTAAGCGGGCTTCTCTTACTGTGACCCCCCCATGTAAGCAGGCTTCTCTTACTGTGACCCCCCCCCCCCATGTAAGCGGGCTTCTCTCACTGACCCCCCATGTAAGCGGGCTTCTCTCACTGACCCCCCATGTAAGCGGGCTTCTCTCGCTGACCCCCCATGTAAGCGGGCTTCTCTCACTGACCCCCCATGTAAGCGGGCTTCTCTCACTGACCCCCCATGTAAGCGGGCTTCTCTCACTGACCCCCCCCCATGTAAGCGGGCTTCTCTCACTGACCCCCCCCCCCCATGTAAGCGGGCTTCTCTCACTGACCCCCCCCCATGTAAGCGGGCTTCTCTCACTGAACCCCCCCCATGTAAGCGGGCTTCTCTCACTGAACCCCCCCATGTAAGCGGGCTTCTCTCACTGAACCCCCCCCATGTAAGCGGGCTTCTCTCACTGAACCCCCCCATGTAAGCGGGCTTCTCTCACTGAACCCCCCCATGTAAGCGGGCTTCTCTCATTGAACCCCCCCATGTAAGCGGGCTTCTCTCATTGAACCCCCCCATGTAAGCGGGCTTCTCTCACTGAACCCCCCCCCCCATGTAAGCGGGCTTCTCTCACTGAACCCCCCCCCCCATGTAAGCGGGCTTCTCTCACTGAACCCCCCCCCCCCATGTAAGCGGGCTTCTCTCACTGAACCCCCCCCCCATGTAAGCGGGCTTCTCTCACTGAACCCCCCATGTAAGCGGGCTTCTCTCACTGAACCCCCCCCCCCCCCCCCCCCGTAAGCGGGCTTCTCTCACTGAACCCCCCCCCCCCCCCATGTAAGTGGGCTTCTCTCACTGAACCCCCCCATGTAAGCGGGCTTCTCTCACTGAACCCCCCCCATGTAAGCGGGCTTCTCTCACTGAACCCCCCCCATGTAAGCGGGCTTCTCTCACTGAACCCCCCCCATGTAAGCGGGCTTCTCTCACTGAACCCCCCCCCATGTAAGCGGGCTTCTCTCACTGAACCCCCCCCCATGTAAGCGGGCTTCTCTCACTAAACCCCCCCCCCCCTATGTAAGCGGGCTTCTCTCACTGAACCCCCCCCCCCACCCCATGGAAGCGGGCTTCTCTCACTGAACCCCCCCACCCCATGGAAGCGGGCTTCTCTCACTGAACCCCCCCCACCCCCACCCCATGGAAGCGAGCTTCTCTCACTGACCCCCCCCCAATGTAAGAAGACCACTCCCCATTACCACCAATGCAAGTGAGCACCTCTGTACTAACACCAATGTAAGTGGCTAGTTCTCACTACCAAAGTAAGGAAGCACTGCAATGGCTACTAGTGTAAGCGGTCATACACTGACCACCAATGCAAAGAGGCACTTCCATTGACCACCAAGGAAGCACTGCAATTTTCATGGTCTGGGTTTCTTTGTTGGTCATTTGTTTTTTATTATGCATTTTATTTTCTTATATTAGAATTATAAACAATGTTTTTTGTTTTTTTTTTTTTGTTATAGAGAAACCTTTTTGAGGATTGAAACTTTTATGTATGCCCCCTTCTTAATTTTATTCTTTTATCCACAACTTATTGTTCACACAAATAACCTGTCGTAGCCATAATAGACCTGAAAGTTATTTGAAGGGTTCCTCCAAAAAAAAGTTGCATTAGAACATAATGCATGTATTTGCAGGGAAAAAAATCAATCCAAAACAGTTTTCAATTTTCCGGGGGTTTTCTCACATGCATAGTTTTAATTTACCTCATGCATGTTTGTTTATATTGCTGTATTTTACATTTTACAAGGATCATACGTTTGTCCCTCCTGAGGCTTTCACATGAATCCAATCGGGTTTGCCTATAAGCTTTTCATGTGGAACCTCCATTTACCCCTTTGGACTGGTGGGTGTGTCAGGGACCAGAAGTGTGTGGACTGACACAGGGAAACGCAGGTTTCAGATATAGTAAATAATATAATTTATTGACTAACAATACAAACGCAGTGCAAAACTAAACATAACACAGTGCAAACAAACTGAACCAAACCTCCAACAGATAACAAACATACGTTACAAGAGTAGTCAGGCAGGCCGGGTCATAGCAAATGGGCAAACGGAGTACCAGGAGCAGGCGGGAGAGTGGTCAGGACTAGCCGAGGTCAGTACAGGCAGAGTTCAGGCAGCGTCAGGACAGGCAGAAACAGGATCAGGAAACCAGGGCCAAGCAAACAGTACAACAAGGCACTGACTGCAGGTCTGGCCATCCCTTAAATACACCACCTGCAATCAGCCCCTGGTGATGGCTAATTGCCGAAGTGAGCCTCTGGTTGTTGAGAGCACCCGCTGGCCAGCCCTGGTACTGCAGCCCACAAGGCAGGTGAGTCCCACCACTATTGGCAAGTCCATTCCTGACAGGGTGTAAATGGATTTGTGTCTGTTTACACCCACCTACCTCCAATCTGATCCGGTCCGCTAAAAAAAACCTAAGGATCCCCCTCCATGTAAGTGGATTGGAGGGCAGTTGGATGTAAATGGACAGTGAAGTCCTTTTACACCTGGCCACCCATAGAATAGAGCAGGCTCTGACTGTGTGCACTCAGCAGATATTAGGCAGACACGGAGCTGTCATCCGCCAGCTCTGCTCTGATCTGATCTGGGGATCAGCGGACAGATCCCCTGCTGATATAAACAGAACCTGCCCCATGTGAAAGGGGCCTTAATGTGTAGGTCAGGGCAAAAAAACATTTGCAGTACATCTCTGCAATGCATGCACATTTTGCCAAGTTTTATCCCCTTAAGTACCCTGCAAGTACAGAATAATACCTGCTGACCTGCCAGGAATGCTCTCCACTCCTAACCCCTGTTATGGGCTGTATGGTGTCAGCCCTGCCTAAATGAGAGTATGCAGTGCTAGGGAAGGGTGGGGGGAGCATTATTATGAACCTGTTGCTTTGCCCTTCATGGATAAAGCACAAGCTTGCTTTTTTAAAACGACAATAGATTCTGACTGGCAATAATTGTGACCTCCTAACAGGTGTCTATTAAAAGAAAAAAAAAACATTCAGGTGGTGTTAAACCACATTTCTGTAGGCGGGAAAACCCTAGTTTCATGAGATATACTACCTTGAAATTGTGTATTAATTAAAATTTTCAAGTGAACTTTTAAAGTATAAAGTCAAAACCTCCTTTTTTTTTTTTTTTTTTTTAATTTAAATATTAGTTTAAGTGAATAAGTTATACAAACTTTCTCTTTAAAAACATTAACACAATTATAGTACAATAATCATATCACCCATTTCTACTCTCCCACACACACATCTCCTATCTACCACCCTCCCCCTCCACTCTGCGTTCTTTTTCTACTCTTTGGAGGATGTGGATCCCAGAAAGGATTAAGAGGTGTACTCATATTATTTTATATTGTTCCCCCATACATTCTATATTTAAATTTTTGAATTTTTTAATTCCACCCATTTATTCCAACTTGTATAATATGTCCCCATCTTATCTTCATTTATATGGTAAAGCTCCTCCATCTTACATATTTGATCAACCCAGTCCTCTATTTTCAGCACCTCCTGTCTCCGCCAGAACTTGGGTATCTCTCTCGAGATCTCTGGTTGTCACCAGAATAGGAATAGAGGGAAAATCCTCCAGTGGGGTTACAAATTCTATTGACCCTGGTGGAAACAAGGGATTCCCATTTGTGTCCCATTGCAGAGATTTAAATCCCTTTTAAGTCCTATCCCATAGCCAGAGGGCAAAATAAAAATAAAAAGCTGATAGGGATTATAACCCTCCTCTACTCTATCCAAAATCAGAAAAAATTGTTTTGCCTTTAGATCCACTTGAATGAAAAATGATTACTACATAAAATAATGCACTGCTCTGGTATCCCATACTGCTGGACCCTTACGTGGCAAAGTTCGTTTTTCGGAAGGTTTATAGAAAATGATTTGAACATATTCTAGTAATTGGTATTTTGGAATAGTTTGGTGGTAGTGGTTTTAGCCTGATGGATTGTTTGTCTGAACAGTAGAAGGCTTTCACAACCCAACTGCCACGTATTCCAAATGGTCTTTTTATAACATATCTTGAAAATCGTCATCTGCAGAGGTGGATTTTCCAGCAAGTGGAAGAATCCGTTCAACCAGCCAGTCGGTTGCAATTTTGTTTTGTGGATATCTTTTGTTTTTTATCACCTTATAGACCTAATACTGGTTTTACATTTATAGGAGCCTGTGCTCTCGACACCAGCATGTACGCCATGGGCGGTTACGATGGTAGAGACCAGCTGAACAGTGTGGAGAAATACGATGTGGAGAAAAACTCCTGGAGTTTTGTGGCGCCTATGACACACCGTAGAAGCGCACTAGGAGTCACCGTTCACCAGGGGAAGATCTATGTATTAGGTAATGGAGACTATAAATGTGTATTTACCCTTTAAAGAAAAAAAAAATACACTTGAATGATGTTTCATATACACCTATGAAAAAAATGCCTGCTGTGCGTGAGCATTTCACATTTAGCACTTAAAGGATAGCTGTGCTTTCAAAACACATTAAAAGACTCCACAACAGGTATGAAGTACAGGCACCTGCCTACAGTGCCTTGAAAAAGTATTCATATCCCTTGAAATTTTCCAATTTGTCATGTTACAACCAAAAACTTGAATGTATTTTATTGGAATTTTATGTGATAGACCGACAGAAAGTGGAAGATATTCGTTAACTGGAAGGAAAATGAAAAATGGTTTTCAAATTGTTTTACAAATATCTGAAAAGTGTGGCGTGTATTTGTATTCAGCCCCCTTTTGATACCCCTACCTAAAATCTAGTGGAACCAATTGCTTAGAAGTCACCTAATTAGTAAATGGAGTCCACCTGTGTTTCATTTACTCAGTATAATTACAGCTGTTCGGTGAAGCCCCCAGAGGTTTGTCAGAGAACATTAGTGCACAAACAGCATCATGAAGGTCAAGTAACACACTAGACAGGTCAGGGATAAAGTTGTGGATAAGTTTAAAGCAGAGTTAGGTTATATAAAAAAATAAATAAATATCCCAAGCTTTGAACATCTCACGGAGCACTGTTCAATCCATCATCTAAAAAATGGAAAGAGTATGGCACAACTGCAAACCTACCAAGACATGGCCATCCACCTAAACTTACAGGCCAGGCAAGGAGAGCATTAATCAGAGAAGCAACCAAAAGGCCCATGGTAACTGGAGGAGCTGCAGAGATCCACAGCTCAGGTGGGAGAATCTATCCACAGGACAACTATTAGTCGTGCACTCCACAAATCTGGCCTTTATGGAAGAGTGGCAATAAGAAAGCCATTGTTGATAGAAAGCCATAAGAAGTCCTGTTTGCAGTTTGTGAGAAGCCATGTGGGGGACACAGCAAACATGTGGAAGAAGGTGCTCTGGTCAGATGAGACCAAAATTTAACTTTTTGGCCTAAAAGCAAAATGCTGTGTGTGGTGGAAAACGAACACTGCACATCACCCTGAACACACCATCCGCACTGTGAAACATGGTGGTGGCAGCATCATGTTGTGGGTTTGCTTTTCTTCAGCAGGGACAGGGAAGCTGGTCAGAGTTGATAGGAAGATGGATGGAACCAAATACAGGGCAAGCTTAGAAGAAAACCTGTTAGAGTCTGCAAAAGATTTTGATACTAGGGCGGAGGTTCACCTTCCAGCAGGACAACGACCCGAAACATCCAGCCAGAGCTACAATGGAATGGTTTAGATTAAAGCATATTCATGTGTTAGAATGGCCCAGTCACAGTCCAGACCAAAATCCAACTAAGAATCTGTGGCAAGACTTAAAAATTGTATAAGGACAGTCCTCCTGCGCTACCTACCTAACTGCAATGGCCCCCAAAGTGGCTGCAAACACCTAACTATATTCCAAAATCATGAAAACAAATAAAGTGAATTGGTGCTGCGCTACTCAGTGTATAAACAATAAACATCAATAGTGGATGAAACCGAGAATAAATGCACATATGACCCTCCATCCAAGTGTGAAACCGACATATACAAGAAACATGAAAGTGCAGAGAATGACAAGTATCAACAGAAGCAGCACAGTGTGCTATACAGTGCTAATGACTGAAGTGAACATAACAAAATAATGATAATATATTGATGTGAAATAGTCAATCTGTTCCAAAAATAACCACAGTCCCAAAAAAAACACGAGTCTTCAAGATATGCCGTGAAACATCCAGTGCTGAAAAAATATAGAAATAATCCTCCACCGGCTAACGTGCGCGCTCACCTTCAAAATGCGACCCCCCCCCCCTCCCCCCCCCAAGGAGTCATAAAGCATAAAGAAACCTCAAACGATATCCCGAATAGATAGTCCTCGATCGCAATCAGAGAAACCAGGTCCTCTCCAATGACACTCACAGGTATGCTCCAGGTATGGCCGCAGACCTCAATCACCTCCAGTACCTCACATGGAAGATTCAAGCAAGAAGACTCCCATAGTGTAATATATTAGGGCCCTGAGGAAGTCGCGTGACCCAACACGTAGGACGGAAGCGTGGTGACGTCATATTCGGTACAGACGGCAGCCGCCATCTTGGTACTCCCGATCCTATACACCTTCCCTGCAGTCTTTGCTGCAGTAATTTTGCTTGTTTTGGTCTGCGGACCTGTTTTTAAAATGTGAGTAGTCAATTTGGATATATTACACTATGGGAGTCTTCTTGCTTGAATCTATTTTTGGGACTGATTTGACATCAAAAACATCAATATATTGTCAATATTTTCTTATGTTCACTTCAGTCACTAGCACAGTATAGTATACTGTGCTGCATCTATTGATGTTTGTCATTCTTTGCACTTTCACTTTTCTTGCATATGTTGGTTTCACACTTGGATGAGGGTCATATGTGCATTTATTCTTGCTTTTATCTATTATTTATACACTGAGCCGCACCAATTCACTTTTTTATTTTGAAGATTTGACAATTGCTGTTCAGACGCTCTCCATCATATCTGACAGAGCTTGAGCTATTTTCAATGTTCAGTGCCTTGAACAGCTCTCCTGTTACGGCTAAATCTCCTATTGGCCAGTGTAGTCACCCATCAAAGTGATAGGCAATTAAAAGTGCGTGTGCATGTGGGGCCGGGGTGTACCAGGTCTTTGAAGGTAGGTCTAACGCTACTTGGAAGTGTTGGAGGTTTGTCTGTCAGAATAATCCAAGATTTACACCATGAAAGGAAGATTTATAAGGTTGCTGCAACAGTTTCTTTAACTGCTTTAAGACTGTCCACAGTATATATATATATATATATATTGCAGGGGGGGGAGGGGGGGCGGCCCCGCCACGCTGGATCACATGTATGTTTACTAGCAACACAGGGCTCTTTACAATGAGCAGTGATATGGCTGTGTTTTGTCTTTGCAAAGCAGAGAGAAAAAACATTCACATTGGCAAGTAAAAACATCACGTATTACACGTTGTAAGGCACACAGTTGATTGCCCCTAGATGTTAATCCCTTCCCAGCCAGTGTCATTGGTACAGTGACTGTGTATAGTATCAGCATTAATCACTGTATTAGTGCCACTATTGATGTCAGTGTCCCTCTCAGCCAATGTTGGCTAGTGCCAGATTGCCCTCCACACTATCACAGTCCCCACTATAAGTCACTGATCACCACCATTAACAGTATACCGTCATATCTGCGTAAATTCCTGTGTGTATATATACCAGCTTGTAGACACTAATTTTCACATAAACCAATTAACCAATTCAATACCGGGCATTTTACCCCCTTCCTCCCCAGGCCATTTTTTCAGGTTTCAGCACTCTCACACTTTGAAGAAAATTATAAAATTTTAGTTTGGGTACAATGTTGTATGACTGTGCAATTGTCATTCACACAACTAGAGCTTTCTTTTGGTGGTATTTAATCACCGCTGGGGTTTTTGTTTTTTGCTAAATTAACAAAGACCAAAAAGTTTGAAAAAAAAACACGTTTTTCTTTGTTTCTGTTATAAAAGTTTACAAATAAATAATTGTTCTTCATAAATTTAGGCCGAGATGTATTCTGCTACATGTCTTTTGGTGAAAATAACCCAAATTAGGATGTATTTTTTAGTTTGTAGGAAAGTTATAGAGTTCACAAACTATGGTATAGATCTGAATATTGATCAATCCTGAAGTACTGACAGCCAATCTAATTTCTTGAGGTCCAAGAATGTCAGAACAGTACAGATATCCCCCAAATGACCCCTTTTTTACAAAGTAGACAGTCCGACGTACTTCATAAGAGGAATGGCAAGTTTTTTGAAGTTGTGGTGTTTTTTTTTTTTTTGGTTTTTTTTTTGTCATTTTTTTTCAGAAAATGAAAAAATGAAAAAAATTATTTTCACTATATATTATATATATATATTTTTTTAACATGCTGTCACCAGTGCAGTACAGCGTCGTCATATAACTGGCATGGCGGTGATCAGGGACACTGACTGGTGACAGTGTGAAATTTTTTTTTTTTATTTTTTTTTTTTAAATTTTATTACATTTTCTTTTAAGATTTTTTTTTTTTTTTTTCATATTTCACTATGACCAAAGTAGTACAATGTTACCATAGTAACATTGCACTACTTTGGGGAAGTGATAAGTATTTTATTTATTTTTTTTTTTTTACACAATTTCCTTATAGCAAAGAATTAATTTGCTATAAGCAAGCATTTACCTGAATGACATCAATTCATTCAGGGTTTTTTGGTTTTTGTTTTTTTGTTTTTTGTTTTTTTTGTGCTTAGCTGTGATTTGGCCACAGCTAATCACATGACATGTGCATGTGATCGCTGTGACCATTCACAGCTAGGCACTAGTATACAATGGATGGCATGAATGAAGCCATCCATTGTATACAACTGTCATGTGACCTGCTGTGATTGGTCACAGCAGGTCACATGGTACCGGCAACGGGGGTCGGTACTCAGATCTGTTGTCGGCCATGTCCGAGGTACATGGCCGGTGACAGATCTTGGCTCTGCAAGCGCGCAAACTGCGCATGCCCGGGAGTACGCCATATGGCGTCCACCTGGAAATCTACAGCATTTTTCCGGCCGCCAAACGGCTATTGGCCGGGCGGCTAATGGTTAATATACATCTATTTAGTGTGTTGTGTTTTTGTTTGTTTTTTACCAAAGACGTAGCAGAATACATTTTGGCCTCGTCATGGCAATCCATACTGATGGTTTGGTTTCAGTGCTGTTTGGTATAATGCTTTGCAGTCTGCCTTACAGGCTATTTGGGTTCCTGTGTGCTCTCTTCACCGTAGACCAGAAGGCCTCATTCAGATGGGCATTGTCACCTGTACTGTGTGCAGTCTGCATTTGTTTTAGCAACTGCATCTACTCTCAGCCGTTTGCAGGCAGCCTATAGAAGTAGATGCAGCGGCTGCCTGGACACAGCCTGGTAAAAAATTTGACAGCTACACAGAGCAGCTGCAGGGCCTGAATGCTCCTGCTTGGCTGTCACTGCACATGTGCATATGCGGCTTCCGCAATTGGTTTCCTGAGCTGAGCGCTTGCTGATTTTTTTTGTTCGATTTAACTTTTTGACATGTGGCTGTCTGTGAAGCCGCTACATTTACATTCACTTCTATAGGTTGCCTACACTCAGCTCAGAGCGGATGCAGACACCAAAACAAAGGCAGCCTGCATGTAGTACAGGTGACAGCGCCCATCTGAATGAGGCCTAAATAGGCGTTCTCACTTCTGCCATCTGTGCAGGGACCTGACCCAGAAGTAGTAGGGTACTCGCTGACTAGCAGAGGTGTGTATTGCAAGAATGGATGACTGTTTTTCCTTGAGAAACTTAGTGAGCGGATGTGGTAGTGTTAAAAACACCAACACACAGATTAGGCTCAATAGATGTTAAAGCAAAACAATTTTTATTATACAAGTTCTGTTAGTATAAAAATATAAAGAATTGTCAGAACTGTTTTAAGGCATATTAAGTCTATGTTATAGCAAGAATAAAGCATCAATACATCACCGGATATTGTAGCATCACCCGTTGTCCAACGCTTGGGGGACTCCAGCAATCCGCAACGGGAAATCCGGGAAATTACCGCAAGGCACGTGTGCCGCACCTTCAATGAGTCCCAAATTCCCCTAGAATCCCCCTTCTTTTATATACATAATTTGGAATGTCCGTATCTACTGCCATGCGCAGTATCTCCTGGTTATATAACATCATGTATGATTCTGCGAAGTAGTTAGTCAGCGCTTGATTGGCTCGTGCCGTCATGCGTAGTTACATATTTTGATAGAATGCACATCTGGTGAATATCAGCCATATCTCTGGTTTTATTCAGTTTAACCTCCTCGGCAGTATGATTCTTTCCGATTTTTTTTTTTTTTTTTATTTATTTATTTATTTTTTTTTGTGTGCTGAAAGCGGTACCATTTTTTTGCATGGAAATATGTAGTTTTTTTATTGTAGGCTGTAATTTTTAGGAATAACTCACTGAAATCTGTCCGAACAAGAGTCTAGTAAACATTCTGGATATGATAAAACTTGAAACACGAAATCATAAATTATTATTAAATAATCATAAAAAATAATATAATAATACATTTAATTCAATAATATAATCAAACCAAAAACACAAATTTGAAATACAGAGGCAAATTCGCACATCGCTGAGCAAAGTCGCAAAATCGTTTTCAGTGTCTGAGGAATTTCCCCCACGAATCATTATCACTCAATTCTGCAAGTGGTTCTGATTTACTATCGCTGTTCTCTAGCCGGTCTAAAACCACTTTTGACGTAAAGGGACGCTTTTTGGACGCCATGGACTTTTCTAAGTTTCCAGGCAGAAAGAACAGTCAAAATGCAGGCAGGGCGCTGGACAAAGCACTCGGGACAAAATGTATGTGAAATGCATTGAAACAGCAATGTTTTACTATGTAATAATCATTTTTAAAAGACCTTTTAAAAATTTAAAATTTACTGCCGGTTCCGGTGCCCGTACGTCCCGGCGTCACAGGGACCGGAACACAGAGGTCGGATGCTGGCATTGGCCGGAGGAGATGGCCGGGGACGCTGCAGGGGAAACATCGCGGGAGCGAAGGACAAGGTAAGTGCTGCAGGGACTCCCTGAGTAACGCCGCATGGTAAGCCCGAGTGTAGCTCGGGGTTACCGCTCTTGGTACTGAAATTTTACCCCGAGCTACACTCGGGAATACCGCCAGGGAGGTTAATGTATACTTCCAACTTGTTTTGAACTCCAGTTACCTATCTAATGGTTATAATCGTTATTATATGACAGTTGAGTGTCAATCACTCCTCATCCATACATCCTATACACTCATGTCACATACGAATCACAATGACCTATAATATCATTCTTTTAGACACTGGGCTTTTCTGCTGTGTTTTTTGAAAGCCCAGTAGTGATATTTGAGGTTTAATCCATCTGTGTTCCTATCTTACAGGTGGATACGATGGGACCACATTTTTGGACAGTGTGGAATGTTATGACCCCACTCAGGATTCATGGACAGAGGTGACACAAATGTTGTCAGGACGAAGCGGTGTAGGCGTGGCCGTCACCATGGAGCCTTGCCGCAAAAACGAGTGCGAGGGAATCCTATCTGAGAAGCAGGAGGGGAAACCACCAGATAAACAACGAGGGAAATGCTTCTTCTCTTCGCTTTGCAAGAAGTAACATACATCAAACCGATCGGAAACAGCGCAGTATTACAGAGATAAACTGGCTTTTTTTCCACTATGGGTGGGAAGACACAATGGTGCCGCCACAGGAACCATTACAAACTACAGAAAGATCTGGTGCCATGGAAATGTAATATACCTACTTGCTAACAAGGACACTGTTGATTAAAATATACATTACTGGCAGCTTTTTATGCTTGCCTTTAAAATTGTATATATTTATAAATATAATTTCAAAGATCTTTTTATTGTAAACATGTCAATTTGGCCGCATCAGTAGCTAGAAATTTAATAAACTAATTCTTGGGGGGGTTGGAACCTATAAATAGATCATAAAGTGCAATGTTTTATTTTTCTATTGTTTGACATGCTGCTGTATTGTGAGATTGATTTTGTTTTTTCCTTAAAAAAATTCATAGCCATTTTTGTTGTAGAAAGCAAAATAAGTTTCAGCTGATGAGGACAAAAGGGCAACAAATAATAAACTAGCTGTCATTTGCTTTTTTAAAGAAACTTTTTACTGCTCCTTTTGGACCAAATGCCAAAACTTTTGCATAGTTTGCAGTATGAGCTTCCTCCGACAAGCTCCTTTCTAACCTAAGTCACTCCAGGTGATGGCAGCTGGTAGGACATGCAAGATCTTTTCTTTCTTCATTACCTGGTGCAGGCCAAGCTGTCCAGCCCTTTCTGCAACGCACATTTGTCATGTAGAAATAAATAAGTTGTTCAAGAAAAGTTGTGGCTGCACAACCTTTTGTGTGCGGCAGCATCCCCCCCAATTACTTATCTGAGCCCCATCGTGCTCCCGCAATATTCATGAGAGCCTTGGCTCTTTAAGTATTCTCCCTCCTCATTGGCTGAAACGGCAACTGAAGCCATTGGCTCCTGCTGTTGTCAATTACAGTCAGTGAGACAATGAGGAGAGAGAGAGTGGATGGGTCCGAGCCATGGCTCTGTGTTTAAATGGACTCTGGCGCAAGCCTACTTGGATGCCCCCATAGCAAACTGCTTGCTCTGGGGGCACTTGGCAGGAGAGAGAGACCAAGAGCGCAGCAGGGGACCCCAGAAGAGTAGGATCTGGGCTGCCTTTTTTAATATCCCTTTTTAACAACTTTTTTTGACACCATGCTTTTGTGCTCGTGAGTGGCCCTGTTATCCCATTCCCTCATCCACACTTAACAGCGGTGTGGGTACACCGGCAGTCCTCTGTCCCCGGCATCTTGTGGCTTCACACCCGGGTGCCAACTGTGCATGTGCGAGTAGTGCTACACATTGTGAATGGTCTCCTAGTCTTCAGGGACCTGTCACATGTCCCAAAAGACTGCGGAGGGGGGAGGAAAACTTCCATTTCCAATCGCCTAGGCAGTGGGAGCGGGTACCTGTCAAAATTGGTTACCCACTCTGCAAAGGTGCCATTTGTTCATGGAGGGACCAATCCTTAAAGCAGAACTTCCCCTTATGGTTGGAGCTTCACTTCAAACAGTTGCTGCACCTGCGGCTGTCAGAATACCTGAACAGTGACTGCATCTGATTGGCTGCAGTTACTGCACAGCCGGTCCATTTGATTCGATTCAGATCAAAGTTCGTTGGGCTGTCTGAGTGGTGCAGATGGGGCCTTTTTATATGGTTCAAACGTCAGCCAATTCATCAGGCTGAAACCTGTGCTGTGTTTGGAGGGGAAGGCAGTAAAAGAAGTTTAAGATTTTTTTTTTTTTTTTTTCTTTTAGAAATCATACTTGCCTAGGTGCATGCAGCATCGGTCCCCTGACAACTCCAAGACTGAGGACTGAACAATCAAAGACAGCTGATCACTTCTTTCTCAGTGCTCCATGAGCAGAGAGCTGGTGACTACCAGTCACCGCTCTCTGCTCTGCCCCCCTTCCAAGCTCACTGGAGAGCTGGGCTGTGGAAGGGGTGGGAGCTGCTGGCTCAGGCTCTCAGCCAGACCCCTGAGAGGCTGAGCCAGGTGGCAGTCCAGGAATCTGGGTGGATCCCGACTTTAAAGTCGGGATCTTTCCCCAGCCTGGACTGGCTGAGTGACGTCAGCTGACAGCGGACCTGCTGTCACTGAAAACAGGTCACAGAAGTGCAGAACGAACTGCACTCCTGTGATCCACAGAAGTACAGCCCCAAATGAGCTTTGGCTATGCTTCTTTAACCAATTGATGGACCTCTATTTGAACGCCAACCATATCTAATGCATATTTACTTTGAGTAGCCTCATGACTAGAACAACTACTACTTGTTGACAATCGCTGCAAGTGCAATATGAGAGGCCTCGTGCGACTGGGGTATTAAAAACCCTGGAGCTACATTCTTGTAGTTTGTGGTTTAAATTCTTATTACAGGATTTGTCCCAATGTCTGTGTTCCATGTGGCCCCTTCCTGTAAATACCAGACCTTTCTCGCGTTGGCATGGGAATACAGGGTAAGAAAAGCTTGTCATTGTGCCTCCAGTCCAGCAAACTTGTTACCTTATCCATACCAAAGTGCTGAGTAACAGATTTGCTTTAAAGTCCAGCTAAAGTTACAGAAATGGGTATGAAAGATGGATGTACCAGCAGCCTTTCACTTTCTTGTCTTACCTCTGCTGTCCTGTTGCATCACTTTTGCAGGGTCCCTGGTTATAATAGGAAGAAGGGTCACTGCACACCGGAGGATAGATGAATATAGTGTGTATTTATTGATCCATAGGACACACAGAACACAGGACATGAATACAGGACCTGTTAACGCGTTTCACACGTTCTTGTGCTTAATCATAAAAAGGCTTGGATTAAGCACGGGATCATGTGAAACGCGTTAACAAGTCCTGTATTCATGTCCTGGTGTTTTGTGTGTCCTATGGATCAATAAATACACACTATATTCATCTATCCTCTGGTGTGCGGTGACCCTTCTTCCTACTGCATTGTGTGGGGTGGTGAGCCAGAGCCTGCACCTGTTGTGGATTGATCGTCTGAGTGGTATACCTTTTTTGTTCTTACGGTCCCTGGTTATGACGGAGCAGTCCTATTGGCAACAGGTGCATTCCACCTCGTGGACTTTTCTTTAATCTACAATAGCCATTTTTACTGGTTTCCCAGGAGTACAGCTATTGCAATACTTCCAGGTCTCAGACGCTGAATCTTTTTGTCCCGGCTCCAACAGCTTTAGAGTCCTATGCAGCTACTGTGCCTACCCCTTCCCTGCCCAATCACAGAGCAATTTGTATTATGTGAATCCATTCACAGAATACAAAGCTTTATGTGAATGAGCAGCAGAAGGAAGAGGCGGGCAGAGATGCTTTTGTGTGAGAAGACCGCTTCTTTCCTTTTAGAGCGCAGGGAGTGTAGCAATGGCTGTACTCCCAGCGCATCATAAAACTGTTAGTTGTAAAAAGGGAGAGGTCCTTGAGGTGGCATGCACCTCTTTGGACTTCTAAGTCACATAAGTACATTTTAAAAGTGGCTGAATTCTCAGAGTTGGCTTTAAACACCGATTTTTGCACTAGTACTTTTCTGTAATTTGCCATAAAATGCATGGTAATGCATCAAACACTGTGGTACCATTCATTTTGGTCACGACTGAAGATCGACCACGTCCTCTAGCACAGGGCAGATCTTGACTAGGCACCTACTTGGCAAATTTTATTGCTGGAAGGAGACTAATTTATATATTGTGTATAAAATATTAAGTTTGCATTCTAGTTTCTTCCCCTGTTCTGAATCCTGAAACTCCAACAGGATACCCCACTCTTTTTATTTTTTTATTTTTTATTGCTTGGGCATACAAGAAGTGAGACTTCCTGACGCCTATGAAATGTCACCATCCCTTCCGCACTCTCTGTAAAAAGGGGTGAGATGCCCTTTGTAGTGGAGTGCTGAGTACATGGGTTCCTTGAGATTTGAGGGTGAAAGACTGCCCCTCCAAGACCTTCTCCTTTCTATGATATATTTATGCAATGTATAGATGTACAGATGTATAGGAATAAAAAGAAAAAAGGCAATTTTGTGTTAGGCAATAATTCTACTCTCAATCCAATGTGTATATAGGTACACTTTCTGTACACAAATATACAGTTCTTACTGATACCTTCATTTGTAATTTAACATGGTTTTCAATATAAAGCTGTCATTCAATGAAATGCCTCCTTCTTTTTGTATACATCTATGTTTCTCAACATTTTTTCAGTCAAGGTACCCTTCAAAATTCTGCACCCCATTCTAGAACAAAAGAAAAAAAAATTAAAATGGCTTTATGTATCGCAGCAACATCCACACATAGGACACCCAATTTCCAGGTGATTTATTCTTACAAATCAAACACACCTTTTGAATATGGGTAATGACTATTATACCAATGTTTCTCCCCCCCCCCACCCTCAGCTAATGTCACCCCAGTGCTGACAATGAATGACAAACAAGGATGCTGTGCAGGCATCCCATATCCTCCTTCTCAACCAATGATGTCATTGCTTGTTAGGACACCAGTGGCTGGACAGTTGAAATGGTGCACAATGAAAACCTGTGACTTTGTAACTAAAAGATTGGCTTGATCCACCCACTGCCTTGCATACAATTTTTTTTTTTTTTTTTGGTGGGGAGGGGTATTTTTTAGGCATTTGCCAAGGCACCCCTATAAAAATCCTGAAGGCACTCTGGTTGAAAAAGGTTGATCTACATAACCCAAAGATTTTATTGTTAGGGCAGGGGTGCTCAATCTGTGGCCCTTGAAACCCTTTAATGTGTCCCTCGACCTCAAACCAGGGAAGCGCACTTCTATTCTGTCCTGTGGGTTTGGTGTGCTCCTGAATGAAAGAGTTTTGGTGCATTTTCCGAAAGTGCACCACACCCACAATACATAATAGACGTCTATAGCAAAGCACAGCTAAGCCGTGGGTGCAGCACAGAGCTCTAGACCACAGCGCATCACTGTGAAAGCAACCTTAGAGGGGGTTCAGGATCGTAGGGGCACATTTTCATTTGCAGTTTGGGGGGGCGGTAAAAACCCATAGGTCAGGGGTGGGCAACTGTAGCCTCCAGCTGTTGTAGAACTACAAGTCCCATGAGGCATTGCAAAAGTGACAGTTACAAGCATGACTCCCAAAGGCAGAGGCATGGTGGGACTTGTAGTTCACCAACAGCTGGAGGGCCACAGTTGCCCACCCCTGCCATAGGTGAAACATGCTTTTACACACACGCCCCAACCACTGGTGTAGTGTTACGGTTCATTATTATTATACAGTATTTATTATATTATGTTTATTATTATATTTTTATTATACAGTGTTTATATAGCGCTAAAAAGTTTGCTCAGCGCTGTACATTATAGTGGGGGACAGAACATGGGACAATACAGTCACAAAACAGAACACGAGGGGTTCGAAGGCCCTGCTCTTTTGAGCTTACAATCTAGGAGGTTCATAATGGTAACCCTGCTCCAGGGGGCCCGTGCAGCCTCCCTGTGGTTTTTTTTTTTTTTTTTTTTTAAATACTTGGACAGGAGTGGTGACAGGAACCGATCCTCTCCATTTTCCTTCTGCAACCGCTGAAACCCAGCTTCTCCTCCTCTCCCTGGCTGCATTCAGTGGCTTCAGGAGGAACATTTTCATTATGCTATTCAAAATAAAAAACCTGAAATTCTGCACCATTTCATTTCATTGTGGCCCCCTACCGGTTACCAAATTATTTAAGTGGGCCCCCCACTCTTCAAAAGGTTGCACACCCATGTTAGGGCCTTCAATGCAAAATGCTTGCAGCTTACAGCTCTGGGTATCCCAGATTAAAGTAGAACTATAGGCAAAGCCTTTTTTTTTTTTTTTTTCCCCACTTTGGATAGAGTAAGAGTGTTATAACCGTCAGATTTTTTTTTGCCATCTGTGTGCCATTTCGGAGATTTCCCTTCACTTCTTGTCCCATAACCAAACAGGAAGTGAGAGGAAATCCCTGCAAACTAAGGGAATTTCTTGGAGACCCCCACCGGATGTTTTCCCCTCTATTATTTTTCTGGAGACAACCCAGATTTTTGCCCCCCCCATATGCAGTACACACAGCCCCCTATTGGCACCTGTATCAGCTATTTTTGGCCAATATGTCTCGGCCACCGAAATTTCAGTGCGTCCCTACTTTTTTTTTTTTAAGCGCAACATAATCCACCACATCATACTGCACTGCAGCTGCCAGAACTGAAGGAAGGCTATAGATAAACCGGTACAACTTATGTAGGAGGATTTGTTCCATCCCTGTGCGTCAACTGAAGCCAGCCACTTCACTGGCTATATGTAAAGGTTTACACGGGTGTCAAACTGGCGGCCCTCCAGCTGATGACAAACTACAAGTCCCATGAGGCATTGCAAGATTGACAGTTACAAGCATGAGTCCCGAAGGCAGAGGATGGGACTTGTAGTTTGGCAACAGCTGGAGGGCTGCCAGTTTGACACCCGTGGTTTACAACTACTTTATTCCATAGTCTTGTTTATACAGCAAAGCAGCCTACTTTGGAGGATCTGTCTTAGAGTGCATCTCCCACAGCTTTCCTTCATTCTACACATACAAGTGACACATGCAGCAGCACACACTTCACCCCTTTTTGTCAATCACAAGATTTTATTGGCCTTGGCAGCTGCTGTTTGACATTGAGTGCTGCTGGTTAGCTGTTAACCCGCATTTCCAAGTCCTTCTCTTTCTCTGTATTCAGTATACAGGGATCGTTGCTCTTCTAGCAATAAACACCATAAACTATAACTTATTAACAATAAAGTAGATGCAAATCCTAATGGAAACATTCCGTTGGTAAAGCACTGTGCATCTTAATCAGTTGCCTTTTTTTTTTTTTTTAAACAAATTATTTATTTTTACATTTTTCATCATTTGATGCATCTCAGTGCTGCTAGTTTTCCCTAGTCTCTTTGCAGCCATTTCTTGTCTACATGCACTCCAATCATTGCTACATGACATTTCTGAGGATGAGCTTAACTGGAAAGAAAACTGTAACTTAAAGTGGTTGTAAACCTCAGACATGAAATATGAATAAAGCATATTATTTATTTATTTCAGGTACTTATATAGCGCCATCAATTTATGCAACGCTTTACATATATATTGTACATTCACATCAGTCCCTAACCCTCAAGAGGTGTACAATCTAAGGTACCTAACTCACATTCATACATACTGTACTAGGGACAATTTATACCGGAGCCAATTACCTACCAGCATGTCTTTGGAGAGTGGGAGGAAACCGGAGTACCCGGAGGAAACCCACACATGCACAGGGAGAACATGCAAACTCCAGCATATCCATCTGTAGTGTGTTTTTGTCTCAAGAGCACCCAGTGCCGGTTCACATATATGCGGATTGGATGTGGTTTGAACCGCCTCCAATCCCCATGACATGTGAAATAACATTGCTACCTATGGTGCCTGTTTCTATATGTCTGGTGCACTGTTGGTGCAGATTCAATGCGTTTTAAAAAAGAATCATGTACAATTTCTCAGCAATGTGGTCCAGTTCAGGTGCGGATTACAGGCTATTGACTTCTATGGGAACTGTTTCAAAACTGCATATGTGTAAATAGGATAAAATCCTGAGCTGATCCTGTCCTGAACCTCATGTAAACTTGACATGAACCAGTGAACAGCTACTGTGTCAATTAGCTGTGAAACCTGAGCAGTCCGCACCGCACATATGTGAATCAGCAATAGGTGTCATTTCTGTCTGCTGCCTGGTTGCTTTGCTATAAGCATGAGTCACTTCGACAATTTTCCTGACACCAACTGAAAAACGGTGACAGGGGAAGGACCTTCAGCCGATTGAGAGCCTCAGCTCTGTTTCTGTGTGCTGTGTGAGGGGGAGGTGGGTCTCTTCCCTCCAATCAGCTCTCAGAGCTCTCCTCACTGATGTAACATCAGCTCACCACCCCCTGCTTTTCAGAGCTGAGAGATACTGTTTACATTTCCACACTTTGAATGGAAGTAGGGGACAGAATTGTAGATAAACAGGTGCAACGTATGTAGGTGGATTTGTTCCATCGCTGTGTATCACCTTAGGCCAGGGGTGGGCAACTGTGGCCCTGCAGCTGCTGGTGAACTACAAGTCCCAGCATGCCTCTGCCTTTGGGAGTCATGCTTGTAACTGTCAGTTTTGCATGCCTCATGGGACTTGTAGTTCTACAACCCCTGCCTTAGGCCAGTCACTTCACTGGGTATTTATGAGGGTTTACAACCACTTTAAATGGTGGAAATTTAATTTTAGTTTTCCATTTGATATGTGACAGTGATCTGCTGATTTTGCCTCTACTCAGGTTGTCTCTTTGTGTTCTCTGTGTCATTGGAAAACATGCACCAGGAATTTCCAAGTGAATTTTATAGAAAACAAAGTGGAAGAGAAGCCTATGTGTGTAATGTACCCAGACCTGTGCAGGCTCACTGGGGATAAATGGAATGTTTCCACTCTTTTTTT
The DNA here is from genome assembly GCF_062004578.1 of Staurois parvus. Lineage (NCBI taxonomy): Eukaryota > Metazoa > Chordata > Amphibia > Anura > Ranidae > Staurois > Staurois parvus. The sequence goes on from NW_028318810.1 coordinate 27,373, forward strand.
CTGCCTGAGCTATATTCTGCTGTAAGGACCAGGCCTAAGACAGCTCAGGCAGTGCTGAAGGCAAAAGATTCTGCAAAATTCAGAAACATACACAGTCCAGCCATTATTATGAGAAGGTCCCTCTTTGCCACCAAAACAGCCCTGATATGTCAAGGTTTAGACTCCACTAGACTACTGAAGGTTTCAGGAGCATATCTATTGCGAGGCAAACAAGGCGTTTGCCTTGGGTGGCATTTTTCGGGGGCTCATGACGTGGCAGTGCACACAGGAGCCATTATCTGCAGGGCACACACAGCCAGGCTGGAGCCGGTAGAGAGGAGGAACCTCTGCTGATCTGAGAGTGCTGGGACTGGGTGCTGCCGAAGCTCGGCTCAGCCCATTGTCTGTGTGGGCAGTGGCATTGCTATGGGGGTGCGGACCGCACGTGGGTGACACCCGTCAGCAGGGGCATTGGCACTAACGCTGCACCAGCAACACTGATCCGCATCTCTGTACCCAACCGGCTTCTGGCAGAGTGCACCAAAGCCACCTCCCTCTCCTTGGCTGTTTACATGTACACTGGGGGGGAGGGACACCGCTGTGCATGTATATGCTGATCTGGGGTCTGTACCAAGTTCCTGGGCAGAGGAGAGTGCCTGGGAAGGAGGGCAAGTTAGAAAAAATGGATGTGTTATTGTGGGAGGGGTGGAGGTTAAGAGGATATGTGCTGGGGAGGCAATTTGGAAGTGGAGAGGACCTATGCTAGAAGTTGGTGTTGGATTTCAAATCTGACCCCCCACAAGAGCACAAGCCAGGGGCGGACTGACCATTTGGAAGCTTGGGCACTTCCCGAGGGCCCGGGGTCAGTAGGGGGCCCCATGAGATGTCCCTGGTACCTTTTTCATAGGCTTTTTTGAGTTTGGGCAAGGACACAGGGGCCCCATGATCCCCTATTTCCCGGGGGCCCCATGAGTTGTCAGTCCACCCCTGGAACAAGCCCTCTCCCCTCCCAGAGCGCCCCCCCAGCACAACACTATATTGCCAAAAGTATTGGTCGGCCTGTCTTTACATGCACATGAACTTTATTGGCCCCCCAGTCTTAGTCCGTAGGGTTCAATATTGAGTTGGCCCCGCCCTTTGCAGCTATAACAGCTTCAACTCTTCTGGGAAGGCCGTCCACAAGGTTTAGGAGGGTGTCTATGGGAAGGTTTGACCATTCTTCCAGAAGCACATTTGTGAGGTCAGGCACTGATGTCGGGGGAGGAGGTCTGGCTCGCAGTCTCCACTCTAATTCATCCCAAAGGTGTTCTGTCAGGTTGAGGTCAGGACTCTGTGCAGGCCAGTCAAGTTCCTCCACCCCAAACTCACTCATCCATGTCTTTATGGACCTTGCTTTGTGCACTGGTGCGCAGTCATGTTGGAACCGGCAGGGGCCATCCCCAAACTGTTCCAACAAAGTTTGGGGCATGAAATTGTCCAAAATGTCTTGGTATGCTGACGCCTTAGGAGTTCCCTTCACTGGAACTAGGGGGCCAAGCCCAACCCTTGAAAAACAACCCCACACATCCCCCCTCCACTAAACTTTACACTGGGCACAATGCACGTGCCAAGTAAGGCCCCTTTCACAAGGGGCAGACTCCACCTGCAATCTGCTTGCTCAGCATGGGATCTGTCTGCTTCTCCCCTACTGAGCAGGCGGGTGACAGGTCCATGTCCGTTCAGCTTATACAGAGTAGACACGGACACAGCCCACTCTCCTCTATGGGTGGGTGGATGTAAATGGACCTCCTGTTCCTTTACACCTGACTGCCATCCCATCTGATCCGCTGGATGGAAAGGAAATGGTTCCTCATCTGTCTGTTTTTGTCAGATCGAATTGGATATAGTTGGGTGTAAACGGACACATGTCCATTTACACTCAGCACTCCATAGAGGAGACTGGAGGTTCTGATCACGTCCGCCTGAAAAACGGACAAGCGGACTCAATCAGAATGTTCAAGTGCAAGGGGCCTAATATACATAAATGGCAGGACCCAAGGTTTTCCAGCAGAACGTTGCCCAAAGCATCACACTGACTCCACTGACTTGCATTCTTTCCATACTGTATCCTGGTGCCATCTCTTCCCCAGGTACGTGACACACACGCACCCGACCATCCACCTGATGTTAAAGAAAACCTGATTCATCGGACCAGGCCATCTTTTTCCATTGCTCCATGGTCCAGTTCTGATGCTCATCTCATGCTTGGATGCAATAGGTTGATAAGACCCTTTGCAACAATACTTGAACTTAAGCTCTGGTGCCTCCCATTTCTCTTGACCGTTGCCGAGATGTTTCTACACCTTGATTGGAGTCCACCTGTCGTAAAATTAATTGGACATGTTTTGGAAAGACACAAACTTCTCACATGTGACAATGCATACTGTACCAGAGCAAAAGCCATGAAGTCTAAGGAACTGCTTGCAAAGCTCAGAGACAGGATCTTTGCAAGGCACAGGTTTGGGGAAGGCTCCATAAACACTTCTGCTGTACTGAAGGTTCCCAGGAGCACAGTGGCCTCCATAATTCTCAAATGGAAACCGTTTGGCACAACCAGAAGTCAGTTGATTGCCCAATCAAGTTGTGCAATCGGGGGGAGAAGGGACTTAGTAAGAGAGGCGACCAAGAACCCTATGGTCACTCTGATTGATCTCCAGAGATCCTGTGTGGAGAAGGGACAAAGTTCCAGAAGGACAATCATCACTGCAGTCCTCCACCAGTCTGGGCTTTATGGCAGAATGGCGAGATGGAAGCCTCTCCTCAGTGCAAAACACATGAAAGCCTACTTGGAGTTTGCAAAAAAAAAAACCTGAAGGACTCTCAGACTGAGGAAAAAAATACTCTCGCATGATGAAACCTAGATTGAAATGTTTGGCCTCAATTGTAAATATTATGTCTGGAGGAACAATACCATCCCAACAGTGAAGCATGGTGGTGGCAGCATCAGGCTGTGGGATGTTTTTCAGCAGCAGGGACTGGGAGACTGGTCAGGGTTGAGGGAAAGCTGAATGGAGCAAAGTACAGAGATATCCTCAATGAAAACCTGTCTTAAAGTGTTCCAGACCTCATATTCGGCTGAAAGATCACTTTCCAACATGACAACGATCCTAAGCACACAGCCAAGACAACACAAGAGTGACTTAGGGACAACTCTGTCAATGTCCTAGAGTGACTCAACCACAGTCCTGATTTGAACCCTATTGAACATCTCTGGAGAGCCCTGAAAATGGCTTTCCACCAATGGTCTCCATCCATGCTGACTGAGCTTGAGAGGATTTGCAAAGAATAATGGCAGAAAATCCCCCAATCCAGGTGTGCAAAGCTTGTCATGTCATACTTAAAAATATTCAAGGCTGTAATTGCTGCCAAAGGTGCTTTAACAAAATATTGAGTATAGGATCTGAATACATAAGTAAATGTGATATTACAGGATTTTTTCTTTTTAATAAATTAAAATTTCAAAATAAAATTTCTAAAATTGTGTAATTATGGGGTACTAAGTGAGAAAGAAATATGAATTTAAACAACTGTAATATCAGGCCGCAACATAACAAAATTGAAAAAAGTGAAGAGGTGGGAATACTTTAGGGATGCACTGTATGTTTATATGTCTTTTTGGGTATGACATGACAAATCATTAGTAATACCTCATCTGGAATATGCAGTTCTGTTTTGGGCACCAATTCACAAAAAGAACATTGGGGAACTGGAGGAAGTACAGAGAAGGGCAACTAAACTGATAGAAGGCATGGAGGAGATCAGCTATGAGGAAAGATTAGAGGAACTGAATTTATTTTCTCTTGAGAAGAGGAGATTAAGGGGGGATATGATCTCCATGTATAATACATAAGGGGGGATATGATCTCCATGTATAAAACATAAGGGGGGGGATATGATCTCCATGTATAATACATAAGGGGGGATATGATCTCCATGTATAATACATAAGGGGGGATATGATCTCCATGTATAATACATAAGGGGGGATATGATCTCCATGTATAATACATAAGGGGGGATATGATCTCCATGTATAATACATAAGGGGGGATATGATCTCCATGTATAATACATAAGGGGGGATATGATCTCCATGTATAATACATAAGGGGGGATATGATCTCCATGTATAAAACATAAGGGGGGATATGATCTCCATGTATAATACATAAGGGGGATATGATCACCATGTATAATACATAAGGGGGGGATATGATCTCCATGTATAATACATAAGGGGGGGGGGGATATGATCACCATGTATAATACATAAGGGGGGGATATGATCACCATGTATAATACATAAGGAGGGATATGATCACCATGTATAATACATAAGGGGGGATATGATCAGGAATAGTGCCCCATCATTGGTGTCAGTGGGATGAATAGTGTCCCATCGTTGGTATCAGTGGGAGGAATAGTGCCCCATCACTCGTGTCAGTGGGAGGAATAGTGCCCCATCACTGGTGTCAGTGGGAGGAATAGTGCCCCATCGTTGGTATCAGTGGGAGGAATAGTGCCCCATCGTTGGTGTCAGTGGGAGGAATAGTGCCCCATCGTTGGTGTCAGTGGGAGGAATAGTGCCCCATCGTTGGTGTCAGTGGGAGGAATAGTGCCCCATCGTTGGTGTCAGTGGGAGGAATAGTGCACCATCATTGGAAGGAATAGTGCCCCATCATTGGTGTCAGTGGGGGGAATAGTGCCCCATCATTGGTGTCAGTGGGGGGAATAGTGCCCCATCATTGGTGTCAGTGGGGGAATAGTGCCCCATCATTGGTGTCAGTGGGGGAATAGTGCCCCATCATTGGTGTCAGTGGGGGAATAGTGCCCCATCATTGGTGTCAGTGGGAGGAATAGTGCCCCATCATTGGTGTCAGTGGGAGGAATAGTGCCCCATCATTGGTGTCAGTGGGAGGAATAGTGCCCCATCATTGGTGTCAGTGGGAGGAATAGTGCCCCATCATTGGTGTCAGTGGGAGGAATAGTGCCCCATCATTGGTGTCAGTGGGAGGAATAGTGCCCCATCATTGGTGTCAGTGGGGGGAATAGTGCCCCATCATTGGTGTCAGTGGGAGGAATAGTGCCCCATCATTGGTGTCAGTGGGAGGAATAGTGCCCCATCATTGGTGTCATTGGGAGGAATAGTGCCCCATCATTGGTGTCAGTGTGGTGGAGGGGGGAATAGTGCCCCATCATTGGGGTCAGGGGGGGGAATAGTGCCCCATCGTTGGGGTCAGTGGGAGGGGGGAAATAGTGTCCCATCGTTGGTGTCAGTGGGGGAAGGAATAGTGCCCCATTCTTGGTGTCAGTGGGGGGAGGAATAGTGCCCCATCGTTGGTGTCAGTGGGGGGAGGAATAGTGCCCCATCGTTGGTGTCAGTGGGGGGAGGAATAGTGCCCCATCGTTGGTGTCAGTGGGGGGAGGAATAGTGCCCCATCGTTGGTGTCAGTGGGGGGAGGAATAGTGCCCCATCGTTGGTGTCAGTGGGGGGAGGAATAGTGCCCCATCGTTGGTGTCAGTGGGGGGAGAAATAGTGCCCCATCATTGGTGTCAGTGGGGGGAGGAATAGTGCCCCATCGTTGGTGTCAGTGGGGGGAGAAATAGTGCCCCATCGTTTGTATTAGTGACACAAATAATGGGGCACTATTCCTCCCACTGACACCAATGATACTTACCTTGCTGACTCCTGCTCCAGCCTGGGCTCGCTCTCTCCCTCTCCCATCTACAGGCAGCATACCTGGCTGCAGCAGCAAAATTTGCACTTACCTGTCAGCTGTCTTCCTTCTCTGGCCGCTCTCCTCTTCACTTGCTCCGGCAGCTCCCTCGATCTTCTTTGATCTCCGCGCGCTGCCGCTCGGCTCCTCCTCTCCAAGCTCCACCTCCTCGCCGGTGATTTACCGCCTGTGTGCCTCTCCTGAGCTACAGTTCCGGTGGCCAATCAGCGGCGAGGAGGCGGAGCTGTTGAGTTATCCCGGAGGTGTGGCCAGGTGACAGGGGCAGCATATCATCCCGCCCACACATCGCCTGAGACAGAGCAGCGGTGTCTCGGTTCCTAAGACCATCGGAAATGTGTGTTTTCCCATGGTCTTAGGCGACCCCTGTGAAATGGTCGTTCGACCCCCAAAGGGGTCGCGACCCCCAGGTTGAGAACCGCTGATATAGTGAACTCGGTGTAGAGTTATTCACCCTGAGGTCATTACAGAGGACAAGGGGGCACTCTTTACGTCTGGAGGGAAAGAAATGTAATCTTTAAACACGGAAAGGTTTCTTCACAGTAAGAGCTGTGAAAATGTGGAATAGACTCCCTCAAGGGTTGGTTCTGGCCAGGTCTGTGGATTGCTTTAAAAAAGTCCTGGATTGTTTTTTAGAAACACAGAATATAACTGGATACTAATATTTATAGGTAAAGTTGATCCAGGGAATATCCTATTGCCTCTCGGGGGATCAGGAAGGAATTTTTTTCCCTGCAGGAGCAAATTGGATCATGCTATGCGGGGTTTTTTGCCTTCCTCTGGATCAACTGTGGGTGTAGGATTATAACTTTTTTTTTTTTATGGTTGAACTGGATGGACTTTTGTTATTTTTCAACCATACTAGCTACGTAACTATATAACTATGTCTGCCTGGCCTGCATGGGACTGGCAGTGTTCACTATGCTGCTATACTCCAAAGCAGCAGGCAATTCACTCATGAAGGAGTAAGAAGGGGGTCTGCTTAAGGAAGGCTCCTAGTGGGTAATAGCCAACCTGACACAGACTTCACAACCTCCTGTGTAGTGCATGGCTGCAAACAATGACTTCCCAAGGATCTGTTGGATTGTTGGATACTTCTGATGCTCCCAGTAGTGACCTGCATTTAAAGGAACCGGACAATGCACCAACACACCCATGGCGTTACAAAAATGCTTTATTTGGGCCCGGACAAGCCCTACAAAGGAAGTTTGATTTATACATTTACAGTTTTAACAGGGTTAACTCAATATCCAGCAGAAGAACAAACAATGTTAAGACAGGGCCTATAACTCTTGTTCCCCCTTATCGCCTGTGAAAGGCCTTGCCTTATGTACTGGGTATACAAGAGCAGAACGACCTGGATGACAACAATGTCATAGCACACAGTCCAGAATACGTAACTCTAAAAGACAACACCTGGAGATGTAATAAACAGTCTGGCCTGTCTACTATTCCTAGGGCCTATGTAAACCATTGGCCAATGGAAAAACTAGTATACAGTCTCCCGGTGGTGGGGCCCTTAAACTCTTGTTGACGTGTTCATTCGCAAATTGATAGAATTTGTAATCCGTGGGGGAACACTGGGAATATGTCCTAGGCACATTTTCCTGGCAGTAACAAAGTCCCAAAGGCAGCAAAACAAGTTTAACTCAAAGAAGATGTGGCCAAAGGACCTCTGATCACTGATGGTGTGTAGGTGTCCTCTGGTCTGATTCCTGGAGGTCAGGCAAGAGGTCACACTGCACCCTGAGGCTCCCCTCTAAAACCTGTACCTGTCTCAGGTGTGTGTTGGGGTCCCCTGGCTCCGCACAGCAGCCCTCTCTGCCTCCTGGTTCCCTTTTCTCTCTGCAGCTCTCTCTGTTCTGCACAGTCCTTGGCTTTTGCTCCCAACAACTCAGTCCACAGCAGACTCTCCAGGCTGTCTACTGAAGCCGGTGTCACTCATCCGATGAGCTCTCAGGTGGCACAGTCTCCTTTTTAAGTCAGCCTGCACTGCGTCCCAGATAGCCCATCACCTTGAAAAAAGGAGCGTTTCCCTGAAACGCGTAGCCATGCCCACTTTCCGATTTCCTCTTTACTCTCATTCTGTATGTGAATAGAACAACCTCAGAGCCATGATGGATTCCGTCTACCTTCATCTGCTGTGCTGGGCCCTGTGCATTGGAAAAGCATCCCCTGTGGACATGCGCTTAATTCCTTCATGTTTTGTGTGTGGCCTTTTTTATTCTTCTTCAGCCTTAATAAAACAATGTTATACTTCACTTAGCTGCGCCCTTCCGGTTTGTCAGCCTGAAAAGAAACCTGCTCTGAGAAAAATCCATAAACCACCACTGCAGACTTACTGAAAATCTGTTACATGTATTGGATGTGCACAGGGGTAGCCTATCTATCTGATGTGAACAATCTTGCTGCATAGAAAAATAGTGGATGTCTGTTTTCCATACTTTAATGTCAAAATGAACTGGCTGTCTTACAAGGGCGCACCACGGTGCATGGTAACATGTTACATCAACACCTGCATTTTAATGCAATGAGGACTGTGAATGGGTCCTATGATACAAATGTTTGCATGTGACACAAATTAGCTCTACTTTGCACTTTTCATCCTTTAAAGGATAAGTTCACCTTTTAGTAAAAAATAATAAATGTACATTTTTTTGCAGGTTAAAAAATGTGAATTTATTATTTTTGTTGCAGGAGCCTGGAAAGTATTGCACCAGCGATCAGCAGATGGCTTGTGCCATGCAGGTCTCCTGCAGACCTCTCAGTATATCTGCATGCCCGTACGGGATGTACAGCGCTGTGGTAGTTCATTGAGGACTACAAGCCTTAGCGGGACTTGTAGTCTGTCATTCACAAAGGACTGTGAATGAGTGATGCGATCATGTGGGCCTTTTTTAATTTGACAGCTAGTGAGAGAAGATCCCCCGCTAGCTGTCAACGCGAGGAGCAGGGGACCAGTCTGATCATATCATGTTACACCCCGAATATGGATGTAACATTTTACGAAAAGTGAACTCATCCTTTAACCACTTCCCGTCCAGCCCATGTATATAAACGGCTGGACGGGAGCAGTTCAGGAGCGGGTGGCCATTTATAAACGCCCTCCCGCTTGCCTGCCTGTGCGCGCTCCCTGGGAGCATGCGGCACCGTGGTCCGGTGCCCGCTGTGTCCGAATGCTGTAAGGGACCTCTGTGTGAGGTCCCAATCATGTGATCACTGATTGGCCAATCAGTGATCACATGAATAGTAGTAAGCAAGATGTCATTTCCTGACATCATTGCTTACTATCAGGGGCGGACTGACCATTTGGAAACTCGGGCACTGCCTGAGGGCCCGGGGTCAGTAGGGGGCCCCATCAGATGCCCCTGGTACCTTTTTCATAGGCTTTTGTGAGTTTGGGCAAGGACACAGGGGCCCCATGATCCCCTATTGCCGGGGGCCCCATGAATTGTCGTCTACCCCTGGCACAAGCCCTCTCCCCTCCCAAAGCGCCCCCTTAGCACAACACTATATTGCCAAAAGTATTGGTCGGCCGGCCTTTACACACATGAACTTTAATGGCATCCCAGTCTTAGTCCGTAGGGTTCAATATTGAGCTGGCCCCGCCCTTAGCACCTATAACAGCTTCAACTCTTCTGAGAAGCCCGTCCACAAGGTTTACCCAGGGGCCCCATGAGTTGTCAGTCCATCCCTGCTTACTACGTGTGAAATCTGTGAATGATCACAGAGGTCACATGGTACAAGGCTATTCACAACAGCCTTGTACCATGTGACAAGCTGTGACCAATCACAGCTCACACAGTAGTTCTCAATGGCTGCAAGAATGCAGCCAGAGAGAAGGAGAAATTATTTCTTTTACAGCCTTTATGGGTGTAAAAGCAATCAGTGTAAAAAAAAACAACTAAATCTTCATAACCCCCCACAAGTAGTACAGTGTCACTATGGTGACACTGTACTGCTAGGGTGACAGTATGTTAAAAAAAAACCACAAATAATAATATTAAAAAAAAAATGTAAAAAATTTTTTAGAAAAATTATAATTTTTGGCTATAAACTAATTTGGGTTATTTTTTTTTTTACTAAAAAGATAGCTGAATACATTTTGGCCAAGATTTAAGAAGGATTATTTATTTGCAAACTTTTATAAGAAAAACACTTTTTTTTCAAAATTTTTGGACCTTTTCATTTATATAGCAAAAATATTTAAATCCCAGTGGTGAATAAATACCACCAAAATAAAGCTTTATCTGTCTCAAAAAAATGCTAAAAAATTCATTTGGGTACAGTGTTGCATGACCGCGCAATTGTCATTCAAAGTGTGATAACACTGAAAGCTGAAAATTGGCCTGGACAGGAAGGGGGTGAAAGTGTCCAGACTGGAAGTGGTTAAGTGGTATTAAACTCAAAACCAAAAACATAATATATGGCTGCCAATCATTAGATGTGGTCGCTGCATTAGTTTTCTTTTCTTTGTTTTTTTCCCCCTGTGTTCATCTGGTGATCTGGTCAGTAAGACACCTCCTGTATTATTGAGAAACAACTCACAGGAAGCACAGCAGACGGTAGCATTGTCAGTCTGGGGTAATGGAATTGGGCAGCACAGTGGCTAAATGGTTAGCACTTCCACCGGGCAGTACCAGGGTCATTGGTTCAAATCTCAATTATGGCACCACCTGCCTGGAGCTTGCATGCTCTCCCTGTGCCTGTGTGGGTTTCCTCTGGGTACTCTGGTTTCCTCCCACATGCTGGTAGGTTAATTGGCTCCTGTCCAAATTGGCCCTAGTATGTGTATGTATGAATGTGAGTTAGGGACCTTAGATTGTATGCCCATAGAGGGTCAGGGACTGATGTATATATGTAAAGCATGGTATAAACTGACAGCACTATATAAATAAATGTATTAGCAGATTTGAATACAATAAAAAAATTGAATCCAAACTGTAGGTCACGCTTTATAATATGTCGCAGCAGTTTTTTTTTCCTTTTGGGATAAAGCTTCTACATAAATAAATAAACGTTAATCATTTTATACACCCCTGCCAGCGGTAAATGGTTTGTCTCGCCCCTGCAAGCTGATGCATTCTGCTGGAGAATTTGTGCTGTGAAAAACAAGAGACTTGCTGGCTGGATCATAGAAGAAAGTAATCCAAAAAAAAGGAAATTAATGCAATATAATAAAGGTTTGCTTTTGTGTTTAATACCGCTTTAATGAATCCAGCCGCTCATCTACTTGGTTTTTTGGTAAATGGCATCTTTGATGCGACTTGACATGAACTGTTCTCACAAGATGTAATAGCAGCCACTTTCCACTAGATGTCACAGAGAAGCTGATACTAGATGATTTGTGCTCTGAACCCAAACCCCCAGCGCTGGAGCAGCCAGGATGTCTTTGGATACATCAGATTTCATTGGTGACTACTCGTGTCTTTTCATCCAATAAAACAAAAGCGCTAGATTTTTACCTTTTCGAACGACATTATATTAAAATATCATATGCAGAAATAATTGTGAAATTGGAGTTTACAACCCCCACACACATTTGGTGGCGGATTCATCAATAAATGACAGGTGTGGTATTACACCTAGGAGTTAACATTCCATATGCTGCAGCTTACCAATTCTTATTTGTGATGGCTGCATTTGTTTTCTCTTTCTTTCCTTTATTTTCCTCTGGTAAACCAGCCAGTAAGCCTAGGTTCACATATGTGCAGCTCCATATATCCAGGGGCGGACTGACAACTCATGGGGCCCCCGGGCAATAGGGGATCATGGGGCCCCTGTGTCCTTGCCCAAACTCAAAAAAGCCTATGAAAAAGGTACCAGGGGCATCTCATGGGGCCCCCTACTGACCCCGGGCCCTCAGGCACTGCCCGAGTTTCCAAATGGTCAGTCCACCCCTGCATATATCGCATGTGATTCGCACAGGAACCGCACTGCATTCGTGTGCAAATCACATGCGATTTGTGTGCGGTGCGATCGGAGCCATACATTTTGTATGGCTCTATTTGCACCACACCAAAAATGTGCAGGACACAGGGGCGGACTGACCATTTGGAAACTCGGGCACCACCCGAGGGCCCAGGGTCATTAAGGGGCCCCATGAGTTGCCCCTGGTACCTTTTTCATAGGCTTTTTTGAGTTTGGGCCCCATGAGTTGTCAGTCCACCCCTGGGCCAGGACCCTTTTTTGGTCTGCACTAGAATTGGATCTCATGGGTATTCACACCTACGCAATCCGATTCTGCACATCGCACCACGTTTTGTGGACCGCTTTTGGGGTGTTAACTTAACCATTTCCATACAGGGCACTTTTACCCCCTTCCTGCCCAGGCCATTTTTCAGGTTTCAGCACTCTCACACTTTGAATGACAATTGCGCGGTCATACAACATTGTACCCAAACTAACATTTTATCATTTTCTTCACACAACTAGAGCTTTCTTTTGGTGGTATTTAATCACAGCTGGTGTTTTTATTTTTTGCTAAATTAACAAAAGAAGACCGAAAATTAAAAAAAACAAAACACGTTTTTCTTTGTTTCTGTTATATAAGTCTGCAAATAAATAATTGTTCTTCACAAATTTAGGCCGAGATGTATTCTGCTACATGTCTTTGGTGAAAATAACCCAAATTGGGATGTATTTTTTAGTTTGTAGGAAAGTTATAGAGTTCACAAACTATGGTATAGATCTGAATATTGATCAATCCTGAAGTACTGACAGCCAATCTAATTTCTTGAGGTCCAAGAATGTCAGAATAGTACAGATATTCCCAAATGACCCCTTTTTGCACAGTAGACAGTCCGACGTACTTCATAACAGGCATGGCGAGTTTTTTGAAGTTGTAATTTTTTTGTCATAATTTTCGGAAAATGAAAAAAATAAAAAAATTATTTTCACTATTTTTTTTTTTACATACTGTCACAAGTGCAGTACAGCGTCATCATATAACTGGCATGGCGGTGAACAGGGACACTGACTGGTGACAGTATGAAAATAAAAATATATATATTTTTTTATTTTTTTTATTATTTTTAATTTTTTTCCTTTATTTTTAGATTTGTTTTTCATATTTCACTATGTCCAGAGTAGTACAATGTTACCATAGTAATATTGTACTACTTTGGGGAAGTGATCAATATTTTATTTTTTTTAAGCAAGCATTTACCTGAATGACATCAATTCATTCAGGGGTTTTTTTTTTTTTTGTGCTTAGCTGTGATTTGGCCACGGCTAATCACATGACATGTGCATGTGATTGCTGTGACCATTCACAGCTAGACACTAGTATACAATGAATAATAATAACATATGCAGCGCTAAAAAAGAGATGACACATAAATCATAAGTCTGACAAAATATGAATATGAATAAAATAAATGGTGGCTAAAGTTCTTAAAGTGAAAACAACGTCCTCAGGTGATATATCAATCGTCCCAGTAAAAGGTGCAGATGCTGTCGACTCCGTGCTCAAAGGTGGGTAAATTTTATGCACTCACCAGAAAGCGCATAATGTGCGCATTTGAGTTGTCAGACCACTCCTGGTACTAGAAGGCTGAGGCAATGTGGGTCATCTAGCAGGCTGTCACTCTGGTAGGGATGCTCCTTCCTCTAACCAGCAGGGGGGCACCAGACATCTAGCAACGGTTGGCATAAAGCTAATCCGGACTCCTCAGACCAGGCCACTCAAAAATTATATCCATCTTGAAAAGGGGGGGGGGGCTCGACCATAAAGCCCACCCAAAAAAGCACTGATAGTGTAGTAAGTTCTTAAACTTTTATTAGGACATAATGTAATCAACTCACATAGGGTAGCCCAGAAACAAAGATGGCCGCCGGCCTCCACGAGGTGCAGGGCGGCGTGACGTCCCCGGCTGGGCTCTGGTGAGTGCATAAAGTTTACCCACCTTTGAGCACGGAGTCGACAGCATCTGCACCTTTTACTGGGACGATTGATATATCACCTGAGGACGTTGTTTTCACTTTAAGCACTTTAGCCACCATTTATTTTATTCATATTCATATTTTATAAGACTTATGATTTATGTGTCATCTCTTTTTTAGCGCTGCATATGTTATTATTATTTATAGTGTGAAGGTTTGGGTTTGTACCTTTTATGCCAGCTGCTTACCACTTATTTCCAAGCGCTCGTTAGTTTTTTACTGTTCTGATTAGTATACAATGGATGGCATGAATGAAGCCATCCATTGTATACAACTGTCATGTGACCTGCTGTGATTGGTCACAGCAGGTCACATGGTACCAGCAACGGGGGCCGGTACTCAGATCTGTAATCGGCTGTGTCCGAGGTACACGGCCGGTGACAGTCCGCGCCGCTGCGCGGCTCTGCAAGCGCGAAAACTGCGCATGTGTGGGAGGACGCCATATGGCGTCCACCTGGAAATCTAGAGCGTTTTCCCAGCCACCATTCGGGTATTGGCCGGGACGGAAGTGGTTAACATACATACCCGCATCGGTTCGTATGAACGGGGTGCAATTCTGATGCGGTGCAGAATTTGCACTAAAAACACTGCAAATTCCGCATCTCATCAGTATGAACCCGGGCTAAGTGTGGTTTTTCAACAGAGCAAATCCTCCTGCAAATGTATCAGTTAAAGTGATTCTAAAGTCTTATTTTTTTAAAAGAAAGAATAACAAACATGTCTATACTTACCTGCTGTCTGCAGTGGTTTTGCACAGAGCAGCCCAGATCCTTCTCTTCTCGGGCCCCTCCCTCCTGTCGTGTGCCCCCACAGCAAGCAGCTTGCTATGGGGGCACCTGCTGCTCCATGTGTCCATTCACACAGGGAGACGTGGCTCAGCCCTGCCCCCTCTCTCTTCTCATTGGCTCACTGGATATGATAAACAGCAGTGGGAGCCAAGGGCTCCCGCTTCTGTCTCAGCCAATGAGGAGAGGGAGGTCTGGGATAGCCGAGTCTCCAGTGCACATCGCTGGATCGAAAGGGGACTTAGGTGAGTCATAGGGGGGCTAAGGGCACTGCTGCACACAGAAGGGCACTGCTGCACATAGAATACATGACGGTATAAAACCTTCAGCCTTTCAACCACTGGTTCACAATACTGGTTCAAGTCGTGTGACTTTGCCAGGCAACTTGAGTAGTATTTTGAAGTGACTTTGAAGCAACTCTGAGCCCGGGTTCTCACTGATGCGTTGCGGAATTCGCAGCGGCTTCTATGTGAATTCCACACCGCATCAGAATCGCACCCCGTTCATGCGAACCATTGCAGGTGTGTATGTTAACAACACCCTGAAATCGGTCTGCAAAATGCAGTGCTTTGTGCAGAATCGGATTGCATAGGTGTGAATACCCATGTGATCCAATTCTAGTGCAGGCCAAAAAAAGGGTCCTACATCTTTTTGGTGCAGATTCACATGCGATTTGCGTAGGAATGCGGTTCCTTTGCGAATCAAATGCGATATGTGAAGCCAGGCTGAAGAAACTTTCAAGGAATGCCTGGGTAAACTTCCTATAATGTCGGATCCAGGGGCGGACTGACAACTCATGGGGAAATAGGGGAATAGGGGATCATGGGGCCCCTGTGTCCTTGCCTAAACTCAAAAAATCCTATGAAAAAGGTACCAGGGGCATCTCATGGGGCCCCCTACAGTGCCCGAGTTTCCAAATGGTCAGTCTGCCCCTGGTCGGATCCAAATCACATTAATATAGAGGAGGATCCGACTTGGAGGCGACTTCCATTAAAGTCTATGGGCACAAGTCGGATAGAAGTCGCCTTGAAGTAGTACAGGAACCTTTTCTAAAGTCGGAGTGACTTCAGTAGTGCTAATTAAGATGACTCTCATTGACTGACATGGGATTTCACATATAATGCGACTTGGGGGTCTCACAAGTCAGATCCGAAGTTGCGGCAGTGTGAACAGAGCCTAAGAGTGTTGAGACAAAACATTTACCACGGACAGGGGTGCTTACAATGATCAGCTTTTATTTGTTCATGGAAAACCTTTACCATTACAGCAACCATTTTTTCCTTTTGGGACAGTGTGCACTGCTGTTTCTTAATTTGTTAGTGTATCTACACCAGTGTTTCTCAACTTTTTTTCAGTCAAGACACCCTTAAAATGATGGACAGTCTTGATGCACCCCATTCTAACATGTGAAAAAATCTATTCTAATAGTTTTATATAACGCAGCAACACCACACATGTAGGACACCCAACATTAGAGGGGATTTATTCTTCCAAAGCACATACACTTCTGCACACTGGTACTGGCTAGTATTCCAATGTTTCTCCTCTCCCTCAGTTATTCTCCATCACTGAGCTAATGTGACCCCAGCACTGATGGAGAGGGGCAGGGGAGGGTAAAACTAGGATGCTGTGCAGGCAGCTGCCATCCTCCTTATCAACTGATGATGTCATTGGTTGTCAGGACACCGGCGGCTAGAAGGTGGTAATGGTGCACAATGACAATCTGTGGCTTTGTGTAACTAAAAGGCAGGCTTGTTTTCACCCGCAGGCTTGTATAAAAATTTTGGGCAATATTTAGACATTTTGCCAAGGCACCCCTGAAGAAAACTCAAGGCACCCTGGTTGAGAAAGACTGATCTACACTACTGTGCAAATGTTTTAGGCAGGTGTGGGAAAGTGCTGTAAATTAAGAACACTTTCAGAGACAGAAGTGGAAATGGTTTATTTTTAATAAGTAACCAAATGAAAAGTAAATGAACAGAATAGAAATCCAAAATAATATTTGGTGTGACAAGCCTTTGCCTTCAAAACATCATCAATTCTTCTAGGTACACTTGCAGACAGGTTGTGAAGGAACTCAGCAGGTAGGTTGTTCCAAACATCTTGGAGAACTAATCTCAGATCTTCTGTGGATGGAGACTGCCTCAAATCCTTCTGTTTCTTCTCTGAATTTGGGGTCAATCACATGCCTCCATGATGATATAGCATGATGGATACGTATCTGCCTGTATCTCTCAGCATTGAGGACCCCATTGATCCTGACCAAATCTCCAACTCCATTTACAGAAATGCAGCCCCAAACTTGCAAGGAACTTCCACCATGCTTCACAGTTGCCTGCAGACACTCGTGATTTTACCTCTCTCCAGCCCTTTGAGGAACAAACTGCCTTTTACTACAGCCAAACATTTCAAAATTTGACCCATCAGTCCAGCTGCTATTTTCCTGCACCCCATGTTCCTAAGTTTTCATGCATAGTTGAGTCGCTCAGCCTAGTTTCCACAGAGGTATGGTTTTTGGCCTCAATTCTTCCATGAAGACCACTTCTGGTCAGAATTGTATGGACAGTAGATGTGTGTACCTGGGTCCCACTAATTCTGTGCTGATGGCACTGCTGAACATTTTTCGATGTTGAAGGGAAGTAAGCATGTGTCGTCTTTCATCTGCTGCATTGTTTTCTTAGCTGACCACTGTGTCTACAGTCAATGTTGCCCGTTTCTTTGTGCTTTTTCAAAAGAGCTCAAACAGCACATCTTGAAACCCCAGTCTGCTTTGAAAACTTTGGTTGGGAGAGACGTCGATGATGCAGTATGACCTTGTGTCTTGTTGCTGTGCTCAGTCTTGCCATGGAGTATGATCGGTGACATGAACCACAATTTCACCTTAGTAGCAGAGTTTGGCTGTTCCTCACCCAGCTTTAGGCCTCCAAATCATCTGTTTCTGATTCAGTTAATGACGTTTGTCAACCTACATATGCAAATGATGATCATTAGCACCTGCTTGTTATCATTTGTTAACCATACACCTGATCACATCTAATCCTACGAAATCCCTGACTGTGTGAATTAACTCTGGTTTGAAGACAAAGGGTACTCACACCAAATGTAGATTTTTCTTCTGTTTGCGCACTTTTGTAAATTGATTTAAAAAAAAAAATACTTTTGCACAGTACTGCAAATCTGCTAGTACATCTAATTCTCCCCTCCTCCAAGATTAACAATGCTGCTGTCCAAGGGTGCCCCTATGCTCCTTTATCCAGAGTGGGGGTATTCTAAATACTGGAGGTGTGTTAGTGGCCAAATGACCAGGTGAAGGAGATAGAAAAAAGAAAACTAATGCAGCCACCACATCTATTGAATGGTAAGCTGTAATATATTACATTATTGGTTTTGGGTTTAATACCGCTTTAAATTGGGTATTCCAAGTGGAAGTTTAGTGTGCTTATATTTTGCCTTCTCTGGTTCCACCTTCCCCTTCATCAACATGATAAAAATATTTTTCCATAAACCCTGTCCATTCTCATTACCTTCTTATGTTGGGCTCAGTGACATCGCTGGGTCTCTGTGCTTCTCTATGCAATGCAGGCAGATCATGGTAGGCGAGAGGGTCCGGCAGGGTGCTGCAGATAGCCTTCTGGGAAAGTCACAACTAGAATCAGAGGAAACATTTTCAGTACAGAAGAAGAGCCGGTACAACTGTGCAAGACTAAGGGTAAGGCTGGAGTTCAGCTTTAAGTGCAAACCTGAGACGGGTCTCTCCTACATCGAGTAAGGGAACCGGATTTTCACAATGAAATCCAGGAGCACGCTAAGCTTGGCTACTTTTCCTGGCTCATCGTGGCGCATTGAATGGTAGTTGTGGCTAAGCTGTGCTAACAGCAGGAGAGGCCTAAAGGGGTAAAACCTGAACCTATTCTGCTCTGGGCCAACACAGAGCGCAGGGCTCAGGAGTGTACAAAGCACATATTGCAGGAGTGTGCAACACACATAATGCAGGGCTCAAAAGTAAATAATGCACAGAGTGCCCCCCCCCCCCCAGCAAAACAATCCCTCCTCCTTCCAAAAAAAACCCCCTCCCCCACCCTCCATGACAAAACCATCTGCAGCACAAATCCCCCCCTTCATCCTTGAGTTGTATTCACTGGATGCTGGCATTGCATTAAATCTGCTGGTGTGTTCCCCAGGTCCCGACATCATGACTCCCCCACATTTTTCTTCTTCCATATGTCACTTATGCTACAGTTGTTAAAATGCATGGGGGCACTGTGGTCTCCTGGGGGCTCACAAAGAACCAGTTAGATATAAGGAGGGACTTTAAGTGCAGGGGTCAGTAGTAATTCAGGGTTCAGTAGCAAGTAATGTAGAGTGCAGGGGTCGGTAGTAAGTAATGCAGAGTGTAGGGATCAGTATTAAGTAATGCAGAGTGCAGGGAACAGTAGTAAGGCAGAGTTCAGGGATCAGTAGTAAGAGATGCAGAGTTCAGGGATCAGTAATAGGTAATGCAGAGTGCAGGGGTTAGTAGTAGGTAATGCAGAGTTCAGAGATCAGTAGTAAGTTATGCAGAGTGCAGGGGTCAGTAGTAAGTCATGCAGAGTGCAGGGGTCAGTAGTAAGTCATGCAGAGTGCAGGGGTCAGTAGTAAGAGATGCAGAGTTCAGGGAACAGTAATAAGTAATGCAGAGTGCAGGGGTTAGTAGTAGGTAATGCAGAGTTCAGAGATCAGTAGTAAGTTATGCAGAGTGCAGGGGTCAGTAGTAAGTGATGCAGAGTGCAGGGGTCAGTAGTAAGTAGTGCTGGGATCAGTAGTAAGTAATGCAGAGTGTAGGGGGTCAGTAGTAAGAGATGCAGAGTGCAGGGATCAGTAGTAAGTGATGCAGAGTGCAGGGGTCAGTAGTAAGTGATGCAGAGTGCAGGGGGTCAGTAGTAAGTGATGCAGAGTGCAGGGGTCAGTAGTAAGTGATGCAGAGTGCAGGGGGTCAGTAGTAAGTGATGCAGAGTGCAGGGATCAGTAGTAAGTGATGCAGAGTGCAGGGGTCAGTAGTAAGTGATGCAGGGTGCAGGGGTCAGTAGTAATGCAGAGTGCAGGAATCAGTAGTAAGTGATGCAGAGTGCAGGGGGTCAGTAGTAAGTGATGCAGAGTGCAAGGGGTCAGTAGTAAGTGATGCAGAGTGCAGGGATCAGTAGTAAGTGATGCAGAGTGCAGGGGTCAGTAGTAAGTGATGCAGAGTGCAGGGGTCAGTAGTAAGTGATGCAGAGTGCAGGGGTCAGAAGTAATGCAGAGTGCAGGAATCGGTAGTAAGTGATGCAGAGTTCAGTAGTAAGTAATGCAGAATTCAGGGATCAGTGGTAAGTAATGCAGAATGCAAAGGGTCAGTAGTAAGTGATGCAGAGTGCAGGGATCAGTAGTAAGTGATGCAGAGTACAGGGGGTCAGTAGTAAGTGATGCAGAGTACAGGGGGTCAGTAGTAAGTGATGCAGAGTACAGGGGGTCAGTAGTAAGTGATGCAGAGTACAGGGGGTCAGTAGTAAGTGATGCAGAGTGCAGGGGTCAGTAGTAAGTGATGCAGAGTACAGGGGGTCAGTAGTAAGTGATGCAGAGTGCAGGGGGTCAGTAGTAAGTGATGCAGAGTGCAGGGGGTCAGTAGTAAGTGATGCAGAGTACAGGGGGTCAGTAGTAAGTGATGCAGAGTACAGGGGGTCAGTAGTAAGTGATGCAGAGAGAGAAAAAAAGGTGGCGCACACACCTAGTGCATTATCCAAGGTTTATTGTAGGAATTAAATCATAAAAACATACTCACAGACGAAGCATGTATCTAAAAAGCATAGAAAAATGACAATGGCCACAACGGCAGGCAAGGTGTTCTCACTGTCAGTGCGGTCAAATGGCTGACGCGTTTCGGGGACGAATCCCTTTCCTCAGAGCTGATGACCAACCTCTGATGCTGATGCACGATGAATGGAAAGTAAAGTGAGAGCCCTGCTGTTGATGCCTGAGGCATCAACAGCAGGGCTCTCACTTTACTTTCCATTCATCGTGCATCAGCATCAGAGGTTGGTCATCAGCTCTGAGGAAAGGGATTTGTCCCCGAAACGCGTCAGACATTTGACCGCACTGACAGTGAGAACACCTTGCCTGCCGTTGTGGCCATTGTCATTTTTCTATGCTTTTTAGATACATGCTTCGTCTGTGAGTATGTTTTTATGATTTAATTCCTACAATAAACCTTGGATAATGCACTAGGTGTGTGCGCCACCTGTTTTTCTCTCTATCCAGTGGCTGATTTCCCCGTCTGAGGAGGGCTACACCCCTGGAACATTTCCTTTTGGTTGTCGTTGTCCTGGTACCCTTGGCTTCCCTTTTGGCTGTGCATATCTTGAGGCGCTGGAGAGTACATACGCTATCCGGTAAGTGATGCAGAGTACAGGGGGTCAGTAGTAAGTGATGCAGAGTACAGGGGGTCAGTAGTAAGTGATGCAGAGTACAGGGGGTCAGTAGTAAGTGATGCAGAGTACAGGGGGTCAGTAGTAAGTGATGCAGTGTTTAGGGATCAGCAGTAATGCAGATTTCAGGTACAAGTAGTAGGTAAGGCAAAGTTCAAGTTCCACTTTAATCTTCCAAGCACAATAATTTGCGGTGTGTGCTTGGTCCTGGCATTGTATAATCACGACTGTCACATGAGAAGCATGGAGTGACACTCCTTCTGATTGGTTTGTAGGAAATTAGTTTTTACCTGGCTTTAACCTTTCAAATGACAAAAAAAAAAAAAAAGGAGGTCCTGTTTCTACTTCTTACACATCTGTTAAAATTGAAATACTGTAGATATTCAATGATAATCAATTGTGCAGGCATGCTTTGATAGCAGCAGACCCATACCTGTACAATCAACGTATCCTAAAGGGTCAGGGTTGTCTGCTGCTCCCATAGACACGAGATGATTCTGGATGTTGCATTCCTTACCCCATAGGTCTGCTCACTATGCTCCGATGCTCCGTGTGGTTTGCCAATTGTCATATGTTGTGGCAGATTAGGTAACTGTCACTTTATGGATAACTGTTATTTGGTACACACATGCACTATAGGCCTTCAGCTGCCTTTGGCAAGTCTGGGCTTCTGGGACGCATACTTTTGGAGAGGAAAGGGGTTTACCTCTTAGGCATATCTGTTTTTAATGTTAATTGCTGTATATACACTATATTGCCAAAAGTATTGGTCGACCTGCCTTTACACACACATGAACTTCAATGGCATCCCAGTCTTAGTCCGTAGGGTTCAATATTGAGTTGGCCCCGCCCTTTGCAGCTATAACAGCTTCAACTCTTCTGGGAAGGCCGTCCACAAGGTTTAGGAGGGTGTCTATGGGAAGGTTGGACCATTCTTCCAGAAGCCCATTTGTGAGGTCAGGCACTGATGTCGGATGGGAAGGCCTGGCTCGCAGTCTCCGCTCTAATTCATCCCAAAGGTGTTCTATGGGGTTGAGGTCAGGACTCTGTGCAGGACAGTCAAGTTCCTCCACCCCAAACTCGCTCATCCATGTCTTTTTTGCTTTGCCTTGTGCACTGATGCTCAGTCATGTTGGAACAGGAAGGGGTCATCCCCAAACTGTTCACACAAAGTTGGGAGCATGAAATTGTCCAAATGTCTTGGTATGCTGACGCCTTAGGAGTTCCCTTCACACCACACCATAATCCCCCCTCCACCAAACTTTACACTTGGCACAATGCAGTCGGGCAAGTACTGTTCTCCTGGCAAACTCCAAACTCAGACACGTCCATCGGATTTCCAGAGAAGCTCAGCCATGGAAACCCATTCCATGAAGCTCTCTATGCACTGTTGTTGTGGTAATCAGAAGGCCACACAAAGTTTGGAGGTCTTTAGCTATTGAATCTGTAGACAGTTGGTGACTTCTGTGCACTATGCGCTGACCCCGCTTTGTCATTTTACGTGGCCTACCAATTGGTGGCTGAGTTGCTGTTGTTCCCAGTTGCTTCCACTTTGTTATAATCCCACTAACAGTTGACTGTGGAATATTTAGTAGCCAGGAAATGTCACGGATGGACTTACTGCACAGGTGACAACCTATCACGGGACCAGGCTTGGAGTCACTGAGCTCCTGAGAGCGACCCATTCTTTCACAAATGTTTGTAGAAGCAGTCTGCATGCCTAGGTGATGATTTTATACACCTGTGGCCATGGAGGTGTTTGGAACATGGGAATCCAATGATTTGGAGGGCTGGCCCAATAGTTTTGGCAATATAGCGTACGTCCCAAGGTGGAAGCTTAGTTGTCAGATGGGGATGAAACTTTAGACACGGCTGTGTGGCTTCACATGTATTTGCACATTATGCAAAAAAACCTTGTTTTTACATTAAAATGTTTAAATGGTTTATTATTACAGCTGGATAGTGTGCTGAGGCATGTTTGCATTGTGCAGTCTTTTCATAGTGACATGAGATTCCAATAAACAGTACTTTTCATTCTGAAGTTGCACTGGGGTCATGTTATGAGGCCACTAAGTTTAAAAAGAGTTCAGCGGAGTTCTTATTTAACCCAGTCAGCTGCAGACAGAAATCACACAATGAACATGGGAGACACGGGGGGTTGAAACAGATGCAATGTATTGTTCATGACTGTCCAGAAGCTGTAATCCATGATTTTGGTAAGGTACATAGAACAGTGCAATGTGATAACAACAATCTCATAAAGAACAACTCTACAATTGGTCTATATTACACCATAGAAATATACAGAGTATGCAGCTATATGTCTCACCAGGAGCACTGACAGTATCAGCACCTCTCAAACCCGAGGCGCCCACCCATAAAGTAAATGTACAATCTTAACATTATAGTATGTACAAAAAAAAAATCACTTTATTTTTATATTTATATATATATATATCTTTTATTTTTATTCATTTTTTTTAAACCAATCACTCTCAGTTAAAATTAAAAAATAAAAAAAAACTGTACAAGAATCATTAAAGGATTCAATTGAGGCTTAAATCCACCTGTTGCTGGAATCAGGAGCTGTATTTGAAGCTGCTACTATCCAGCAGAGCAGGGGGACAAACTCCCAGCAGCCCCAGGGAGACCTACAATGCTTTATCGGTTGTATGGCCTCTCTGGCGCGTCTGGGGTTCCTTTATATCGATGGCTAAATTACAAAGAAACAAAACCTACAGTACTGTGTACAGAAATGGCGATTTTTTTTTTTTTGTTCATTAGTTTTCCACACAAACATATTATTTTGTTACCATGACATCTCTTATTCATAACAAGCAAAATATATTCCACACAAGATGGCTAGGAGACGTCACAGTCAGTCTCCCTTCTATAGGTAGAGATGGCCGTATAAACTGACCATTTCAAAACACACGCGTGAATCGGGTGTGGCAGTTGGAACAAAAAAAAAAAAAGTAAAATGTCAAGCGGTAACACCATCAACCCTTCATCGTCCAACAAACATAAAATCTACACTAGATCATAGTATTGCCAATAGAAATGCAGCAAAGGGGCTTTTACACCACCAGAAATGGACCATGGCTGATAAAGTTTAAGGCCCAATTAAAATTTCAGTTTAAATCAGCTAAATACGTACAGGTCTATCAAAACAAACGTGTGCAAAGCCTTACAGGTCTAACACACCCCTTGCTGAGTCAGAGCTAGACCTCTCAACCAGCCCTAGACCTCTCAACCAGCCCTAGACCTCTCAACCAGCCCTAGACCTCTCAATCAGCCCTAGACCTCTCAACCAGCCCAAGACCTCTCAACCAGCCCTAGACCTCTCAACCAGCCCTAGACCTCTCAATCAGCCCTAGACCTCTCAATCAGCCCTAGACCTCTCAACCAGCCCTAGACCTCTCAACCAGCCCTAGACCTCTCAATCAGCCCTAGACCTCTCAATCAGCCCTAGACCTCTCAATCAGCAGGAAGCATGACATTTTCTGATTTGCATGCTGGATATCTACAGACGAACCACTGCTTCCACAAAAGAGAACAAGGCTCAATCTTTGCAGCATGCTGGCAGGGTACAGGCTATTCTGCTCAGGCTGTGGCTGCTTTCTCAAGCAAACTGTAAGACTTTAAGTACCTTTAGTTTTGATGCACCAAGAACAGGTCTTCTTAACACAGAAGAACCCTTGAAATCATTTTATGGTTTCATGGACCGCCTGCTGATCACCACTGTTTTCTATAGCGGACGATGCATTAGCTTAAAGCCTATCTCCAAGCAATAAAAAATGTGTTTTCCCATGCAGTGGGGTTCTACCTGCACTGCACAGGTTATCTGCTTGTTTTTGTCTAGGGGAGAGGAGAAAGGAGATATACTTACCTTATCCACTGATCCTCCCTACACAAGACTGGTCCGGCACCCCCGCACTCCAGTGGTCTTGAGTTGTAGACTGTTCCTGACATCTTCAAGCCCAGAGCAGACTCCAAAGACCAGGAATAGTCCACCACTGAACCATGGGGGAGCGCCAGTCTTCAGTAGAATGAAGGATCGGGTGCATTTAGGCTTTCTACTCAACCCCAAGACAAAATGAGCAATTAACCCGTGCAGTGTAGGCACAGCCCGACTGCTTGGGAATACTTTTTTTTGGGGCTTTAATGGTCATTGGAAAGAAAGCTCCTTACATTTGTAGCCTGTTAGAATCCCCCCTACAGTTAGCTAAAAAGGTCATTGGCTTCAGTCGTAACTTGCCCACAAGGCAGAAATGACTAATTTATGGAGGAACCCCTAGCATACCCTGGTTGAGAGGTTGACCTAGATGTGACTCTGGTTGAGAGGTTGACCTAGAATGTGACTCTGATTGTGAGAGGTTGACCTAGAATGTATTTAGCTTGCCAAAACTAAAAGCTTAATTGCACTTTAAATTTGTAGGATTAAACCAGACTCTCTTCATTGACCCAATTTGTTCACATCCACCTTGAATTATAGGCTGTGCCCATTGTGAAACAAAACCCCACCTACCTGATCACAAAGTACACCTATTCTATTTTGCTTTTAAAACAAAACAATAAAGAATCAGAGAACAGTGAAGATCAAAAGTTGATTTATATAAAAGAGCTTTTAAGAAAGTAAATGTCAACATTTTCTAAGTCCACTAAAACTGCACTTTGTGGACGGGAGGTTATTTTCTCTGGGCTCATAAGTTCATTTACCATAGTTCCAAAGAGGAACACTGCCAATTGTTACCTTTAGCCATGGCTAAAATCCAAAAAATGAGCTAGACAAAAAATATGACAAAGTCCGATGACAAATATGTACATGATAGGGGCACTAATACAGACAAAACTGTGGTTTTTAGTTAGCAGCTCTTCTACATAAAATAACTTGTGTTTTTGGTTTATTGGCTCTTCAGTAGATAACACAAGTGGGATAGTGAGAAACGCATTATTAGACAAAACACGTTGGATGGCTGGAGGGCAGAAATGTATATTGGTTTATGAACATGAAATAGTGCATGACCCACAATCCTTTGCAAGGGCAGCCATGTTACTGTGAAACAAAAGTATGTGATTGAGAAGTAAAAAAAAAGGTTACCAGCAGTTTTTAACAGCAGCTTTTTGTTCAATACAGAGCACAGTTTTAACCCCAGGTTGCCTGTGGTCCTGCCAGTGGTATGTATAATATAGATGTGTATTGTGGAAAGGTTAGTGAGCACATTCTATATGCAAGTCCTTTCAGGTATCTAATAGAACGTTGAAACCATGCAACAATCTCTCCTTGTCTAAAACACAACTGTGTGTAAAGGGCTCGGAAGTCTTCTGGCCATTCTCTACTGAAAGGTTAAAGTACGGTATAAAATGGTGAAGCTCTTCGCTAAATGAAAGTGCCAGCATATCTCTTCATAATCAATATAACTCGTGTACAATCTCTTGTCCTAACCTGTGCAATCAATGCTCAGGATTATTGGATGTAATAGTTTATCTCCGGATTATCTCAAAATTGCCTTTTTAATTGTTCAGCATGAATGGGTTCCCCTAATCCCAAGGGTCAGGTCTTCCCGCTAGCACATTACTGTGTTGCCAAACCTGCCACAATACTTTCAATTTGTGCAAGTTTATCTCCCCAGTCTTCTTGGTTGCCCAGATTTTCAGAACAGATACCGACACCAAGTACTAATTTTGTGCATCCTACTTGTTGAACAGTGGTTACCTTCCCCAGTTATTGGTAGCAAGGTGACTAACCCAAGGGCTGGTTATGGCCACTTTTATATGGTCAGGCCAAGCAATACAATTATTACCGTGTAATCTAGCTCTGAAGGGGAAGGGTGCTACTAATGAGCTGTGGGAATGGACAGGAATTCTATCTTTTTGGATCAAAATAGCACTAGCAACAGAGGGCAATGTCTTCAACATCTAACTCCAGGAAAATCACTACAAGCTGCCATGTGTCTTGAACATTTGCAACAGTTTTCACTAGCCAGTAAAGAAAACCAGGCCCCTGCTAGCTCAACTAGCATAATAAAAAAATGTCCGATCTGTCATCATGTCTCCCCTCTGTCAAAGAGGGGGGCTACCAAATCCGATCTGCTTGAAAGCAAACAAGGTTAGGTTCTGGGGAATTGGCCTTGTGCTGCTCCTAGAGTAGGGACACCACTGAACAGTAAA
The DNA here is from genome assembly GCF_062004578.1 of Staurois parvus. NCBI lineage: Eukaryota > Metazoa > Chordata > Amphibia > Anura > Ranidae > Staurois > Staurois parvus. The sequence goes on from NW_028318810.1 coordinate 54,463, forward strand.
GATAAATATATTCAAACTCAAAATCCTAACACTGACGTACAAAGCTGTCCACCATACTGCCCCGAACTACATCACCGACCTAATATCCAAGTACCACCCAACACGCACACTCCGCTCCTCACAAGACCTCCTCCTCTCTAGTTCCTTGGTCTCCTCCTCCCATGCCCGCCTCCAGGACTTCTCCACGGTGTCACCCATCCTCTGGAACTCCCTGCCCCAACCCATCAGATTATCACCTACTCTCCTCTCCTTAAGGTGCACCCTGAAAACCCATCTCTTCAGGGAAGCCTACCCCACCCCCGGCTAACTTGCCGACCTCCTCCACTCTTCCTACCACTCCATCCCCCACAGCTTTCTCCTCCTGTGCCACCATCCCCTCCCTCCTAGATTGTAAGCTCGAAAGAGCAGGGCCCTCAATCCCCTCATGTTTTGCATTGTATTGTATTGTTATTGTTCTGTCCCTCATTGTAATGTACAGCACTGAGCGAACTATTGGCGCTTTATAAATACTATATAATAATAATAATTCAGCTCAAATTCCTGGAGGCAGCTTGGAGATGACTCTTTGTTAAAAACTGTTTTTATTGGACTCATACTTTTCTGGGACTCTAGCAGGTAAAGCCACTGAACATCCTAACATTCCACCTCTATTTTATAGTCCGATTCTTCCTGCTGCATATCTGGGGATTAAGCTACAGATTGTATATATAAGGAGGTGAGTGGTTTAATATCTCAGCATCAACCAAATACTAACTGACCCTAAAACCCGTAGCACGTTTTAATAAAAATATTCAGAAGAATAAAGTTAGGCCAACTACTATGCAAATCATCTGACACCACATAGTTAACGTTGCTCACACACCTTTGATCTTAACATCACAGGTTGCGCAATGTCCCACAGGCCAGAAAACAAATTTATAGTGCCAAATTCTTAAAAAAAAAAAATTCCACTCTTTATGAAACCCTTCCAATGATCTGATAAAGTGGCTTCTAAGATGCTGAAAGGTGTTGCTCTTACACCTCAAGTAAAAGTAGATTTTAGAAACTCAGATCTTTGATTTACTTAGCAATTTTTCTTGTACCAACACAATCCTTTGCCTAAAATGAACATTCAAATGTCATTTGCCATAATCAAGCAATACATGGGTGACAAATGATGTTTCTGTAGTGCCAAATGACTGAATGGCAATCAGTGAAAGAATGTAAATGCTCATTTAAATAAAATCAAGATCTAACTAAAAATAGAAATCTATTTGAAGAATGTGGACAAAAATTGACTGGTAAACGGCCCGATACAGAGTACTTGTGATTATTTTTGAAACAAAAGAAATGGATCTTTAACCAGACTGGAGAAATGGACAATATGTTTCACAGGGCAGATTGTGGTCATCAACTATTTTGTAATTTTATATAGAGAAATCATTTGAGCTGCTTGTATATTTTCATATTGATCACTTTAGGCTCTGTCTTTTTATACATAAACGTTACTTTAGGCTTCAAGTATTTTCACTTAGCCCTTGAATTCACGTTTGCTGGGTTTTTCACCATTCTAAAAAAAAGACCACGTGCAATATTGAGGCACTGATCCTACCTAATTATATTTAAGTTGAACCACAACCAGTTTCTAATTTTTATTAGGCAAAATAGGAGCAGGTGTAAAGCGTGCTTTATGGGAAAAAAAAGTTTGTGGTCAACTGACCATCATATCTAGTATATGGCAAAAATATGACTGAGTTCAGGTATTATTAGTGAAAGGTTCTGGTAATACTACCCCATATACAAAGATATTTCAGATAAATGCACGCTTTCAACCATATGGCATCAGTTTGGAGAAGGCCCTTTTTTGTTCCAACTTGACAATGCCCCTGTACACAAAATCAGCTCCATAATGACATGGTTTGAAGAGTTTGGCCACCTTGAGTGGCCTGCTCAGAGCCCTGACCCCAATCCTATTGAACACTTTTGGGATGAACTGGATTGCAGATTGTGAGCCAGGTCTTGTCCAACACCAGCATCTGATTTCACAAATGCTTTTAAGGCTAACTGGGCCCAAATGTTCACAGACACACTCCAGTGGAAAGAAAAGTGGGGGCTGTTACTATGCAACTGCATAATAATGCCCATGGCTTTTGGAATGGGATGTCCAACAAGATCATACAGGTGTGATGGTCACGTGTTATGGCCGTGTTAGAATGTGTTAACACGGATCAGAGGCCTGAGATTATCAACACCACAGATGTAATAATAATGCATGTGTGAAAATGACATGGTTATGCTATATGTAATGACATCAAAGTCTTTGGCCCACTTCTCTTCCCACACCAGGGTCTAGCTAGACTAAGCTACTAGAGGTAAGCATAGCATGTCACACCAAACTGAACCAACCTATCACAGATTATGGCGCTACTATATTTTTTAAAGTGTTCCCATTCTCTACAAATACCTATGGCTCACAATATGCACGAACTGAACAAAAAAGGCCCACATTAGCCCACACTACAGGTTCAACAATGAAGGATAGACCACCTTTTGGTTTTTGTAAGATTCTCTTATCTTTTCTAGGTCCACCAAGAGTGTCCAAACCAGCTGACGAGGTGAGAATGTGGTTTAATCTTAAGTGCCTCATCACCTCTTTTACTGCTGATGGGACCAGCATCTAAATCAGCATTAGGACTCCATAACTTTGGAGGATTGAAGAAGTGAAATGCCTCCAGTCCTCCCTTGGACTACAGGCTGATCAAATGAATGAGTTAGTGAATTCTATTGCTCACTAGATGGAGGGTTACCAATGTTTAGAGGTAATAGACATTTTCATTTCACCCAAATGCTCACAGTTCTATTTAAAGAGAATATCCAACAACAGTACTGTGATAGAGCATGCTGTAAGGGGTTCTTTATCTTCCTTCCACAATAAAATGACGAAAGTGAAAATGATCATATTAAGCAGGTACATTAACATGATCATCAAACATATAAAACACAACAGCAAATGGCTGATCTATTCCTTGATACAGGTTTGTGTCCATGGAAAAGGCTTATTTTATCTTAAAGAGGAAATAAAGTGCAAACCAGGAGACCTTTCATACTATGATTTCTATACAAGAATTTATGACTAGAGACAATTCCAGACTCTATACAATCTTTACATAGGTGTTCATCTTCTTAATTTGTATATATATATTTATATATGAATATTCATACTGTTAACTATTCTTTATAATCTTAAATTGTTGTGAGAACTTCTGATAAACTACTTAATTGTTGTGTTGAAGGTATCAGCACCACCCCTTTCTTGAAGTTCTTGTGCTCCCAGAGTAACAAGAGCATCCAATTGCATTAGAAAATGGAAAGGGCAGGTAACTCCAGCTTGGTAACCAATGTCAAAAAACACTTTAGTAGAATGAGCAAATAAAGCTATAAACGGAGTATACGTTCCCTTTAAATCTCAAAATAAGATCGAAATCAAGATGGTTTGTCCCCAAGGTTATAGGGATTGCTCTTACTTGATCAAAGCTTTTCCAGCTAAGTTATCTCTTAAATATAGTGGGATCCATATTCAAACACCTATCTGTCCTGTAAATAGTAAAATTACTTGTCCCAGTAAATCCTAAAACACTAAGGAAAGAAAATGCTCTGACAGCTGCAAAATGATAGCTGGAAACAAGAAAAAAAGCCCCAAAAGGGTTGGAAAACTCTTTAGACAAGGCATCGCTAAATGGCAGAATGAGTCGCTGTCCCACCCAGATCTCCACAGTCCTGCCATTTAGGAGCCAGTTTTATCCTCCAGCCTCTGCCATTATCACAGCAGAGCAGAGACAGCAAGGCAGGAGAATTCTGGATGGAGGGTGGGAATGGGAGCTGCTGAGGTTACTTATCAAGTTAACCAGCAAGTTATTGGTTGCTTTGATGCAACGTGGTCCTAGCAACCAATCATCAGCTTGTTAATATGAAAAGTTAACTCCGGCAGCTTCCATTCCTGCCCTCTGTCCAGAATGGTAAAGTATTGTTAGAATGTTTCTCTACCCTTTCATTTTCGATCATGGCTGGAGCATACCTCTACCATGGGAATGATCTTCAGTAATTATAGGAACCATGTAAAGTGATGGTGTTTGGTCATATTCAAACCTAACAAGTTTTGGCACCAGTAGCCAATCATAATCTCCCTTTCTTTCTCCCATGTAGCACAGGAAATGTTAAAAGGAAAATGTACCTGCTACAGCACCAGGAACAATTCTCCTTTCAGACAACATCCATCATAAAGGCCGATTCCTACCACAATGCAGCTGTTTTGCTCTACTGACTCCCTGTGGTTCATTCCCACATAAACACATTATTTTGTGCACTCACATGCTCATCATGGGCCTCATTTATGAAAAAAAAAACTAAAGCCAAGGAAATATATTGGTGTTTGCTCATATACAGCACTGTGCTGGCCCAGATTCTCAAACCTGACTGGTGATTGGGAGCAAAACCTCCAGTTTCATTGGCTATAGTTTTTTTTAATGAGTCATTTTGTCCCATGATTCCCTGGGGGACACCCAACAGTCTTCCAGACACACCACCATATAATGATATTCTTTAGAAGGATAAAAAAAGTCATGCAGAAATATGCAAAAATGAAATGAAAAAACCATATCAGATGATAATAAAAAAATTGCGATTTTTGTTCATTCTCTTCACAGCAAACAGCCCTTTCACATAAATGATAAACACACACAGAAGGACTTCTAAGACTATGGCAAATCAATTTTGGCTTAAGGCAAAACAGAATTACATATAAATATACATATGTTGCAAAGTCTGTAAGCTGCTTCTCCAGAACAAGTACAGAAATGAAAGAGAACTGAATTTGTCGGCACAGTAGTGGCCAGTTGGTCCACAGAAGTGCTCATGAATTAAGCTGTGGGTTTCCATAAAAGCTTTCAGCAGGTAGTCTTCAAGAACTGGCCACATTTTGGACAGGAAGCGTATAGCAGCAAAAATTGATAGAAATATTTTGAATTTAGATGGCTCTTTCCATACAAGTCTATGGGAAGAAATATAATCTGAAGCAAGTCAAATGCACCTGTAATGGTTGTGAATGATCCTCAGAAGTGTCTCAAAAGCACACTGCCTTTGCCCATCAACTCCCCTGTCAACATGGACATTTAATTTCTTTGAGCCTTCCTTATCGGGAGCTGTCTTCCCCAGAACAATTGGAAGTCAACTTTTTTTTTTTTTATTTCTTTTTTTTAAGAAGCTGATAAATAATAAAAACAGCTATTTTATCAAAATGCTGATATATAAAGTCTTCTTTCTGATTAAAGGTCAGCTGAAAGTAGTAATCATCTAATAAGCTGTTATTACAAAATGTTTGTTTCGCCCCTACTTCATCCTACTTTGCAAGATCTGATTTAATCCATGTTGCTGGACCTAAAATCTATACAGGAAAATAGAACAAGGCTTAAGTGCCCCTATCCACATTGAGGGCCATTTTAGGAGCTATGCTGTATTAATAAAAGCCCATATTTAGCACAATTTTGTATTTATCTATTTTTTTAAATAAAGTAGATAAGAGTTAGAACCTCTTTCAAGTGTTATTGCTTTATGTGTCCTCATTGGACAGATTTCTCCTTATTTCTTGTCTTGGTGACACCAGAAGAAGAAATGAGAGGGTTTGTGTCAATGGGACAAAACAACACAGAGAGCAATACAAACCTTAAAGGTGTTCCATTTCCTCTCCTCAATGTTCTAATCCCTTGTGCTAATTAAATATACTTTTGCTGTTGTTTCTGCCCCATTCCATTGCTTATTGGACAAGAAGATATGGGAAATCTTCCCAGCTGGGACACAGACAATATAAACCCAACAGAGGTTAACTAACCTTTCCTCAATCAGTGCAAACCTGATAAAAAAAATAAGCGAAGTTGGGCTGTAAGCTCTGTAGTAATATGAAAAAATATAATAAGACAGCTAAAATGGAACAAAGCCAAGTAATCCTCTATGTAGTTGTCAAGTGGTCCAAAAAGGATGAGGGACCCGAGGCAGATGTTTTTCGAGCACTCCCTCAACAGGTGTCAAGGGTACGGCATGGTTTTCCTGACAAATAAGTGGGTCATTCTAGATCAGGGATAGGCAACCTTGGCACTCCAGCTGTGGTGAAACTACCTCTGCCTTTGGAAGTCATGCCTGTGGCTTTCAGTCAGTCTTGTCAGTCAAGAGACTTTTTTTTTTTATATTAGAAAAAAATCTCATTCGACCTTTAGTTCCACAACAACTGGGGTGCCGAAGTTTCCGACTAGAAGTAAAACCTATATATACTGCAAATAAAACCCAAGGACATGGCATAATCGGACAGTGAGCACAACCAAAAAAAAATTGTAATACTCCTTTAATGTAATAATTACAATAACCAACAGGCGAAGTTGGGTGCAATAGCTGAAGATAGGGGCTTCTAGTGAACCTGTCACATACTTGGGTCATTCAAACTGAGCATATGATGAAAGATGCATAGGCAAAGCAGACTTAGTGGGGTTTATTTACTAAAGCTGGAGAGTCCAAAATCAGACTCCCTTCTGCATAGAAACCAATCAGCTTCTAACCTCAGCTTGTTCAATGAAGCTTTGGCAATGAAACCTGGAAGCTGATTGGTTTCTATGCAGAAGGGAGTCTGATTTTGGACTCTCCAGCTTTAGTAAATAAACACCAGTATGTCAAAGTGATTGGTAAATCCAAAGATACCTGCAGACCAAACTGTGGTCCGAGAGCCAGATACGGCCCTTGCTTGCCTTTATCTGGCCCTGGGTGCACTACTCCTACAGCTGACACCATTCCTCACTGACAACATCAATGGGCCACTATTTCTCCCACTGATACTAAAAATGGGCAATATTCCATCCATTAAAACCAATGATGGGGCATTGCTTGCTTCCAATGACCACAGTCCAGCCAGCCTAAAGCTTAAAGGCCTGGCCCTTTACAAACCTCCTTACTGGCCTAAAATTGAAGGACTAGCATGAAATTGAAATTATAATTTCAACTTCCTATATTTCTTTTGGCTTTTGGCATGCAGTTTACATGCATGGTAACATCTATTTATGCATTTTTTTAATGATCTCCTGAATTTGATTTGCCCTACTTTGGAATAGGCTTACTTTAAATGCAAGCCTTTAGGGTTCCCCAGTATGGGATTCCAGTTTGTACCTGTATTGCCAAATAGGATGTTTTTTTCAAAAAAACTTTTTTTTCTTGGACTGCCCTAAATCCCTAAATGTTGATTATATATATATATATAGTAAATACACTAAGTCCGGAAAGGCTCACAGTGGCCAAGAAACTATCTCACCTCATCTAATTCTCAGAAACGGATTTGGACCTAAAGACAAAAAATAGGAAACCCAGGAGTGAAAAACAGAAATCAGTATAATGTCAGTCTTTCACAGACGCAGCTTACAGATATGCAAGTATTTTGGCAACATAAACACATTCAAATAAATAATACAAAATATATAAACATCATTAAAACAAGACATATAAAAAAAGCAAAAGAAAAAAAAACTGCTGGTGAAAAAAAAATTAAAATATAAATTTTTTTCTACCCTGCAGACGCTTTTGCAGCTTGCCGTCTCCTAAAATAAAAACGCTTCACTCTGAGTGTATTGCCAGCGTGTGCAAGATAGAACAAGAAATAAGAGTAAGGAAGACCATCGGCAAAGCTGCAAGAGGCTCAGAAAATTACAATCTCTCTGTCTCCCATTTCAGTCCATCTTAGCGTTTCTTTTTTTGTTTTTTGTTTTTCTTTTTAAATCAGCAAACACCACAATTTTCGCAATTCTATGGCGTTGAAGTGGATTTTGTGAGAAAAGGCGATCAATAAATTATATGCATTTAGAAAATATATATATATATATATATATATATATATATAGATATATCTATGTCGAGAGATTTAAGAGAAAGAGAGAATTGAAGAATTAAATAAAATATTACTTTTTTTTTGTACCAAAAAAGAAAAGAAAAAAAAAAGTGTCTTTTGGAGGCTACAGATTTCCACATTCTTTTTACTGTTTGGCTACCAAACAGAGGGAGATGTAGAGTTGGGTTCCACCCGCCTCTCTGGCAGTGGAAAGGTCAGTTCTAGAACATTCCACCTCATATGAACAGAACACTGTGAACCCCTTTGAGGAGGTGAAAGTAAAGCCCTGTCTATAACACCTCTCAGCATCAGTGCTGCTGTTTTGTTTTACCCAGAAACCTTTGCCATGGGAGCGCCATCTGCCACACAACAAAAGACACAGAGATACAAGTACATAAAAGGCACACACCTTTTCCACAGTCTCTGGAATCCTACGTCACTCTCAGATGGAATAAAACACTCTGAGAAGTGAGCTCAGCTTGGCTGAGACGGTAGGTTTCTCTTTGTTTTACAAATTAAAAAAAATCATTTAAAAAAATTCATTACATTTCTGCTCAGTTCTTGATGGGTATTTTTGTTCATTTAAAAAACAAAACAAAAAGTAAAATAAAAATAAACAAAAAAAAAAACCCAAAATGGCTTTGTCTTTGCATGCGCAAAAATTAGAACGGAACTTGGTTTCCTTGTTGCATCCGTTTGAAAGGGAAATAATTTTTTTTTTTTTTCAAAAGAAAAAAAAGAGCACTCAAAAAAAAAAAAAAAAAAAAACACATTATAGATTTTTTTTTGTAGAGTGTGTTGTAACTTACTTATGGCAACAAACTCCTATTCTGTGCAAAGTATCGGAATCTACAGTAATTGTGTTTGTTCCCCTTGAGAATACAAAAACAACCTTCAAAGAAAAAAAAAGACAAAAAATAAATAAATATGAAACTGGAAATTAAGCACATTTTGATCTCCATGTAAAACAGGTCTTTGTGTGTTGTTAAACATCTTAGAGTTTATTGTCTTCTGTCGGTAAAGTTCAGGATTCCGCAGAAGATGTGTCATTTGATTGATCGTCAGTCTGTACTGGTGGCTCTTCCTGTGTTGTGGGGTCTTCTTCAATGTCCAGCTCAGGTTCTTGGATCTCGGGTGTTTGGAGCGCACAGCCCTCCTCTTCCTCGATGCCGCTGTTCCGGTCCTTGTCAGATTCCTCAGTTTCTTCCTCCAGTGTCAATTCAAACTGAAACTTTTCCATACCGGTCTCCTCGTCTTTGTCTGGATCATCTGGTGGCGGAGACGGGCTTTGAGGGATCATGCCTTGGTACCAATCCCGGTTGTCCTCCAAGGTGTCCAGGATTTCCTGAGCATCAGGGTGAACTAGATCCGCCCAGGTCTCCCACAACGGATGGACAATGTAATCAATAAAGCCAACCTGTTGATATACAGAAACACATTGGATGTAGACAATGTATAAAGGGTTCCACTGATTTATAATTATCTCTAACATGGCTGCATAACAGAACCTCACTGCAATTTCTACCCTTTCCTTTGCTGGTGTTTTCTGACTGTGCTAGGATGATTGAGCACCATAGCTAAAAACTCATGCCTGATCTCTGAAAAACAAGGGGGCTGATTTACTAAAGGAGGAGTAGAGCACGTCGACTTTCACTAAAGAGTGAACTTTTAATTACCTTAGTTAAAGAAGAATTCCACATATGTATACATTTACATAACCAGCCCCTGACCACGCACTGTAGCTTTACTGCTGCAGTGCGGGCCTGCTACGCACACTTATACATATCTGATTTCGAATTTCCTGCGTGCCTGCCAACCCGACTGTGTTGTCACTGGCTCCAACACATGTCAATCATTTATGACTGAGACCTGCAGATCGGCAGAGCAAGTGACAGGAGAGTGATCTGTGTTGGTAAACAACACAGAGCTCTCTTCTGACAGCGGCGATGTGCTGCTTTTTTGTCTCCCTACAAAGCAGGAAATAAAAACCGTCACATCGCTTAGTAAAAGGACCAAACAGTAAACACTTTACTTGTTAGGCACACAGTTAACCCTTAGATTTCTCCTAGATGTTACCCCCTTCCCAGCCAGTGTCGTCAGTAGCACTGATCACTGTATTAGTGTCACTGGTGATGCCAGTGTCAGTTAGTCAGTTCCCACAAAGTGGCAGTTAGTGTCAGGTTGCCCACTGTACTATTACAGTCCCACTATAAGGCTCCATGCACACTAGGTGTTTTGATAACGTTAGTAAGTATGTGAGTTTTTCAGTTTTTTTAGCGTTTTTGCATTATCGTTTAGCAACGTTTTGCTGCAATGAGTGGCATTTTCCCGTGTTTTTCGGTGTTTGCACTTTTTAGCATTTTTTTTTTACCACAAAAAAAATTTTCTTTGGTAAAGAAAAAAAAAGTCCAAAAATGCCAGTTTGCAGCGTTTTACCGCATTTTTCAGCGTTAGAAAGTTTTTACAACTAAAAAACTCCTCTAAAAACTCACTAGGGTTTTTTTTTTACAGCCAAAAAACGCCTATGTGTGCATGGACATAGGATAACAAGCTGGGGGGTTTACTGGCTGTAGAAAAAAACGTCAAAAGCCAAAAACAGCTGCTGTAAAAACGTCCTGTGTGCATGAGGACTAAGGCGATGATCTCCGCCATTACTAGTATTAAAAAATATATAAATAAAAATTCATATATATATATATATATATATATATATATATCCATCCCATAGTTTGTAGACTATAACTCACACAAACCAACGAATACACACTTATTGAGATTTGCTTTTTTTTTTTTTTTTAACCAAAGACATGTAGCAGAATACATTTTGGTTAAAAATTATGAAGTATATATATATATACTAATATTTTTTTAAATTGTTACAGAATTTGTATTATAGCAAAAGTAGAAAATAGTTTTTCAAAAATGTACGTCTTGTTTAAATAATATAAAATTTACCAAATTTTTCGCTCCATAAGGCACACTTTTTTCCCCCAAAAAAATGGAGGGAAATGTCTGTGCGTCTTATGGAGAAAATATGGAGCGACCGGCCCTGTATTCCCCCCCCCTGACGCTGCTGCCGTGTTAGAATACCGGGCCAGCCGCTCAGCTCTTCTATGGCAGCGCTAGGCAGGGCCCAAAGCAGATGCCCCTTAAAGCGGAGTTCCAACTGGAAAAAAAAAAAAAAAGTCAGCCGCTACAAAAACTGTAGCGGCTGACTTTTAAAATACAGCCACTTACCTGTCCCTCGGTCCAGCGGTGCCCTCACCACTGCTGTTATCACCGGCCGGCTCCCCTGGTGCTGATGGTCCACCAGCCCTTCCTAACACTGCATGCTGGCTGGAACAAATGAAGCAATACTGAATTTCGACAACCACTAATTGAAAGCTGATTTTTGTTTCGTATATGTGAGGGCCTATTTGGTATTGCTGTAAGACACAGACTGAGCACTCATGGAGGGGGTATTTTTTTGTCCACTATTGAAATGTACCTGTGATTTCTCAACAGAGGCAGTGTGCTTGTCACACATAGGGCTTATCTCCATCCCTCTCTCCCTCTCCTTGTCTCCCTGTCTGAAGAACTCCTCCAAGATGCGGTCAGTCCATTGACGGTACAACTCCAGTGGTTTGGTTGGGTTGCTGAGATCCGCACAGTGCACCATGTTGCGAAGAACCTAAGACAGCAGACAACAAAGAAATCAGATGTAAAATCAACTTAAAAGGGGACCTTTGACATTATGAAAGTAATGCTGAAATAACTAAAAACAGCCAAATAGAAACTACGCATGAATATATACAACTTACAGATAACACAAGATCAAAAGTTTGAGGTGTCACCAACACAACGTTTTCTTTCCTAGTCCAGATGTGCTAGGACATGTTGAGGTTGTATAGCCATACTGCATACAGGACAGAACATTCAAACATCTCCATATGACTTGGTGAAGGGACACAGAAAGGGGCTTAGATCTTCATAAGAGATAACAATGTTCTTGGTGTTCTGTAACTTGGGACATTCACCATGCTACGTCTAGTTTACTTTCATTACCCTAACAGACGGGCAGTATCTATGAACTTGCGTGAAACAAACAATTGTGCTGGCCATGCCAACCAGATTCTCTCTTTCATTATCTAACCTGCCCTAATGGTCATGGAGGGAAAACCAAAACCAAATTGTTTTTTAGGTTTTTGGAAGCTGAGGAACCTCTTGCAAGCACATGTATGTATAATACTGCTCGATACAGGAACGGATCCCAGGGGGGCATTTTCCTTCTTCTTTTTGAGCCAATTCAATACACGTAAGTTGATGTAGCTTCGTTTGACTCTGCTGATTGGATGTTTCCCTTCCCCCTTCCTGAATTAGTGTACAAATTATTGTTCCAGAGTGCCGTATCTTCTCTCTCCCTTCTGATGGGGTCCCAACATCGTTCAGGTTTCCAGCATCTGCCGGTCGGCACTTACTGCCATTATCCCTGTGCAAATGTATGTAATAATTTTTTGAAGTTAACCTACTACTGTTGCCTAGGCAACACTTCTCATTGGTGTTGTCACACCATAGTATTGTCAATGATTTATGTATATTAAGTTGTGTAATATTTGTTCTTTTATCTAGCTACAAATGCATCTCATAGCTCCTGAAGAAACTACAATATCGCAAAACATGTTGAGATTTGACTAATACACATCAAGATACCCCGCCTAGCACCTTGCCAAGTCATGGCGGATGTACAATATAGGGGGTCTGGATGGTATCTAGATTGTTTTGTGATCATGTACTATGGAAGATTTTTTACTTGTGTATTTTCCATAAAAGTGTTCAAGTTGTAATGATATTTGTAGTGCCTATAAAGTCCTAAATCTTAGTATAGTAAGTATTCGGGATGGGGCAATTTATACAATGACTATGCACCCACAGTGACCACCCGTGCTGGGGAATTCTATTTCTATCAAAACCTAATTGGTTACTATAAGAGTTCAGACACGTCCATTATGGAGCCCCATTAATTGGTAGTTTATAGTGCTTTGACAAAGTATTCATACCCCTTGACATTTTCCACATTTTGTCCTGTTACAACCAAAAACGTAAATGTATTTTATTGGGTTTTTATGTGATAGACCAACACAAAGTGGCACATAATTGTAAAGTGGAAGGAAAATGATAAATGGTTTTCAACTTTTTTTTTTACAATTAAATATGTGAAAAGTGTGGCGGCATTTGTATTCAGCCCCCCGGAGTCAATAGTTTTTAGAACCCCCTTTCTCTGCAATTCCAGCTGCAAGTCTGTTTGGGGATGTCTCTACCAGCTTTGCACATCTAGAGAGGGACATTTCTGCCCATTCTTCCTTGCAATATAGCTCAAGCTCTGTCAGATTGGATGGAGAGCGTCTGTGAACAGCAGTTTTCAAGTCTTGCCACAGATTCTCCATTGGGTTTAAGGTTTGGACTCTGAATGGGCCATTCTAACACATGAATATGCTTTGAACTAAACCATTCCATTGTAGCTCTGGCTGGATGTTTCGGGTTGTTGTCCTGCTGGAAGGTGACCCTCCGCCCCAGTCTCAAGTCTTTTGCAGACTCTAACAGGTTTTCTTCTAAGATTGCCCTGTATTTGGCTCCATCCTTCTTCCCATCAACTCTGACCAGCTTCCCTGTCCCTGCTGAAGAAAAGCATCCCCACAACATGATGCTGCCACCACCATGTTTCACGGTGGGGATGGTGTGTACGCGTTGATATGCAGTGTTAGTTTTCTGCCACACATAGCAGCGTTTTGCTTGTAGGTCAAAAAGTTACATTTTGGTCTCATCTGACCAGAGCACCTTCTTCCACATTTGCTGTGTCCCCAACAGGACTTCTTATGGCTTTCTTTCAACAATGGATTTCTTCTTGCCCCTCTTCCATAAAGTGGAGTGCACAACTAATAGCTGTCCCGTGAACAGATTCTCCCACCTGAGCTGTGGATCTCGGCAGCTCCTCCAGAGTTACCATGGGTCTCTTGGCTGCTTCTCTGAATAAAGTTCTCTTTGCCCGGCCTGTGGGTTTAGGTGGATGGCCATGTCTTAGCAGGTTTGCAGTTGTGCCATACGCTTTCAATTTTCAGATGATGGATTGAACAGCGCTCCGTGAGATGTTCAAAGCTTGGGATATATTTTTATAATCTAACTCTGCTTTAAACTGCTCCACAACTTTATCCCTGACCTGAGTGGTATGTTTCTTGGCCTTGATGATGCTCTTCGTTCAAGAATGTTCTCTAGCAAACATCTTAGGGCTTCACAGAACAACTGTATTTATACTGAGATTAAATTACACACAGGTGGACTCTATTTACTAATTAGGTGACTTCTGAAGGCAATTGCTTCCACTAGATTTTGGTTAGGGGTATCAGAGAAAAGGAGACTGAATACAAATGGACACCACACACTTTTCAGATATTTATTTGTAAAAAATTTTGAAAACCATTTATCATTTTCCATCCACTTCACAATTATGTGCCACTTTGTTTTGCTCTATCACATAAAATCCCAATAAAATACATTTACGTTTTTGGCTGTAAAATGACCAAAAAATTTGGAAAATTTCAAAGGGTATTAATACTTTTTCAAGGCACTGTATGCTTTATTTCACTCATTTGCCACATTTTTTTTAAATGAAACTTTCTAAAAAGAATGATACAAGAAAGTAATTTCTTAATTATAATTAAGAATGAATCTGCCGCCTTTGTTTGCAAAAACATGTTTTCTTCTATGGCAATGCTGTAAAATAATTTTCTGCTAATGTGATTGACTAAGTACTTTTCCAAATGACTTATTCTCCTATTAGAGCGCAGACACTGACAAGGTGACAATAGAAGGCACGCTCTTGGACTTGCCACAGTTACAAAAATAGCCTGCTTTATCTACAGAGCAAAAGCAGGTAAAAACAAACAAAAATAAAAAGTTTGCCAAAATATGTGCAATGCATATAAACGGACTAATAGAGAATTATCTATTCATCTGAAAAAAAAAATAAAAAAATAAAAAATTTCACATTGATGCCTACATATTAAAGGACCAATATCCATACAACATGAGTTATAGGTTTTAAAAATATTACAGTTCATTAGCATATATACCATGTTTTCAGGGGTTTAGGATAGACACGATAACAAGATTCTGATTTCGATGGAAGATATTCACAACACACTAGAACATCTGTGAGAACGAAAAAAAACGTGCTAGGACTCCATTGGATGTCAAAAAACATAGCAGCTAGCACGATACCATAATACATAGTATAATAAACATCACAAAACAATAGTGCAGCACTAAAATATATTAAAAGGTATGTGCAATATACAGTGGGGCAAAAAAGTATTTAGTCAGCCACCAATTGTGCAAGTTCTCCCACTTAAGATGAGAGAGGCCTGTAATTGGCATCATAGGTAGACCTCAACTATGAGAGACAAAATGAGAAAAAAAAATCCAGACAATCACATTGGCTGATTTGGAAAGAATTTATTTGCAAATTATGGTGGAAAATAAGTATTTGGTCACCTACAAACAAGCAAGATTTCTGGCTCTCACAGACCTGTACCTTCTTCTTTAAGAGGCTCCTATGTCCTGCACTCATTACCTGTATCAATGGCACCTGTTTGAACTTGTTATCAGTATAAAAGACACCTGTCCACAACCTCAAACAGTCACACTCCAAACTCCACTATAGTGAAGACCAAAGAGCTGTCAAAGGACACCTATGTTTCTCCGCAAAGGGACCAGGACGACTGATCCATGTACAGGACAGAATGAATGGGGCCATGCATCATGAGATTTTGAGTGCAAACCTCCTTCCATCAGCAAGGGCATTGAAAATGAAACGTGGCTGGGTCTTCCAACATGACAATGATCCCAAACATACCGACCCGGGCAATGAAGGAGTGGCTTCGTAAGAAGCATTTCAAGGTCCTGGAGTGGTCTAGCCAGTCTCCAGATCTCAACCCCATAGAAAACCTTTGGAGGGAGTTGAAAGTCCGTGTTGCCCAGCGACAGCCCCAAAACATCACTGCTCTAGAGGAGATCTGCATGGAGGAATGGGCCAACATACCAGCAACAGTGTGTGCCAACCTTGTGAAGACTTACAGGAAACGTTTGACCTCTGTTATTGCCAACAAAGGATATATAACAAAGTATTGAGATGAACTTTTGATATTGACCAAATACTGATTTTCCACCATAATTTGCAAATAAATTCTTTCCAAATCAGCCAATGTGATTGTCTGGATTTTTTTCTCATTTTGTCTCTCATAGTTGAGGTCTACCTATGATGCCAATTACAGGCCTCTCTCATCTTTTTAAGTGGGAGAACTTGCACAATTGGTGGCTGACTAAATACTTTTTTGCCCCACTGTAAATATATCAAACTCTTATGTGTCACCAAAAATGGCAAAAATAAAGGAATACAAATGTGAAGCCAGTGGAACACACGCCACTATGCATACGTGATCCCACAGCAACCATCTTGGATTCTGGAATACAAGTTGTTTATAAGATATGAAGTACCCAATTGTCATCTCTTCATTGTAAGTGCATTTACCACATTAAATTGTTGTTTTAATCAGGATTAGACTATGGAGAGCCTGTGTTTTTCTTTTTCATGATACTATGTCCAACTGAGTATATATGCACAGTGATCTGATATAACGTAGCAGTACCATCATTTGACATGTGGTTTTGAGGAAAGCTGGATATCTTGGATTGATATACAAGTGCTGGTTGACCACTCTTAATTGGGGGTCATGTGATTCTGGTAAGCCTCCCTTTGTTGTACACCGAGGTGCTGTGTGGTTCGTCATTAAGAGGTTTTGGTGGCATTTGACATCCACATCGGTCATTTCCCTCATAAATCGAAGAATGAAAGAACTCACAGTTTTTAGCTTCACATTTGGATTCCTTTATTTTTTCAATTAATGGTGACACATAAGAGTTTGATATATTTGCATTGCACCAATTTATTGCACATACATATTAATTTCTCCTTAGCGTTGCACTATCATTTTGTGACACTAGACCATCTGTCTGTAGTGTAAATGGAGATGTTCACAAAATGGTTTGATGTTTTGTTAGACAAAATGCACCTAGGAACTTTTCACTACCTATCTAAAGTTTGGTGCTTACACTTATCCATCGATTAGATGGCAAATCTGCCGGCATTCAGTAAAGACATTGATAACGCAATTTCTTTCAGGATTGGTATCAGTAATTCTTTTGAGAACATTTGCCATTATATAGCTGGATGAAAAAGAGAAAGGGACCAAGGAGGATCTGTACTACTAGTACACATGATGGAAGTGCCACATTTTGTATAGGGCTGTGTATTGGCTGGAGCTCAGTGGATTGAAATTACAAGCAGGGGCGGACTGACAACTCATGGGGCCCCCGGGCAATAGGGGATCCTTGCCCAAACTAAAAAAAAAGCCTATGAAAAAGGTACCAGAGGCATCTTATGGGGCCCCCTACTGACCCCGGTCCCTCGGGCAGTGCCCGAGTTTCCAAAATGGTCAGTCTGCCCCTAATTACTAGTACAGGCTCTTTCACCTATGCGGGCCCATTTTACTTACAACAAATGAGGTCTACTTGAAGTCCATGTTACCGCCATTGTCTGTAATATGACTACGAATAACTGGCTCCCTGTAGTATAAAATGCAAACACTACATCATGTAGTGCATTAGAGCACTATATTCATCAGATACTGACCTGTATCCTGTCTGTGTAGTTATCCAGCAACAAGACACCAGAACTGGTCACCTTTTTGGTCTCCACCATGGTCTTTAGGTCAGCCAACAGGCTCATGTGTTTGGACATGTCAGTGGCTAGAACCTGGTAGGAGAAGAAAAACTGTTATTTTTGGAATATCTTTCCCCTGTAACAGATCTTTAAGTGCAACATGAGACACAATGGAAAACATTACACATATAATAATCAGGATCTTGAGTTGTCTACCTTTATTAAGGGAGACATAGCTATCAGTAATTTGCACAATATATCATTATCGAGGACCGTCTGTTGGCCAAAATGACTACTTTAGCTTTGAAATTTTTTTTTTTTTAATGGTTGAACTGAATGGACTTTTGTCTTTTTTTCAGCCAAACTACGTAGGGCTCTTGGTTGACAGCCTCCGCTACAGAGTCCATCTAAAAACAGTCCACCTACTTACCTCTGTTCCACATCGTCTTCATTCTAAGCTCTTCCATTACCCTAGAGAAGACACCTTTTCAAAGCTACAAACCTACACTCACCGGCCACTTTATTAGGTACACCTGTTCAATTGCTTGGTAACACAAATTGCTAATAAGCCAATCACATGGCAGTAACTCAATGCATTTAGGTGTGTAGACGTCGTGAAAATGACTAGCTGAAGTTCACAATGAGCATCAGAATGGGAAAGAAAGGGGATTTAAATTAATTTGAACGTGGCATAGTTGTTGGTGCCAGACGGGCTGGTCTAAGTATTTAAAAAACTGCTGATGTGGGATTTCCACGCACAACCATCTCTAGGGTTTACAGAAAATGGTCCAAAAAAGAGAAAATATCCAGAAAGCGGCAGTTGTGTGGATGAAATTACCTTGTTGATGTCAGAGGTCAAAGGAGAATGGGCAGAGTGGTTCAGCTGCGACATTCTGGTCAGAATTTGGTGTAAACAACATGAAAGCATGGATCCATCCTGCCTTGTATCAACAGTTTAGGCTGGTGGTGGTGGTGGTGGTGGCACTAGCAAAGTGTACCTAATAAAGTGGCTGGTGGGTGTATGTCAAAGCCAGTGACTAAGTTGTATCAACCATCAGCTTCTTATAGTTCACATGGCCTGCAGATATAGTGCTTGATCATAATACTTTGCATATTTTCTTCCTACCCACCAAGCAGTTTGGAGTTTACCTGTTGCTAGAGCAAGTTAAAACTTTTAAGACCGACACTAACTAGTTCTCAGGAGGAAAATACAGATACAGAAAGGAGCTGTGAAAACTATGATTTTTAATAGCTCCCTTGTTCCTGCCTATTATATCTGTCTTAAGTTTTCAGTGCTACCTGCCATCGATCATTCTGTACACAAAAAAAAACATAAGTCAAACAGACATTTGCTACAATAGAAGACCTTAGAGGTCACGTTTAGATTGCATTGATGGGCACTTCTTTTTCAGTAGCCTGCAACAGATCTGCCTGTCCTTCGTGATGCAATCATGGGAAGGGCCCTCAAGTAAGGACATCTTTCATTCCACATAGGAACAAAAATAAAGTCTCCGCCTTGAAAGTATGGACTTGGCAGACCTTTTTTTTTAAAGAGAACTGGTCTCTGAATAAAAAAAAAAACAAATTGCTGTAGATTTAAAATTAGGACATTTACAGGTGAAAATAACTGTTGAAGCTTCAAAAAGCCTTCAGATATGGCCAAATGCTGTGCCGTTATGACAAGCGTTGCTCCAACACTTCTTCATAGTTCTGTTGCTTGCTTGCCCCTTTCCTGTCTTTTGCACATTCCTACTGGCAAGTGAGACTGTTCATCACAGTGATGAGCAAATAGCATGAGGAGTGGGACTTGAAACTTTGCTTAAGAGAATGGCCTGGGATTTGGCCGTACCTTCAGGGTTTTTATGTGCTATATAGGTACTTGAACTTTATATCTGAAGCAGGCTTATACTACTTCTGCTTCATAATGTATTGGGTACACCTATCCCCAGACAATGGGGGTCTAACCCTTTCATTGCCAGGGATGTAGTCCACACTCTGTAGGGTATACCATCACCCTAGGTGGCCAATGGGGTATTAAATATGTCATTGCATAATAGTTCTAAAACAAGAGCACTGCATCCAGAGGTTTGCTTGAATCTTAGGGCACAATGTAAGCCATAAAAGCAGTGTCCTGTGCTGTCTCTTTCAGGTCCATGCTCAGTTGAGCACCAGGAACTAGGGTGTAGATCAGGAACAACCCACAACAGTAAAGGGATTAATAAAAATCGTCCAAAATACACTAAAAAACATTTAAAGAAAGCTACACTCTTCCCTGACCCTTTTTTCAAAGCAGAACTCCGGGCAAAAACTTCTTTACATGTCCTTGTTGCAAATTTCCTATCTTCACTGAATCCATCCATCTTCTGGTTTACTCAGTAGTTGCTCTGAAATAGCCTATTAATTTTCAAATCAAACTGTTAATTCTGTTTGGTTTCCGGTTTGTAAGACCAGTGGCTGCTATGCCTCCTATTCCCCCAGCCACTGGTCTTAGCACATCCCATCTGTAGTTCTTTCTCCAGGAAGCAGTGATATAATTCAACCTCACTTGTTGGGTTGGGCGGACCGGGACTCTCAGATACATTCAGTATGTACAGGCCTAGTTTACCCGCCCACATTCACTACAATTTCCTTTGGTTCATGGGAACTGTAGTTTCCTGAGAGGAGAGGAGAGGATATGATGTAATCCATGCTGTTACACCTCCTCCTTGGCAGTTAGATGCTGTTATCATTTGAATTATAGAGATGACTTCCTGAAAATTCAGTTGGACTTTTGTCTGCAATGGTAAGCAATTTCACAAATGTATCAACTGTTTAGTGTTTTGTATAGGAAGGTGTACTAATGGGTGATTTTTTTGCCTATCCCAGAGTTCTTCTTTAGGTTTTATGAATGGGGTGCAGTGCATCTCTGAAAATACCTGAGCCATGGATAACCCTTTCCAGCTCCTGGAGATTTCCAGTGCTCTTTTATGCCTCTGACACGTACCAGTTGTCAGGGGTGTTGGTCCTATGTCATGCAGAGCTGCTCTCATGCTTTATTCACTGACATACAAGTAATCGGAGGACTTTGCTCATGTAAGTCAGCAATGCCGTGTTTGTGGGCCTGTGTGATAATAAATCACACTTGTCTTGTAGTATGATCTTTGTGCAGATGCAGGACGCATGCACAGTTGGAAAATTTTTCTTTTTTAAAAATGTCTGTAGTGACCAGAAATAATTGTATAAAAAGAATCTGGGTTACACAAAGTTATTAATTCAAATTTACACATATAACATAAATCTGGAAACATTTAAACAATTACAGTGAGCTTTACTTAATTTGTAACTTTTACGATTGAACATCCTTCCCAAAAGCAGACGCCACAAGATGGTGTGCCTCTCTGATTTAGTTTCACTTTTTAACTGGGGTCTGACTTAAATGGCTACGCTCCACCAAATGGACCCCTGTCTAGCGATTCTGCCTTTACTATTCAACAAGACAATCTTATTAAAACACAAGGATGGCAGTTGGCGGAGCACAGAAGAAGCTTTTAGTAACAGCAGGCATCTTGTAGTCACACATCCTAGAAGGCACTTGTATAAACTCATTCATCAGTTGTGTCACTGAAAGGACAAATGTCCCTGAATTGTTGTCCTTTGGGCTGAGCTTTCACTCCTAAACACATACGATGCCAAAATAAGCCGGTTTCTGGTTTTAGAACAAGAGACAGTGCTGAACAAGGCTAGTGCTGGAGGTGACCATGCAGAGTACGACTGCGCTCCGCAGGAAATAAAGCCCCGCTGACAGGAGTGACACTGCAGTGATAAGAGAGCTGATGGAGCTCCCAGTTCACTCTTCTCTTGCACACAGAGATGCTGCATTTGAAACTCGTGCCCTTTAAACCCGCATGATCCTGGCCTAGAAGACACAACGTTAGCACACATTTGCTAGCTTACCATATCTATCACCATCTTCCTCATCGTTTGCCGCTGGCGTTTGGTCAGGTTTTGGAAGATGTCGCAGTTCTCCTCTTGAAGTAGCTTGAACCCCACAGCCAGGTGATGATTCTCCAACACGGACTCATCGTTGTACATTAGCGCCAGTTCTGAATCTAAGAAGGATAGAAAAATAATCCATTTGTCACAAATCACAACAGACATTATATATGAGTCACACAGGCCACTCTCACTACATTACAGGCTTTGCAGTGTTGGGTGGTATAGACTGGTTGAGAGTAGGGAGAAGGCAAAAGTCTTATTTGGCCATTCTGCCATCCCAATCACTGCTATTTAGTCATTTTGTGCAAATATATTCCATGTGTATTTGGCTACATGGAATCAATACTCCAGAAGTCAGACTTGGCCTACTTTTTCTATCTGAGTCCCGGAGAGCAAAATGATGCCTGACATGCTACATCAATCACGGTTTTATAAATCTGGTTTGATAAATTAAAACATGTTGTGCATGTTGGTCCTAAATCTATCACATCAGGGATATGGGTACCCTGATGAAGTCAGTTGGTTTACATTTGAAACGTTTTGGATTTCTTTCACCCATTGCTCGCTAATGTATGTCAAGCTGGTCCCTTGTTACGTCAAGGAGAGATGAAGGGTTTAAAATCCAAGACCAGGCAACTAAAAAAATTATTCACACTGCAAGGGTTAATGGCGCATTTTCTCTAAGGGAAAGAACAAACAGTTTAACTTATCTGATGCTCGGTTCCCCAGTAGGTGTCCCCCCACACTGCGGTGGTGGACTGTCTCTATCACGTTCCATTGCAGGCCTATAGACCCTTCCAGAAATAAAGGTAAACCAAGGAAAAGACGCCACTCAAACCAACCTGATATGATTTTGCAATGTATGGCTGCTGCTTCGATCCTGCCATGCGACAAGTTTCGCTCCGCCCACTGGGGGGGGCTTGTGATCAAGCTGTGGTGGGTGGGGAGAAACACGTCAGGGGTGTGGCCAGAGCAGCACCAGCTGAGACCATACATCGTAATTATATCAGGTCAGTTTGAGCGGCGTCTTTTCCTCAGTTTACCTTCACTTTGGATTGGTGCACTCAGACTCCTGCTCCCATGTGCGGAGTACCAGCAGGGGGATCCTGAAGCCTCTAACTTGGAGTGGCACTACAAGCCTTTCATGACCACAGGGCTATGGACCTTGTTTTGATGTTGATGTAGTCAGGACCTTAGACCATTTGGGCTTGGGAAGGGGAGATACGGGGCCCAGCAGAGGACTGGGTAGGCAATTTTTTTTTTTGTTCTCCTAGACCAAACGAGCAATTAACCCTTGCAGCCCCACTGCAAGGGATCAGTTTTTAGTTGCCTAGAGTTAGGCTTTACATCTATTATTCCATGGCTGACTGTGTGACATCTACTTATCCTGAAAGGACCCCAGATATGTAACTGGCCTGTGTGCTCTGAGTTACAATTACATTTATAAGAACGATGAATTGTTGCCATTAGAGAGCTACCTTGTGAAAGAACGATTGCCTGGTTTGGCCTTTGAATGGCTTGTCACAGGGGCTGATTGTTATTACAAAGCTTGTTACAATGTTTAGTGCAACAAAATCTTGCAGAGAGACGCTTTGTATCTAACAATGGAACACAGCATGTACAAAAGATGCAACCAGGATTTCAGGACAAACGTGCCTAAAAAAAAAAAAAAAAAAAAAAAAAAAAAAAAAAGAGGCTGAAAACCTCAAAATGGTCTGCAACTGGGACCATTGAAAACAAGAGATGACTTAGGCATGGGTCCTATCATCTGTATACTATTTGTACTTTTACACTCCCCATATTTAACTATTTCGCTCACTGACTGGCCGATGGCATTATTTGGCCATACAGATAGTCCAGGAACTGGTGGTATAAGACATATTTATATGTATTCCATAATAATTGAGGCTCCCATGGAGTGCAGGCAGACTTTTAATAATACAACTTTGTCTTTTATTTTTTTTATTTTTTTTATACTTGACAGCAAATGAGAACTGGGTATCCTCAATCATCCAGTACATAGTGTCTTAGGGCATCAGACAATTTGGTACACATTTGCATATATAACAAAAATGTAACGTTGGTCTAATGTCTTTTATTTCTTAGCTGGGATTGGTTGGGGGTTACCTCTCTTGCAAAATGCAGTGTACTACAATGGACAGATACCTTATGGGTTTGTTCACCTACCAACACACTACACCCTTCCCCAACTCCCCCCTGGCCTCCACTGTACTTACCTCCATGCTTGATGAGCTGTCAGTGTGCCCATGTGGCAGTCCAGGGATTTGAAATCCTCGTTCTTTTCCCTCTTCTCCGTGCAGCACTTCTAGGGTGGATCAGAGTGATTCTGATTGGTCAGTGCTGGCACAGAGCATTGAACTGATCAGTCCTGGTGTGCTGCATGGAGAAGAGTGAGGATTTCAAATCCCCAGACCGCTACACAGGCTGCGTGGGCACTGACAGCTCAGCACTCACAAAGGTAGGTATAGCAGGGACTGGGAAGGGGGGGGGGTAGGTTGGGAAAGGAGAACAACTTTTTTTATTTATGAAAGAATTTTAATAAATTAATCAAATTGTGCCACAAGCATACAGGACCATAAGATTCTCCAAGAATGATATGGACCAGTCACTAATGCTATGAATAATGTTTACTCAGACTGAAGCTGGGTGCTAGGCTTCTGTTATACCAGCCTACACTTTCCAGCCTGGAAAAAAAAAGGGATGTCATCAGAATTCTGGGGAAAAGACACACCTGTCACCCCCCCTAAACATATGTCCACAACTTCAAAAATTAAAAAAAAAAGCCAAAGAATTTATGAATGTGGAGAGCATGCTTTTCTGCTTCACAGATTATTCATCATCGAATCACATGCAAATGTATACAGCCACCTTAAAAGAGAACCAGTCATCAGTGGACATTGTTTTTACCTGAATCTCAACACCTGATTTGTAATATACCTGCAGTCTCAGCTCCCATAGATTACTTGATGTTTGACTATTTACTTCTAATCTCTACCTGTCAGCAGAAGCAGCAATATGAGTGTTAAACTGTAAGCCTCTAATCAAAGCTCATCTATCTCCTGCCTGAGCCCAGTGCTGAAAACAGACACTGAAAAAACTGACATATAACAAGCTGTTAGTATTTCATAAAAGTTTTGTTTTGCAGTGTTCTCGTCTGCTATTATCCCAAACAAAGAATCAGGTGTCAGTCCGGAGCTCAGACAGAAGATAGATCAGCCTTTGTGGTGGTCAATAGTACAGACACACAAGGTGACACAGGTTAAAATGTCAATTAAAAGGTTAATTTCCCACATCTGTGGCTTTTTAAATTGCAATGATTGTCTGTGTATAAATAGTCAATGCGTTTGTTAGCTCTCATGTGGATGCACTGTGCATGCTAGATCCTGAGCCCTGGGGAGCAGAAAAGAACTGACAGAGAACCGTTACCTGCGTAACAAGGTAATGGAACTTTATAAGCTAAACAATGTGGAGCTTTTTATAGAATTTCATTGTAATTAGCATTGCAATGACAATATATTATTTATTTATTTAGTTTTTTTTACCTATTTATAGATGGAAAGGATATAAAAAGATATCCAAAACCTTGAATATGTCAATCAGTATTTTTCAATCACTTATTAAGAAGTAGAAATTCAGGAATCAAAAGGCAATGCCTCAAAACAGCCCAGATTCAATATGCCCGAGAACACTTTGACATGCCTCATCGCACTTTTCGGTTACACCGGCGCAGTAAACACTTCTTTCTGGCAGCTCACTTTTGTTCAAGTATCATATCGCCATATTGTGCTCCTAGAAACAACCACACTGTCTTTTTCAAGAGCAGCCTGTACTTCTCCTGAGGTTACCTGTGTTTTTATTTGTATCTTGAACAATTATTTTGGTAGTTATGGCTGCAATCTTTCTTGGTCTACCTGACATTGGCTTAGTATCAAGAGATCCCCACATTTTTCACTTCTTAAGAAGTGATTGAACAGTACTGACCGGCATATTCAAGGTATTGGACATTGGACATTTCTACCTTTATAAAGCTCCATTACCTTGTTACACAGGTCTTTTGATATTTCTTTTCTGCTCCCCATGGCTCAGTATCTAGCCTGCTTAGTGGATCCACGTGAAAGCTAACAAACTCATTGACTAGTTATACACAGACACTAACTGCAATTTAAAAAGCCACAGGTGTGGGAAATTACCTTTAATGGTCTTTATAACCCGTGTGTCACCTTGTGTGTCTGTACCAAGGCCAAACATTCCAGGGTATGTAAAGTTTTGATTATGGCCATTTTGGTGATTTCTGTTATCATTATGATTTAAAAAGGAGCCAAACAACTATTTGATAATAATTGGCTTCATATGATCATCATCCTTAAAGAAAATAGTTTTTTGGTATGATCAGTCATATTTTCAATATCAATGCCAAAATGTCATGCTTCCTGCCAGGGTATGCAAACTTTTGAGCACAACTGTACATTATTATTTTATATCAGAGTGTAGATTCATATTCTTACAAATTATTATTTCTGACAGTTTCGCTTTACTTTTCTTTTTTCTTCTTCACAGAGTGGGTTTCTTTTTATCAGAAATGACACTGGAGTTGTCTTATGAGGTCAGTTAAAATATAAGAAATATTTAGACGCATAATCCCACGCTACAATTTTACAACATAAGGGGAAGAAGCCTGACTGGGCTGACAGCTGGCATTAATAGTGGACAGATGTTTTAACCTGCGGCTACCCTAAACCATTTATACTTTGGAGATTTCCCCACAATATAATCTTCTTTATCTACATAAGATGTTGGATCCACTTACTTGTATTAATAAGAAACTGATTGGAAACTCCGGGATGGTCCACATCATGGATGGCAGCTGCAAACAATGCTGCTAGGATCTCCAGATCTGTAAACACGGCCTGGGGAAGAAAGACATGTCAGCGGTCAGACACACACACAGGGCACCTTCTCATGCGTTGTGTACAATGCACCCATCTTAGGTGATCGGGACAAGTCTCCGGAATTATCAGTACAATAGGAGAGGGTGCTCATTGCAACCACGTCTTCATGCATTTTATAGGCAGAAAGAGGTCTAGTCTCTAGATGCCAGCTTCAGCGATACATGACTACAATCAGTTGTAAAAACTAGTAGTATTATCTCTTGACCAATACTGAAATTAGGATTTGTTTCAAAAATAGTCCACAAATGTTTCAATCGAAAACAGGGGTCTCAAAGCTTTCTAAACACAGGGCCAGTTTATTGTCCTTCAGATTTTAGAGGGGACTGAAGTGGGAGCAGAAAATGTCCTGGCATAAGTGAAAAATGCCCCATCTTTGGTATTGGGGGGAGGAATGGTGCCCCATTGTTTGTGTCAGTGGGGAGGAATGGTGCCCCATTGCTGGTGTCAGTGGGGAGGAATGGTGCCCCATTGCTGGTGTCAGTGGGGAGGAATGGTGCCCCATTGCTGGTGTCAGTGGGGAGGAATGGTGCCCCATTGCTGGTGTCAGTGGGGAGGAATGGAGCCCCATTGCTGGTGTCAGTGGGGAGGAATGGAGCCCCATTGCTGGTGTCAGTGGGGAGGAATGCAGCCCCATTGCTGGTGTCAGCGGGAGGAATGGAGCCCCATTGCTGGTGTCAGCGGGAGGAATGGAGCCCCATTGCTGGTGTCAGCGGGAGGAATGGAGCCCCATTGCTGGTGTCAGCGGGAGGAATGGAGCCCCATTGCTGGTGTCAGCGGGAGGAATGGAGCCCCATTGCTGGTGTCAGCGGGAGGAATGGAGCCCCATTGCTGGTGTCAGCGGGAGGAATGGAGCCCCATTGCTGGTGTCAGTGGGAGGAATAGTGCCCCAAGTGTCGGATAAAGTCAAGCACAGGGCCGCAGTTTGGAGACTACTGAGCTAAAACATTTCTTATTCTCTTATAAAAATGAAACGTTATCTTTATAGAATGAATTGAAAGTAAAAAACTGAACAGAGGACATATTTCAATAGATTTGATAAAGTTTTATAATTATAAGAATTCATCTTTTTTTTCCTTAAATCAGTTTTTTCAAGCTATAAAAATCCAAATAACCCATTTCCACCTGCAATCTATAAACCAACATTTCAATGGATGTCATTTATTATGCTTATCCCCAGTATATCCTCCATTTGAAATCCACCAACCAACAGTTTGCACGGCCAAAAGCTCTCAATCCCGGATGTCACTGACCGCTCCAGTGCTTATTAGCCGAAACCAATCAGGGTAGTTCCTGATCATTTGATCACTTTGTCAGCTATGACAAAGTTATCACAAGTAGACTGGAGCTTTCGTTAACAAAATAAACCTGGCCATACATTAGTAGATTGTCTAACGAACATTTGCATGGACAGTCATACAATAAAGAGTGCATTTGATGACTTAACCAATATCGTTCAAAAGTACTTAAAACATTTTTTGCTTTTTAACATTTGATTTTGGAGTGAATGGACTTTCCTGAATGAAAACCACTTTCAATGTTAGCAATTTGTTCGAGAAAACATTTCAGTAATGTTGCTCCGATTTTTCTCTTCACTGTGGTGGAAAACGAATGTCAATTTGACATATGAGAGTTTCTGGTGGTGCTGTTCTAAGCTGGATAATAAGACAAGAATCACCCCACCGGCAGGGAAAGGTAGCAGGTGTCCCTGAGCAATTTCCAGTATAGCGGATAGGAATTAAGGAGCGGCATCCACCTCTATCTCCTATCAGTTATACTGAATATCAATCTGACACCATTAACGATTAGAAAATCAAAGAAAAGTTCTTAAACATTTTCAAACAAAATTCCATTAGTGCATGGCCAGCTGTAGTATTCAGCCTGCCTGTGGCACTGTTCATCTATTTAAAATGATAATTGTCAGATACAATTACAGTATTTGAAAAAATTAAATAAAATGTTTTATATATATATATATATATATATATATATATATATATATATATATATATATATATATATATATATATATATTACTATATAAAAAAGGTTTATAAATAATTTTTTCTTTTTTACCAGCCTTTTCCAAAACCTTTTTAACAGTGTATTAAACATCCTTAAAAAAATAAAAAATACTCACTTGAGTTATGCAAATGACATTATTAGTTATTATAGTTATTGTAAAGTTAACAAACACTTGCCAATGCTGCTATAGTTGGCTTGGGGGCATCTAAGCATTAATGACCTGTGGTCATGAAAAGGTTAATAAAAATCTGCAGAAATTGCATCAAGAGCCATCAATTTTATAAGTCTCTACAATGTTATGAGAGATGATAATACGAATAAAAGGTCTTCACAATGCTATGAGACGAGCCGTTTTTCATTTCATTTGCTGCGGTACAAGAGTTGGGGGTTACCGCATACACGGCAGTAAGGAATTAATATTTCTAGATCAACAGTCAAAAAGATGGAAGGAATTATAGCGCGATAGCAGATTTTGTTCTGGCTGACTCCGCTGGAAAGATTGCAGCTTTTGCTGAATACGTGAAATGTTTATACTCTGTATTTCCGGTGTACAGATCAGTTTTTCACTGTCATTCATTATTAAACAGAACCCAACACTAGAATGACTGAATTGGCTGGACAATCTAAGAGTGCAGAGAACTGTGAAGGAAATAAGGTGGAGGCCTCCGATCACGTCATCAGGCCCTGGCTCGTGTTACCTGTGACGTCCATGTTGCCATCTCCATCTGTTTACATTGTGCATTATTAATATTTTTAGAGGGCTCGGAAGGATAGCCTGTAACGCGATCATACGCGCTCACTCTGCGATTTTGGTTTGTCTGTGGACTGAACCTACCAAGAAAGTGGCAAATACTTCTAACCATTTCTGCTGAAATGCTCCATTTTGTGGAGTTCTGGTAGATCACAAGCTTAATAATGGCATGCAATGCCAAGCTGCGGTTTCTAAAGCGAGCAAAATCCTCTCTTGTATTAAAAGAGGTATAGACTCCAGAGAGAGAGATATCATTTCCCCCGGTACAAATCATTAGTAAGACCTCATCTGGAATATGCAGTTCAGTTTTGGGCACCAATTCACAAAAAGAACATTGGGGAACTGGAGAAAGTACAGAGAAGGGCAACCAAACTGATACGAGGCATGGAAGAGATCAGATATGAGGAAAGATTAGAGGAACTGAATTTATTCTCTCTTGAAAGAGGCGATTAAGGGGGGATATGATCTCCATGTATAATACATAAGGGGGATATGATCACCATGTATAATACATAAGGAGGGATATGATCAACATGTATAATACATAAGGGGGGATATGATCACCATGTATAATACATAAGGGGGGATATGATCTCCATGTATAATACATAAGGGGGGATATGATCTCCATGTATAATACATAAGGGGGATATGATCTCCATGTATAATACATAAGGGGGGATATGATCACCATGTATAATACATAAGGAGGGATATGATCTCCACGTATAATACATAAGGGGGGATATGATCACCATGTATAATACATAAGGGGGATATGATCTCCATGTATAATACATAAGGGGGGATATGATCACCATGTATAATACATAAGGGGGGGATATGATCTCCATGTATAAATACATAAGGGGGGGATATGATCACCATGTATAATACATAAGGGGGGATATGATCTCCATGTATAATACATAAGGGGGGATATGATCTCCATGTATAATACATAAGGGGGATATGATCTCCATGTATAATACATAAGGGGGATATGATCTCCATGTATAATACATAAGGGGGGATATGATCTCCATGTATAATACATAAGGGGGGATATGATCTCCATGTATAATACATAAGGGGGGATATGATCTCCATGTATGATACATAAGAGGGAATATGATCACCATGTATAATACATAAGGAGGGATATGATCTCCACGTATAATACATAAGGGGGGATATGATCACCATGTATAATACATAAGGGGGATATGATCACCATGTATAATACATAAGGGGGGATATGATCTCCATGTATAATACATAAGGGGGGGGATATGATCTCCATGTATAATACATAAGGGGGGATATGATCTCCATGTATGATACATAAGGGGGAATATGATCACCATGTATAATACATAAGGAGGGATATGATCTCCACGTATAATACATAAGGGGGGATATGATCTCCATGTATAATACATAAGAGGGGATATGATCTCCATGTATAATACATAAGGGGGGGGATATGATCTCCATGTATAATACATAAGGGGGGATATGATCTCCATGTATGATACATAAGGGGGGATATGATCTCCATGTATAATACATAAGGAGGGATATGATCTCCACGTATAATACATAAGGGGGGATATGATCACCATGTATAATACATAAGGGGGATATGATCACCATGTATAATACATAAGGGGGGATATGATCACCATGTATAATACATAAGGGGGGGATATGATCTCCATGTATAAATACATAAGGGGGGGATATGATCACCATGTATAATACATAAGGGGGGGGGGGGATATGATCTCCATGTATAAATACATCAGTGGTTCATATAGTGAACTCGGTGTAGAGCTATTCACCCTGAGGTCATCACAGAGGACAAGGGGGCACTCTTTACGTCTGGAGGAAAAGAAATGTAATCTCCAAACACGGAAAGGTTTCTTCACAGTGAGAACTGAAAATGTGGAATAGACTCCCTCAAGAGTTGGTTCTGGCCAGCTCAGTGGATTGCTTTAAAAAAGTCCTGAATTCTTTTCTAGATACACAGAATATAACTGGATACTAACATTTATAGGTAAAGTTGATCCAGGGAATATCCGATTGCCTCTCGGGGGATCAGAAAGGAATTTGTTTCCCTGCTGGTTTTTTTTGCCTTCCTCTGGATCAACTGTGGGTGTAGGATTATAACTTTTTTTTTTTATGGTTGAACTGGATGGACTTTTGTCTTTTTTCAGCCAGACTAACTATGTAACTATGCTTCTTTGATTGGCTATTGCAGTGGAAGGATGGGGTGTTAGATATATTTTACCTCTATAGTTGCAGCTCCAGCCTTGACATATACTTTTTTAAATGGCTTTTTTAT
The DNA here is from genome assembly GCF_062004578.1 of Staurois parvus. Lineage (NCBI taxonomy): Eukaryota > Metazoa > Chordata > Amphibia > Anura > Ranidae > Staurois > Staurois parvus. The sequence goes on from NW_028318810.1 coordinate 86,176, forward strand.
GGGTAATCTCATGGTACATCTTATTCAAAGGGCCGATGTTACAACGCAGCCCTTATATATACACAGAAAAAAGAATTACGTAGAAGTAAATACAATCAGCCCTACAATACCATTATAAGCAGAAAAAGTACTATGAACCTAAAGGGTTTAGGAAAAATTACTTGGTGTGTGACATTCAAGAGCAATTGCAACAAAAATGTATTTCTCCATTTTGGGCTGAGGGTGCGGGCTCTTTAGTTTATCTTTTACTTTCTGAAAAGAAACAAGAAAAATCCTATGCATGGAGTCCAATGGGGAATTCCATAAGCAGCTATGTTACTGTGTATCTTCTAGTGGGGTTTCCAAACTATGACCTGTGGGCCACTTCTGTCCAGCTACAAGATTTTATCCAGACCCTATCTAGAGTCTATAATGTAACCTCAATGTGCACGGATTGAGAATTCAGGTCAGCAGAGATTAACTGTGGTCTGCTCTTCTGATGTAAGTGGGTGCTCTGATGGGGGCCCTGATGTAAGGGGGGGGGGGGGTATCGTATGTACTCTCCAGCGGCTCAGGAAATGCACAGCCAAAAGGGAAGCCAGGGGAGCCAGGACAGAGACAACCAAAGGAAATGCTTCAGGGGTCCAGCCCTCCTCAGAAGGGGAGATCAGCCACTAGATAGAGAATAAACAGGTGGCTCACACACCTAGTGCATTATCCAAGGTTTATTGAAAGGTATAAAAGGTAAAAACATACTCACAGATGAAGCATGTATCTAAAAAGCATTTGATAATGACGATGGCCACAACGGCAAGCAAGGTGTTCCAACTGTCAGTTCTCTACTTCCTCCTCTACTTGTTATAGGGTGAGGAGTTGGCAGTATTATTACTATGATAATTTTTATATTTATTTTTATTCATTTCCATTTGCAAATGATGCATTCATGTATATATAATTTTTTATTCGCTTTCACTTTTAGTGCATGTATGTATGTATGTGTATATATATATATATATATATATATATATATGTGCGTTTATAGAAATTACCAAGTATTGCACTTTAAATAACCCCCTTCAACTCCTCGCCCTATAACAAGTAGAGGAGGTGGAGCTCTGCTACCAAGGCATCTAGCCATGGTAATTTACAGCTTGACCTTCATACAGGCTGGTCAGTAGCTCTGAGGAACGGGATCCGTCCCTGAAACTAAGCTAAGCTACTACAGATGATCACTGCAACATATTACACACCAAAAATTGTCACTGTTACACTTCATAAATAATCGTGATGACGACGACAACTACAACGGAATGTGTGATTTCTAATTTAGTCAGGCAACCTGGTCTTGGTTAAAGCTCAACTCCAGCCAAACCTTTTTATTCTGTTCTGAAGAAGGGGTTAGACCCCAAGCACATACATGTAATACACTGGTACATAGAAAACGTCACTCTGCTTAGCATCATCTTACATCTAATGCCGGCGTGGAGAGGAGGACATGTGTGGACTGTGTGACATCGGCGGCATGCAAGCTGTTGTGGTAGGCCACATCCGCATGGTAATGGTCTTCTAGGGTCATCAAGTAAGTGATTAACGTGTCCACGGGAATCTTGAAGGTCTTACAAAGCTCTCTCTCCTGAAAAAAAAAGAAGAGATATTATGAAGTCTCAGTTTACTTCAGTAGTCACAATCACGTTAAGGGTGGCCAAATATTCTTAGGGTTCATGTACACGGGGCGTTTATAAAACTCTTCTGAATGATGGAAGCTGACTGCTGGAAAACGTAGGTTAAAAAACGTCAGTTTAGCCATGTTTGCACACCGCGTTTATGAGCGTTTGTGTTTAATAGATAACCTCAGACCTTCCCAAATGCCCTGAAAAACAGTAAAAAACTTACTATTTCAGACATTTTGAGAGAAATAGAGAGAGCAGAAGCAGAGAGAGCAGTATGTGTTGAGATGACCGGTCATTTCTGGTTGTATTCACTATGGATCCCATCATGAGCATAATGCGGCACGTTCTACCATTTTTTCCTTCACGCCAAACCAGGAACTGACTGTGCTGGTGTACCGGGTCCATTTGAATATATGGAAGACGCTTTGCATGCATTTCTGATGATGAAAAAGGTTCTGGACAGCATCTGGACATGGAACAGTTAAACGCTTCTAAACGCAAACTCTTATGAACGCGGTTAACCGCATTTACAAGCATTTGGCATTTGAAATGCCGGTAAAATCTACTCCTGAACGCAAGTTTGGTGCATTAAAAAAACACGACTGTAAACTCAACTGCCTGTAAACGACTGTAAACGAAGATGTGTACATGGACACATAGGAAAACTTTAGGGAGAGTTCAGGGGCAGCTGAAAAAAAACGCTGAACAGCTCCTGAATGTCAGTTTATCAGCTGCAGTGTACATGAACCCTTAGATTTCTCTTACTTGAACCCAAAGGCTGAGCAAAAAAAAAAAAAAAAATGTATAAATTTCCCCCATCCTCGGTAAATAATGGATGGATGAATTTCTACTGTACGCTGCTGTATTCCGACAACCTGCACTTTTCAGAACAGTGATGCAGCTGATTGGCAGATCCGCCTGGCTACTTCAATTTTTCAGATCATCAGGTGGAGTGGTGCCGAGAGGGCCACTCATTGACTATGTATGCCCACCTTCACACACATTAAATAATTCAGGGCCAACCAAGTTTTAGCTGTTTAGGTCTGTAAATATATATATCAGAAATAAGCTCAAAAAATGTAGCCTTCATTTATAATTACCCTTCGCACACACATATACATATATATATAATTCAGGACATCTTGATAGCTCACCCTACCTAGCAAGGTACATTCACCTAGTCCAGGGGCAGACTGACAACTCATGAGGCCCCTGGGCAATAGGAGATCATGGGGCCCCTGTGTCCTTGCCTAAACTCAAAAAAGCCTATGAAAAAGGTACCAGGGGCATCTCATGGGGCCCCCTACTGACCCTGGGCCCTTGGGCAGTGTCCGAGTTTCCAAATGGTCAGTCCGCCCCTGACCCAGTCACACTTGTCACCTCTTCGCTTCAGGAGTCAGCCCAGGGTAAACTCCGATGTCCCACAGTGTTCAGGCCTAGCAACTGGCCACTCAGCCTTGATCACTGTCACATGGAGGAGGGCGCATGTTCTCCCATACTCAGAAGCCCTGCCTGGTTAGAGAAAAAGACTAAGCAGGCCAAATGTTTTACTTTTTCTTTCAACCAGTTGGGTTAAGAGAAAAACATATGTGCCGATTTCCCGCTCTGCTATTGTGTTCTCCTTCACCGGCAGCACTGAGCTTTTGGAAAAAAAAAAACCCTAACAAGGCTGTACAGAAGTCAATTGATAGATTGATGGGGGGAGGGGGGGCATACATGGATCACATGATCCATGTATGGTTGGCTTGAGGGCTCTGACACAGTGGCAAGAAGTGAAGATGGGTGAGAATAACTTGCTGGGAAGGATGGACTATCAGCAGGCACTGAACACAAGGTGACATTGTCTCTATAAGTGCTGTGGGGTCTGCCCTGGAAAATGACAAAATCAGCACCAATAGTTTTAAGAGCAACTTCACTTTTATTGAAATTGTCCTTTATAGCTCCCCTCCACTCTCATCATAACCCTCAGAGCAAAATACATATCTTCAGCCTTACTACCAGGATCTTTACTGTGTGGCCCTGCCTAGCCATTGTTTGCAAAAAAAAGCCCTGGCCTGGCCCTATGCATGCGTGCTGCAGACTCACTCATTCTCATGGCTGGGGTCATCCTCCTAGAGAGGCGTATAGACCCATCCATGGCAATGAATGAGGCAGCGGCACACATGTACAGTTGACACAAGCCCAGCTGGGACTTTCTTTTTGTAAAGGATGTGTAGCACCAGGCAGGACCGCAGAGTGAAGACCCCCAGAGCAGACCTGAAGGTAAGTATTTAGGCCTAATGCACATTGGGCCTTGAAAAGCCACTTTTAGGAGTATTTAACTTTTTTTCCTGTGTTTAACCACTTCCCATCTGGCCCATCTACATAAACGGCCGGACGGGAGCAGTGCAGGAGCATGTGGCCGTTTATAAACGTTCTCCTGCATTCCCTGCCTGTGCGTGCTCCCTGGGAGCGTGTGGTACCGTGGTCCAGTGCCCGCTGTGTCCAGAGGACCGATCGCTGTACAAGACCTCTGTGCGAAGTCCCTATTTATGTGATCACTGATTGGCCAAGTAAGCAAGATGTCACTTCTGACATCATTGCTTACTACTTGTGAAATCTGTGAATGATCACAGAGGTCACATGGTACAAGGTTATTCACAACAGCCTTGTACCATGTGACAAGCTGTGACCAATCACAGCTCGCACAGCATTTCTCAATAGCTGCAAGAATACAGCCAAAGAGGAGAAATGATTGCTTTTACAGCCTTTATGGGTGTAAAAGCAATCAGTGTAAAAAAAGAAAAAAAATCTTCATCACCCCCCACAAGTAGTACAGTGTCACTATGGTGACATTGTACTGCTAGGGTGACATTATGTTAAAAAAAAAACAAAAAACAAATAATATAAAAAAAATAAAAATGTAAAAAAATGTTTTGAAAAATTAGAATTCTTGGTTATAAACTCATTTGGGTTATTTTTTTTTTTTACTAAAAAGATAATTGAATACATTTTGGCCAAGATTTACGAAGAAAGATTATTTGCTAAATTTTATAAGAAAAACACTTTTTTTCAAAATGTTTGGACTTTTTCATTTATATAACAGAAAAATAAAAATCCCAGTGGTGAATAAATACCACCAAAATAAAGTTTTATCTGTCTCAAAAAAATGCTAAAAAATTCATATGGGTACAGTGTTGCATGACCGCGCAATTGTCATACAAAGTGTGATAACACTGAAAGCTGGAAATTGGCCTGGACTGGAAGGGGGTGAAAGTGTCCGGGCTGGAAGTGGTTAAACACCCCTCAATGTTAGCCTGTGTGTCCATGCACGCATACTGTAGGCATTTACAGGCATTTAGAGGCAGAAACAAATCCCGCTGCCAGCATATTTAGGAGCAGCAGCGTTGTGGCAGAAAAAAAAAAAATATTATTCTGGCCAATTGATTGAATTAAGACCCAAGCACTAGACATGGCTAAACGCGTTTACAAAATAGCAGCTTTAGGTGCGTTTTTGATGCTGCTTATTTCCTGCCAGGAGAAAGACATTCAGGAGCTGTTTGCCCCGCATGCATGAGGCCTTGGGTATGTGGACTACACTGAGGGGGGAGAGGAGGAGTTGTACTAAAACTGGAGTTGTCCTTTAAATTTAGATTGACTGTTGTGCAGCAATACAGACATTTGTAATCTCTCTCTTATAGATGAGGCAATGCAAAGGCCTTTTCTCCTTACACTGCCCATTCATAACATTATCTGACCTGTGTCAGCTTTTCTATACAAGTGTGCGAAAAAAAAAAATGGTTTGTGACCCCTACAGTCATCAAGCTGGTTCAAGGATTCGACAGGTCCAGAACAAGAACCTGAAAATGTACACAAATATCTGAAACTCTGTACAGGTGCGGGGACTTTCATACACCGGTTTCAATTATTATTAGCAGGCAATTTTTGAAATGTAAAAGGTAGATTTTAGAGGTTCCAAAATAAATTACTGTATCACCCAATATATGGCTTCCATCCAGTAGCCAAAAAATACTGAGGTGATGGTAAACCAGGGCGATTGCCCATATGTCAATTATTAATGTGAAATAAAGCATAATTTTTTGGAAATTTTTCTGAGTATCGCATTCTGTTCATAATGTAGCCGCTTTTCTGTGAATTTCTTTTCACAAACCCTCAATTTGTGAAATGAACCCGTCATCTACACCCCTTTTTTAATTTCCTTCATCCAGGCTTATTTTCTCTTAAAGTGTCACAAAACCCGAGACCCTGCATTCGCTATATCCGCTCTCCCCGGACCCTGCATTCGCTATATCCGCTCTCCCCGGACCCTGCATTCGCTATATCCGCTCTCCCCGGACCCTGCATTCGCTATATCCGCTCGCCCCGGGACCCTGCAGTCGCTATATCCGCTCTCCCCGGGACCCTGCATTCGCTATATCCGCTCGCCCCGGGACCCTGCATTCGCTATATCCGCTCGCCCCGGGACCCTGCATTCGCTATATCCGCTCGCCCTGGGACCCTGCATTCGCTATATCCGCTCTCCCCGGGACCCTGCATTCGCTATATCCGCTCTCCCCGGGACCCTGCATTCGCTATATCCGCTCTCCCCGGGACCCTGCATTCGCTATATCCGCTCTCCCCGGGACCCTGCATTCGCTATATCCGCTCTCCCCGGACCCTGCATTCGCTATATCCGCTCTCCCCAGGACCCTGCATTCGCTATATCCGCTCTCCCCAGGACCCTGCATTCCCTATATCCGGTCTCCCCGGACCCTGCATTCCCTATATCCGGTCTCCCCGGACCCTGCATTCCCTATATCCGGTCTCCCCGGACCCTGCATTCCCTATATCCGGTCTCCCCGGACCCTGCATTCCCTATATCCGGTCTCCCCGGACCCTGCATTCCCTATATCCGGTCTCCCCGGACCCTGCATTCGCTATATATGGTCTCCCCGGACCCTGCATTCGTTATATCCGGTCTTCCCAGACCCTGCATTCACTATATCTGGTCTTCCCGGACCCTGCATTCACTATATCTGGTCTCCCCGGACCCTGCATTCGCTATATATGGTCTCCCTGGACCCTGCATTCACTATATCCCGTCTCCCTGGACCCTGCATTCACTATATCTGGTCTCCCCGGACCCTGCATTCACTATATCTGGTCTTCCTGGACCCCGCATTCACTATATCTGATCTCCCACAGTACAAAGAACATGAAAATGCAATTATTTTAGTAATTATAAACTGCTAAAGACCTTTACTCATCAGCAGTATATAGCAGTTTTGTGACTTCTATCGGAGTCCAGCACAGCACTGGGTAAAGCGATTTTTTTTTTGTAAAACAATAAACATGTCTATACTTACCTGTTGTGTGCTGTGCACAAAGCAGCCTGGATCCTCCTCTTCTACGGTACCCCGCAGACTCTCCTGGCTCCTCCTATCTGCCAGGTGCCCCCACAGCAATCAGCTTGCTATGGGGGCACCCGCTACTCCATGTGTCCATTCACACATGGAGCTGCGGCTTTGCCCTGCCCCTATTTCTCCTCATTGGCTGATTGTCTGTAATTGACGCCTGCTGTCTCAGCCAATGAGGAGGCAGAGACCCGGGACAGCCGAGGCTGTCATTCACATCACTGGATCGCGATGAGGCTCAGGTAAGTATTGAGGGGTCTGGGGGCACTGCTGCACACAGAAGGTTTTTTTTACCTTCATGTATAGAATGCATGAAGGTAAAAAACCTTCAGCCTTTACAACCACTTTGAAGCTTGTCGGAGGAGTTAGCATCCTCCCCTGACTGTCCTATGTGGATGCAGAACCCCTGACCTCTGTTTGGACAACACTGATTGGCCCTGTGCTGATGCACTCTCACAAGAAAAAAAACCTCTCTAGCAATACACACCAAACTGAGCATGTGCAGCTTGCCCCCAAGACTGTTCTATCAGCAGATGGATTAAGGACTGTGGAAGAAGGGGACCATCAGAGAAGACAGGATGAAATTGCCTTTTTACACAATGCGGAGGATTATCCCCTTAGGTTCCATAGTGAGTATAACAAGCATGCTTTACTGTATATACTGACTGTACTGTTTTTTAACACTTTAAGTCTCCAGTGTCTTGACCCCTAGTGTGGGCATTACAGAAAATTAAGAAATTATATTGTACACAAAGGAATTTATCAAAGTGGCTGAAATAAAAACTGTCTGTGCCACTGACCGTAGTCAGGTAAAATGGCCCGGTCACCATAAGTAACACACAGTAATTCAGAAACCTTCATAAATGAGGCTCACGATGGTTTAGTAATGAACTTCCCGTTTATGGATTTCTCTAACACACCTTAGTGAGGTCCGAGGATGCTACTTACCTGGAATATGGTGTACATTATACAGCTCAGCGGACGGTTATTGGAATATTCCGCTACTCTGAAGATATTAAGGCCCCACTTGTTTAGATTATCCAATTCCTGGAACATACAGAGAAAGGTAAAGACTTAACTGGTTGATGAAATTACTCCTACAGGGAGACAAATCATAAAATGTGAGGTCCATGCTTTATAAGTTTTATGTTACGGCCATCAGCTCAGACTAGCCCAGTCCTGACGTTGACATATCAGCACTGTACCATTTCACAAACTGACAGATAAGTCATAAATCACTCCCATGTACAAGCATGCCAATCCTAGTTCAACCACAACACTACAATCCTGATGACGTCATATGACGAAACATGTAGGGTGGGGCTTGATAGGGCTACACTTTTCCCCTGAGAAGGAATTGCTTTTTGCTGGGAATTAAAGTGCCATACACATGGTTTTTATGTCAGTGCAATTTTAAACATTTTGTACCTAATAAATACGGTGTTACGCTATGGAAGTTTCCCTTTGATGTTTTTCCGGTGGTGGAGTACTGTGGAGGTTCTGGAGGAGTTTTGTCGCAAACGATTGATCTAGAAGTGTTTCCACTATGGAGTCTGTCATCAGCGTATAGAGGTATCAAGACCACACAGACGGCCAACTTTCCTGCAGGAGAGCGCTGCAACATCTCATGCGATATTTGATCTACCATTCCAGGTGGTCAGTTATCTGTGGTGAGTGGGGCTCTGGAGGGGGAGCACTAATTGGAGCACTGCGCACAGAGAATTGCTATGGATAAGAAGACTTACTACCAGGGGCGGACTGACCATTTGGAAACTCGGGCACTGTCCGAGGGCCCGGGGTCAGTAGGGGGCCCCATGAGATGCCCCTCGTACCTTTTTCATAGGCTTTTTGGAGTTTGGGCAAGGACACAGGGGCCCACATGATCCCCTATTGCCCAGGGGGCCCCATGAGTTGTCAGTCCGCCCCTGCTTACTACTGTATCACTTAATATTCACACCGGATGCGGATGGGGGTTTCTTTGGGATTTTTTTTTTTTGGAACTTTCAAATTGTTTTGGAACTTTTATATGTTTGAACATTATTGGGACATATATATATATATATATATAGTTTTAGACAATTTCACTGTATACTCAGTTTATGGCATTGTATATGTGCTATTTTTAGCACTATTGTCATTTAAGCACCTTGTATTTACTTATTGGTTTATTTAGGATTTAGTCACTGGGGAGGGGGGATATAATTGCCAGCCCACGGGGCATTATAACACATTTGTGGGGACTCTTTAAGTAGTAGGGAGTTCATTCATTTATTAATTATTTAAAGTAGTTTTTGGGAGAGGCGGCACAACAATTTTTATGGTTACTACGCGGTAGAGTTTGCATCCCAACACACTGCAAATGCCACATTTTATCATTAGAAGAAAAATAGCGGAGCTCAGTAACAAACAACCTATTGATAAAGAACTGCACTTTCACCATGGGGTGAATAAAACTGTGCATAAAGCACAGAGTGGGCAGTCCATATCCAGTATAGCCAGTAAGTGCAGAAGGAGTGGCCCACCAGCGACAGGTAGGTGATTACAAGTGCAGGGGATTCTACACGCTCACTGCTTCCAACCCAAAAATATGAAACAGATCCACATACTTTTGGCTATACAAATAGGTTTGATGCCAAAGCCCTGATGAGGAGGGGGAATACTGCCTGAGGCGGCCATTTCTGAGGTCTCCCTGCAAACTGTTCACTACGCGTGCGCGCGCGTGCGTGTGTGTGTGTGTGTGTGTACATGCGCAAATGATGATGTCCATCTTCCCATCACACATGTTCCTGGAATGGGCTCAGAGGTAGTGGGTGCTGCAGCCAGCTGGAAACCGGAGATGTCATAGATCAACATACATATTTGCCAACACACCACGGATCATCAAATGGCATCCCAAAATCTTACTGAAGAATGATTACATAACAAAGGATAGAGAGTCACGCAGAACCCCTTTTGTCAGGTATGTAATAATCCCTGGTGTTCTGGCAAATATAAATGTTGACCCATGTGTGCACCCCCACGCATTACCTAGCAAGTTTCCTACACAACCACTGTGCCGGCCACACAGTGCATTGGCCAGCATCTCTGTGATATAGATCCGGCACTGTTAACCCTTTGAGGACCGTAAGATTTTGGAACGCCAAAAGAATCAATTTTTTTGTTTTTAAAGTTCGTACACTTCAGTTGCTGTAACTAAGCCATTTTATGAAATAATTGGCAAAAAACTAGATCAATTTGTTGTTTGTTGATAAGAACTAATATTTTGACTCAAACCAATAAAAAAAAAAAAAAAAAAAGTTTTAAGTTCTTAATCAGATGATACACACAATTAAAAACATGGGACAAATACGTCCCTTGGTCCTCAAAGGGTTAACAGGCTCCCCATCACTGAAGAGGCTTGGCTGCTGCACAGCTGTCATAAATGAAAGGATGGAACATGATATATAATTAAAAGATGAATATCATAGTGTTCCATCCATTAATTTATCCTTGATTCGGTTACCAATCTGAACCAGCATGCTGAACAATTTTTATTATCCTGAATTTATCCATCCCTTTTAATTTTTTATTATTATCATGAATGTATCCCTCCCAGGGGCGGACTGACAACTCATGGGGCCCTCGGGCAAAAGGGGATCATGGGGCCCCTGTGTCCTTGCCCAAACTCCAAAAAGCCTATGAAAAAGGTACCAGGGGCATCTCATGGGGCCCCCTACTGACCCCGGGCCTTCGGGCAGTGCCCGAGTTTCCAAATGGTCAGTCCACCCCTGATCCCTCCCTTTTAATTTTTATTATTAGCCTGAATTTCTCCTTATTTTTTAATTGTATATCATCATGTTCCATCCATTCATTTATCCTTGATTTGGTTATTAATCTGAACCAGCATACTGAACAATTTTTACTATCTTCCCGAATTTATCCTTATCTGCATTTTTATTCTTTATTTTGATTTTGCTGCTTAATACTAGTTTTGACATATTATTCCAATGCTCTGCTCATATTACTTTTCAGTATTTAATTATCTGTTGTTTTATATATATTTTCAATATTTCTTGCACTCCGTATAATGCTATGAACCCTTATTGTAGTTTTCATATGTATTTGTTCTCACACATGGATATAGTGCTTAAGGTCATTTCCGTGTATTAACATTTGCGATATACATCTTTTCTCTTACTTAGTTTTATTATATTTTATCACATGTTTTTTATCCTTTAATTATCCATTTCTGCACTTAATGATAGCCCTCTTGCTGTGGGTCATTTATTCCTCCCTTACTCCTCCCCTCGCTGAGAGTACAAATGCCCCACATCAAGATGGTGTCCTTATGGCTTGATGAGGGAGAACGCATGCTCCGAGCGCGAGCCAACGTGACCGGCAGTGACGTCTCAAGTGAGGGAATCCCGGAACTAGGAGGATGTGTTGGAAGCCACCAGCACCACCGCCAGATGCCGGTGACCACCATCCATCCAGAGGCATCACACTCCTTCACTACAGTGGACGCTTATTCATTTACAAGTGCAAACCTACTTATGCTTTGTGAGCGGCCTGTATTACTTCACTTTTTATCCATTAAAAAGCTTTCATACTGCACTTAGAGGGTGCCGCCTCTTTCTTCTGGATCTTCCACAGGGCCTCTCTAGCTAGTTATTGGCCGGCTGCCTCCGCTCCATGGTGCATCAGAATTACCTATAGGACGGTTTCTAAGGACATTTTATTTGTATATTTATTACAGTATATTGTTCCTGATTTATTTTCCCTAATTCCATCACCATTGATTATATGCTTGTACAGGGGTGGACTGACAACTCATGGGGCCCCTGGGCAATAGGGGATCATGGGGCCCCTGTGTCCTTGCCCAAACTAAAAAAAGCCCATGAAAAAGGTACCAGGGGCATCTCATGGGGCCCTCGGGCAGTGCCCGAGTTTCCAAATGGTCAGCCCGCACCTGTGCTTGTACATACCAATGTATGCCGCATCTACCTCCTTACTCCATCTAGGAGTGCGCCAAATATCCTACTTGACTAAAGATGGTATGGACACTCTGGCTTTACTGTTGCTTCCCCACCATACCTCCACAAGTGCCGTCTGAAGCAGCCACCTCAACTGGCCCATGTGGTGGCTAGGTGTCCACATATTTTTCTAGGGTTGTCAAAGTCGGCTGCAGATTAGAATGTACAGATCAATATAAAAGCATGTATGTAAAGCCAAACCTCTCTTTAGTTTGTATAAAAATTTGGAAGAGTTAGAAGCTCTGTCAAGTTGTATTGCTGTCTGTGTCCCCGTTGGGAGACTCACTTCCAAAGGTCCTGGTGGCCTTTGTTTCCAGTACAGAAAGTGATGAAAAAATCCCAATTTTTTTAATTATCGCACGAACAGGAGGTGTGGGAAATCTTCCGGGGGCAGCTTTGTTCTAGAGACAGCCGTCTAAGAGAGGATATCCTCTCACTTTGGAACGATCTCCTCTTACTTCTTACTTTATCTGGAACATGAAATGAAGAGAAATCTCCCCAAGGGCCAACAAAGAAGAAAACATAATAGGGGTCTTAAAGCGGAGTTCCACCTTTTGAAAAAATAAAAGTCAGCAGCTACAAAAACTGTAGCTGCTTTTTTCAAAAAACAGCCACTTATCTGTCCCTCGGTCTCGTGGTGTCCCCCCCGCAGCTCATTTCACCGGCCGTCCTGTATTCCAGGAGGCCGACATCTTCAGTGTGGGCACCCGGCTGCGATAGCTTATGGCTTCATAGCCGGGTACCCACTGCGCATGCGCGAGAAGCGCTGCGCTTCATGAATGGTCCTGTAGTCTTCTGGGACCTGTCTCGTGTCCCAAAAGACTACAGGGAGGGAGGGAGGACACCTTCTGTTTCCGATCGCCTAGGCAATCGGACCGGAAGTGGGAGTGGGTGCCTGTCAAATTCAGGTACCAGCTCCCCCCGCCCCCCAAAGGTGTCAATCCTTAATGGGGAGCGGGGGGAGCAGTCCTTAAAGTGGAACTTCCCCTTTTAGGTGGAGCTCTGCTTTAACTGTTCCCTACTTAATAAAAAAAAAAAAAAAAAAAGTTTAGACTTTAAATAAATTTAAAGTGGAACTAAAGGCAAAACCTTTTCCCCCAATTTGGTTAGAGTAGGGGAGGGTTATAACCCCTGTCAGGGGGTTATAACCCTCACTGTCCCAGGAAGCAAGAGGAAATCCCTCCAAACTGAAGGAATCCCAGGTTGAGACCAGAATAGGTGTTCCTGCTGAAATATTTCCCCTCTATCCCTGTTCTGGTGACAACCCAAAATTTGGTATTTTCTTTCCCTCTCGGTGATAACGGTTCACAGGACAAGTTGAGAGACAGCAATAAAAACAAGACAGGCATTCTAATCCCTCTCCACTTACTCAAAAACTGAAAAAAAGTTACCAAATGGCTTGAATGGCAATTATACCTCTATTCATCCATTTAAAAAAAAGTGTAGTTTTCCTCTAATGGAAAAGAGTGTGCTGCTTTTTGCGATCCCTTTTATGTAACTGGGCATACACAACCAAGTAACATAAATTGGCATGTCTGCATTCAGTAAAATATGCAGTATGTGATTTATCTATGCAGAAAAATATACCATTGGTCAGGTATTGGGCAACTGATTTAGTTGTATCTGCTAAAGGATGGCTTGAAACAAACTCAAAGAGTACTCAACGCTGGTAGATCTCAAATGCATTCAGCATTAACCATACAGCTATTCACAATCTCTGTACCTTCCCAAGAGGCTCCTCCTGGTCAGTCTTGACTCCGAAACGAGGTATCGTAGAGTTGGTCAGGCTGGAGCTGTGCGTGAGCTTCTTGACGCCACTTATTTGGCACATCGTCTGTTGTTTCTTCTTCTTCTCTCGCTCCTTCTGTGTTGGGGATGGGATTTCCACTTCGTTCTGTTTGTCTGCAACACATAAACAACTAAGTTACAGAACAAGAATCACGAACAGCTTGATGCACTAACACATCATGGTGGTTCTTGTATAGATACAGAAGGATAGTGGAAGCTTCAGTCATACAACCCATAAGGTTAAAATAAAAGCAAATGTATTCGAATACAAGGTAAAGGTGGTCCAATACTGATGGATCTCCAGAATCCAGCAAATTATTATTGGAAAAAAAATATTATATGACAGTCATCTCAGAAGCACTTTGTTTTGCATTAGGCATGCTTATAACTGGATTTAGGAGATTATTCCGTACTGGACAGTCTTTTCTTTTATATTCTGATTTTACTGAAGTCTCTGGCCCATAGAAGAAGTATATCAAGAATTCCCCATGCAGCAGCATACTATGTCCTTTGATGCAGGTAAATGTATGACCAGTTGTCACGAGTGATATGGTGTCTTACATAAGCCTCCAAAATAGATTTTATATATACCAATTCTGGATCCTCCAGCCTCAGCCTTTTCTCTAAGGATTCTACATCCATTTTCTAATGCGAATATTCCAAGTGTTATAAAAGAGGTCAGAAACATGAAAAAGCGTAGAAGGAACGGTTCCATGTTCATAGTAAAATGTTGTGTAGCTTTATCAGAGCAATCCTCTGTGTCCTGTGTCTCAGGTGGGCAGGCAATTATTAGCCCATTGAGAGAGAAGACTGCATATTTAAACTTGTAGGATGAACAGGTGTCCCATCTACATAGCCATCTTACAGGAAGGATGGTGAAATGGATGGTTTACCAGCCCTGGAACATGTGGTTGGGCACAGATCATGTATCTTATGGGAAAGCGATTGCACGGTTTACACAGCAATATAAAACCTAATATCCCACTGTGTATCTGTAACCTAGCAAAACGTTACTAAAATGGTTTAACGGCTATTACTGATGTACAGAACCCTCCACACTGTGTAAAGATAATCCCAACTCCACACTATTGTACTGTGGGGAAGGGGTGGCGAGCAATCGTTAAACAGATCCAGCTCTGACAGTCAATCCTCTTGTGGCTTACAGGATATTTTCGAAAGACATGTCAATCAAAAGTGAAAAAATCTTCCAAGGAAGTCGTAATGGCAAACTGGGGAAATGTAAATCTGTTCTGTACATTCAGGCTTTGTCAGCGTCAGCTGTGCAACAAGGCTACTTACCCTGGGGACCTATAGGATTATTCAAAAGATGCAAGAACAATCTAAGTTGGCCCTCTGCCATCATATGATTGGTTTGTAAAGCAGACGAATGTTCAGTAGGGACAGCAATAGAGATGTGATGGACTGGGGCAAGCCAATAGATTTGCATTTAAGATCATTCAGGATTTAGGTATTCATATGGGATGCTAAAAAAGGTCATACAAAAAGGCAAGCATCTGAGGGACCCACATTGACTAACATAGTACATCTGAAAGGGTTACTTTTAGAAAGCTGCACCTTCACCTCCTCAAACACCTACAGGAGGTGAAAATGCAGATCTGAATTGCTCCTGCTTTCAGGAATTTGTGTGTATAATGCACATTTGAGGCCCTGACTGACTATATAGACTGTACATTCTTCAATTTAACTTTCTATCCACTGTAGGGTCTGCTTCTACTCCTAAATGATCATCTTTGCCTTGGGTGGCAGCAGAACTCATCCCAGCTCTATACGTATTCTATCTACCGACCATTTAAATGTTGTGACATGGTCTACAACAGGGGTGTCATACAGCCCTTTCTGATCTTGTAGACCACAAGTATCAAACTGGTGGCCCTCCAGCTGTTGCGAAACTACAAGTCCCATCATGCCTCTGCCTTTGGGAGTCATGCTTGTAACTGTCAATCTTGCAATGCGTCATGGGACTTGTAGTTTGGCAACAGCTGGAGGGCCACCAGTTTGATACTTGTGGTCTACAAGATCAGAAAGAGCCGATTGCCGCATACCATTCCTGGACAGTGGAATGTGAAAGGCAGTCCTTCTCTCGCTGCACATCAACGTGAGGGAGTATTGCTGATACAATAAATTTCAATGAAAAGCTGAAATAGAAATACAACCTCAACATTCCTATGCAGGGGATAATATTTTGTAGGTAAAACCAGAAAGGTGTACATAACAGAGGATTCCCCATAGGGGCTATTAGTAAAGTAACATTGGGAGATTTAAAAAATATGAGAAGTTATGAAGCAACAACGGCCGGCGGACAGTTATTATTATTTAAAATAACATTGTCATATGGAGTCGCCCTGTAAAACATACTAAGTTGGCCACATTCCTCAATCTTCTGTTTATTCCTTTATCTCAACCTTCTGGTCACATATCATGAGTTGTAGATATAGCAGGCAGCAGAGCTTTCCTGAGACCCAAGGTTTATTTCAATGTTTCCTCCATGTTAAATAAGGGAAGAAAGACAGCCATAGATTATTCTGCAGAATGCTAACACCGGCAGGGAAGTCCTCTCTATCACATCCCAGGAGAAGCAGCCTTGATCCACCAGATGTCTCCACTCACAGCTCACCCGGCAGACAGGAAACTAAAGGCCTCTCCCCATTTTCCCACAGCTGGCACTTTTTAAGGGAAAACTAAATATACATTCATAAAACAACAGACATAAATAATCCGTAGTGTGTCCTGCATCATTCCCACGTCAGAGGATTATTAATACATGATGGGGCTGCCGTCTGAAACTGTAAACTTTCTGTGTGCGTGAGAAACATGAATCACAAGTCCTTGGGTCCAACTCACAGCATGCAATCAATCTGTTATCACGGAAAGAGGTCTCTGTGCACTCCTGCCTAGGCCCAGGAGATACTTTAATAAAGGGTCAGTCGCCCCAAAACCCATATTTCAGCCTATGGTAGATGCTGTAGGGTGCGGCCTACTGACCAGGGGCGGACTGACCATTTGGAAACTTGGGCACTACCCGAGGGCCCGGGGTCAGTAGGGGGCCCCATGAGATGCCCCTGGTACCTTTTTCATAGGTTTATTGAGTTTGGGCAAGGACACAGGGGCTCCATGATCCCCTATTGCCTGGGGGCCCCATAAGCTGTCAGTCTGCCCCTACCCATGACTGCCCACCTGCCATGACAACTATATTGGGGTCTCATTCTGCCTGGAGAATGCAAGAGGAGGGGGAAGGGACAACTTTTTTGCAGAAGGACAGGACAGAGAAATAATGTATTTTGTTAATGTGTATGCAAAAGCCAAGAGTTTTTAAGTAAATTTTGAATAGCATGAGGAAGTGTTATTGAAGAAGGGTTTTTATTGCTGTCAGCCCATGCAAGAGATACATCCTCTCTACTTTTCCTGGAGACCATTGTCACGGTAGAGAAAGTAATGGGAAATACTAAATTTTAGAGTTGTCAACAGGGGATTTAATCTTGCTTTGGAGAATTGTTTTCTTACTTCTTGTCATGTCTCTGAAACATACTAAGCCTGCCGTGTGTCCGGGTTTGACAGCTTGGATCAAACCCTTACATACTGTAAGTCACCCCTGCTCAACCTTTTGAAGAGCGAAGGCCACGTAAATGATTTGGTAACCGGTCATGGGCCACAATGAAATGAAATGGATCAGAATTCCGAATTTCTTATGTTTAATAGCCTAATGAACGTTTTCTTCCTGCAGCTGTCGAATGCTGGCAGGAAGAAAAACAGGAGAAGCCGACTTTCAGGGGTTGCAGGAGGAAAATGGAGAGAATCTGTTCCTGTATATGCCTCCCCTCTAAAACAGAATGTGACAGGAAGGCCACACAGGCCCCCTGAAGCATGGGTTGGGGTTGCCATTGTAACGTCTGACACTACACCAGTGGTTGGGGGTGTGTCGTAAAACACGTCCCAGCTGTGGGGTTTTACCACACCCCAAACCACAAATGTAAACTGGCCCTTATTGTTTTGAGCCCCCTATAAGACTACTTTCACACTGATGCACTGTGGTTTACCCGCACTTCAGGTGCAGTGCACCTGCAGCTTAGTTGCGCTTTGCCATAAACTTTTGTTATATCTTGTGGGTGTGGTGCACTTTCAGAAAGCGCACCAAACCCGCAGGATATAATAAAAGTGCGCTTTCCTGGTTTGAGGTGCAGGGCCACATCAGAGGGCCCCAGGGGCCACATGTGGCCTGCGAGCCACAGGTTGAGCACCCTTGCGGTTAGTCTTTTAGTTGTGTATCAACGCAAGTCCATTCATACCCACAGTTTCAGCCCTGAAGAAGAGGTAGGCATTTTCCCTGAACCACGTTGGCTTCATCTGATGCCTTTGTGCAACAAACATTTCAATTTGACCATTTTGTGCTATGAACTGTTGTACTGGGCACTCCTCAATACTCACCCCAGAGTTAGGTCTCTGGAAGAGGAAGCAAAGGGAAATCTCCCTGACATAGATGTAGCACCCTCTAGTGTGCTTCTAGGATTAGTGTAGGTAAATTTGTTGTGTATAACTCATGGTACCTGTGAGAGTCTGTAATTAGGTCAGGTTACTGCAGGTCAGGCTGGATGACTTAACAGGTTGGGACTCTATCGCCTCCACCTGGTTCTGGAGAACCATGGAAGCTTCCAGAAGTCAGTGGGTCGGAAGGGGTGGAGACCTAAATCTGCATGTTTATGGGAGTCTAACCAATCCCGGGTTTGGAGGCCCTGTTAGAGTGGCAAGACCAACCCATAAATATGGGAGAACCAGGCTGGCAAGGGAGTCGGATGGAAGATGGAGCGGTGAGGAGGCGGTCGGTGGCCTGGGAGGGGTCCCCTAGGTCTAGGGGGGTTGGCCTCCAGGCTGAGCTTGGGCTGTCTCAGGAGGATCCATTCAGCAGTACAGCATGAACAGGATCAAGGCCTGGAAGTAGCGGGAGCAAGGAGGAAAGAGTGAGTACATGAGCACACCCAGGGGAGAGACAGGCACATGTAGCAAGCTTTCAAAGGACAGCGCTGTGTCTAACCCTTTATCCTTGTCTTGAGAGATTTTCAGAGCAGCCAGAAGGGCTGGTAGTGTCTGCAGGCTGTGAAGCTGGGAGTATTTCTACAGGGAAGAGGAGATATCGCTGCATGTAGTTTGCAACACTCTAAACTAACTTTCAGAGGGGCTTTTGCTACTGATCCATAAAGACTGACCGCAGTCAAGAAAAAGAACAGTCCAGGATCTTTTTTCTGTAAATAGGAAGTTGTCCCCGTGCATTGATTCAGTCAAGCTGGACATCCCACAACCCCTATTTCTCCATTTTATCTAAATTTAAGAAAAAAAAAATTCAGGCTTTAGACAAACTTTTAAGAGTAACTCTACTTTTGTGGGGAATAAAATTAGCAAAAAAAAAATATAATTAGAATACACAATTGCAACCCAAGTCATATTGTAACTGAATGGTATTAAAAATGTCTTCTTTTAAATCTGCAGAGCTATATATTCCTGTAAAATGCAAAATGGCTACCCAGAAGTGTTTTGTACACAAGTGGTGTTCAGAACGCCCCCTGAAAATGTCCATTTCCTGCTTGAGTGATTGCCTTACTGATTTTCCCAGATGTCTGCACATAAATACAAGGCAGATTTTTGACATCCCCTGCAAAAATATCATTTTTGGTGAGATATTCCCAAAATGGAAATCACATCTAAAAGGGATGCAGACCCTGAAAATTTCCTCAGAGCCCTGCAGGTGCAGCAACTAGTTAATAATTATAATACCACTCCCATACAGATTCACTCAGTACATGGTGATGGACAAACAAACGGCTAATTCTTCAGAATAACAGCAGGTAGGAATCTGCAGCAATGTTTGTTAAAATCCCTGCAATGTATATAGATCACCCAGATGGAAATGCTTTTTTCTCAACAATAGTGGACTTATTCTTTAACCATTCTTTGCTTGATCCAAAACTTAAAGTGGTATTAAACCCAACACAAAAAAAAGAAAAAAAAATCTGCAAAACTGACAGGTAGGAAAATTATGACAAGAGACCCTATTGGTGTCTTTTGCCATAAACCCTTCTCCCTGCCTGTCAGGATTTATGTACACGGAGTCATGCATGCGCAGCTCAGCATACATTTACAGCACCGCTCTGTGTCATGATGATGTGGCCCGGCCAAGCAAGCAGTTGAAAAGTCAGAACCCAGAAGGAAAACTTGGAGAAGATGGCAGCACCTGTGATCAAGAGGAGTGCTGACAGTGCAGCACTGGAGGGTAATGCAGGCCATAGAAAACCAGACTTTTACAAAAAAAAAAATATGAAAAATCGGTCGTTCAATAGGCCGACATTACCACCAACGGTAAAAAAGAAAATCGGCCGATTTTCGTCCCGTCTACGGCCGGCATTTAATTACTTCTGTCCCTGCAGAAAGCTCCACTATTTGACATGAAAAAGTATTGCAGCTGCAACAATGTATCTATTTGTATCCATTTTGGATACAGATGTTTTTATTCGGATACAAATAGATACATTGTTGCAACCGCAATACTTCTTCATGTCAAATATAATAGAGGACTGGAATTTTTCTTCTTTTTCTTCTTCTTGCAGGTCACGGCTCATGCGCAGATTTTTTATCGGTAAAAAGATCGGCCAATTTGCCCATCATTGCTGGCCGATTTTTTTCCAACTTCAATAAAAAAAAATGTGCCAAAATCCCGAAAAAACGGCCGACCAAATCGAACGATTTTCGACCCGTCTATGGCCTGCATAAGTCTGACATAATATACTAACATATTATGGCTAAAGGCTCCCGGGCCCAATTAAAAAAAAAAAAAAAAACAATGGGAGGAGGTTTAATTCTGCTTTTAAAAGGAAAAGTTTTGGTCTTACATACACTTATCTACCCCTAGGAACAGTTTGATGTATAGGAACAATCTGAATGCCATGAGAAATGTCACTCAATTTTCTCTTCCCAAACTGTCCATACATTTGTATGTCATATAGAGAGGAAAAGAAGGTATGACCAGAGAATCCTGCCATCAGCTTATATCAGGGGGAAACAAAGGCTATCAAACAAAGGCTATCAATCCTGTCCTATCGATCCTTCCTCTTGTGATCAGGTGAGCATGGCACTGTCACTTTGGATATAAATGGACAGTTCTTGGGTTCCAACTTGAGAAACTCAAGCCATTTTGAATTATAGTGACAGATGCACTTCAGAGGTTTTGGCTAGCGTGGGGATGTACTACATACAGTATTTGGTGGTCCTGCCCGAAGCTGAACGCACTTTGGTCCAGAATGTTTCATTTCATTTCATAGAATAGTCCCAAAACATGCAATGATGGCTCTTCCACATTATATCATTCCGGGACCTTTCTCATAACCACAGAAATTCAATACTTATTTGTTCCTGGCTGTGAAAATAACAATAACCAAAGCCTGGAGGAAACTCAGAGTCAATTTTCAAGAAGTCAAAGACCACATGAATAGGATACTGGTTACACTTTTCCATTTCAGAAATGCTCTAGCCTGAGTTATTTATAGCCTACCCGTTTTTTTTATTTATAGGGCTCCTGGACCCTCATTCAAGGGGTATATGTCTGTACATATCCTTATCAGTTTTCTCTCTAACCTCCCCTTCACCCCTCTGTTTCTCCCCATCTTTTCTTGTTGGGACATACAGGCCAAAATAGTGGTTTAGACAACTGACCCAGATTTTTGGCCCATACAAAGGCCTGCAAATAATGCCTTACATAAGACCCTTAAAGTTTATTGTGTTGTCTATGTACCCTCTGTTATCGTCAAGAGATCTCTTAACCCCTGCATGGGTGTGCTTGTGATCTGCTTTTAGACTAATAAGAATTACTAGAGAAAGGGCAGTTAAGTAGAGTTGACCTCACCGTTCTGTGTAGGCCACTCAAGTTCCTGCCCACCAAACAATGTCTTGATGGACCTGGCTTGGTGTGCACGGGGCACAGTCCTTCTGTAACCAAAAGGATCATTCCCCAAAATTGTTCAGACATGGTTTGAAGCACACAGTTGCCTATAACGGTCTAACACTACCTTTGATTGGAAGCACTTAAACGTAATAAATTGGAGGCATATCCATGTACTTTTGGCCATATAGGTATGTGTAATACACTTTACGACCTATTGGGGTTGATTTACTAAAACTGAAGATGGCAAAATCTGGTGCAGTTCTGCATGGAAACCAATCAGCATCCAGGTGTTTTTGTCAAAGCTTAATTGAACAAGCTGAAGTTAGAAGCTGATCGCTATCATGCACACTCCAGTTTTAGTATTTAAACCCCACAGGGGCGGACTGACCATTCGAGCACTCGGGCACTGTCCGAGGGCCCAGGGTCAGTAGGGGACCCCATGAAATGCCCCTGGTACCTTTTATAGGCTTTTATGGGTGTACTTTGAGTGTGGACAAGGACACAGGGGCCCCTGATCCCCTATTGCCTGGGGGCCCCATAAGTGGTCAGTCCACCCCTGCAACCCCATAGTGTATTTCAGCAAGTCTATGGAAAAAATGTCATCAAAAACATTTACTGGGATTTATTTTGTAATAATATTTTTCAGTTGCCCAACAAGGATGCTGACTGCAAAGTACGTTGCACAAGCCATAGCAAAAAGGACGTACTGTATATGATCATAGACCACAGCATGCAAGTAAAAATCATACCAAAAATGATTTCTAACAGAAACTCCATAATTTACTGAAAATGCAAACCATGATAATAATCCTTTAACACTGGTATTGAAGTTATATAGTAACAAACTTGAAGAGTGTTTAGCCTGTGGTTGTAATTCTGTTCAGCCAGTCCTGTAATTTATATAATCTTGCCAAACTCTAGACAGATGACCTCCCTATATTTTCAGCTTCCTGCCTCACCTGTCTGATCATAGGACAAGAACCAGCCAGTTAGCTGTAAAGCAGAATAGCGGTGTCACTATTCTGGTGTCATTCACAGGACTGGTTGAAAATTACAATTCCTTAAAAAAAAAAAAAAAATTTGCAGCGAAGCGGTTTGCCTGGAGTTCTTTTTTAACGTAGATTGTTACTCACCGAGAAAAGTGTTGGAAATATATTCTGAGACCTGGTTCCCGGAACGGCTCATCTCAGACAAGTGTGTTAACTCACGGTTCAACATCCTCTTGAACTGCGGGAGACAGAGACCATGAAAAGAAAGTCAGTCATTTAACATGGAACCATCTGACACAGAGGTACATGGCCACAGATATGTACACCAATGAGGCCCTTTCAGAAAGTTAGCCACTATTTTTTTTATAATTCATTTGCCGTAACAGTCACTATCTTTGGTCGTTTGATAACAAAAACAACAAAACTGAGAAATTCTCGTAAGTAAAATGGTTTGACCTTGGAAATTTCTGGCACTGAAAATACCAAATATACCATGAGATTGAAATACTAATGTTTGTAACCCATATTTCTACATTTCTTTCATTTTTAAATCTACTAAATGCATTCCAGGTACATCAAAATGCAAGATGTGCAAAGTTTTAGAGTTCATTTTATTTAGGAAGCAGACGACAGGCGGAACAGAAAATCCTGTCCCCTGCCAACATGCTGCAGAGAAGAAACCTTGCTGTCTGTATTGAAGCAGTGGTCTGTTTGCAGAGGTCTGACACACCCAGGGGCAGACTGACCAAGGGCCCGGGTTCAGTAGGGGGCCCCATGAGATGCCCCTGGTACCTTTTTCATAGGCTTTTTTGAGTTTGGGCAAGGACACAGGGGCCCCATGATCCCCTATTGCCGCCCCTGGACACACCTCTTCCCGAGTAAGAACTTTAGCTCTACAATCAGCAAATCTCATTATACCTGCTGAATGGGGAGCTCTAGCTCTGATTTAGTAGCGGAGTAAGTCATATCTCTGCAGAGAGTCCACTGCTTCCACACAGAGAGCAAGGGTCCTTCTCTACTGCTGACAGGGGATAAACTTTCCGTATACAAACTGTAAGAATACAAGTACTTCCATATTCTACAGAACTACCTGCTCATACTACAGGTATGTCCACCTTCTCCATCATTCTGATACTTGACCATACTACAAGTACATCCACCTTCTCCATCATTCTGATACCTGACCATACTACAAGTACATCCACCTTATCCATCATTCTGATACCTGACCATACTACAAGTATATCCACCTTCTCCATAATTCTGATACCTGTCATACTACAAGTACATCCACCTTCTCCATCATTCTGATAACTGACCATACTACAAGTATATCCACCTTCTCCATCATTCTGATACCTGTCATACTACAAGTACATCCACCTTCTCCATCATTCTGATACCTGTCATACTACAAGTACATCCACCTTCTCCATCCTTCTTTTTTTTTAATTTAAATATTTATTAAATTTTTCATGTTAATACAAAAACCCAAAAAGGGAAATAATTCTCATACAAATAGACATTTATAACATTTCTACCTTTCCCTTACTAAAAAAACTCTTTTCTTTCCCATCCCACTAACCCCCCTTCCCGCCCCTCATCCCCCCCCCTCTGCAGACTCTAGCCTATTCTAATCTCTTGAGGCTTATTAATTTTTTGCTAACATCCTAGATCATATTTTCCTATATTTCTCTTTCAATCCTGCTCTTTCCCACTTTTCCCATCTCCTAAAATAAACTCTCATCCTATCTTCCTGCATATGGTATGATCTTTCCATTCTACCTATCTGGTTTACTCTATTAATCCAGTCTTCCTCCTTCGGTACCTCAGATTTCCCCCAAAACTTGGGTATCAACCCTTTCGCCGCATTCAAGAAGTACCATGTACCTGAATCTTTATATTTATTTACAGATGTCTCCACATTGTGTAGGAGGCACGTCGTTGGGTCTAACCCTATGTCAATTTCAGTTATTTCTTCAATCAGTTTGACTATTATCTTCCAAAAAGCCTGGATTTTCGGACATTCCCACCATATGTGAAACACCGTGCCTATCTCTCCACATCCTCTCCAACACATATTTGAATTTTCCCCATTCATCTTGTGTTCTACACTCGGTGTAATGTGCCATCGTGTCACACACTTATAGTTAACCTCAACCTCTTTCATACTAACATTATCTGTATCAATCTAAACATCTTTCTCTGTCTATCTTCATCAAACCCAACTCATCAAATCCCTTTCCCATTTTGTTATAAAAATTAACTTTGTGTTTGTGTCTAATTCTGTGAGTATTCTATACACTTTTGAAATACCGTGCTTCCCATCCCTTCGTGTCTCTAACAACCTTTCAAACATATTCCACTCCTGTTTTAATCTCAGGGGTTTAGGTAGATTTCCAATAAAACATTTCAATTGATGATATTTCCACTCATCTATTCTAATAAAAATATCTCCCTTCTTCTCTATTAAATCTTTAAGTGACCTTCTCCATCATTCTGATACCTGTCATAGTACAAGTACATCCACCTTCTCCATCACTCCAATACCTGATGATACTACAAGTACATCCACCTTCTCCATTGCTCCAATACCTGAGCATACTACAAGTGCATCCACCTTCTCCGTCATTCTGATACCTGTTATACTACAAGTACATCCACCTTCTCCATCACGCTAATACCTGATGATACTACAAGTACATCCACCTTCTCCATTACTCCAATACCTGACCATACTACAAGTGCATCCACCTTCTCCATCACTCCAATACCTGACCATACTACAAGTACATCCACCTTCTCCATCATTCTGATACCTGTCATACTACAAGTACATCCACCTTCTCCATCATTCTGATACTTGTCATACTACAAGTACATCCACCTTCTCCATCACTCCAATACCTGATCATACTACAAGTACATCCACCTTCTCCATCACTCCAATACCTGACCATACTACAAGTACATCCACCTTCTCCATTATTCTGATACCTGACCATACTACAAGTACATCCACCTTCTCCATCACTCCAATACCTGACCATACTACAAGTGCATCCACCTTCTCCATCACTCCAATACCTGACCATACTACAAAGTACATCCACCTTCTCCATCATTCTGATACCTGTCATACTACAAGTACATCCACCTTCTCCATCACTCTAATACTTGACCATACTACAAGTACCTTCACCTTTTACATCATCCTCTAATACCTGCTCATACTACAAGTACCTTCACCTTCTCCATCACTCTATTAACAGCCCATACTACAATTACCTCCACCTTCTACGTCATCCTCTAATACCTGACCATAATACAAGATCCTCCGCTTTCTGCATTACCCTTTAATACCAAAACATACTACAAGTACATAGCACCTCCACCTGCATCACTCTCCATCACTCAACTTTAACACAAATACCTTTACCTTCTACATACCTCTCTAATACCCATACTCTAATACAAGTACATACACCTGCATCTCCTAGATTGTAAGCTTGAAAGAGCAGGGCCCTCGATCCCCTCATGTTTTGCATTGTATTGGTATTGTTCTGTCACATGTTCTGTCCCCCTTCGTAATGTACAGCGCTGAGCGAACTATTGGCGCTTTATAAATACTGTATAATAATAATAATAATAATAATAATAATCACACAGTACTACTGACTATCCTACAAGTACCTTCACCTTCTGCATCACTCTAACACCTGATTATATTACAAGTACCTCCACCTTCTATATCATGCTCAAATACTCAACCAACCTGCATGGGTCTCCATCTTCTACATCACCCTCTAATACAGCCTCTCAACCTTTTTACTCCAGAGGAACCCTTAAAATAATTTTTAGGTCTTGGGGAACCCCTGCTAAACCTATTCAATGGGAACAATGCCCCTTACATTGGTGGTCAGTGAGAAGAATGCCCTTTTTACAGTGGCGGTAAGAATAAGCCCCTTACAGACAGCAAAAGATCATTGGTGTCATGCCACTGGCTTCTCCAAGTGGCATTGGGTCAAAACTATGCAGACACCATCAAATAGGAGGTACATCAGCCACAGCTCAAGGAACCCCTAGCAGCCTTTGGAGGGACCTCAGGGTTCCACAGACCCCTGGTTGAGAATGGCTGCTCTAATACATAGACATACCATAAATATCTCCACAGCTCTCTCAATCTCAACCATACTACAAGTACCTCCACCTTATCCATCACTCTCTAATACCAAATCATACTACAGATACCTACAAATGTATCACTCTCTAATGCCTGCAAGCCAGGCGTACCTCGGTTTATGAATTTAATGCGTTCTCTGGGACATTTCGTATTGCGAAAAATTCGTAAACTGAAACGCGGTTTCCCATAGGAATGCAATGAAAACCAATTAATCTGTTCTGGAGGTCAGAAAAAAAGTCAAAAAAAGTATTTTATCTGTTCAAAACTCCTTATAAAGTACACTTTTAAAAGGCATAAATACTGTACAGGGACATGGTTAAAAATGTCCAAAATGGCTCCAAAACTCGATGCAAAAACCGCTCCAACACCTCCACACTCTATGCCACGTGCTACCCACAGACTCCAGCATGCACGGGGCCGCGCGCTATAAACCTCCCAGGTGCAATTCATCCTGGGGAAACTTGCTTCATATTGCAAACAAAATATTTTAAATGCATTGAAAACCAATTAATCCGTTCCGGAGGTCAGAAAAAAGTAAAAAAAAAAAAAAAAGTCTTATCTGTTCAAAACGCTTTATAAAGTGCACTTTAAAGGCACAGGGTTGGCACTATAAACCTCCCAGGTGCAATGCATTATGGGGAAACTTGCTTCGTATTGCGAAAAACATCCATTATTTTCAATGGATTTTCATTCGTAAACCAAAAATTACGTTAACCAAGGCGTTCGTAAACTGAGGTATGCCTGCATTTCATTGCTTGTTTATACCCTACTACAGTAGAAGGTCAATCAAGAACAGAATGTATGTTGTTCATGGAATAAAATAACTGTATGTTTAACGATGAACTTCAAATATGGAGGTCCATCACTGGAGCCAGTTAAACGTTCTTCAAAAAACAAAAAACTATTACAGCCAGGGGCAGACCGACAACTCATGGGGCCCCCGGGCGATAGGGGATCATGGGGCCCCTGTGTCCTTGCCCACACTCAAAGCACACCCAAAAAAGCCTATAAAAGGTACCAGGGGCATTTCATGGGGCCCCCTACTGACTTTGGGCCCTCGGGCAGTGCCTGAGTTTCCAAATGGCCGAGTGCTTGAATGGTCAGTCCGCCCCTGATTACAGCTCAATACAACTAGTGCAAGTATCTAAATCTATTTTTTTTTTTATCAGGACTCAGAGACAGAGATGGAGGGTCAGCACTGTAAGTCAATCAGACTCCACGGGCACAAAGTGCAAAGGGCTTCTTCTAATTTAGCACTTGCTGACAGGCAAGAGGAGCAGAGTAACGACCTCATCAGTGTGGTGTCACTGTCCAATCAGTAGGATGGTGGGCAGATCAGTGACCAAGCTGTATTGCCTAATTTCTGCAAAAAAAAATGTGGTCATTGACCTGATTAAGCTTTTTGCTTGGGATGACTGAATCACAAGACTGGCAGTACAGAATTACAAATCTTTGGATGCTTAACAGAGTTAATGAAAATTAGAATTAATTTATTAAATGGCTGGTCTGGATTTCAGCTTTAAATATTCATTTCTGGTCAGTAAACTCATCAAAAGGGCACTGTCTGGGCACCTTAGGTCAAGGGTTACTACATACACATTGTTATCAAACTGTCCTGAAGAAGCCAACTTTGGTCTGCCAAACAGGTAAAGCTTCTCTCTACCAGATGAAAAATATCCCTCCTGAATGTCATCATATAAAAGATAAATGATTGGCGATGCTCCTCAAGGACAACACTGACCTTGGAAATAGGTTTTAGGAATAGGTGTTAGGTAATAGGAATTGTATGATATGTGACCTCTATTTACATTCATGAGATTTGATTCTCATTTGATTCCTGAGATTTCTTTGGTTATAAAATGTTTTTATGCTTCATGATACCAATTTAACCTTATGACAAAGTTTATTATGATCTATTAACAGTTTGATAAAACGTGATAACTCTTTATCTGTGGTGTTCATGCAGTCTCATTTTTAAGAGTTTAGTAACCAGACATCAAATGTAGGGATCGGTGGTGACACCTTTATTCATTTAAATGTGACAGACTCCTACTGAAAATATCACTTCAACCATAAATTGCTGCAGAATGTTACCACTTTTTTTTATGATTAACAGTTTTTATTGATTTTCACACACACATATTATATATATATATATATATATGTATATATATATATATATATATATATATATATACACACATACATACATATACAAACAGCAATTTGGAAAGAAGAATGAATGTTACCACGTTACAAATGAAAATAAATAATAGTTTCAATACACTTAGCAGTTCTGGAAAAGAGATCAAGGTCCCCCAAGTTGTATACACTACCCTAGGGGTTTGTGTACACTTCATCAATTCATCATGCGCGGGGGACAACTTTCTCGTGGATCAAACCAAACTTCTAAAGGCTCCTAAACAGGGGTTTAATTATAATGACTTCTCTTTACATGGTGAATCCTGAACCCAGATCAATGCAACAATATGGTGCTCTAAAGAACTTTATTGTCCACAATAGTCTTTCTGCATCTGTCACATAGTATGGTTGAAAAAAAAAAAAAAACACAATAGTCCGGTTCAACCAATAGTAGTGGAGGGGAAAAAAATGATATGCAATCGTATACATACAATCCTATACCAACTGTTGATCCAAAGGAAGCCAAACAAAATCCCAATAAAGCATGATGCAATTTTCTCCAGCATGGGAAATATTTCCTTCCTGACCCCCCCAAGAGGCAATCAATCAGATATATCCTGGATCAACTTTGCCTATAAATATTAGTATCCAGTTATATTTTGTGCAATACAACTGTCTTCAGCCAGCCTCAAAAGGATACTGCAGGAGCATTCCTGGTCTACACAACAATCAAAGTGTTTTAAAATTGTTGATCATAGAAAAACATAAGTTTCTTGACCCCATCAACATCAGCCTAATCCCCAGGATCAACCTGATGAACCTGACACTTGAAGCCATTACAGCTAATTGGAAAGACATCCAATCCACACTTGTACTGCTGGTCATTCCCTCTTTGAGAGAGAATTCCCAAGCCTTTCCACTTTTACTTCCAAAAATTAAAAATATAAAAGAAAAGAAAAAAAAAACAGAAGTGGCCAACAAAGGCCTTCTTCTGAGAACTTTGGTTGTGTGTCTGTCGCTAGTTTTAATACATCTAAGTCACGGAACCTAAACAAGCTCTCAGGTGATGAAAGTCAGAATATCTTATCTCAACACACCTTTCGGGACAGTGACTTAGAAAGTGCTAAAGACAAAGCAACAGCGTGACAGCCGGGCATTTATCTTTTTCAGATGCAGAGTCATCCCGTGTGTTTCACCGGATCCTGTCCTGCTGGTTACATAGAATTGGGTTGCCCTCTACGGTATGTGCTCTCTATGACTGGTAGGAGCAGGACCTTCCACAAGAATATGAATTTGTGAAATCTCCATCATATGTATGTGTTGTAAGATTACAAACAAGGGACAGAACAATCTCAGAGAATTGCACATAAGGCGACTACATGAAAGCCTCATTTCTGCTGCGAACATTCTGAATTTTTCTAGTGGTGACAGTTGGAAAGAGAAGCTGAAAGTCTTCCTTAACCATAGGTTGGTACTACTGGAAAGGGTCCTCATACGACGAGTACAAAAGCCAATAGACACAGTTCAGCTTTCAGTGTTCCAGCTGGAGAGGAGGTAAGTGTCCCACCATCAGCACCGCTACACAGAGCAGGACGTACCTTAATGTATCCCCAGGACACAGAACTCAGATAGTTGATGTCAGGCATGGTGACTGTGTGCACACAAGTACAAGGCAGGAACTCCGATCGGGTCTTCTGTGTTACTTTCAAGCAGTAAAATCCCCACACTGCAAATTTATGCCAGTAAATCAATCTTCTCCAGATCCCCTTCACATCTGTGTTGGTTCCAGCGATAAAGTCATTTCAAAGTCTGGTTACATGTTAAAGGGTCCCCTTTGTGTACGAGTCCTCTCCCCAAATTCTCTCCATCATGTGTCACCTCCCATCTGCTCCTGACCTCTGAATCTGTTCCCAGCCTCACCACAATCTTCGTCAGAGCCCTGCAATTCTCATGTCTAACCCCCCCCCCCTCACAAATCCAGAAGAATTCTTCTGTCTCTGTCTGCCATACAGCTGCTCTCTACTCCCTCCTGATACTTACTACTGACCATCCAAACAAGAGTTCCCACCACCCCTAAGACTCTGTCTCTCCTTTATACTCTTACCTTTATTTCTTTCAAGTCTAATTGTGCAGTCTCAGTCCCCCTTCTCTCTCTCTCTGTGCGGTCTCAGTCCCCCTTCTCTCTCTCTCTGTGCGGTCTCAGTCCCCCTTCTCTCTCTCTCTCTCTCTCTCTCTCTCTCTCTGTGCTGTCTCAGTCCCCCTTCTCTCTCTCTGTGCTGTCTCAGTCCCCCTTCTCTCTCTCTGTGCTGTCTCAGTCCCCCTTCTCTCTCTCTGTGCTGTCTCAGTCCCCCTTCTCTCTCTCTGTGCTGTCTCAGTCCCCCTTCTCTCTCTCTGTGCTGTCTCAGTCCCCCTTCTCTCTCTATGTGCTGTCTCAGTCCCCCTTCTCTCTCTCTGTGCTGTCTCAGTCCCCCTTCTCTCTCTCTGTGCTGTCTCAGTCCCCCTTCTCTCTCTCTGTGCTCTCAGTCCCCCTTCTCTCTCTCTGTGCTGTCTCAGTCCCCCTTCTCTCTCTCTGTGCTGTCTCAGTCCCCCTTCTCTCTCTCTGTGCTGTCTCAGTCCCCCTTCTCTCTCTCTCTGTGCTGTCTCAGTCCCCCTTCTCTCTCTCTGTGCGGTCTCAGTCCCCCTTCTCTCTCTCTGTGCTGTCTCAGTCCCCCTTCTCTCTCTCTGTGCTGTCTCAGTCCCCCTTCTCTCTCTATGTGCTGTCTCAGTCCCCCTTCTCTCTCTCTGTGCTGTCTCAGTCCCCCTTCTCTCTCTCTGTGCTGTCTCAGTCCCCCTTCTCGCTCTGTGCTGTCTCAGTCCCCCTTTCTCGCTCTGTGCGGTCTCAGTCCCCCTTCTCTCGCTCTGTGCGGTCTCAGTCCCCCTTCTCGCTCTGTGCGGTCTCAGTCCCCCTTCTCGCTCTGTGCGGTCTCAGTCCCCCTTCTCGCTCTGTGCGGTCTCAGTCCCCCTTCTCGCTCTGTGCGGTCTCAGCCCCCCCTCGCGCTCTGTGCGGTCTCAGCCCCCCCTCGCGCTCTGTGCGGTCTCAGCCCCCCCTCGCGCTCTGTGCGGTCTCAGCCCCCCCTCGCGCTCTGTGCGGTCTCAGCCCCCCCTCGCGCTCTGTGCGGTCTCAGCCCCCCCTCGCGCTCTGTGCGGTCTCAGCCCCCCCTCGCGCTCTGTGCGGTCTCAGCCCCCCCTCGCGCTCTGTGCGGTCTCAGCCCCCCCTCGCGCTCTGTGCGGTCTCAGCCCCCCCCCTCTCGCTCTGTGCGGTCTCAGCCCCCCCCCTCTCGCTCTGTGCGGTCTCAGCCCCCCTCGCGCTCTGTGCGGTCTCTGTCCCCCCTCGCGCTCTGTGCGGTCTCAGCCCCCCCCCTCTCGCTCTGTGCGGTCTCAGCCCCCCCCCTCTCGCTCTGTGCGGTCTCAGCCCCCCTCGCGCTCTGTGCGGTCTCTGTCCCCCCTCGCGCTCTGTGCGGTCTCAGTCCCCCTTCTCGCTCTGTGCGGTCTCAGTCCCCCTTCTCTTGCTCTGTGCGGTCTCAGTCCCCCTTCTCTTGCTCTGTGCGGTCTCAGTCCCCCTTCTCGCTCTGTGCGGTCTCAGTCCCCCTTCTCGCTCTGTGCGGTCTCAGTCCCCCTTCTCTTGCTCTGTGCGGTCTCAGTCCCCCTTCTCTCTCTCTGTGCGGTCTCAGTCCCCCTTCTCTCGCTCTGTGCGGTCTCAGTCCCTCTTCTCTCTGTGTTGTCTCAGTCCTTTTCTCCTCTATACTGTATCAAATATCTCTCTCTTTTGTTGCTGTCAGTGCCATCTTTGTCTCAGAAATCTGTCTCTCTGTATGGGATCTCTTTCAGGTTTAATCAAGTGGTGTCTCAGAGCCCATTACACTGTAGTCTAAGCTGGATCTAGATGTGTTGTCCCAAGAGCCTGCACTCTACTGGCTCAGACTCCCCATCTGTATTTCCATCTCTTTTTTCGGTTCTCTTCACCTCCCCCCCTCCTAAACTCATTGTCACGGTCTCTCTCTGAGGCCCCTGTGTGTTGGGATCAGACAATCCTCCCTCAATTTTGTATTCCTACAAAGGATCTACGCTCCTCTTCCACATCTGCCCTCTGATCACCCTACATAACTGTCACTGCCTCCATCACCTCCCTCTCCGCCTGTACCCATCCTGTCATCTGCTCTGTGCCTATACCATGTACAGCAGGTGGCAGCAGAGTCCACACAGATCACATTACCAGCCGAGCAGCACGCGTCATTACCCAGAACATCCACTTCTGATATTACACGGCTCAGCCCACAAAAACCATACTGTATATAGGGAGACCAAAGGGCTCATTCACTAAAACTGGAGAGCACAACATCTGCTGCATCTCCACACAGAAACCAATCAGCTTCCAGGTTTTTGTCAATGCTTAATTGAACAAGCTAAAGTTAGAAGCTCATTGGCTGCCATACAAAACTGTACCAGATTCTGCCCTCTCCAGGTTTAGTAAATCAACCCCAAAGTATTTGAGTATACAGTAAAAATGATTCCACCGCACCGTATAATGACACCGAGTATATATACACCGATAATGATCACACCGATCCGTATAATGACACCGAGTGTATATATACACCGATAATGATCACACCGCGCCGTATAATGACACCGAGTATATATACACCGATAATGATCACACCGCTCCGTATAATGACACCGAGTATATATACACCGATAATGATCACACCGCTCCGTATAATGACACCGAGTATATATACACCGATAATGATCACACCGCACCGTATAATGACACCGAGTATATATACACCGATAATGATCACACCGCACCGTATAATGACACCGAGTATATATACACCGATAATGATCACACCGCGCCGTATAATGACACCGAGTATATATACACCGATAATGATCACACCGTATAATGACACCGAGTATATATACACCGATAATGATCACACCGCGCCGTATAATGACACCGAGTATATATACACCGATAATGATCACACCGCGCCGTATAATGACACCGAGTATATATACACCGATAATGATCACACCGCGCCGTATAATGACACCGAGTATATATACACCGATAATGATCACACCGCACCGTATAATGACACCGAGTATATATACACCGATAATGATCACACCGCGCCGCATAATGACACCGAGTATATATACACCGATAATGATCACATCGCGCCGTATAATGACACCGAGTATATATACACCGATAATGATCACACCGCGCCGTATAATGACACCGAGTATACATACACCGATAATGATCACACCGCGCCGTATAATGACACCGAGTATATATACACCGATAATGATCACACCGCGCCGTATAATGACACCGAGTATATATACACCGATAATGATCACATCGCGCCGTATAATGACACCGAGTATATATACACCGATAATGATCACACCGCGCCGTATAATGATAGAGTATATATACACCGATAATGATCACACCGCACCGTATAATGACACCGAGTATATATACACCGATAATGATCACACTGCACCGTATAATGACACCGAGTATATATACACCGATAATGATCACACCGCACCGTATAATGACACCGAGTATATATACACCGATAATGATCACACCGCGCCGCATAATGACACCGAGTATATATACACCGATAATGATCACATCGCGCCGTATAATGACACCGAGTATATATACACCGATAATGATCACACCGCGCCGTATAATGACACCGAGTATACATACACCGATAATGATCACACCGCGCCGTATAATGACACCGAGTATATATACACCGATAATGATCACACCGCGCCGTATAATGACACCGAGTATATATACACCGATAATGATCACATCGCGCCGTATAATGACACCGAGTATATATACACCGATAATGATCACACCGCGCCGTATAATGATAGAGTATATATACACCGATAATGATCACACCGCACCGTATAATGACACCGAGTATATATACACCGATAATGATCACACTGCACCGTATAATGACACCGAGTATATATACACCGATAATGATCACACCGCGCCATATAATGACACCGGAGTATATATATATATATATATATATATATATATATATATATATATATATATATATATATATATATATATATATATATATATATATATATATATATACACACCGATAATGATCACACCGCTCCGTATAATGACACGAGTATACATACACCGATAATGATCACACCGCACCGTATAATGACACCAAGTATATATACACCAATAATGATCACACCGCACCGTATAATGACACCGAGTATATATACACCAATAATGATCACACCGCACCGTATAATGACACCGAGTATATATACACTGATAATGATCACACCGTATAATGACACCGAGTATATATACACCGATAATGATCACACCGCGCCGTATAATGACACCGAGTATACATACACCGATAATGATCACACCGCACCGTATAATGACACCAAGTATATATACACCAATAATGATCACACCGCACCGTATAATGACACCGAGTATATATACACCAATAATGATCACACCGCACCGTATAATGACACCGAGTATATATACACTGATAATGATCACACCGTATAATGACACCGAGTATATATACACCGATAATGATCACACCGCGCCGTATAATGACACCGAGTATATATACACCGATAATGATCACACCGCGCCGTATAATGACACCGAGTATACATACACCGATAATGATCACACCGCACCGTATAATGACACCGAGTATATATACACCGACAATGATCACACCGCACCGTATAATGACACCGAGTATATATACACCGATAATGATCACACCGCACCGTATAATGACACCGAATATATATACACCGATAATGATCACACCGCTCCGTATAATGACACCGAGTATATATACACCGATAATGATCACACCGCTCCGTATAATGACACCGAGTATATACACCCCGATAATGATCACACCACACCGTATAATGACACCGAGTATATATACACCGATAATGATCACACCGCTCCATATAATGACCACGGTATATATACACCGATAATGATCACACCGCGCCGTATAATGACACCGAGTATATATACACCGATAATGATCACACCGTATAATGACACCGAGTATATATACACCGATAATGATCACACCGCTCCGTATAATGACACCGAGTATATATACACCGATAATGATCACACCGCACCGTATAATGACACCGAGTATATATACACCGATAATGATCACACCGCACCGTATAATGACACCGAGTACATATACACCGATAATGATCACACCGCTCCGTATAATGACACCGAGTATATATACACCGATAATGATCACACCGCTCCGTATAATGACACCGAGTATATATACACCGATAATGATCACACCGCTCCGTATAATGACACCAAGTATATATACACCGATAATGATCACACCGCTCCGTATAATGACACCGAGTATATATACACCGATAATGATCACACCGCACCGTATAATGACACCGAGTATATATACACCGATAATGATCACACCGCGCCGTATAATGACACCGAGTATATATACACCGATAATGATCACACCACTCCGTATAATGACACCGAGTATATATACACCGATAATGATCACACCGCACCGTATAATGACACCAAGTATATATACACCGATAATGATCACACCGCTCCGTATAATGACACCGAGTATATATACACCGATAATGATCACACCGCACCGTATAATGACACCGAGTATATATACACCGATAATGATCACACCGCTCCGTATAATGACACCGAGTATATATACACCGATAATGATCACACCGCTCCGTATAATGACACCGAGTATATATACACCGATAATGATCACACCGCTCCGTATAATGACACCGAGTATATATACACCGATAATGATCACACCGTATAATGACACCGAGTATATATACACCGATAATGTTCACACCGCACCGTATAATTTTTAAATCATAATGATAACAGAAATCACCCAAATGGCCATGATTAAAAGTTTCCCTCCCCTGGAATGTTTGGCCTTGGTACAGACACACAAGGTGACACACACGGGTTAAAATGCCAATTAGAGGTTGATGTCCCACATCTGTGGCTTTTTAAATTGCAATTAATGTCAGTGTATAAATAGTCAATGAGTTTGTTAGCTCTCATGTGGATTCACTGAGCAGGCTAGATTCTGAGCCATGGGGAGCAGAAAAGAACTGCCAAAAGACCTGCGTAACAAGGTAATTGAACTTTTCAATCGCTTAAGAGGAAAATTCGGGGATCTCTTGATAACAAGCCAGGGTCAGGTAGATGAAAAAAGGTTGCAGCCACAACTGCCAGAAGAATTGTTCAGGATACAAAGAAAAACCCTCAGGCAACCTGAGAAATACAGGCTGCTCTGGAAAAGATGTTGTGGTTGTTTCAAAGAGCACAATATGACAATAATTGAACAAAAATTAGCTGCATGGTCGAGTTGCCAGAAATAAAACTTTTACTACGCATATGCCACAAAAAAGCCCGGTTACAATATGGCCGACAACACCTTGACACACCTCACAGCTTTTGACCTACTGTAATCCAGAGTGATAAGACCAAAACCCAGCTTCATGATAACAGCTAGGGTTGCATTGATATCAATTGATACTGCAAAGGTATCGGTATTGGCGAGTACTTGAGCACAAGAATCGGTACTCGCTGATACTGATTACTGACACCAGGGGCAGACTGACAACTCATGGGGCCCCCGAGCAATAGGGGATCATGGGGCCCGTGTCCTTGCCCAAACTCAAAAAAGCCTATGAAAAAGGTACCAGGGGCATCTCATGGGGCCCCCTACTGACCCCGGGCCCTCAGGCAGTGCCCGAGTTTCCAAATGGTCAGTCTGCCCCTGACTGACACCTTTGCAGTGCTATTTGAGCCCATACAAAATGAATGGCACAAATCAAACTGCAGATTCGAACAGGAATCACACCACATTTCTGTTCAAATAACGTGATTCTTTGCAGTGCAATCTGAGCCCATTCATTTTGTATGGGCACAAATCGCACTGGCAAAGGTATCAGTTTCAGGTATTGGACTTACAAGAACTCGTGCAAATGCTTAGTATCAGCTTCCATTCCGGTATCAGTGCAACCCTATTCGCAATCATAAGTGCTATGTTTAGAGAGGGGTCAACAATGCCTATAGTGACAAGAATACCATCACTACTGTGAAGCATGGTGGTGGCTCACTGATGTTTTTGGGGGTGTCACTCTAAAGGCACGGGGAATCATGGGAAAATTGGTGGCGAGATGAATGCAGCATGTTATCAGAAAGTACTGGAAGAAAATTTGCATTCTTCTGCACAAAAGCTGCTCAAGGGACGCTCTTGGACTTTCCAGCACGACAATGACCCTACACACAAGGCCAAGTTGACCCTTCAATGATTACAACAGAAAAAGGTGAAGGTTCTGGAGTGGCCATCACATTCTCCTGACCTTAATATCATCGAGCCACTTAGGGGAGATTTCAAACATGCATTTCATGCAAGATGACCAAATACTTTGCATGACCTGGAGGCATTTTGCCAAGACGAATGGGCAGATATACCACCTGCAAGAATTGGGGGCCTCATACACAACTATTACAACAGACTGCATGCTGTCATTGATACTAAAGGGGGCAATACACAGCATTAAGAGTATGCAAACTTTTGAATTTCATTTGTTTACTTGTTGCCATGTTTTGTTTTATGATTGTTCCATTCTGTTATGGCCTACAGACCTCCCATATGAAATAAAAGAAATGTGCTTTGCCTGATCACTCATGTTTTTGGCAAAAATGGTACATACAATTATCAATCCTCCAAGGGTGTGCAAACTTTTGAGCAACTGTATATACACCAACAATGATCACACTGAATTGTAGAATGATACCGAGTATATATACACACCGACAACGGTCACACGCAGGGGCAGACTGACCATTTGGAGCCTCGGGCACTGCCCGAGGGCCCGGGTCAGTAGGGGGCCCCATGAGATGCCCCTGGTACCTTTTTCAAAGGATTGTTTGAGTTTGGGCAAGGACACGGGCCCCATGTTCCTCTATTGCCCGGGGGCCCCATGAGTTGTCAGTCCACCCCTGGTCACACGGCAATATGTATATAAATGCTAATGGTCATACTTAATAATACTGAGTAGCTATACAATGTGCAGTCTTTAGGTTCGGGCACCAAATACACCAACTATAATTTGGATTAAGAGTGACATTTGGGCACACAGAACAGTAGGAAACTGACATTTGTAGAAAAGAATGCAAGACACCCCTGATCAAACCAAATTTTGGTGTCCTATTTCCTACAGAACTAAGTACTCCTTGGACCTTGAAGAAGGGACATTCCCCGAAAGCTTGTCCTCAAAATTGTATGTTAGTGCAAATAAAAAAAGTATCACGGACAGTACTTAATTGTTTCTACAGAACTAAAAAATCTTGACTACTGAATGGCATACAGAAATATATATATATATATATATATATATATATATATATATATATATATATATATATATATATACACACACACACACACACACAAAGTGTATGTATTTATACTTTGAAACCAATGAGTGTAGCTCTGTTTACAGCGGTGGGAAACTGTGCTGGCCACCAGGTCCCCAAGTACCATCAGTTGCATTAGTTGACCATTTTGCTTGGCCTATACAGAAGGGGCTGGGCAGGCTGGGGAGACAATACAAACATCTCCCATGACTTATCCAGTAGAAAACAATAGCGAACAGGCAGGGTGTCCTGACCTCTTCAAGAACTATTCATCCAGAGAAGCCTGGGTTTGAGGAGCCTGTGGGTGCCTCATAGACATCATGACATAAATGCCATGTAATAGGACATCAGGAAATGCATAAAGTTTGGAGA
Source organism: Staurois parvus (assembly GCF_062004578.1). Lineage (NCBI taxonomy): Eukaryota > Metazoa > Chordata > Amphibia > Anura > Ranidae > Staurois > Staurois parvus. Next base: position 126,258 of record NW_028318810.1, read on the forward strand.
TTAAATGTTACTCTTTTTTGGCTTTTCAATAAAAATGACCCTCAGACAGTGTTAAAGGCTGAAAAAAGTCACCTTCAATCTGGAGCTATCCCAGCTGTAACTATTCTTCACCAGAGGATGTCCTCTGACTACGTTGAATGACAGTGCAACACATTGTGGTTGGACTTATCTCCTTCTTCAGCTATTGCATTCTGATAGCTGGCCTCCTCAGCTGTCCAATTACCTAAACAGTGGGTGTATCTTATTGGCCAACAATTTTCTACCTGGCCCTTTTGATTTTTCAACAGGGAACATCAGATGAGAGATAGCCAGCAGGGCTACCCACTGAGCAAATTTTGGTCAATTCAGCAGGAACTGCCCAAAATTCACTCTGTGTATGGCCAGTTTAAGAGTACAGGATGTCATGGGCCCACCCCCGAGGGGGCATCACCATAGAGCCCTGCATTCAGAGTTTACTGATGCAGAGAACAGTGTTAAAATCATCACAACAGTGCTGCCGCCTCAAGGACCAGGGTCATGTGACCAGCCAAAACTCATCTGAAAAAGGTATTAAAAACAGAAGAAGATACACAAAAATACACATGGGGTCCACTAGGAGTGTTCAATCTGGGGTGCTGGCACTTACATTTTTTTCTTACTGTCCCTGCCAAGTCCCACAAATACCCGTTGATCCTGTCTGGTAAGTCCACCTAATTCATCCTGTAATGGTACGACAACAATGCTGCACTGCTCCTGAATTTAGAGCAGAGTTGTCATGTTTATGTAGGCTGTGCCTGCTTACAGTGGGCTGAGAAGATGTTGCAGGGTACATGGCTATCACTATTGTCACTGATGGCTCAAAAGTCTGTAGCCTGTCATCTGGCCACACCTAGTCCTGCTCACTGTTTTCTGGATTGACAACACTGCCTCTGTTGCGATTACCCTCCCACTAGGAGCTGCAGTGTCTGGGAGGGGAAGCATGTGAGACACAACAACAGAGGATTTATCTCAGCCACCTCACTTTAAGAGGCTTGTGCCTCACACAGTAACTGGATTGGGTTTGATACTTGTTTAGACTGTTATACAGGAACTGTTAGTTGTACTTTAAAGCTAGATTTGCTTCCTTCTATCCAGCACTCAGTTTATCAAGCAAACTCAATTTGCCTTGCCTTGCCTAGAAAGGGTTCCTGCATGGTCCCAAAACATTCTGAGGGAATTAAAAGAATTAAACCATTCTTGCATTTGTCCCTGGTCACACCGGTGTAAATTTTCATGTGATTTTGTAGTTTCAAATCGCATGATAAGTCACACCCCATTGTCCACAATGGAAGCAATCATATTGGTGTGATTCCGACTCCATCTGAGTCACACTGATTTTCAAAAAGTTCTTCACGCACTACTTTTTGCAAGTTCAGGTGCAACTTGCATAGACATCTGTGTATGAAGTCCCAAAGATGTCTTCCAAGTCGCACCTGAAGTCGGACTGACATCCGACTTTGAAATTGTGCGAATTCAAGTGATGTCACATGATTTCAATGTCAGTTTCAGTGTGACCTAAGACTTAAAGCATATTTAAACCCAAAAAGAAATATGTATATCACAGTTTACGGTTTTTAGATGTGGTGGCTACATTATTTTTAAAGTTTTTTCCCCATATTTGCACCTGGTCAATTGTTGTCCTACAGTGAAAGCTCTGATGACCAACAGCAGATAAGGCCTTGTATAGCTGCTCCAGAAACTCATGATGAGCATTTCGGACTATGAGAAAACCAGATCCCATAGTGAGATGTTCCAGCCGGTTGGTCATCATAGTGCACTTGCAGCAACACAGTGTAAAATGTACACAATACTTCCCTTCTGTGCACAGTATCTTATCAAACTTCTAGCATCTTTGGAAAATGCAAAGACAAACACAGATTTTTCTTATGCCTAGTACACACGATGAGAATATCGGACGAATGAACGTTCATTTTTTTTTTTGCATACTAGTCTCCATGTCAAAAATTAAGAGGTTACTCAACTTACGAACATTCTCGTACGACTGAAGAGAATTTAGAAAGTGATGTCATGTATTTGTATTGTATTTTCGGATGACTACTGCACTGATTAAACAAAAATTGTACGATCTGGTATCGTATGGGAAAGCATCTGTCCCTTCCGATATTGTCGCATGAATTGTCGTGATTGGCTCTCGAAAGCTGTGTACTAACGATACGATTATCGGACGATTGGTCCTTGTACGATAATGTTCGCACTATTTTCTTATCATGTGTACGGGCCTTTAGGATTTCCTAATCCTTTGCTTATCAGCATTGCTTGGACTTGGATAAAGAGGACAGACCTGCCTTTCTCAACCTTTTAAAAAAACAGAGGAACCCTTAATAAACTTTTAGAGATCCACTGTAATTTATTATTATACTGTATCTAGAGCTCATGGGGCATTAATGTGACCTGTAACTTGTGAATATAGGATTATATAAAATAATAAGAAATGTGATTTACTTAGAGAAGCGTTCCATCGGATCTGAAGGTTCCTTTAGAGGTTTTTAGGGGTTCCTTGAACAATGAGCTATTTCTGGAGGGGGATTCTTCCCACAGACCTCACAAGTAAGGAGCATTCTTCCCAGTGATCATCACACTTAATGTACCTTGAGCTGTAGATATAGTATTTATTAGTAGGGGGTTCCTTGAGTCCAAAAAGTTATTTCAAGGGTTCCTACATGTTAAAAAGGTTGAGAAAAGCTGTCTCTGAATAACAAAACAAATGGAAAATGGTCATCTTAGATTGGTGGTCATTACAGAAAGCCCCCAGAGGTTGGTGGTCATCACAGAAAGTCCCCAGAGGTCATTGGGAAGAATGCCTCCTTTTTAGGTTGTTAATTGGAAATGAGAATACCCCCCCTTACAGATAGTTGAAAAGAAGAAAAGATGATTGGTGTCAATGATTACTTATCTGAGAGGCAGAAAGTTGCTTATGGCTCAAGCAACCCCTAACAACCTCTATAGCAGTGTTTCTCAACTCCAGTCCTCATGGACCCCCAACAGGTCATGTTTTCAGGATTTCCCTCAGATGAAACAGCTGTGGTAATTACTAAGGCAGTGAAACTGATCAAATCACCTGTGCAAAATAATGGAAATCCTGAAAACATGACCTGTTGGGGGTCCATGAGGACTGGAGTTGAGAAACACTGCTCTATAGGAACTTTAGGACTCTACATGAAAATAAAGGAAAAAAGCAAAAGAAGTCACTACATCCAAGGATTGGTATACTGCAATATATTACATTTTGGTTTTTCAGTTTAATATAGCTTTAGATTTTCCATAGAGCTGTCAGTAAAAATAAAAATAATAATTAGGGTTGACAGCCTGAAAGAGTTGTGGGTGGAATTAGGTCATCTGTAGATGCTCAAATTTAACAATGAGGATACAGAGGAAAAAAAAAGGTAGACTTTCACCAAAAGCAGACCAATCAAATGCTAGGTACTACATTGCTGGAATTCTACTAGTTACAAGGGGTAAGACTTAATGCATATGTCAAGGCAAAATAAAAAGATGTACATCTCTGATACACATCCACATTTCCTCATGTTTTTTCACTTTAAAACATGCTGCGAGTATAGAAAAATAATTGTTGATGTGTGCTCCTTCCTTCCCTTGCATTTTTGACTTTGAATTCCAAGGCATGTGTTGTCAAGTCCTGCCTACTTAATTTATGATGGATTACAAAGAACATGAACCTCTCATCAAATGTTCCCCCATCTTCATAACCCCACTTAGTCTCCCTAACCTCTCCGTGTCTCCTCCCCCTCTTTCTCCCCCTTCCTCATCCTAATAACCTCTCCCCATCTCCATAACCCCTCCTTGCCCCCCCCCCTCATTACCAATAACTCCTACTTATCCCCATAACCCCTCCTGGTCTCCTTCCCCTCCTCATCCCCATAACACCTGCTCGTCCCCATAACCCCTTGTAGTCTCCATCTCCCTAATTCTTCATCTCCATAACCCCTCACTGTCTCCCTCCCCCCTCATTACCAATAACCCCTCCTTATCTCCATAACCCCTCCTGGTCTCCTTCCCCACCTCATCTCCATAACCCCTCCTCCACTCTTCCTCCTCATCCGCATAACCCTTCGTTGTCTCCATAATCCCTCATTATCTTCTCCTCATCCCCCTAACCTCCATAAACCCTCTTCATCCCCCCCATTCCTCATCCCCTAACCCCTCCTCGTCTCCATAACCTCTCATCTCCATAACCCCTGCTAATCACCTCCCCTTAACCCCTCTTCGTCTCCATATCCCCTTCTTATCTTTTCCTCATCCCCTAACCCCTTGTAGTCTCCATAAGCCCTCTTATCATTTCCATAACCCCTACTCAGCACCTCCCCTTAACACCTCCTAGTCTCCATAACCCTTCCTCATCTCCTCCCCCTCCTGATCCCTCTAACCTTCCTCGTCTCCATAACCCCTCCTTATCTCCTCCCCTTTTCTTGTTTCCATAACCCCTCCTTGTCTCCATGACCCCTCATCTCCTCCTCCTCATCCCCCTAACCCCTCCTCATCTCTATAACCCCTCCATGTACACAGGCAGACCGCACAGGAAGTTGTTAAAGATTTCTAGCAAACTCAACAGGTATTTTTTGCACTTTTTGAACAGATATTTTAAATAGGGAATCAAATAAGAGGTAATTGTTTGGCATTACATGCACTTTCATTTTTTATGATTTTTTTTTCCCCTCCCTGTGGTGGTTCTATCTGCAGCTTGAACTAGTCCAGCATCAGAGCTTATATTTTCTCCAAATGCCAATCCAGTCATTCATTATATTGGTATGCTGTCAGAGTCAGTGGCAGAATAAAAACAGGTTAGCGTGTCAGAATGAGTCACGTATCGATCCACCTGCACAGCTGCCGGATGTCAAGAAAACACTTCGGAGCTACAAGCAGACTGGAGCAATGAGCGGCAAAGCACACAGACCAAGCAACTCTTCAAGCCATTCCCTTCAGCAAATATCACAAGTTCAAAAGCTTTTGGTGTTAGCAATGTGGTCAGCACTGGTGGGAGTTTGGATGAGCATTTTCTCCAGCAAAGTTAAATATGTTGTTCCTCTTTTTATATGGTTTCAATTCCTTATAAGCAACTGCTCCCAAGACTTACTATAGCTTCATGTTCAAGCCCAATTCCAGCTTTAGGCTGCCTTTAAACAAATACTGCCCAGGCCTTTAGAAGAAATTAGTTTTTGGTGCAATACTCATCCTACCTGCAATGATACCCCCAAGAGTGACTGCCCTGAGTTCCAACACCGGCATTCCATGTTGATACCAGCGTCACTGAACTAACTTTGTGGGGAGCCTGGTGCACCAAGGATCCATGCCCTGGCGCTGTGTCATCAAGCCACTATGAGTTCACAGGAGAATGAGGCAGAGAATGGCACCAGGTTATTATGTCAGCCAAAAACCTCCTGTGGCCTACAACTGTCTGGCTCTTCTGCAGTGCTCTTCACTGAGCCGGTATACTGAACATGCACCTCTATGCACATACTGTAAATGGCTTCTCCATTATAAGCTATATACCACAACTCACAGGTTCATTGAAGAGGACTACAGCAAGGCCAGAGTAATTGTAGATCATGGTGGGTGGAAAAAGTTTGCCAACTGATCTAAGGCTTGAACTTAGGGGAATGTATAGGGCAGGGGTGTCCAAATTTTCTAAACAAAAAGGGCCAGCTTACTGTACTTCAGACTTTAAGGGGTCTGGAATTTGTCCATCAGGAGTAGAAATTGTCCTGGCATTAGTGGGAATAAGCCATGCATACTTGGTAACAGGGAGAGGAATAGTTCCCCATCGCTAGTTCCAGTGGGAGAAATAGTGCCCCACCGTTGGGAGGAATAGTGCCCCATTGTTGGTGTCAGTAGAAGGAATAGTTCCCCAAGGGCCAGATAAAAGCAAGAAAAGGGCTACATCCAGTCCCTGGGCTGCAGTTTGGAGACCACTGGTATAGAGTGTAGAAGGTCCAGGAGACAAGTTGGCCCAAACTTGATGAAAAGCTTTGTTATCCTGCAAACTAACTTTGATTCCAAAATCAGGTCAGGTCAAGGCCCCCCAAAACACAGCATTAAGGATTACTTACAACATATTGTGAGCCTTACTGAAAGCAATGTTTTATGTCCTAAATTACACAGAAAATGGCGCAGCCTATCCCTTTTCACCACAAAGCAGCTAGCACAAATATGTGTTTTATTCACATACACAATAGAAAATTAAAACAAAAATGTGCATAGCTAACTATGTGCAATAATTATTCAACAATTATAGCGTGTCTCTTGTGCAACAACAAATATCTCCAATGTAAACTGTCCTTCATCCACACTTATTTGATCCAATATATATCAGTGATATATCTAGTCTCCTAAGTACAGCATGAGACATCACATTTCTTCCAAAAATCCAAAAAGGTCCAATGAATATGTATATAGCAACCTCTTCTCCAAGCCATAGCAGGGGTAATCAATACCAGGAATGTTTCCCTCGAGTGCAGGTGAGACAAAAAAAAAGAGCAAACACAATCTAATGAAGGCCATAGATGGGTCATTTATCGGCTGAATTTTCGTCGAAAATTCACGCTATTAGTGGGCCAGTCAGTCGGCCATTTTTCGCGGATCTTCTTATTTATTTTTATCAGTCATGCTGAAAAATCCACAAAAATTGCCGTTTTTCGTGGATATTGGTAGCAGCAATGGCACCGACCGATTTTTCGTTTATTGGCTGACAATTCGGCCGATAAACGTCCCGTCTATGGCCTGCATAAGTGTCACAGAAACCACCATGACTTGGGCTCCTGGAGGAAGGTGCACATGGAAGAGCAATGCACATCACAATCAAACAAAGTATTTTCCAGCACATTTACTAACCAGCCTGCAAAACAACCAATTTGGCCCTGTCTAATAATTTGTGTTAAAAACAAAGACATTTGCAAAAACATTATATTGCCAAAAGTATTGGTCGGCCTGCCTTTAAACGCACATGAACTTTAATGGCATTCCAGTCTTGGTCCGTAGGGTTCAATATTGAGTTGGCCCACCCATTTCAGCTATAACAGCTTCAACTGTTCTGGGAAGGTCAGGCACTGATGAAGGACTGGCTCGCAGTCTCCGCTCTAATTCATTCCAAAGGTGTTCTATCGGGTTGGGGTCAGGACTCTGTGCAGGCCAGTCATGTTCCTCCTCCCCAAACTCCCTCATCCATGTCTTTATGGACCTTGCTTTGTGCACTGGTGCGCAGTCATGTTGGAACAGGAAGGGGCCATCCCCAAACTCTTCCCACAAAGTTGGGAGCATGAAATTGTCCAAAATGTCTTGGTATGCTGATGCCTTAAGAGTTCCCTTCACTGGAACTAGGGGGCCAAGCCCAACCCCTGAAAAACAACCCCACACCATGATCCAATAATATGTGCACTGTGCGCTTCAGCATGCACTGACCCCGCTCTGTCATTTTATGTGGCCTACCATTTTGTGGCTGAGTTGCTGTTGTTCCCAGTTGCTTCCACTTTGCTATAATACCACTAACAGTTGACCGTGGAATATTTAGTAGCCAGGAAATTTCACGGATGGGCTTATTGCACAGGTGACAACCTATCACGGTACCACGCTTGAATTCACTGAGCTCCTGAGAGCGACCCATTCTTTCATAAATGTTTGTAGAAGCAGTCTGCATGCCTAGGTGCTGATTTTATACACCTGTGGCCATGGAGGTGATTGGAACACCTGAATCCAATGATTTGGAGGGGTGTCTTAATACTTTTAGCAATATAGTATACATGCGTAAACTGCAGTCCCATGTCAGGGGTCCTCTGTATACTGCAGACCTAACTCCATCCCTCCTTAAAGATACAGGGATGCCTGTGATGCCCAGCCTTAGCAAAAGCATCTAGTATATCTCTGCATCCAATTCAGCCAACTGTACAAAAAAATGGCACCCATCCCAACTTATAACCAGTCTTAGCAGTAAGGTGCACATGGAAGGAATCACAAACAAAAGATTTCCCAGCAACATTTACCAGCCAGCCTGCAAAACAACCAATTTTCCCTAACAGTTTGTGTTTGTCATTTTTTTGTACAGTTTGCTGAATTGGATGCAGGGACACACTGGATGCTGTCATTTTGTATAGCTGGGCGTCATGTGCGTCCCTGTACCTTTAAGGAGGGATGAGCTCCTCCAGGCACACCTGTCCTTAACCTATCCATTGATATATGTGCTCCCACTATGAGGCTCTGGAAATGTTAGAGTTAGGTCCGCAGTATACAGAGGACCCTTGAAGGGGGCACTGCGACTTACGCATGTATTTGCATTAAAAACCAGACGGTTTTGTTTGTAAATGTTAGAAGGGGCCAAATTGGTTGTTTTTCAGGCTGGCTGGTAGGTGTGCTGGGAAATCCTTTGTTTGTGATGGGCTCCTGGAGGGGCCGACTAGGGACACAGGACTAGGGAGACCCCCCCTCTTGGGGTTGCAAGGAACCTCTTCCCCAAGAGGGTTATTATCACTTCCCTGTGTACCTGGCTGGATGTGAATTATATCAGCTACCCTTTTCATGCAATTAGGGCTGGAGGGACTGTTTCTGGGTCCCCTTGGCATACTGTGCATAGTGGAACTATTATCCTGCAGCAATGTGTTATGTGCAGGGGGTGAATTCCAGCATATGTGGGGTTAAGAAACTTTATTTTCTGTTGCAGGTTTTCTGGCATCAACTATTGTTTGCTGTAGTTAGGTTTAGGTGATAAGCTCTCACTTTGTTTGATCATCAGAGTTCAGACTGCTAGGTGCCGGGAAGGAATCCATTGTTTTCTTGTGTTTGTTTATTTTTTTTATCTAATGTAATTTTCTCCTGGGACTTGTAATGTGGGTCATACCTGCCTAAGGGAAGGTTTTCCTGTGTAAATTCTATGCTGTTTGTTAATAAAATCAGTCCTTGTTTTACTCCAACATTGGTTCTGTCTGATGCTTGGAGCACATTTACTATATTCTGGTTCCAGAGTGGAGGAAGCTGTATTTTGGTGGAGATACCCAGTCGGGGTGTCAGGCAGTCCTTCACACACAAGTAATATCTGTGATGTTTATTGCAGACTTATCAAAAATCTCACTCACAATCAGGGGCGGACTGACCATTTGGAAACTCGGGCACTGCCTGAGGGCCCAGGGTCAGTAGGGGGCCCCATGAGATGCCCCTGGTACCTTTTTCATAGGCTTTTTTGAGTTTGGGCAAGGATACGGGCCCCATGATCCCCTATTTCTCAGGGGCCCCATGAGTTGTCAGTCGGCCCCTGCTCACAATGAGAGCTGACAGGTTCGCCATTCAGAACAGTCTACACTGCTATGTGGATAAAGGAGAGCACTTTTCTGGCCATAGATCAGACAAGCATTATAATGTCAAAACCAGGGGGCGGAGCAACACATCTTACACGTTATGTCCCTGGGCGATAGTCATAGTTGCCAAATATCACCAATTTTGTAGAAACTTGCAATAAAAACTCAGCTTTGCTCATTAGTATTAATCAATTATACAGGCATTAGGGAGTAAGGCTAAGGAAGGCTAGAGGGGTGAACATTTCAAAAGGCATACCTATTAGCTTCCCTGGCACTCCAGTTCAGGTCACATGACCCTACAAAATGCGTGGAGGAATAATTAAAACTGCAGTAAAGAAAACCAACATAAAAGTGGAGCGGTCGCCCATAATGACCAATCAGGTTTTATCTTTCATTGTTTTATCCAATTTTATTGAATCAATTTCACTCTCTTCTATAGCAAAAGGGCGATACAATACTTGCCCATTCTGAACCGATCCTCACCTGAGAGTCAAGCAATGAAGGGATCCTCAAGGGGGTGATAATGAGGTTACTTGAAACGGTGACTTGAATGAGCATTGTTAACTAGATTTACACAGACTGTAAAGGCTCCGTATGCACAACTAGATGTCCTCTCATTTAGCCCACAGGGTGAACGAGAGCAAATCACTTGATCCCCCATCAAGGCCAGCAGTATGCATGGAGGAATCTTCATTGTCTGTCAGCTATTTTATTCAGGCAGCCATGACACACACAGCTGTCTGAATATCCAAACAGTGGCTGTGTCAGATTAGATGCAGTCGCTGTTAAGTCAAATAATTTACCACCTGTCTTTGCAGCTCCACCCGAAGCTTGAATTTTGGCAGAAATTGGCCAAAATTCTAGCCATCTATGGTGACAATCACCACTGCCTAGGTAGTTTTAAATTCCTAGAGTTCAGCTTTCAGGTCATCAAAACTACTACGTGGAATGGGGTTGGAACATGCTGTGCATACGTAGGTCTGGGGACTGTCAGTAAATGTAGGGACTCAGGTCTCCGGGATTATAGGTACATGTAGGCACCTTTCACCAGAGAAATCCCTAAACACGATCACTGCAGGTTGCTTTATATGCAAAATGTCAGCACAAAGTATATTTTATATATATGATAATATTTAATACATCATTTTTTAAAAGCAAGCAGTGTCAATGCCTGGATGGGATCTGGTGTTATCCTCTCGCTCTCCATGTACAGCAGAGCTGGAGAGAGAGAGGAAGAAGCAGCACAAGGAGCCAAATCATTCTGACAAGAAGCATTCTGAAAGGAGAAAAGAGAGCGACAAAGAGATTAGGCCATCGTTGTGCTGCTTCTCCTTTCACTGTCCAATCACAAGCTTGGGGTGTGTCCAGGGAGACCTGGGCTCAGAGGAAATGGGTTAAATGATCCTGCCAATCAGAATGAGGATGTGGCAGAACAAAAAAAGAAAAAAAAAAGAAAAAAGTACAGCAGGGGGAATTTCTGAATTAAGGTGATAGTTGCAACAAAAGCTGGCTTTGTTATTTTGTCTTTTAATGGGTTATTCAATTTTGTCTTATTTTTGGCTGGAGTTCTGCTTTAATTACAAGTACATTTTCTGCAGACCCAGGGCACCTGAATTTCCACAGGCTTGGGCAAGCCATAGATTATACAATTTTCTTTCCTTTCTCCACAAATGGAAAGAAAGAAAATTTCACAGGAACGGTTGATGGGGGATCCCTCCCACGGCGGTATTATATTCTGTTGGTTGGGGGGCCTTTCTGCCAGCAGAATACAATGATTAATGCAGGCGGCTATAGCCGCAGGAAGTAATCCCATGCAAAAAATCTAACAGGCTGGTTGTATTCAACTCAATCAATGGATCGACTTCAGTACAACCAGCCTGCCTATAGATGGATTGAATCTCGGCTGGTCCCTGCTGAACCGGCCAAGATTTGATCCATCTACTTTAGCGTTTATGTTCCCCTAACTCACAATGACTGCAGGAGCCTCTGAGATAGGGTTGCCACCTCATCCCTTTAAACCCGAACACATATTATTTACACAGGTTCTGTGGCTGATTAAGGTGGTCATTAAACTCACTTGGTTCCTTATCTGAATTAAATCAGCCTCAGAACCCGTGTAAATAATATGTGTTCGGGTTTAAAGGGATGAGGTGGCAACCCTACTCTGAGATGAGATGAAGAACATTTGGCTACAACTATGACTTTGTTCACAAGGGTGTACCAATACATATGGCCATGTGAAGGGCCATCTTCAGCCACCTGGGTGGTAGGGTTGCTCTGTGCAAGGGCATACAGGCAACCTGTTGAAATCAACGACAGGCCACTGGTTGCATGGACCTTCAGGTGCACCCTGGAGTAAACATCCTTAGAGGTCTAACGTACAGATCAGAATGAAGTCTATCGGCATCTTGATCCACGCACTGGCCCCACACCGATGTGCAGTCCAGGATGTGCATTGAGGTCCATGCAGAAAGTGGTCAGTCATTGATATCAAGAGGTTGCCTGTACGCCCCTTCGTGGAGCACCTGTGCATCCCAGGTGGCTGAAGATGGCCCTTCACATGAGGGTATGGATAAGTACACACATGTGAATGAGGCCTAAAAGGGAAGGTTTGCACCTTGTGGACCTTGTCTTTTGTGTGAGGAAGGTGTGTGTGGAGTTCCAATGAATGACAGGTTCGCTGGAACTCCAGGCATTCCAAAAAATTGTGTATGTATGTGAACTTGGCTTAATATCAGTCTCCTGAGGGTATGGATAAGTACACACATGTGAATGAGGCCTAAAGGGAAGGTTTGCACCTTGTGGACCTTGTCTTTTGTGTGAGCTCAGTGTGCGTGGAGTTCCAATGAATGACAGGTTCGCTGGAACTCCAGGCATTCCAAACAATTGTGTATGTATGTGAACTTGGCTTAATAGTCTCCTGAGCAGGAGCGGCCTGACAACTCATAGGGCCCCTGGGCAATAGGGGATCATAGGGACCCTGTGACCTCGCCCACACTCAAACCACACCCAAAAAAGCCTATGAAAGCTACCAGGGGCATCTCATGGGGCCCCCTACTGACCCCAGGCCCTCGGGCAGTGCCTGAGTGCCCGAATGGTCAGTCCACCCCTGCTCCTGAGACTCAAACTAGAAGAGGGAGGGTAGCCATTGTCAGCCAATCTGGCTCTGCTGTGTCAAAGGAGTGATGACCTCACTTTGCATGGCCCAATCAGCAGACTGAGAGCATGTTCTTAAACAGCCTACATTGCTACTATAGAGGAGGCCCAGGACCTGTCTGTGCTGTCAGGCAGAGGTGTTGGGACAAAGGAAAAATAAAAAAAGACTGCAAAGTATTACAAATTCCTTTTGTGGGTAAAACAGCTCCCTATTTTTTTCAACTATGTATTTAGCTGCTGGCAAGGAATTCAGTTTTAAGGCAAAGGGTTGGATAACACAACTGAGATACAGATGCCAGGCTCATGTCCATGGGCTTTGATAGGACAGTGTGCTTTGGACATCAGTACGCAACATGTCTGAGATCATTCAGAATACATTGCAGGTGCATTTGACCTGCACTGGACCTACTTATCTTAGACTCTTGGACTTGTATAGGAGGAGAAGCAAATCTGAAGAAAAGAAAAGTCCATCAACACAGGTCCTTTGCTGCCAAAAAAAGAGCTTTAATTCTCTTCGGTCAGTCTTTATGACCAGGACTCCCTTGCCACAACGAAAAGCTAGGACCTGGACCTTGGATGCCATTAAAAGAAAAGCACAGGATTAAAAAACAAAAAAACCCAACAACATACATACTAACCTAGCTGGCTGCAGCATCGATCCGATACTGCAATTGTCCCCCGCCAGCTCTACATCGAGAACTGAGCAATCAAAGACCACTGAACACTCAGTTCTCTTCACCACTCCTCTGAGCACAGACCGGAGAGTGTCAGTCTCCTGCTCTCTGCTCTGCCCCTCCACGCTGTCTAGGGGGTAGGAGCAACTGGCTAAAGCTCGCAACGGTGCACTGAGAGGCTGAGCCATCTGCCAATCAGGCATCAGGGTGGATCCTGACATTATTGTCCGGATTTCTGCAGAGCCTGGACCGGCTCTGTGATGTAAGCCAACAGGGTGCTATTTCTCATGCCATTTCTGTAAATCCAGTTTTCAGATTTACATAGCTCTGCCAAACAGTACAGTCCTGTCTAGAAGGGTAAGAGACCTGATTTTTTTTCCTGCTGCAGTAAAAGAACACTTACAGGTCTGTTCCCCACCCCCAGCCTGTGACTGGACAGTGAAAGGAGAATCAGCAGACTGATGAGCTCATTTTATTTATTTCAGGTACTTATATAGAGCCGTCAATTTACGCAGTGCTTTACATATATATATTGTACATTCGCATCAGTCCCTAACCCTCAAGGGGTGTACAATCTAAGGTCCCTAACTCACATTCATACATACACATATTAGGGCCAATTTAGATAGGAACCAATTAACCAACCAGCATGTCTTTGGGGTGTGGGAGGAAACTGGAGTACCCAGAGGAAACCCACGCAGCCACAGGGGGAACAAGCAAACTCTAGGCAGGTAGTGGCCATGGTTGGGATTGGAACTGACAACCTAATACTGCCAGGCGGAAGTGCTAACCATAGCATCTTGCAATGCAGCACAATTGATTGGCTACTGGTGCTGTTTCCCCCTTTTTCCAGTCTGAGCTCTACAGTACAGGGATTGCTGGAGGTGAATACATTTTTATTGTTAAATACTATACATGCCAACATCTTTATCCTAGTCTCTGAGACACCGTCACCCCTGCCCAGAGCCCACACTTGATAGGCTCCTCTTTTTGATGACACCCACAGATTATGGCAACATTCTGTATGGCACTGCCCAGATCAGGACCCTTTTTCTGGGCAGTCCTGTCCCTAATTATATGGAAACTGTCCACCCGCAAGTGAGATCTCCTAAGCTAATACCCTTTTTTTGAGTTACAGTTTATGCTTAGTAACTCAAACAAGAGTGATGCAGTGATGTCAGGACATAACTGAGGACAAAGCATCATTGGGACAGAGGGTAGACTTAGGGGACTGTCCCAGCAAACCTGGGTCAGGTGGCACCTGTGGAGCTGTGTTATTGCGTGTCTTTTTTTTTTCTTATTTGCCTGGCGTTCTGCTTTAATACCTCAAACACAAAAAAAGGTGATGCAGTGATCTCAGGACACAACCCAGGACAAAGCATTATCGGGACAGAGGGTAGACGTGGGGGACTGTTCCAGCAAATCCGGGACAATTGGCACCTGTGGAGCTGTGTTGTTGTGTGTCTTTTTTTTTTTTTTAATTTGCCTGGCGTTCTGCTTTAAAACCTCAAACTCAAAACAAAGGTGATGCAGTGATCTCAGGACACAACCCGGGACAGAGGGTAGATGTGGGGGACTGTCCCAACAAATCCGGGACAGTTGGCACCTGTGGAGCTGAGTTATTGCGTGTCTTTTTTTTTTTTATTTGCCTGGCGTTCTGCTTTAAATCCTCAAACAAAGGTGATGTAGTGATCTCAGGACACAACCCGGGACAGAGGGTAGATGTGGGGGACTATCCCAACAAATCCGGAACAGTTGGCACCTGTGAAGCTATGTTATTGCGTGTCTTTTTTTTTTTTAATTCGCCTGGCGTTCTGCTTTAAAACCTCAAACTCAAAACAAAGGTGATGCAGTGATCTCAGGACACAACCCAGGACAAAGCATTATCGGGACAGAGGGTAGACGTGGGGCACTGTCCCAGCAAATCCGGGACAGTTGACACCTGTGGAGCTGTGTTTTTTTTTTAATTTCCTTGGCGTTCTGCTTTAAAACCTTTTTATACCTCCTTTGCACCTTGTGCTATGAGATCTCTGGGTGATTACGTGATAATACAGGATGCATCAAGCATGGCCACCAATCAGCTGTTGGAGAACTACTATTTCTCCTAGACTGGTCTACAGTCTTTAACTTGCCCATCGAGATATATATATATATATATATATATATATATATATATATATATATATCCATTATTGTTTAATGAAGGGTGCTATAACTGTATGACAAAGATCTGACGGGGAGGAGCCGAAAACAAGGATGTGACAATGGAATGTACCAGATCACTTGTAAAAGGAAAAACTCCACGCACCAGCAATTGCTTTAGAAACGGTAAAAGCAGATGCTTATGGCCGAGGTTTAAAGGGAATGTTCCCTGCCTGAATTGCCCACACGCACTGCTGTTTTCTTCGGTCGTGATAGGAATTTGTCATGCTTCCCATGCTGTGACTTGTCCAAGGTCACAAGGAGCTGACACAAGGATTCGAACCCGTGACTGCAGCCTCCAGCAAAGTCTCAAGTATAATCAGCAGCCAGCGCTTCCATCACAGCGTTAACCTTTTTTTCTTCCTGATGTACAATACAATATACAAAGCAGAACATGATTCATCACCATATACAACCCTTCACAGTGCCGCTGTGGCCTACTTTCCCACAGACCTGAAAGGCTGGTACTATAGGATCACTTGCATTATCCTCACACTGTAAAGAGAACCATTTCTTCCATTAGCAAACTGAACATCTAACAGTATTTTTAGGCAAAAATAAAAATTCTATAAAATAAATGTCGATCATACCCTATTGCACATCATCTTATACCTAGATCTGTCTAACTGGCCTCATTTGTCTTAAAAGCTACTTCTTTCAAATCCAATCCCTAACAAGCAATTATTTTGGATTTCATAGCATATTATAGTATTGGGAATGGTGATATGCCCCTCTCACACATGGGCATCTTATTTTGTATGATTGAGCTAGATTTCATTTAATAGTAAATACACATTTGAAAAAAAAAAGCAATTAGACAAGCTGCAAAAAAATCACCAGGGATCATGAACTGGATCAATTTATTTGATGGTGTCCATAGCTGAAAGGACCACCCCATCACAAACAAAAGATTCAATTATGGGGAGGGGGGGGGGCACTGGTGGGTTGATGTCAAACTGGATTCACTGGAGTGTATGAAGATTCCAATGGTAAGATCTTCTCAACCGTGTGGTTGTGATCCTCCCCATGGTGAGATTTCACCTTTCATCTAACTTAACCTAAAATCAGTAAGAGATCTACAACATGTAACAGAAAACTGATATCTCCTCCTAATGGTTGCTGCAGGTGGGTGGAGCTGGGAACCTATAGAGACCTCTCACTATGGACCTCACCAGGAAGATGCTGGGTGGCTGAACCCAACAACATCCAACCATAGCAGAAATACCCACTTTATCATTAAGCGCATGAACACTATTAGAGCACAGCAAGTAAGGAATCATTGGAAAATGAATGCAATTTAATAAGTGTACCTGTCATTTTCAACCCAAACACGAGTATACGGTTATATTAAATGCTCATTCAACACAATCAATAGTTGGGTGATATGGTCAACACAACCAATAGTTCCTACACCATGTTTCCATGAAACTAAGTTCTGAATCAAAACTTTTCTGTAGTAACTGCCTCAGTCATACTAGTGACTTCGTACTGGAGATGGAAAAAAATGGTACAACCCTCTAAGCAACTTTATCAGTATTTTCTAAACAGGACATAAGGCAGTGTGGACTACATTCTACTGAGAAGAATTACTGTCTGAGACATAAACTAACTTTTAGGTTCAATAGATATCATGACTTCTTGGCTAAAATTTCCCTACTGGCAGTATTAGGCAGGAATTATGGGTAAAAGCAGTTTATTACAGTTTATTAACTGGCCTTGTAGCCCATGCACAAAGAGAGTCATCTCAAATTTGAGGCCTTGAGTCAACAAGATCTCATTATATCCAACAAAAAGAAAAGAATGAAAGAAACCACAACCAGACTTGACAGCCCATACACACTGAATATTCCCATCGTATGGACAAATGGCAAAAGAGTCATCTTTGACATTTGAGGCTCTGAGCCAACAAGATCTAGTTATGTCCAACAACAAGCAAAGAACAAAAGAAACCAGAACAAGACCTGTCAACCCATACACATAGAATATTCCAATCGTGTGGACAAATGGCTAAGAGTCATCCCTGAGATTTGAATGCCTTGAGCAAACGAGATTTAATAATCTTCGAAAACAAGAACTAAAGCAACCAGATCATTTAACCTGCACAGCCAGAAATCCTAATTTGCTCAACCAAAAATCTACAGTTGGTAGCCAACTGGTTACTAAAAGTGATTCAGACAACTCTTTAGACACTATGGTAATAAGGTCGAAGGTTCCTACCAAATGGACAATCTGGATTCACATGTTACAGAACAAACATGGCTGCCCCTAGCTCTTATAAAAACAATAGGCCATTTTTTCATACATATAAATGATGGCTCAGCTAACAACATATCTGGCAATATTGTCCCTTGATTATGTCCCTGCTTTCTGGTGAACTGATAGGCCACAATTTGTACCAGCCCACAAAGGTCGCTGCGATGGTGAGAAGACTAAAGAAAAGTAGGGGCAAACAGCCAATATGAAGCGTGGGACCATAATTTCTGCAAATGATAGATTTAAAAATGTGGACACCAGTGCCAAGACTAAGGCATTAACTTTGATTCAGTCTTGAGCCAGCCTTGGGTACAATAATAAGCTAGGCAATATAAAGTAATCAAACCAATGTATACATCACATTTACCTGGTCCCACCATCCAACCAGCCAAGGTCTGGAGCATGTCTCACAGAAAAAATCGACCAAGGGCATTTTTCAATCCTAGTTGGATATCTCCGAAGGAATCCAGTCTGCAGGATGAAGCTGCAAGTGGCAGGAGCGACTACCAAGATTGTCCCCAAAATATCCTTAACAAGAGCTGGCAGCTTAGCTTTCAAAAAGGTATGAGGGGAAAAAAAAATCTTTCAGACCAGAAAAAAAAAAGAACAAAAGACTCTTCTCTTGATATCCACATAAATAAATCGTAAGAATAAAACTTGAAAGAAAATTTCTTGGTTTTCCAGCAGAGTTGACCAGTGATTCACTCAGGACATAAACAACTTAGGTGATAACATTTCCATTTGTTTTATTTGAAAAAAAAAAAATGAATGCAAATTTTCAAAAGGTATGAAAAGGAAAAATACTTCTGAAAAACAATGGGAAAAAAAAAATCAGCTCTTCTCTTTTTGCTCTACAGGGTACTTGGTATCTACAGCTTGTTTTGGTAACAAAACCAGAGAAAGCAAGATGGTGCAGCCAGTAAGGGGTCAATGCCCGTAATGGTCAGCGGTGGTATATAACCAAGTGCCCATCGCTGGTACAGGGGAGAATCCCGACATGTGGGCCGTAGACAGCAGTCTGTTGGTATTCACTCCCCCTCCATAGAATCCAGCCCAGCATCCGTGTAATTCTCAGCTTGGCTCTCTCACACCCAGCTCAGGTAGCAAGAGTGAGGATGGCCCATGGCTGACAAGTCAATACCTCAAAAAAAGAACACAAAAAAAAAATATCCATGTATCCAACAGCAAAAAAAAATGCAGGTAGGCCAGTGGTTTTAACCCATCGTTGACAGGATAGGAAGAAATCCAGCAGGTAGCCTCATATTTTAAAACCTAATCTGTTTTGGGTTACATCTTTAAATCCTGTTCCGATTCCCCCTTGCCCCCACCCGCCCCCCCTCCCTGGTCGTCCTCTTCTTCCTCCTCCGTGTCTCGGTGTTGGGGGGCGAAAAGAAAACAAGTCACGGTTTCGGAGGGCCTAAGAAACTGCAAGACAAGGCCTCTTCCTGCATCCTTAAGGGGAAGAGAGGAGGCAGCATCCTATTGCAGCATCCTTCCTGGGTACCAGAATGGAGACGCCGGCTTGGAGGGAGCCAGGATAAAGGCTAGCACATGCACGGAGGAGAAGGCAACCAGGATGAAGAAGGAATGGGTCTCCTCTATTTTCTTCAGGCTGGATCTGCCTCCTGTAGGGCTGTTAGATTGCTGGTATCTTCCGTTATTCGTATATCCAGCATACTGCAGTAGGCAGGGATGTGATGTAAAATGCAGAGGGAGGGGAGCGGAGTCAGAGAGAGGAGGGGGAAGGGAGGGAGGACAGACTAGCCGTGCTTCTAGGTATGAAATTCTCAGAATTTTATTTCCTTATCACAATTATTTTTCTGTGTTACTACAAAGTGATTTTTTTTTTGTAGGCAGAAAGCTTTCCTTCCAAAAGGATATTTGTCTTCAGATAAATAATATCACCATCTGAATTAGAGCTAATCCAAGAACACAGGAGCTGGTCTACCTGCGGTTTTTAATCCAACCTTTTAACATGGAGGAACCCTTAAAATAACTTTTGTGTCTCCGGGAACCCAGCTAGTAATTACTATATCTACAGCTCATGGTACATCAGCGTGATAGTCACTGAGAACAAGGTTTCCTACGTTTGTGGTCATTGAGAAGACTCCTCAACTTACAAACAGCTTAAAAGGACCATTGTTGCCAGTGGGTAATTATCTAAGAGGCAGAAAGCTCTCATTGCTCAAGGAAAGCCTCGTACACACGATGAGAATATTGGACGAATGATAGTCCCATTTTTTTTTTGCATGCTAGTCTCAAATCGAAGAATGAAGAGGTTACTAAAGTTACGAAAATTCTCGTAAAACAGAATACAACTTTGGAAGTGATATAATGTATTGCAGTGCATGCGCAGTCTTGGTTGCTTGATTTTTTCGCATGAATACTGTACTGATTAAACAAAAATTGTCCATTCTTGTAGCATACAAGAAACATTTTTATGATTGTCCCTTTGGATAATTTTGCACGGCCTGTCCTGATCGGCTGTCAAAAGCTGTGTACTAACCATCAGATTATAATCTAGGCCAGGAGTAGACAACTTGGCACTCCAGCTTTTATGGAACTACAAGTCCTACTACTAGACTCTGATAGCCACAGGCATGACTCCCAAACGTAGAGGCATCATGGGATTTGTAGTTTCACCACAGCTGCAGTGCTGAGTTTGCCTACCCCTGTCCTAGACCAACACCCGACATGTTGTCTGTAAATCAAAAGGAGCTCGTACAATCAGATTGAAATGTGTGTGGCCAACTTAATGTGGAGCTGTGACCAAAATAACTAATGACATATATCACACAGTTTGTTGCTAGCTTTAACACAGAGGTTTTTCCTTTTCCAGAGTCCCCCCTCTAACATAGGTGCATTACCCGTTGATCCTGCCAGTGAGTCTGTTATTTTTCAAGCTGTCCAGCCAATATGACCGTTACAGGGTTGGGACAAACCATTTAACACTGACAGGGGTGCTTACAATGGTCAGCCTTTATTCATTTATAGAAGTTCTTTATTACAAAAGGAAAAAAAATACCTTACTTAAAATGGATCTACACTGCACCTGAACACAAGCCAAATTGAATTCATTTTTTAATATTCATCCATCCATATCTTCATGCTTTATTTTGCTGAGAAATCACTTTGAAAAAACCCCTGCTTGCATTTCTGGTCATGGCAGATGATTCAGGCTGCATTTGCTTCCTGGAATCCATCTGCCCTTAGCTCATGCATGCATACATGGATGTGCTTAGCTGCGAAAACCCCTCCTCCTCTCCCTAAGGTATCTAGAATGTATGATGTCATCTGCCTAGGCAAGAAACCTGGACATAATTGAATAAATATAAAAAAAAAAGTTTAAAACAAGTAAATATAATATACCTTCCTATCTATTTACTAAAGCTAGCAGCATAAGGATCAGAAATAGTCAGTCAATGTGGATTCAGAGAGTGAAGCTCCACTTTAACCCGTTGCCGCCAACTTAACACAGATATGTGCAGCAGCTAAATGGCATGCTTTAACCGTTTCACTGCTGGGTGCGTACGTCATTCGGACCTGACAGTGGGGCATATTATGCACAATCCAGCAGCTGCAGCCATCAGGATTGTTTCAAAAACTGATATGCAGACTCCTGCCTGTCAGGTGGAAGCAGTCAGGCTGCTGCGCTGCTGTCTGATTGCTTCCACAGCCCCTGGTAACATGCCCCCCATACATACACACACACACATGCTCCAGCCATGTATTCCAGGCTCTGCTTGCCCATCTGCAGGCCTGGGTCCGGCATGGCGGGTGCCGGTGGGGAAGGGGGGACTCACATCCACTCTCCTCCCCTTCTTTCTGTGACCGGGAAGGGGATGTGTATGACGTCACTTCTGGGTCACGACTGCCACTTTCCCCAGCTAGAGTTGCAAGTGACAGATGTAAGGCAATGCCATCTGCAGTGCAATACATCCAGTGCAGCCCACCCTTTAGACCCTGCATGTCTCATTAAAGAGAACCTGTTACCTAAAAATCATTGCATGGGGACTTTGTCGCCCCTATGTGATGAAAAAAAAGGAAATTTTTTTTTGGCAAAAAATAAAAAGGTACACCTAAACATATAACAATACAATTGTGGTACTACGTGGCACAACACTATGGTGGCTGGTTGGGAGAGCGAAGCCTTCTTGGTTTCTTACAAATACATTACATAATAAGCAGATTACAGGTATGCACATACTGTAGCTAATGGACACAAACTAATCCCTATTACTATTGACCCAATAAAGGCCCAGACTGCCAATCCAGCCATTCCAGCATTTGGCTGTTGTAAGCTCTGCAGATCCCTCAACTTCAGCCAGTAGACCTGGAGTAGCTGATACATATGATGCCCCACAACAGCCAACGCCCGGATTATGTATTACCGCTTCAGCAAGCTTGACAAACTGTGGCAACATACATCATGTCATATAGATTTCCACACTCAGTGTGGTCGCCATGGCCTGCCTGCATGGGATCCATATTTGGTATTAGTTGCGATACCAAGGCCTACCTTGTTCGAAGCCATTTCACTGACAGAGCGGTAGGTCTGTACCGTCTCCAGCTGATCCAGACACCAGTCTAACTCTTCCAGAGTCTCTTTGGCTAACTGCTGATACGTTTCCTCTGCAGAGAGAATTACATACAGTAAGACATGGAGGAATACAATATGTGAACACAACAATGGACATTGATATCTGTACAATTTTCATGGGTAGATGGATCTCATTTTTGCAGACCCTGTACCAGACGTGGACAGGAGAGCAGGTGATTGATTGGAAAACCATGTTCCTTGCCTTCACTAATATGTAGATCAGAAGACAGGTCCTGGGTGCTGGCTACCTCCAAAGAGCTTTATGCTCGATGATAGGTTGAGGGGTTCCAGTAGCATCTCTAAGAGACCTCAATATGTGCCCTGGGCATCTTTCAGAGACCCCACTGCGAGCTGTACCAGGTGTGACTAATAGGCTGACTTGGGGAAGACCCAACATATACAGGTGAAACTGCAGCTGGAAACCAAAAATGAGCCACGTGACATATGGGCTCAGTTCCTTGGCATGCGTGTCCAAATATTCATACAGGACTAAAAAAAAAAAGAAAAGAAAAAAAAAGGAGGACAATGACAGCAGCCATAACTAAAAATGGAACGATTAAGAGACCCCCCGCTGCCTCTCTAACTCCCTATCTCAAAGTAACTCTTCTAGTGGTGACCAATACTAACTGCTTTCATAGCAACTATATAGAGATTCCAAAAACTATACTTTTAATTTTATACAGTCGTATCTGGCAAATGTTACTGCAGCCCACACATATCAATGTGATAGCTCTGGGATCATGTGCTTCTGGGCCCTACTGCAATTGCATGCTCCATATCAAAGTGTTTCTAAACCCACAACAGTAAAATCAGTCTGTATATGCAGTAAAGCATGCTTGTTATACTCACTGAGGAACCTAAGGGGTTAATCCTCCACATTGTGTAAAAGGCTGTTTGATCCTGTCTTCTCTGATCCTCCCCCTCTTCTACTGTTCCCAATCACTCTGCTAATAGTACAGAGCTTTGGGAGTTACTCTGCACATACTCAGATTGGTGTGTATTGCTAGAGAGGTTTTTTTTCTTTTGGGAAGGTGCATGTGATCAGCACAGGGCCAATCAGCACTGTCCAGATAGAGGGCAGGGGTCATGAAGCCTCATAGGACAGTCAGAGGAGAATGAAAACTCCTCCTACAAGATTAACCAGTGCTCAGCTGGACACTGATAGAAGTCACAAGACTGCTCTAACTGCTGATGAGAAAAGGTATTTAGCAGTTTATATTTACTAAAATAATTGCATTTCCATGTTGTGTGTACTGTGGGAGACCACATACAGTGAATGCAGGGTCCGGGGAGACCAGATATAGTGAATGCAGGGTCCAGGAAGATCAGATATAGTGAATGCAGGGTCCGGGGAGACCAGATACAGTGAATGCAGGGACCAGGGAGACCAGATATAGTGAATGCAGGGACCAGGGAGACCAAATATAGTGAATGCAGGGACCGGGAAGATCAGATATAGTGAATGCAGGGTTCGGGGGGACCAGATTTAGTGAATGCAGGGTTCAGGGAGACCAGATATAGTGAATGCAGGTTCTGGGAAGACCGGATATAGTGAATGCAGGGTCCGAGGAGACCAGATATAGTGAATACAGGAACCTGGGAGACCAGATATAGTGAATACAGGGTCCGGGGAGACCAGATATAGTGAATGCAGGGTCCAGGGAGACCAGATATAGTGAATACAGGAACCTGGGAGACCAGATATAGTGAATACAGGGTCCGGGGAGACCAGATATAGTGAATGCAGGGTCCGGGGAGACCAGATATAGTGAATGCAGGGACCGGGAGACCAGATATAGTGAATGCAGGGTCCGGGCAGACCAGATATAGTGAATGCAGGGTCCAGGGAGACCAGATATAGTGAATGCAGGGTCCAGGGAGATCAGATATAGTAAATGCAAGGTCCTTGGAGACCAGATATAGTGAATGCAGGGTCCGGGGAGACCAGATATAGTGAATGCAGGGTCCGGGGAGACCAGATATAGTGAATGCAGGGTCCGGGGAGACCAGATATAGTGAATGCAGGGTCCGGGGAGACCAGATATAGTGAATGCAGGGTCCGTGGAGACCAGATATAGTGAATGCAGGGTCCGGGGAGACCAGATATAGTGAATGCAGGGTCCGGGGAGACCAGATATAGTGAATGCAGGGTCCGGGGATACCAGATATAGTGAATGCAGGGTCCGGGATACCAGATATAGTGAATGCAGGGTCCGGGGAGAGCAGATTTAGTGAATGCGGGGTCCAGGGAGACCAGATATAGTGAATGCAGGGTCCGGGAAGACCAGATACATTGAATGCAGGGTCCGGGGAGACCAGATATAGTGAATGCAGGGTCCGGGGAGACCAGATATAGTGAATGCAGGGTCCGGGGAGACCAGATATAGTGAATGCAGGGTCCGGGGAGAGCGGATATAGTGAATGCAGGGTCCGGGGAGACCAGATATAGTGAATGTAGGGTCTGGGGAGACCAGATATAGTGAATGCAGGGTCCGGGGAGACCAGATATAGTGAATGCAGGGTCCTGGGAGATCAGATATAGTGAATGCAGGGTCCGGGGAGACCAGATATAGTGAATGCAGGGTCCGGGGAGACCAGATATAGTGAATGCAGGGTCCGGGGAGACCAGATATAGTGAATGCAGGGTCCGGGGAGACCAGATATAGTGAATGCAGGGTCCTGGGTTTAGTAACACATTAACTGCAGTTTTGCCCTTGAAAACAAGTCTCCTTCAATAAGGTAAACTGCAGTTAAGGGTCTTTTAAATTACTCCTTTACTAATTCCTACACTACCCAGTTAACTGTAGAGCCAACAAAAGCCCTGCAATGGTACCTGTCCTACATTTTCAGCTCTTTTATAAATGTGAAATGTCTCTAAAATTCTTTCCATGCTGCTCGCATCTTATGGTATGTATAGCTGTCCCAGTATTGATCTCAGTAGGATTGGGGACGCAAAAGATCTTGAAGGAAATGGTCTTGCTAGAGGAACCTTGCAGTGCTAAGGCAGTCTTAAGCTCACCACACACGTTACAATTTGATTGTACATTTTCCTTTAGGTCTACCCACAACGCATTTGTCAAACAGAAGGGCCAAGGGCCTACCCTGGTCAGCAGACTCTGGCAGCTGATTCCAGCCCTACCCTGATCCTCCTCCAGACCCTGCACTTTCTACTTGCCAGCTCCAACCCCAGCTTCTTCTCGTCAGCAGCACAAGATATGGGGGGTGCACTGAGATGGGAGTGTG
This sequence comes from Staurois parvus, assembly GCF_062004578.1. Taxonomy (NCBI): domain Eukaryota; kingdom Metazoa; phylum Chordata; class Amphibia; order Anura; family Ranidae; genus Staurois; species Staurois parvus. The sequence goes on from NW_028318810.1 coordinate 151,721, forward strand.
GGGGACTCTTGGCTTCTGATGGTGGGGGGGCTCTTGACATCTGATGTTAGGGGGGTGGGTTGCTCTGAATATCTAGTCTTACAGATACAACTGGCCCTTTGGGGGCACCCAAAATGCTGATACAGTCCGCAATGAAATGGAGTTTGGCACCCCTGACCTACAACTATGCAGTGCAAAGATTGGATACAAATTCTTTGCATAGATTGTGTAGGTCCTCATATTACATGTCTTGGTAAATCTAAAGTTGACCGTACAAATTGTACGGTCAGATTGTAACATGTAGATTGACAGATGTGTCACACTCAAATGAAGTGGAGTATAAAACCGAGAAGTCTAAGTAGCGGCATCAGCTCATATGAAAGTTCATGCTACCTAACCACACAAAGTCTGAAAGATCTCCGAGGATTAAAGATCTGTACCGTAGCCACCACCAGTATGCTGTGGACTAGGAGGGTAGGAAAGGCATACGCTGTACTTGGTTCTTTTAGTGATTAAGGTTTTAGTGTATTTTGGAAATGTCACATTCCTGGGCAATGCAACCTTATCATTAGCTGAAAAGAATGCATAATTAGAGGTGACCTTCAGATAAAACTGCATTTTAGTAGATCTGAGTATATAGCAGGAAAACTGTAAATGCAAATCTCCTCTTTGCCTGTAAGAGTTACTCTTGGCCCTGTTCCCTCTTACCCGCCTAGACTCTCTAATGGTATTGGCGACTTTGCTAATCAATAAAGACCTAGGCTCAAGGTCATGGTCAATTTTTACAGCCAAGCTTGAGAATTTTTACAGGTTCAGGCAGGGGCGTGGATAAGGGGGTACCACCAGTCCTCCTGTAAAGGGCCCAGGCCTGCAGAGGGGTCCAAGCAGCTGGGTGAATCGGATGTGGGCTGGAAGGATGAATGCGGCAATTACTGGAACCAATCCCCTGTACGGCTCTTTCTGCAGCAGCTGAAAGCTGGCTTCTTCTCCTCTCCCCCCCAATGGCTTTCAGCTGCTGCAGAGAGAAACATACAGGGAATCAGTTCCAGTAATTTATCAACCTCTTCCATTCCTGAATGAACATAAGTAATCGGTACCAATCACTCACTGTGTTCATTCATAACCGAAGCATAGTAAACTGGGTTTTTTTTTGTGGGCATGGGGGGCCCTGTTAGGTTGGCTGTATGGGGCCCTGTCAGGTCGGCTGTAAGAGGCCCCGTGGTTTCTAACAGCAGCCCTGGGTTTAGGTGCCTGTAGCTCTGATTATTTTGCCACACAGTAGAGCTCTGCGTTTGTATTTCATAATATGCTGTTTTTTCATTGACTGGTTTTGTGGTGGGTTTACTTTATTGTGGAACTATGGGCAAAATAAAAAAAATTGCATACAGTATATGATGCGGTCTTTCATTAGCATTAACACATCAGTCTTTTTTTCTGAACACCCTGTAACATAGTTGTATTCCTGATGATCTTGCCAGTAAGTAAAGGAGCTGGGTGGAAAATTGTCGACTCAACAGCTTCTGCATCATATCAGATGCAGTCAGGGATCAGGTACTTGAACTAAAACGATACTTGAACAAAAATGAGTTGCATGGTCGAGTTGCCAGAAAGAAGCCTTTACTGTGCCAATGCCAAAAAAAAGGCCAGTGATACATGTCAAGATGTTGTCAGGCATATTGCAACCAGGCTTTTTTGTGGCATTAGTGCAGTAAAGGTTTCCTTCTGCCAACTGGACCATGCAGCTCATGTTTGTTCAAGTTTCATCGGATTATGCTCCTTAAAAACAACCACACCATCTTTTTCCAAAGCAGCCTGTATTTCTCCTGAAGTTACTTGTGTGTTTTAATTTGTATCCCGAACAATTCTTCTGGCAGTTGTGGCTGCAATCTTTCTTGGTCTACTTGACCTTGGCTTGGTATCAAGAAATCCAAGAAATTTCCACTTCTTAATAAGTGATTGAACAGTACGGACTGGCATATTCAAGGCTTTGGACATCTTTTTTATATACTTTTCCATCTTTATAAAGCTCCATTACCTTGTTAAGCAGGTCTTTTGGCAGTTCCATTCTGCTCCCCATGGCTCAGTATCTAGCCTGCTCAGTGCATCCGCGTGAGAGCTAACAAACTCATTGACTATTTATACACAGGCACCAATAGGAAGTTAAAAACCACAGATGTGTGGAAATTACACTTCAATTGCCATTTTAACCTGCGTGTGTCACCTTGTGTGTCTGTACCAAGGACAAACATTCCAGGGGAGAGAAACTTTTGATCATGGTCATTTGGGTGATTTCTATTATTATTAGGATTTTAAAAGGAGCCAAACAACTATGTGATAATAAATGGCTTCATATGATCACTATCCTTAAGTAAATGTTTTTTGGCATGATCAGCCATATTTTAAATATCCATGCCAAAAGGTCACAATTTCTGTACTAACTTCAGTGTCAGGTCAAAGTCAGAGTCAATAAAAAAAGAAAAATAAATGTATTTAGTGTCAACGTGTTTAGGTAGATTATTAAAAAAAACAAAAACAAATACCACAGCTGCAAACAACAAATAATGTACATAGATGTGGTATCACATCTATGTGATCCAAGAGCAAGGAATTTATTTAGGGGAATTTTTTCAGTAGTATCAAGAAATGCACAGCTAAAGTTTCAAAAAATAATAATATATTTTTTTTAGAACTATTATTGGCCAGTTTTCCTTCGAAAAAGAGGAGGAGATATCCATTAAACATTTCCACCAAATGAAGCACCAATTTATCATGAAAAAGCAAAGAATAATTAACCTGAATACATCAGATAGTTGCGATGGTACGTAGCTTTACTAACAAAATGACCAAAAATTGAGTTCAGGTGATAAGGTTTGTTTTACTTTCTGTCATGATGTGGTTATTTTTTTATTACAGAAAAAAAAAAAAAAACCACAGGTTCGTGCTTCCTTCCTTCACAACATTGGGTTTTTTTTTTGCTCCCAAATAAAACAGGTGCATTTAATGCCTCAGTCACAAAGTATATGTACTGGAGAATTCCACTTTTTGCAAAAGAAAAAAAAAATGCACCCATTTTGAAAAAAGCACAAATGTGCATTTATTTATTTAGGCCCCATGTACACGGGACACTTCTGAACGATGGAAACTGCTGGAAAAACGTTGGTTAAAAAAAAGGTCTGTTTAGCCGCCTTTGCGTTTAGAAGCGTTTTTTAAAGATAACCTAAGGAGACCTTCCAAAATGCCCAGAATGCACTGAAAAACAGTAACAAATTAACTATTTCAGACATTTTGATAGAAATAGAGAGCGTAGAAGCAGAGAGCAGTATGTGTTGAGATTAGCTGTCTTTTTTTTTGTGGTGTTTGGATGTGTTCCAGCTCATTTCTGTGCAGAAATTATTGCAGCAGTGTCTTAAACGCTTTGCATGCATTTTTCATGATGAAAAGGCTCCTGACAGCATCTGGAAATGGAAGTGTTAAAAAATTTTTCAAACGCTTATAAACGCGGTTGACTGCATTTACAAGCGTTTGCCGTTTGAAACGCTGATAAAATTTACTCCTGAATGCAAGTTTTCTGTGTTCAAAAAAACGACTGTAAACTCAACTGCATGTAAACGACTGTAAATGACGATGTGTACATGGACACATAGGAAAACGTTAGGGAAAGTGCTGAGAACAATGCTGAACAGCTCCTAAACGTGAGTTTAGCAGCTGCAGTGTACATGAACCCATGTGCAGGCCATAGATGGGTCGTTTATCGACCAAATTTTCATCCGCACAAAAAAATCGGCCGATATTCACGCAGTTAGTGGGGCCAGCCCGTTGGTCATTTTTAGCGGGTCTTCTCGTTTAGTTTTAAGCAGAGAGAGTAGTTCAGATTAGCGGTCTTTTTTTTTTTTTTTTGTGGTGTTTGGATGTGTTTCAGCTCATTTCTGTGCAGAAATTATTGCAGCAGCATTGAACATATTTTCTTTCATGTGGAACCTCAAAGTCTGGTGTACCGGGCTCATTTGAGTACCGGGAAACCACTTTGCATGCATTTTTCATGATGAAAAAAGCTCTGGACAGTATCTGGAAATGGAAGAGTTAAAAAAACAATTTCAAACACAAACGCCTATAAACGCATTTAGCTTTTGAAACGCTGATAAAAATCTACTGCTGAACGCAAGTTTTCTGCGTTCAAAAAAACGACTGTAAACTCAACTGCCTGTAAACGACGATGTGTACATGGACACATAGGAAAACATTAGGGAGAGTTCAGGGGCTGCTGAAAAAAAACACAGAAAAGCTCCTAAACGTGCGTTTATCAGCTGCAGTGGCTTACGCATGTATTTGCAAATGTGTGCTAACTAAACCCCTGTTTTTAATGCAAACTGTTAGACAGGTTAATTTGGTTGTTGGCAAGCTGGCTGGCGAGTTGACTTTCCAACCCTTTGTTTATTTTTCCTTTATTACTGGCAGTGTACATGAAGCCCTTATTTTGAACCTGCAAAGGGGAAGAAGGTGTGTAGGGGTGGAGGGCTGTGCATTCTGACCATGACGGGTCATGTTATACCCTAAATATGGGTGTAACATGAAACATGGTCAAAGAGGTGGAGTTCTCTTTTAAAAACAGAAGATTATAGATTTGGTATTTGTATTCTAAACCAGGGCTGAAATAATCCAGTATAATGAGGTTCTGGCCATTTCCTTCCCTCCCTTCTTCTACATGTCATATGTTATGTCTCGCTTTAATCAACACGGAATTTACGAGACAAAAGATGGTACAAGAATTGCCCGAGGAGTCAAGTGCAAGCTGATACCTACCTCCTTGGGCAATTGTTGTACTAAAGTTTGTCGATGCCTCCTAAACCAAAACAGTTTTGTTGGCCGGAGTTCACTTCTCTCTTACTCAGTCTGGCTAACCCCAGATACAACAAATGTGCAGTATAATAGATCTACAGAACAATGGCTGCTTACGTAGACGAGCGCACTTTACATATGGGTAGCAGGCTCACCTGAGAGGGTGGCTTTACAGACTGTCTGCTGAGGCATTACTGGAGATCGTCTGAAAGGGAAACAAACAACAGTGAGATCCTGATACTTGTCTTTTTTTTTTTTTCAGACATATACACATCTATCCATCTGTTCTGCCTTGAAGTGGTTATAAACCCTTACATATACCCAGTGAAATACCTGGATGATACATAGAGATGAAACAAACCCTCCTACAAAAGTTGTACCTGTTTATCTACACCTATCTGTCCCCTACATTCATTTAAAGTGCAGAATTTACACAGGATCTCTCAGTTCTGAAAAGCAGAACAAGAGGAGCTGAAGTTACACTCAATGAGGAGTGCTCTGATAGCTGATTGGAGGAAAGGAAAATACACACACACACAAACAAAGCTGAGGCTGTCAATCACAGGCTGTTCCCTCCCTTGTCACCATTTTACTCTTGGTGTCAGGAAAACTCATCAGAAGTGACTCATGCTTATAGCAGAGGAAGGAGGCAATGGACAGAAATGACACTTAGTACTCTGGATTGAGACAAGTACACACTATAGAGCAGTGGTTCTCAACCTGTGGGTCGCGACCCCTTTGGGGGGTCGAACGACCCTTTCACAGGGGTCCCCTAAGACCATCAGAAAACACATATTTCCGATGTGTAAAGAGCAGCTACTGTGTAGAAAGCAGCTGCTGTGTTGAAAGCAGCAGTATTGGAGGTAAAACACTTCATTAATTATAATTACTGGGTAAATAATTTTATGGTTGGGGGTCACCACAACATGAGGAACTGTATTAAAGGGTCACGGCATTAGGAAGTTGAGAACCACTGCTATAGAAGGATATGTTTTGTTCATATTTCATGTCTGCGGTTTACAACCACTTTAATAGGCTCCTGCCAATGCACCATGCCAGTGTGCAGTTAGCAGAGTTGGGACTTTTCTTTCATTTTTTTTCTCCTTTATTTAGTAATTGCAGAAAACGAAAGCTTACCTTTGCATTTTCCCTCACCATTACAATGAAGTAATTAATGTTTGAGTTCTTGTAAATGTGGCACATAAGGGCTCATTCACAAGGATGCAGAGGCCTGTACAGTGTGAGTTTATGTGCCCGGGAATAACAATTTCCAGCCACCACCAGCAACCTGTGAAAAAAATCAATAACGAGAGTTGCTGTAGGGATCTTCCTGCACATCTAAGCGTTTACATCTGGACGCACTCTGCGTCCAGGGACGTGCATCTATTCTGCTGCGTCTGTCAGCCTGCCATTGATTTTTAATAGGCTGCTGGAGGCGGCTCCATGGAACAGCTGTCATTCCTCAGTATAAACATACGCTCGCTGTGCGGGAGTCTGCGCCAATGGGAATGAGCCCTAAAAAAAAGACACATATCTGGTTGAGACGGTTCCTTTGGAAGTCTCTGCCTGACAATGATGATCCTTCAGATGCAGGGCTGGATTTAGACCTGGGGGGAATGGGGTACTTCAGGTTTGGTGAACCTCTTATAAACCGATATCTGGCCTCATGCCCACTGGACGTCTTTAACGCTGCTCTTAGGGGCACCTGGCATTTTTTTTCCCTGCATTTGAACTCCCCTACTAGTCAGCCTATGCGTCCACATACACATAGGCATTCAGAGGAGTTTAGAGACGGGCGTTTAGAGGCAGGAAAAAAAAATACTGCCAGCGATGTTTTCCCCAAAAAATGCTTGATGTGTAACGCTAGTGTTCAGAACTTGAGAGTTAATTAAATTAAATGGCCAGAAAAAGAATTTGGATTCTGGATAATGACATGAATTGACTCCCAAGCTCCTGAATGCATTACGTGCGCTTACAAATTTTTTTGTTCCACAACGCTGCTGCCAGGAGGAAAGGTATCTGGTTATAATTAAGCACGAGATCGTGTGAAACGCGTTAACAGGTCCTGTATTCATGTCCTGTGTTCTGTGTGTCCTATGGATCAATAAATACACACTATATTCATCTATCCTCCGGTGTACGGCTGACCCTTCTTCCTACTGCATCTGGGAGAGACAGCCAAAACAACAAGTGTGCGCGAGACCTTAACCACTTCCAGTCCGGACACTTTCACCCCCTTCCTATCCAGGCCAATTTTCAGCTTTCAACGCTGTCACACTTTGAATGACAATTGCACGGTCATGCAACACTGTACCCCATATGAATTTTTTAGCATTTTTTTAAACAGATAAATCTTTATTTTGGTGGTATTTATTCACCACTGGGATTTTTATTTTTTTGCTATATAAATTTAAAAGTCCAAACATTTAAAAAAAGAAAAAAAAAAGCGTTTTTCCTATAAAATTTAGCAAATAATCTTTCTTCATAAATCGTGGCCAAAATGTATTCAGCCATCTTCTTAGTAAAAAAAAAAAAAAAACCCAAATTAGTTTACATCCAAAAATTTTAATTTTTAAAAAAAATGTTTTACATTTTTATAGAACATATTTGTTTTTTGTTTTTTTTTTTACATACGGTCACCCTAGCAGTACAGTGTCACCATAGTGACACTGTACTACTTGTGGGGGGGTGATGAAGATTGTTTCTTTTTTTACACCGATTGCTTTTACACCCATAAAGGCTGTAAAAGCAATCATTTCTCCTCCTCTCTGGCTGCATTCCTGCAGCCATTGAGAAATACTGTGAGAACTGTGATTGGTCACAGCTTGTCACATGGTACAAGGCTGTTGTGAATAGCCTTGTACCATGTGACCTCTATGATCATTCACAGATTTCAGTAGTAGTAAGCAATGATGTCAGGACGGGAAATCTTGTTTACTACTCTGCATGTGATCACTGATTGGCCTCCGGACACAGCGGGCACCAGATCGCATTGCAGCACGCTCCTAGGGAGCGCACACAGGCAGTGAATGCGGAGGACGTTTATAAACGGCCACCCGCTCCTGCACTGCTCACGTCCGGCCCATCATAACCAATGATTAAGCACGAGATCATGTGAAATGCGTTAACAGGTCCTGTATTCATGTCCTGGTGTTCTGTGTGTCCTATGGATCAATAAATACACACTATATTCATCAGTCATCCGGTGTGTGGCTGACCATTCTTCCTGTTGTACTGGGAACCGAGGTTCCCGTGCGGGCTGCGATTTCCAAAGCAGTGCAGGGACTTCTTCCCTGCGTGTCCCAGGCCACGGGAGTCCATTCAAATGAATGGGCTCTCCTGTCCGTGCAATCACGGCCCATAAGATGTGAACCGGGGCTAAGGGCATAGAGGCTCTGTGTTTACCAGTCTAGAGTAAAAAATGTTTTCAGATGACCACAGGTGGAATATTTAATTCCAAGATTAATGTAACAAAATCAACTCATTTTTTATTATTACATTTTTTAATAGAAGGGGACCCTTCAGGCAGGGGGCCCAGGACAATGGTCCCTTTTGCCCCCGTATAAATCTGGCACTTGGTGTTGGTGTTGGGCTGGGCAGGTATAGCAGTTACAAGGTTGCTGGTGCACAGAAATCGCCACCTTTGGCTTAGGTTAGGCCCATGCACAGTCCATGCTCTATGACCCCGGGACACTGCTGCTCTTCTGATGGTCTTATCTATGTGCAACAGCCTGTAAGTAGATGCACATCACAGACACGTCAGCTCACACCACCCTACCTGCAGGAGGACTACGTCTACCATGTGCTGTATTGTGTAAGGCCTGCACTTACTTGTTGGTTGGTGTGGTGACGTTGGCGAGGATGGTGAAGTTGTTGCGTACGCTGCGCAGGCTGGCCAGCACCTGAAACAAAAAAAAAACCACACAAATCATTTATTAATTACAGGTACTTATATAGCGCTGTCAATTTATGCAGGGCTTTACATATATATTGTACATTCCCATCAGTCCCTAACCCTCAAGGGGTGTACAATCTAAGGTCCCTAACGCACATTCATACATACACATACTAGGGACAATTTAGACAGGAGCCAATTAACCTACCAGTATGTCTTTGGAGTGTGGGAGGAAACCAGAGTTCCCGAAGGAAACCCACACAGGCACAGGGAGAAAATGCAAACTTGAGGCAGGTATTGCCATGGTTGGAATTCGGCCGATGACCCTAGTGCTGCCAGGCAGATGCGCTAATCACTTAGACACTGTGCTGCTTACAAACATTCAGCGACCAATAACCATTAATCAAAGGCTATCCTAACTTACACAAAGTTTGAATTAAGCTTCTGGATATTTCCATTCCATCAGTTTGGGTCTGTGCGGCTGAGTGCAAGCCATTGTTTTCATACTGGGAAATCTCTATGACTAGTCACCTGACTTTGTCTGCCTCAGTGGTTTTTATTCAAATTTTTTTTTTATCTATCAATTTCACATGCCAGGTTGTACAAAAACAAAATGTGTAGGCACAAGTCACATCTGAATAGGGGATCAGGGCTCGAAAATATCAAAGTCTATGATAAAAGAAGATTCCGCCTGGCAGTACTAGGGTTGTTGGTTTGAATCCCAAACACGGCACCACCTGCCTGGAGTTTGCATGTTCTCCATGTGCCTGCGTGGGTTTCCTCCGGGAACTCTGGTTTCTTCCCACACTCCAAAGACATGCTGGTAGGTGAATTGGCTCCTGTCTAAATTGTCCCTAGTATGTGTATGTATGAATGTGAGTTAGGGACCTTAGATTGTACGCCCCTTGAGGGTTAGGGACTGATGTGAATGTACAATATATATGTAAAGCACTGCGTAAATTGATGGTGCTATATAAATACCTGTAATGAATAAATACATTTTAGCCTATACAATCCAAGGGGGGGTCCATAGGGGGGGGGGTGAAAGTGCCCAATAGGCAAGTGGTTAATGCATACTAATAATCTGATGGCCTTGCTTGCTGCAGCTTGGCATTAGGAGAGAAATTGCAAGCTGGGATGAAAAAAGAAAAAAAAAAGGTCTACTGAGGGGATCCGGACAATGTTACATTTGCCCTTGGAATGGTTTTCAGGTGTGGTGAGCTTCTCTAAAAACATGGGGGGAGGATTAAATGTGAAAAGTTGTTGTAGGGAAGATGTGGAAGTTGTTGGAGGGAAGACGACACATGCTAGAGCTGGAGGGTAGGGTTGCCACCTCATCCCTTTGAAAGCAAACACATTAATTACACAGGTTCTGATTAAGGTGGTTATTAAACTCACTCAGCCCGGGTTCACATACGTGCGGTGCATCGCATGTGATTCGCACAGGAACCACACCACATTCCTATGCAAATCACGTGATTTGTGTGCGGTGCGATTGGAGCCATACATTTGTATGGCTCTTTCTGCACCAAAAAGGTGCAGGACCCTTTTTTTGGTGCACACTAGAATCGGATTGCATGGGTATTCACACCTATGCGATCGATTCTGCACATCGCACTGCGTTTTGCAAACCGATTTTGGGGTGTTGTTAACTTAACATACACACCCGCAGCGGTTCGCATGAACGGGGTGTGATTCTGATGCAGTGTGGAATTCGCACAGAAAACGCTGCAAATTCTACACTGCATCAGTGTGAACCCGGGCTTAGTGCCTTATCTCCATCGCATGAGCCCCAGAACCTGTGTAATTAATATATGTTCAGTTTTTAAGGGATGAGGTGGCAACCCTACTGGAGGACCCCAATGTGCAATCGATAACGATGACTGTTCTGTATTGCTAGATGAAGAGCAGACAGAAAAGCTCCACTTTTTCTTTTTAATATAAAAGTGAAAACGGTTTTTAGCTGTTTGCATATGTATTACCCAAATACCACCCAAAACACACTCTCTGTCACAAGACCTCCTTCTCTCTAGTTCCCTGATCTCCTCCTCCTATGCCCGCCTCCAGGACTTCTCCAGGGCATCACCCATACTCTGGAACTCCCTTCCCCAATCCATCAGACTATCACCCACTCTCCTCTCCTTTAGGCGCACCCTAAAAACCCATCTCTTCAGGGAAGCCTACCCCTCCCTCTGCTAACTGCCGATCTCCTCCACACTTCCTACCACTCCATCCCCCACAGCTTTTCCTCCTGTACCACTATCCCCTCCCTCCTAGATTGTAAGCTCCAAGGAGCAGGGCCCTCGAACCCCTCGTGTATTGCACTGTATTGTTATTGTTCTGTCTCATGTATTGTCCCCCATTGTAATGTACAGCGCTGAGCGAACTGTTGGCGCTATATAAATACTGTATAATAATAATACTACGCGCTGTCGGTGAAGTTATCTACCCATTAATATTTTGTGGTCACCTCCTGCTGCATCTGGAATTCCTTGTATGCTTACATGTGTACTTGAGCTCACTTCTAAATGAAGAATAATATATAAAAAAAAAATCTTCAGTTGTTTAAAATTCCTATTAAAATGTAAACTCAATTAACAGAGAAGGTGACTTCCACCAGGAAAGTGCAATAAAAAGCGTGTTTGCACTTCCACAGACCGGCCAGTCGGTGGCACTGTTTCCATGTCTTGCACAGGGTTGGGATCTCTCCATACAAGTCAATGAGTCATTTGCAGGGGATCTGCCTTCACCTCCACACCCTGAGGTCTCCTGGGTTGCTGCACCCCAAAAATAATTCATCTATACGCTTGTATGTGCACATCCCACATATGGGGTTCTTCTTCACACCTCCACCTCTAATCCTGAGTGGGGAAATACTGAACTCTACATGGATAAGGTCACGGTACAGATGTGACTAAGTGCAAAGCTACGTCAGATCCTTTCATTTATATCCACTTAGAGTGAAAAACCTCCCACTTGCCTCAGAAATTTAAAGGGATTTTCCACTTTAAAGCTGAAGATTAAGTATGGCAGTTTTTACAAAGTTACATTAGTATAGCTTGGACAAATAAAAGTCTGTATGTGCCCTACGTGTCGGATCCATGTGGAAGCTGGAGATCATTGTAGTAGACACCATTACACCAGGGATCTCCACTAGTGTCTGGATCTTGCTGCATTCTGAACACAGGAGGTCAGACGCGCAGCACGGACGCCATTCAATGGACACTTCAATTTCTCAAAGAATGCAAAGTGTTCTCTGATTGGACGAGGTGGAGAGGCTGTGGCGCCATGATCTTCACCTTGCCTACAGAACACTTTTCCTTCACTGAGAAAACGCAAGTGTGTTTTCTGAATGGCACCCATACTGAGCGATCGAGCGACCTCCTGTGTTCAGTGAGCAGAAGGGCAGCTGCTCTGCATTGGACCCAAGAGCTAGCAGCAATCAATGTGGTAGCAGCGACTACTACAGTCATTTCCAGCATTCATGGGAATTCCACCGTTATGGCACATACTTACATTGGTCCAACCTGGACCAACAGGACGCCTAAAAATGACCAAATCTAAACTTCAGCTTCAGAGCAGTAATAAACTAAAAACCAAAAATGTAATATGCTGCAGATTACCAATCATTAGCTCTGGCGGCTCCCTTCATTTCCTTTTTTTTATACTTTTCCCCCTGTGTTTTCACCCGTAGATCTGACCAATAACGCACCTCCAGTATTAGAGTTTACTCTGGATGAAGGAGCAACAAAGACACCTCTGGACAGCAGCTTTGTCAGTCTGGTGGGAGGGGAGTGTTGGGTGTACTAGCAGATTTAGATACACTAACAAACTGAAGCCGAACTCCAGCTCACACTTTATAAGCAGTGACAGCAAACTTTTTTTTTTTTCCTTTTAGGATAAAGGTATTTCCATAAATAAAAGCTGTTGAAAAACAACAGACTTACTGGTCAGATCACTAGGTAAAAATAAAGGAAAGAACACTTAAAGGGCCGTTCACACTATGCCCTGATGTGATTCGCACAGGAACGCGTCTGTGTGGTGTGATTTCAAGCCCATTCATATGCATGGGCTGAAATTATACTGCATTAAAAGTAGTGCATGCACTACTTTTTTTAAACGCACGGAAACCGCATCACATGGAACTTTGTACCATGCGGTTTGGTGAGGGCCGGTGGGGGAAAAACACAATGCGTTTGCGACCTGCGTTCGGGGTGTCATCAACTTTAACTGACCCCCGCAGCAGATTGCAAGGACATTGCAATTGGAATGCAAGGCGGGAAGCCGCATGGGAACATGCCTCTCTTGCACCGCATTCTAGTGTGAACAAGCCATAAAAAAGAAAACTAATACAGCCACCACATGTAATGACTGGTAAGCTGCAAAAGATGACCTTTTTGGTTTTGGGTTTAATATTGCTTCAAAGTTTATGCATAAGCAAAACTTTTCTCAGTTTTGTAGTGAGTGGGAAAGGGCTAAAGGCAATGTCAGTTGTTTTTCATGTGTCCCCTTGGAAAGATTTTTCTTCACTTCCTGCAACAGAAAATGGGGGAGGGGAATAGGAAGATTTGTCCTCACCATGTGTTTTGGTGATAACAGCAAAAAGGTTGGGTTTTCCATCACATTCTGCCTTGGTGACAATGCCTACAAGGCCTATTAGAGAATAAATGTACCTTTCAGGGACGCAGGCAAAAATAAAAACAAAAAAAAAAAAAAACTTGGCAGCGATTCCTTCACTTCTCTACTCTATCCAAAAACACTAAAGGAATACATTTGGTTTTCCATATATATTAAAGCTGACCTCCAGCCTTTTCTTCAGTCTTGTACAGTTGTACTGGCTCCATTCCTGGACTGAAATGGCTTACTCTGGTTTCACTGCACACTGTGAGCATCTCACAAGGTACATTAGTAGAAATAGCCTGCCTACTTTCCTGGCCTGAGGACATCCGGAATCATCAAGCCCTTTCCATCCCAAATTGACTGTCCCTGGCCTGCTCCTTTGGATTTCAGTTCTATCAATCATGGGGTCTTAGCATCAAATGTGGGCATTATTTAAGGTGGTCTGCATGCAAATGCCACCTGTCTAGAAACACCCACTCCTTCAGACTGACATCTCCTTATCAAGGCATTTTGATATTTGCATATCTCCTTCCAAGAGCCAGCCCACTGCTGGTTCAGGGCCGAGGATTCTTTAAAGGAATACTAAGGCGGGGCTGTATATTCATTCTCTCTCTCTCTCTCTCTCTCTCTATATATATATACCCTCTACATATATCCAGGCCAAATGCGAGGCAAAAGAGGCAGCTGTCTTGGGTGCTATATATGCCCTCTACACAGGGCTGGGCCAAAGGGAAGGCAAATGAGGCAGCTGTCTCAGGTGCTATATACACACTCTCTATACAGGGCAAGACCAAAGGGGAGGCAAATGAGGCAGCTGCCTTAGGTGCTATATACACACACACTCACTATATATAGCCGGGCCAAAGGGGAGGCAAAAGAGACAGCTGTCTGGGGTGCTATATATACACTCTCTATATAGGGCCATGCCAAAGGGAAGCAAAAGAGGCAGCTGCCTTAGATGCTATATATGCTTTCTATATAGGGCCAGGACAAATGGGAGGCCAAAGAGGCAGCTGTCTTGGGTGCTATATATGCTCTCTATACAGGGCTGGGCCAAAGGGGAGGCAAACGAATCAGCTGCCTTATATGCTATATATGCTCTCTATATAGGGCTGGGACGAAGGGGAGGAAAAAGAGGCAGCTGCCTTTTGGTGCTATATATGCTCTCTATATAGGGCCAGGTCAAAGGGAGGCAAAAGAGGCAGCTGCCTTAGATGCTATATATGCTCTCTATATAGGGCCAGGCTGAAGGGGAGGAAAAAGAGGCAGCTGCCTTGGGTGCTATATATGCTCTCTATATAGGGCTGGGACGAAGGGGAGGAAAAAGAGGCAGCTGCCTTTTGGTGCTATATATGCTCTCTATATAGGGCCAGGTCAAAGGGAGGCAAAAGAGGCATGTATGGGGCCCTGTGGATTCTAACAGCAGCCCTGCTCACGTGTGAACCATCCCCAACAGTGAGACAAAAGTAGTATTTTGGGGGTTCACAATGGATCCCTTTATAAAGGCTTATGCCTGAAAATGCATCTAAACGTAAAAATGTCCTATGTCTGCTAGATTCCCTAAAATAAAAAAAAAAGCCCTTGACCTTCAAATAGAGAGTCCCAGTGGTCATAACCCTTTCTGTTGGCTGTGGCCCACTTCTGTGAGAGGTGGTGGATCTGATTGGATGTTCAAGCAGTGGCCACTGGGACCTTGGCCCCCCTACTCCAATCAGGGATTTTCTCTCAACCCAGTGCAGATGAGACCAGACTGATTACTATCAGACAGGGGAGGGTTGTATTATATTTCAGTAAAATAATAAAAAGATTTACTTACCTGAGCAAATGGGGTAACAATGAGGTCTTCAGCGTGCCTGAAAAAGAAGAGGCGACATTAGTCAGGATACAAAATCTCACTCTTCTCTTCTGAATTTGTGCTGAAGATTTATGAATAGTTGAAGTACCGCAGGGATAGGTGTCTAATCTCTGCCAGTGGTTTGTATAATACAGGAATGTTTGGGGTTGCTTTAAGGTGAATCTTTGTTCCCTAGTAGTAGTTAGTCACATTCAGCTGGATTTGTTCTGTAAAGACATTTTCTAGCTTATCCAAGCCCTCTTCAGTCTTTCAGTTTAAAATTAGGAAGTGGCTTGGATAAAATACTAAACATAATCAGACAAAATATGAACAAAGCATATCCCTCTTACTGTGTACATGTCTCAATTAAGAGCACTAAGTGTCATTTCTCTCCATGGCTCCATTCTTCTGCTATCAGCATGAATCACTTCTGACAAGTTTTTATGACACCAAGAGAAAAAAAGGTGACAAGGGAGGGACCCTCCAGCAGAGTGACAGCCTCAGCTAAATGGAGGGGGGGTGTCTCTTCCCTCCAATCAGCTCTCAGAGCTGTCCTCACTGAGCTCTTCAGAGAGTAATTTCAGCTCTCCACCTACTTTTTTCTGAACTCTCAGAAAAGCTTTAAAATTCAGCACTTTGAATGGACGTAGAGAAGAGAAGACTGCAGAGAGAGAGAGATACTACTTATGTAGGAGAATTTGTTTTGTCTCTGTGTATCACCTGATGCCAGTCACTTCACTGGGTAAGGGTTTATCAGCTCTACATTCGAATCACTGGCAATGACAAGCAGCATTTAATCAGGAGGACTACAAGCTCCAGCATGACTTCCTATGCCCCACCAAAAGCATGTAAGACTCTTATTTCATCATAAGAGTCCATTAAAGTTGGGTAGTGAGGGGGCACACAGGTGGGGAGCACAGGGCACTTATCACCTTCTGGATGTGAAAGGGATTTTTGTTTGCTTGTTGATTTCACATTTAGGACTTTATTGCACAATTTTTTGTTATGTGTTCATTATTATAGCATGTTTTTCATGTAATATAACATACATTGAGGCAGCGCTCCTGCTATTTTGTGTATTATGTTGATAAGGGTGTACCTTTTATAGGAGCAGCAGCCCAATTTTTTGTTTAATATTGAGTGTGCACTATTGATTGGTGTGTCCTAAGCGCAAGTGATCATTATCTATCAAGGGTTTGCAGCCATTTTCAAATTACAGATTACAGTCCAGTTGAATGTGACCATCTACTACTAGATATACCTCGCCCTGGATAAACGAGAACCTTCAAAGACATACCTCAGACATTGTTCACTTTAAACCTGTTTAAGTGAGGGAAAACATGAGAAGCCAACCAAAAAGATTCAAATCTATACTTTACAATACTTCACAAAATACCATGAGTGCACCAAAAAAACTTATGAATGTTGGCTACTAATCAAGCTTGACTTGATTGAATTGGTCATTGAGGTCATCCTGATCAATAAAGAGTAATGCCGGTGTGGGGGGCAGTCAACATATGTATTGGGGCTCCTATAGGGCCTCGCAAGACCTCCTACTCTCTAGCTCACTTGTCTCCTCCTCCTATGCTTGTCTCCAGGACTTCTCCAGAGCTTCCCCCATCCTATGGAACTATCTACCCCAATTTATCAGACTATTGCCTACTCTGCTCACTTTTAGGCAATCTCTGAAAACTCTGATCTCTTCAGAGAAGCCTATCCTGCCCTCAGCTAATACTGGAATCTTCTACTCTTCCAACCAGTCCATCCCCCACAGTTACTACCTTTTGTACCACTAGCCCCTTCCTCCTAGATTGTAAGCTCCAAGGAGCAGGGCCCTCCTATCCCTCTTGTATTGAACTGTATTGTTGCTGTATTGTCTCCCATTATATTGTAAAGCGCTGAGCAAACTGTTGGCACTATATAAATCCTGTATAATAATAATAAAATAATATATTGGAACCTCTCGGTACTTTCAGTTCTTTTAGAAGGTTTTTTTTTAGAAGGTCTGAAGTGAGCACAGAATCATTATACAATTATGAGGTTATGCACCTTTTTCGCCACACATCTCTAGCTTTCCTAAGAGAAGTAACCAGCCCACCACTGCCAGAATAGTATCAAACAATGCAGCATGCTCCCTATCAGTGTGTCTACAGAAGCTAAAAAGTACCCGTATTGCCCATAAGCAACCGGATTCCAGGTACCATTTTCACAGTTTCTGCTACACAATTTAAATGAGGGAACCTGGACGGTTACCAAGGAGGAACTTTAAACACAAGGGATGTAGTGGGATACTCACGCTTCGCTGGTGACCGAGGAGTTCCGTGACATGGTTTTCGGGGACATGTCATAGTCACTGTCAGAGCGGTACAGGAACGACTCTCTCCTCTGGCTTTGCGGGAAGCTGGGGTGCAGCACCAGCCCTGGACTCGCCTGCGAATCGATCGGGCTGCGACCTGGAGAAGGCCCATTTTCCACGTCGAAGCTGCAGAAGAAACAAAATGTAATATTTGTTGGGTGTGGAAAATTCATGGAGGGATAACGGCTGTATTATCATTATCAATGCCATAAAGTCATGCTACCCCACACCTTCTAGGGTAAAAAAATGGTCCTGGTTAAATATATTCATCAAATGTTACAAAACCTAAAGAGCAATTCCAGGAACAAAAGTGAAACCAATAGACTAATTCTATC
The DNA here is from genome assembly GCF_062004578.1 of Staurois parvus. NCBI lineage: Eukaryota > Metazoa > Chordata > Amphibia > Anura > Ranidae > Staurois > Staurois parvus. The sequence continues at coordinate 169,576 of NW_028318810.1, forward strand.
CAGCAAAACACAACATTGGTGTATCAACTGTGATAACCCTGCCAAGTTCATAAAATATAATTACCATAAAGGCCCCTTCTACACGACCCCAGTGTCCACTAATTTCAAAGCACACCTTGACCTATCCCTAAATATTATAACTAAATATAATACTATACTAAATATCAGAAATGTTTGCCATCCCACCTCTTGAACACGACCAAAAGCCTAAACCCGAAAAACTAAAAAGCTAGTACATCATCAGTAGTGGAATGGACAATACAAGTCTTCAAGATACATCTAATAGGAGAGATTCTCCAAAAAGCTTACAGTGAAAGATACTGAAAAATCTGGAGAAGATACACTACAAAAGCACAGCATCCTGTAAATCTTTTCTTGAGACAGTTCCAGACCTCAAAATGCAATAGAACGTGTTAGATTAACCACTAACAGCAACAGATATGAGGAGGACTGCTGAACATAGGCCAAAAATAACAAGTAATTTCCCCAAGCATGGAACTTCTCCAATGCCTCCCTATGTAAAATGTTTGCCGGTTTGTTCCCTGTTGGGACTTTCGATTCTATGCCTCTTCCACAATATGCTGCCTGAAAAATGCAAATGGTCCTAGATTGTCGGAAAATGCATGTCAACTGCACTGTATTGATTAAAACCTACTGTAAAGGTCCATGTAATGTTCCTAAAGTCTGTGTTTTGCCATTTAAATGGAAAAATGTTAATAAAACCTTAATAAGAAAAAAAAAGAAAACTGTAATCAGAAATGGATAGGCGACCATTGCTGAACTTGCCTGAATTTGCTACTTTCCTTAGTATTCTGTTACATAGTTAGTCTGGCTGAAAAAAAGACAAAAGTCCATCCAGTTCAACCATAAAAAAAAAAGGAATAATCCTACACCCACAGTAGATCCAAAAGGAAGGTAAAAAAAACCCCAGCAAAGCAAGATCCAATTTGCTCCTGCTGGGAAAAAAATTCCTTCCTGAACCCCAGAGAGGCAATTGAATATTCCCTGAATCAACTTTACCTATAAATGTTAGTATCCAGTTATATTCTGTGTATCCAAGAAAGAATCCAGGCATTTTTTGAAGCAATCCACTGAGCTGGCCAGAACCAACTCTTGAGGGAGTCTATTCCACATTTTCACAGCTCTCACTGTGAAGAAACCTTTCCGTGTTTGGAGATTAAATTTATTTTCCTCCAGACGTAAAGAATGCCCCCTTGTCCTCTGTGATGACCTCAGGGTGAATAGCTCTACACAGAGTTCACTATATGAACCACTGATGTATTTATACATGGAGATCACATCCCCCTTATGTATTATACATGGAGATCACATCCCCCCTTATGTATTTATACATGGAGATCACATCCCCCCTTATGTATTTATACATGGAGATCACATCCCCCCTTATGTATTATACATGGAGATCATATCCCCCCTTATGTATTATACATGGTGATCATATCCCCCTTATGTATTATACATGGAGAACATATCCCCCCTTATGTATTATACATGGTGATCATATCCCCCCTTATGTATTATACATGGTGATCATATCCCCCCTTATGTATTATACATGGTGACCATATCCCCCCTTATGTATTATACATGGAGATCATATCCCCCCTTATGTATTATACATGGTGATCATATCCCCCCTTATGTATTATACATGTTGATCATATCCCCCCTTATGTATTATACATGGAGATCATATCCCCCCCCTTATGTATTATACATGGTGATCATATCCCCCCCCTTATGTATTATACATGGTGATCATATCCCCCCTTATGTATTATACATGTTGATCATATCCCCCGTTAATCTCCTCTTCTCAAGAGAGAATACATTCAGTTCCTCTAATCTTTCCTCATAGCTGAGCTCCTCCATGCCTCTTATCAGTTTGTTTGCCCTTCTCTGTACTTTCTCCAGTTCCCCAATGTTCTTTTATATTTGTATATGTGTATCAGTTGATACTCTATTTTAGTCAATGATCCAAAAACTACCAAAATCAAAGAATTTAGATGATGGACTCATTCACACTTGCGGGCAGGGGGTAGTAAAAATAGGTGTTTGGCCACAGTTCTACCACATCAAAACAGTGTACAAATGCTACCTTAATTATTTGCTTTTGTATCCACTGAAAACATTATACCCCATCATGTTCACCGCCAAAGCAACCTATTCAAGTGACTGGGGCAACACTTCAACAGCTTCAAGTGCAATGCATGCTGTTGCAGTGTAGTGGTGTAGGATTTGAAGGGTCAAAACAGGCAGTTAGAATGCAACACATTGTCAGCCCCTTCTAGAATGTGATCAGTGGTGGATCACTTTTCAGAGCAAGGACTGCCTACTTCATTTTGGCTTAAGGCTTGGTCTGGCTCAGTGGAAACAGGTGTAGTGGTGCTGCTACCTTTCATTTATCCTCAGCTCCACCCGATGCCAAGACTAAAAGGCTGCTGATGCCTCTGTGTACTGTGAACCACAGGAGGGAGAGTTGGCACTCAGGTATACGTCAAATGGAAGTATCCTATATTGAATGACATGAAACCGCTGTAAGACAGCCAACACATATCAGTCGGCAGACCTCAGTAATGACTAAGACCTGACAACTGAAATGCGTTGGTTGTTTTACAGCTGTTTCATGTCATTTCAATAAAGGATATTGCCAGTTGAAGTTTACTCGAGTGCCAACTGTCCCCCCCATTGGTCTGGCTCAGTGATTCAAAGCACAGACGCCAGAGACAGCCAAGTAATAACCATTTTCAGAAAGGGGTTAGCAATAACAGCCTACATATTTCTCTTGGTGCAAGTTTCTTTTAAGTGATGAAGTGGACAGAATGTATTTTCCTGCTTTTTGAAATGTATGCTAAACAATAGTCTTTAGGTTTCCATTTATTGCAATGGTGTGGTGTGGAGGATAGTCCTGAGGCTTCATTTGACCTGCTTTGTGTTTCTTTGAACAGATGTGTGTCCACTGCAGCCAAGGCAGTCTTTGAATGCATGCTGTCAATAGCAAAAGGCAGCCTCTGACAACACCACCCTTAGTCTGAATTTTCTGCTGTCCACTGCGCTCCTCACATGTTCAGGAGGTTGGTCCACTTCCTTAACCTGTGGGGTGTAACTTTGGTCTTTGCTTCAGCTATCACTTTTTTAATTTCCAAAGTAGGACTGAATCTCATTGGTGACCGAGACAATACCCTCAAAGTAGGCACAGACAAGCAGAGAGATGTCTGCTCACCATTTGTAGCACCAAGATAGGGTTTTACAACTGACTGGCCCAGCAAAATGAAGCAACATACACACAGATAATAGTTTCCTTTCCTTTACTCAGAGAGATGAAGAGGACCATGACTACTGAGACAATTGCTCTTCTTGAATACCATGCATGGTTGCCCTTACTTGCCGGTAGTTGTCACTATCTAGACCTTATAGGACCTAATACTAAGAAATGACAGATGCAACCATTGTGCCATCAGATTTTTCAATCCCACCCAGTACAAGGATTTTTACTCATGCTAAGTACTGTACACACAGGAAAAAAAAAAAAAAAAAAAAGGTGGTGCTTACCGTCTGGTAGAAAATATGTAATGGTGTGAATGGCACAGTACACATGTTCTCATTCACTGAGCTCAGCACTGCACAGGCCTGAAGGTTGTCTGCAAAGGTCAACTATTAGGCCTTCACTTGAAGGGGAACAAACCACGACGTACAAAACTCTGTCTGAAATAACAAATGCCAGATGCTTTATGTATCCATAACTCTGTGGGGAAATACTTGTGGATATTTAAAACTAACCCTCATGAATTCCTTCATGAAATGTATCTGTGTAGTGGACTGGTAAGTATAAAGGTAGGTGGACCAAAAGGAACCAAAAAGCCTTCCACTGAACCAGTGCGAAGCACAATAGAGGCTTCTTAAACAGAAGGCATGGGGCTTATTTTTTATTTTTGGATAGTGGATGGAGCCATGCAAACCATTTTCTGCTCCTTTAAGCCATATTTTCAAAATACAAAAGCCATTTAAAATGTGTTTTCTATTATCATCAAGGACTATCAAAGCCCAGCCTAAAGTTAACATCAGGCTTCCAGTTATAAGGCCTCAACTGGCACAGGCTGGTATTTTTGTGGACTTAAAGAAGAGACAGCGATGTGAATAAAATGATGAGAGTAGGTGTGTGGGGAGTAGAGTGATAAGATGTTTGGGAAGAACAGAGTGATGAGAGTAGAGGAACGGGGAGCGTAGAGTGATGAGAGTAGATGAATGGGGAGAGTAGAGTGATGAGAGTAGATGAACGGGGAGAGTAAAGGAACGGGGAGAGTAGAGTGATGAGAGTAGATTAACGGAGAGAGTAGAGTGATGAGAGTAGATTAACGGAGAGAGTAGAGTGATGAGAGTAGAGGAACAGGGAGAGTAGAGTGATGAGAGTAGGGGAACGGGGAGAGTAGAGTGATGAGAGTAGATGAACGGGGAGAGTAGAGGAACGGGGAGAGTAGAGTGATGAGAGTAGAGGAACGGGGAGAGTAGAGTGATGAGAGTAGATGAATGGGTACAGTAGAGTGATGAGAGTAGATTAACGGAGAGAGTAGAGTGATGAGAGTAGAGGAACGGAGAGAGTAGAGTGATGAGAGTAGAGGAACGGGGAGAGTAGAGTGATGAGAGTAGATGATCGGGTACAGTAGAGTGTTGAGAGTAGACGAACGGGGAGAGTAGAGTGATGAGAGTAGATGTTTGGGGAAAGTATGGGGAAAGTATTGTGATGAGAGTAGGTTTATTGTGAGTACTGTGATGAGAGTCGGTGTATGGCAAGAGGATTCTCCAAAAACCTACTCCAACACTCTACCCTTATCCATATACCTACCCTCATCACAATACTCTCCAAATACACCTACTCTCATCACATACCTACCTTCTTCATGATACTCTCCACATACACCTACTCTCATCACAATACTCTCCCCATTCACCTACACTCATCACAATACTCTCGCCATTCACCTACACTCATTATGCTATTCTCACCACACACTTACACGATACCCTCACCACAAACCTGTCCTCCTCACTCTACTCTCCCTATACACCTCCCACCACAGTAGAGTTATGACAGTCGGTGTGCCTGGAGAGTATTGTGAGGAGTATGTGTGTGGTGAGAGTACAGTGATGAGAATGGGTTTGTGGTGAGCATATTGTGATGAGTGTAGGTGTAACACGAGAGTAGAGTAATGAAAGTAAGTATGTGGTGAGAGTAGTGTGATGAGAGCAGGTGTTTGTGGAGGCGATTGTGAGGACAGTAGGTATGTTTGAAGAGTATTTTGAGAAGAGTAGATATGTGGAAAGAGTATCATAAGGGTAGGTACAGTATATGGTGAGAGTAGACTGGTGGGAGTAGGTGTATGGGGAGGGTATTGTGACAAGGGTAGGTATGTGGTGGGAGTAGGAGTATGGGGAGGGTAGATGTGTAAGGATTGTATTGTGATTAGATTAGTTGTGAGGGGAGAGCAGAGTGGTGGGACTAGGTGTACGGGGAGGGTATTGTGATGGGGGTAGGTATTTGGTAGGAGTAGAGTAATGGGAGTAGGTGTATGAGGGGAGTAGGTGTATGAGGGGAGTAGGTGTATAGTGCGAGTATTATGATTAGGTTAGTTGTGAGGGGAGAGCATAGTGGTGGGACTAGGTGTATGGGGAGAGTATTGTGATGAGGGTAGGTATATGGTAAGAGTAGAGTGATGGGACTAGGTGTACGGGGAGGGTATCGTGATGAGGGTAGGTATATGGTAAGAGTAGAGTGATGGGACTAGGTGTACGGGAGGGTATCGTGATGAGGGTAGGTATATCGTAAAAGTAGAGTGATGGGACTAGGTGTACGGGGAGAGTATCGTGATGAGGGTAGGTAAATGGTAAGAATTGATTGATGGGAGTAGGTGTATGGGGTGAGTAGGTGTGTAGTGAGAGTATTATGATTAGGTTAGTTTTGAGGGGAGAGCAGAGTGGTGGGACTAGGTGTATGGGGAGGGTATCGTGATGAGGTTAGGTATATCGTAAGAGTAGAGTAGTGGGACTAGGTGTACGGGGAGAGTATTGTGATGAGGGTAGGTATATGGTAAGAGTAGAGTGATGGGACTAGGTGTATGGGGAGGGTATCGTGATGAGGGTAGGTATATGGTAAGAGCAGAGTGGTGGGACTAGGTGTACGGGGAGAGTATTGTGATGAGGGTAGGTATATGGTAAGAGTAGAGTGGTGGGACTAGGTGTACGGGGAGAGCATCGTGATGAGGGTAGGTATATCGTAAGAGTAGAGTGGTGGGACTAGGTGTACAGGAGGGTATCGTGATGAGGGAAGGTATATCGTAAGAGTAGAGTAGTGGGACTAGGTGTACGGGGAGGGTATCGTGATGAGGGTAGGTATATGGTAAGAGTAGAGTGATGGGACTAGGTGTACGGGGAGAGTATCGGGATGAGGGTAGGTATATGGTAAGAGTAGAGTGGTGGGACTAGGTGTACGGGAGGGTATCGTGATGAGGGTAGGTATATCGTAAGAGTAGAGTAGTGGGACTAGGTGTACGGGGAGAGTATCGTGATGAGGGTAGGTATATGGTAAGAGTAGAGTGGTGGGACTAGGTGTACGGGAGGGTATCGTGATGAGGGTAGGTATATCGTAAGAGTAGAGTGGTGGGACTAGGTGTACGGGAGGGTATCGTGATGAGGGTAGGTATATCGTAAGAGTAGAGTGGTGGGACTAGGTGTACGGGGAGGGTATCGTGATGAGGGAAGGTAAATGGTAAGAGTTGATTGATGGGAGTAGGTGTATGGGGTGAGTAGGTGTGTAGTGAGAGTATTGTGATTAGAGTAGTTGAGTGGTGAGAGAAAGACAACGAGAGTAGATATGTGGTGAGAGTAGTTGTATAATAAGAGTAGGTGCCTGCTGATGGCCACTAGTAGTCCAAACACAGGCAAGTAGGTGGGATTTCCTAAAGCTGCATAACATAAAACTACACACTCAATTAAAGGTCGGCTGAAGCTATACAGTACAGTTGGGGGTCAGTGGATCATAACGGCATACATTTTTCATTTCATTTTGACATTTGTATGTGGTCAATTCAATGGAGTTATCCTTTAGCTGCTAGTTAAACCTAACTGTGACTACATTGTTATTTGGATAAACAGAAAATAAAGTAGTATTTAGTTATGCAGCCTGTTCGGGAAATGAGATTAGAGACCCCTACACTCCATAGCGTAGTGGAAAGAGGACACTGACGTCACGATGAGACGTAGCAGCTTTACTAAATTATGGTTTTAAAGGCTGCACATCTGGGAGAGGGAGCACACGTCAATGGGGCAGCTGTGGCGGGAGGGGGATTAGCTATAGAGAAAGGGACAAAGGTTACCGGAGGGAACAGTCGAGGAATACAACAGAGGATCCATTCATTATTCTGATGAGTTTATAAACCTCCAGTGTGCACACTCAGAGCCTGTGGGTCGGGCATGGGAAGTGTGAGACTGGTAAACTGGTCTACATGTTCCAGCATCAACAATCCTGGGATAACAGAGGATCCTCATATAATGCAACTGCAGTCAAAATGTTTCTTCTAAAAGCGGAAGGGTTAAAAACTCCATCTGCTAATGCTGTCAGCTATTTCCTGAACTGGGACAAAATAGGAAGTGAGAGTAAACTTCCCACAAGGGGGTGGAAATCCCATCTTTGGCAGCTGTGTTTCCATTGGAGGAATTCTTCCCATTTACTGTTCCCTAGACAACTGTAATCTTTAATTTCACATGTAAGTTTGGGAAAAAAAAAAAAAAGAACAAAAGAATATCCTGTAAAATAGTTCTAATGTAGTTTCATTTCAAATGTTCTGCCAATGCACCTCAACGCCAATAAAAAAAATGTTCTGGGAAGCATTTTTTTTATGCAGTACAACACAGTTCAGATGGTTCACACCTCTGCAGTGTACTAAAAGTTGTGCTGGCTAGGCACTTTGGGATGCCATTCAAAATGAATGGCATTGCAAAGCACTTGGGGCGCAACCCACAGTGGATTTGTTCTTCAGGTGGTATGTAACAAGTATTAAAGAAGCCATTATGTTACCTCCTCTCTGCCCATTTTAACTCCAAAAAACCCGCACCATTGCACCGAAACCATGGCTCCATTCAGTGACAGCGGGGATACATTTTGCACCACAGCAAAAATACCCCCTTCCATTGCTTTTGCAGTTTAAAAAGGTGAGCAAGTAGGTGGATGCGGTAAAAAAACACAGCTCAATTGTGTGCTTTTATTGCACCCCTGAACACCAATGTAAATGAGGCCCTAGGTTGTGCGTTGTGGCAGAACATGTTTTACGGCTTGTTCCTGAGATGCAGTGATCTGAACCGGTCCTAAGCTTGTTAATTTAATCAGTTGAACACCGGATCAGTCTAGTCAGTTTAGTAAGCCGCCAATGACAAAAGAATTCTAATTGGTTGTTAAAGGTTATGGCACGGCCCCTGAGCAGCATATTAATGCCTTGCACAGGACCTGTCCATAGCTGCAGCCCAGTCCCGGATGTGGCAAAGAAGTTGCATGTTATTGTCTGTAGATAGTACCTGGTCCAATCATCAGTTTCCAACCTGGAGTACATGTACCTCTGGGGGCATGTGCCAGGCATGTGTTAGTTTAGTAAGCAGCAAATGACAAAAGAATTCTAATTAGTTGTTATAGGTTATGGCACAGCCCCTGAGCAGCATAATAATGCGTTGCACAGGACCTGTCCATAGCTGCAGCCCAGTCCCGGATGTGGCAAAGAAGTTGCATGTTATTGTCTGTAGATACTACCTGGTCCAATGATCAGTTTCCAACCTGGAGTACATGTACCTCTGGGGCATGTGTCAGTTTAGTATGCAGCCAATGACAAAAGAATTCTAATTGGTTGTTATAGGTTATGGCACAGCCCCTGAGCAGCATATTAATGCCTTGCACAGGACCTGTCCATAGCTGCAGCCCGGTCCTGGATGTGGCAAAAAAGAGGCATGTTATTGTCTGTAGATACTACCTGGTCCAATGATCAGTTTCCAACCTGGAGTACATGTACCTCTGAAGCATGTGCCAGGACCAGAAGGGGTTTGCAAAAAAAACAACAACAAAAAAACAACTTGGATGGAAAAGGGTACATATGTCAACAGTGTAAGACTAGATACAAGTCAAAACTGGTGGTTTGAATTTTCTTTTATGAGCAATCTCAAGAAAAGCCCATATCCCCTCGTTTTGGTGAATGGTGAAGAGTCCCACCCTAACCAGGGTATCTGCAACAAGCCCCAACTGTGCTCTGCAGCACGCCCCTTGAAAGGTTCGGCTCTCATTCTCCTCCTCTTCGTGGATATTTGAGTGCCATTGCTCTTGTATCGGTGTATACATATACAATAAATGGGCACCTCAGTCAGTCCAGTGAGCAATGAGTTCTTCTGGGTCTCCTCTACGCATGGTAGGTTTTGTCATTGTTTTACGTGGTTCATTTTTGTATGAAATCTGACACACAATATGGAAAGTAATCAATCACCAAGAATTTCTTAAGACGCATCTTAAAGTGTATTTCTAGTTTTTGCAGCCAAATTGGGAAAATACCTACCGTACTTTATCTTTGTTCTCATTAACACAGCTATAAAATATATTAAACATTGCTGGCTACCCAATAAAAAGAATTTGTAAAAGAAAAAAAAAAAAAAAAAAACACCCACAAACCCAAACTAAGTTTTGGTAATTGTGGAAGGTAGTGCAGGGATATCATGGTTTCATTTTATTTTTTACCTTTTTAAAGTGCTTTTTACTGACACATAATATGGAAAGTACTCAATCACCAAGAATTTCTCAGGACATAGTGTTATTTCCACTTTTGCAGCCAAGTTGGGATAATACCTACTTTATATTTGAAGTTCTCATGAACATAGCAGAACTAAAAAAAAACTACATTTAAAAATATATTTTAAAAATACTGCTTACCCAATAAAAAAAGATTTTTAAAAATAAATAAATAACCTTTGTAAGTAATTTTTACTGACATATAATACGGAAAGTAATTAATCACCAAGAATTTCTCAGAACAGGTCTTAAAATGTATTTTTACTTTTGAACCCAAATTGGGATAATACCTATATATTATATCTGTCGCATGTTTTGAGTAACATATAACTATACATTTGCTGGTCAATAAAAAGAATTCATTAAAAAAACAAAACACACACACACAAAAGAGGTAACAGTAAACAGTGGAAATATGAAATGTGTCAGTGCCAGGGGGTGTAAAAAATGCCCCATCTTTGGTATTAGGGGGAAGAATAGTGTCCCAATGTTGGTGTCAGTGGGAGGAATAGTGCCCCAATATTGTCAGTGGGAGGAATAGTGCCCCAATATTGTCAGTGGGAGGAATAGTGCCCCAATATTGTCAGTGGGAGGAATAGTGCCCCATCATTTGTGTCAGTAGGAGGAATAGTGCCCCAATGTTGTCAGTGGGGGGAATAGTGCCCCAATGTTGTCAGTGGGGGGAATAGTGCCCCATCGTTGGTGTCAGTGGGAGGAATAGTGCCCTATCGTTGGTGTCAGTGGGAGGAATAGTACCCCAATGTGGTCAGTGGGAAGAATAGTGCCCCATTGTTGGTGTCAGTGGGAAGACTAGTGCCCCAATGTTGGTGTCAGTGGGAGGAATCGTGCCCCATTGTTGGTGTCAGTGGGAGGAATAATACCCCAATATTGGTGTCAGTGGGAGGAATAATACCCCAATATTGGTGTCAGTGGGAGGAATTGTGCCCCATCGTTGGTGTCACTGGGAAAAATGGCCTAGAAAATGGCCTACTGTTGATGTCAGTGGCATAAATTATGCCCCACTGTTGGTGTCAGTGGGGAGAATAGTTCCTTTTATCAGAGGGAAGAAGTGTGCCTCAAGGACCGGATAAAGATAAGCAAAGGGCCACATCCAGCCCCCACAGTTTGGAGACCACTGGTCTAGGGTCTAACCCTTTTTAGACTTTGTTTGCAGTTCTGCATTATAAGCTGTAAACTAGATTTGAACACTGCTGTCCTAATAAAAGGTATAAAAAATTTTGAATGTGCCCTCCTGCAATGGCAAGGAAGTATAGCTCAATCTGTGTGAGCACAAAGAATGTAAAACTTGAATCAGCAATGACACCTTCTCCTTAGAAACATCAAAAAAGGTAAGAAATATCTTTTCTTTATGTCTTTTTTTTTTTTGGTAGAATATGTGAATGGGAATATATTATAGCAAACTTCGTGAGGTTTTCTCCAGTTTAACTGCAAAAGTGGAAATGCCATTCACACAGCCAAACATATAGATGTCACATTCAATGAGTGTATGGCCAGTTTAACACTTATTATAACTTTTTATTATTGAGCCACTTATGTAGTTACAACATATACATTTGAAATCACACCAATTTAATTACAATTATTAATCAATTGCATTAATTACAAACAAACATATTGCTAATGTCCTTCCTCCTAGATTGTAAGCTTTAACGAGCCGGGCCCTCGGTTTACTCTTGTACCATTTTGTACAGTGCTGTGCAAACTGTTGGCGCTATATAGGTCCTGTATAACAGGGATTCCCAAACTTTCTAAACAAATGGCCAGTTTACTATCTTTCAGATCTTAGGGGGGGCAGACTGTGGCCCCATCCTTGGTGTCGTTGGAAGGGATTGTGCCCCATCGTTGGTGTCATTGGAACAGTGCCCCATTGTTGGTGTCATTGGGAGGAATAGTGCCCCATCATTGGGAGGAATAGTGTCCCATCATTGGTGTCATTGGGAGGAATAGTGTCCCATCATTGGTGTCATTGGGAGGAATAGTGTCCCATCATTGGTGTCATTGGGAGGAATAGTGTCCCATCATTGGTGTCATTGGGAGGAATAGTGCACCATCATTGGTGTCATTGGGAGGAATAGTGCCCCATTGTTGGTATCAGTGGGAGGAATAGTGCCCCATCATTGGTATCAGTGGGAGGAATAGTGCCCCATCATTGGTATCAGTGGGAGGAATAGTGCCCCATCATTGGTGTCATTGGGAGGAATAGTGCCCCATCATTGGTGTCATTGGGAGGAATAGTGCCCCATCATTGGTGTCATTGGGAGGAATAGTGTCCCATCATTGGTGTCAGTGGGAGGAATAGTGTCCCATCGATGGTGTCATTGGGAGGAATAGTACCCCATTGTTGGTGCCATTGTTAGGAATAGTACCCCATTGTTGGTGCCATTGGGAGGAATAGTACCCCATTGTTAATGCCATTGGAGGAATAGTATCCCATCATTGGTATCAGTGGGAAGAATAGTGCCCCATCCTTGGGGTCATTGGGAGGAATTGGGCCCCATCATTGGTGCCAGTGGGAGGAATTGTGCTCCATCATTGGGCCCCATTGTTAGTGTCACTGGGGGGAATTAGGCCCCATTGTTGGTATCCCTGGATGAAATGGAGCCCCAAGGGCCAGATAAAAGCAAGCAAAGGGCTGCATCTGGCCCCTGGGCCGCAGTATGGAGACCACTGCTGTATAATAATGTTAAGGGTCTGCTTTAAAGCGCTGCGCACACTGTTGGCACTATATAAATCTTGAACAATAATAATAATGCTCATCTTCAGGACTTCTCCAGAGCTTCCCCCATCCTCTGGAACTCTCTACCCCAATTTATCAGACTATCACCTACTCTGCTCACTTTTAGGCAATCTCTGAAAACCTCTCTTCAGGGAAGCCTATCCTGCCCTCAGCTAATAATGGAATCTTCTATTCCTCCTTCCAGTCCATCCCCCACAGTTACTACCTTTTGTACCACTAGCCCCTCCCTCTTAGATTGTAAGCTCCAAGGAGCAGGGCCCTCCTAACCCTCTTGTATTGAACTGTATTATTGCTGTATTGTCTCCCGTTACATTGTAAAGTGCTGAGCAAACTGTTGGCACTATATAAATCCTGTATAATAATAATAATAGAAATGGGGCGGTAATGGGTATGCAAATGAAAAAAACCGTTTGGGAACCGCTGATTCAGAGAATAATCGTGTGGCGTTCCCATCTTCTGACCGCCATTGAGTGTCTATGGCGTAAATTGGCAACTGTCAACCAAGCCCTGCTACAGGCTCCTCTATAGTCCCAGAGTGTCTCCTTGGCTGTGGGTAGCAGGACGCACTGTGGCACGTTTTCCGTTGTGTTAGTATTTGTTCTGCATGTGTGTAATCTCCCAGCTGTCTGGAGGCCTGATCCCTGCTGATAAGAAGTGACAGATTATCGTCATTCGGTGGGAGGGTCACATTATGATGTGACATCACTGCTGATACAGGAGTCAGGCTTTGTCCAATCTGCTGCTGCAGGTTGCATGCTCGCTTGTACCCTTCACACAGTAAATGTATTGAACCCGACAGGCCCCGGCACACAACGCTCTACTGAAAGAAACGTTTACACAGGCTTACTTACATTGTAACATGGCCAAAAGCTAGATGTATGTTGTAGTAAGCCCAACAACCAATCAGCAATGGTCTTGAATTGTATTGTTGGCTCTCTAAAGGATCTGTTCAACTGATATTTTAATTTCAAATAGCTGCATGCCTAAATCACTTATAGTGGAAGTAAACCCACTTTATTAAAAACTTACCTGTAGGTGAAAATATACAAAGTAGGTAAAGTGCACCATTTAGGAGATATTCAAGTTTTTTTGCAGCTGGCTCATGTGCTCTGAAGGAACGGCATACCCATGCTGTTCCCTCATAGCACTGTGCTGTGCCCCAAGACTCCTGTGCACATTCGCAGGAATTACATAATCGCAGCCCAGCTAGTCAGATGGCCAGAGCTAGCGAACCCGGAAGGAAGGCCGGGTGAAGATGGAAGCCTCTACAACGGTGACAACAGTGAAGATGGAAGCCTCTACAGCGGTGAAGATGGAAGCTCCTACAATGGTGACAGCAGTGAAGATGGAAGCCTCTACAGCGGTGAAGATGGAAGCTCCTTCAATGGTGACAGCAGTGAAGATGGAAGCCTCTACAGTGGTGAAGATGGAAGCCTCTACAGCGGTGACAGCAGTGAAGATGGAAGCCTCTACAGAGGTGAAGATGGAAGCCTCTACAGAGGTGAAAATGGAAGCCTCTACAGAGGTGAAAATGGAAGCCTCTACAGAGGTGACAGCGGTGGAGATGGAAGCCTCTACAGTGGTGAAGATGGAAGCCTCTACAGAGGTGAAGATGGAAGCCTCTACAGAGGTGACAGTGGTGAAGATGGAAGCCTCTACAGCGGTGACAGCGGTGAAGATGGAAGCCTCTACAGCGGTGAAGATGGAAACCTCAACAGTGGTGAAGATGGAAGCCTCTACAGAGGTGACAGCGGTGAAGATGGAAGCCGCTACAGCGGTGACAGCGGTGAAGATGGAAGCCTCTACAACGGTGACAGCGGTGAAGATGGAAGCCTCTACACCGGTGAAGATGGAAGCCTCTACACCGGTGAAGATGGAAGCCTCTACAGCGGTGAAGATGGAAGCCTCTACAGCGGTGAAGATGGAAGCCTCTACAACAGTGACAGTGGTGAAGATGGAAGCCTCTACAGCGGTGACGGCGCGCCACTGGAGGGCTTCGTTTTAAGGTAAGGTTTACATACTGTAATGTGCTAGTATGCGATGCATACTAGTACATTATGTCTTTACCTTGTAGGGGATTTTTTTTCTTTTTCATAATGGACGCGGTTTACTACTTCTTTAAGTACCAGGCTTTTTCTGTCACTTTTTGTTCACAGGAAACAATTTTTTTTTTGCTAGAAAATGATTTATAACCCCCAAGCATTATATATTTTTAAAGCAGAGGCCCTAGAATAAATTGGTGGGTTTTGCAAATTTTTTTTTATTTCACACGGTATTTGCGCAGTGGTTCTTCAAATGCAATTTTTAAAGAAAAAATACACTTTAAAATTTTAGCCCCTAGATGCCGAGCGCACGCAAATATGCGGCCTCCTGGCGTCTGGGCCTTGACACCAAGCGGCCGCATATTTGCGTAACATTTGAAAATACATATGTGCTGAGCGTGTGCCCTGCACATATGTCCGTGACTCACAGAAAGGTCCCAATCTCCCCTTGCGATCAGGACCTTTTCCGATCATGTGACCGCTGTGACAGCGAATCACGGCGGTCACATGACCCTAAAACACCTCCCTGCTTTCCAGCTTCCGAAACTCCTAAGGGCCAGGAGGCGCCGGTGCAAAGGGGTTAATGCAAAAAAACACATAGCATAACCCAATAACACAACACAATATTTTGTAAAATATAAAAGATGATGTTATGCAGATATCAGACATGTCAGGCTTTAAAGTTGCGCACACCTGTGCAACAGCAACAAACAAACATTGTAAGGTTTACTATCCATAGGCGACGCTTTAAAAGCCTTTACATGTTACCACTTTAGATTTACAGAGGAGGTCTGATACTAGAATCACTGGCCATGATCTGATGTTCGCCTTATGTGTTTGCGTGTGTGCGCGGCCGACGCATGCGTTTGCCTTTTTTAATTTTTTTTTTTACACTGTCACTTAACCTCCCTAGCGGTCTGATTATGTCAGTATTCTGTGCTGAAAGCAGTACATTGTTTGCAATGGAAATATGTTTTTTTTATTGTAGGCCTGTAATTTTTAGGAATAACTCACTGACATCTGTCCGAACAAGAGTCTAGTAAACATCCCGGGTAGGATAAAATTTGAAACACGGAATCAGAAATTATAATTTAATAAATAATCATAAAAATTAATATAATAATACATTTTATTCAATAATATAATCAAACCAAAAACACTGAAATTTGAAATAGAGCGCCAAGTTCGCACATCACTGAGTTCAGTTGCAGAGTCGTTTTCAGTGTCTGATGACGAATTTCCCCACAAATCATCACTCAATTCTGCAAGTGGTTCTGATTTACTATCGCTGTTCTCTAGCCGGTCTAAAACCGACTTTGACCTAAAGGGACGCTTTTTGGACGCCATGGACGTTTCTCAGTTTCCAGGCAGAAAGAACAGTAAAAATGCAGGCAGGGCACAGGACAAAGCACTCGGGACCAGGGATGGACTGACAACTCATGGGGCCCCCAGGCAATAGGGGACTATGAGGCCCCTGTGTCCTTGCCCAAACTCAAAAAAGCCTATGAAAAAAGGTACCAGGGGCAATTAATGGGGCCCCCTACTGACCCCGGGCCCTTGGGCAGTGCCCGAGTTTCCAAATGGTCAGTCCGCCCCTGCTCGTGACAAAATGTATGTGAAATGGTTTGACACAGTAATGTAATACTATCAGATTTTAGTGTATTATGTGTATATAAAATTTTAACATTTTTTAATTTCCTGCTGGTTCCATCCCCTGTACGTCCCGACGCTCGCAGGGAAAGGAACCCGGAAGATGGATGCCGGCATTGACCGGAGGACATGGCCGGGGATGCAGCGGGAGGACAGTGCGGGACAAGGTAAGTGCTCGAGGGATCCCAGACCAACGCTGCAGTGTAATCCCGAGTGTAGCTCGGGGTTACCGCTTTTGGTACTGAAACTTAACCCCAAGCTACACTCGGGAATATCTCCAGGTTAAAAAAATTTTTGATCATTTTTATTGCTGTCACAAAGAATGTAAACACCCCTTATGACAGCAATAAGCATGTGACAGGCACTCTTTATGGAGAGATCTGGGGTCTATAAGACCCCAAATCCCTCATCTGCCCTTAAAAAAATTCAACACCAAGATCGGTGTGATTGAATGCTTTTCTTTTTTAAAAATGGCGCTGAGTATTTCCAAGTGATGTCAGGTCATTGATTCTGGTTTACTATATAACAGAGCTGAACAAAGCCGATCCAGTGTTTGTCCTGCTACGTGACCAGCTGGCGGGAACGTTGGCTGGTCAGTCGGGCTTCCAATGAGATGAAAGATCCCGTGAAAATGGCGGCCATCCTATTACACGCTATTACAAGAAAGCCGACCGTCAGCTGCAAATAACAGTACTGGGGTGCTGCCTATAGCTGCATCATCCCGGTACAACCACTTACAGACCGCCACTTACAGACCGGTGATGTACCAGGTAAGTGACAGGTCGCCAAGTGGCTAATCACAAAAATCTAAGCTTTAAAGGACAACTCCACGTTTTATACCCGTATTTTGGGTATCACATGGGGCCAAACAGCACCCCCAGAACATCCTCTCCTCCGTGATAGCATGCAGGGGTTCTTCTTTCCTGTCAATGTTAAAATTGAATGAACTACAAGTCCCATCTTCCACTACGGAAAGCACACTTATAGTTCTCAATGAAACTGTGGAGATCTCTGCTGTCATAGTCCATTTATATTTCCTCCAGCTCTCTAATGGCTCATTTACACTTGTGATTGAGGGGGGGGGGCATTAAAAACACGCAGCTGACCTGTGTTTTTACCATCCATCTTCCCCTTCCATCCGCTCCCCTTTAACCTGCAAAGACAGCAGCAAGAGGTCTACACATGCAGCAGCACTTTGCAGCAGAAAAAATATATCCCTGCCGCAGTCCAAGGACACTACTGCCCACCGAACATGACGCATTCAAGTGAATGGGGTGGCGCTGCAACTGCCCCCACAACCACATTCAATGCACGTGGTTGCGGCACGGTATTGCAGTTTTAGGGGGTGAAACAGGTGGTGAGGAAGTGACATGTCGCCTCCTCGCTGCCTGTCAACACCCTCTGAAAATCAATCTGAGCGCAGATCACTTTTCAGAGGTGCGTTACTCCTTGCTGCTAGTGTAAAGGAGTCCTAACTGAAGGTCTGTACCCTGCTATGAACAGGAAACTGGAGGAAGAGTTTGCCGGAGCCTGGCATTGCACCCACCATCCACTGATTGCAGATGCAATGCTTCGCAGGCTCATTTGCAATAAATAAGTGCACTTTTCTGTGCTTCAAATATATATAAGCATTTTCCCCCAAATGTTGAACTTAGCCTTTACCTTGCTAATGTTAAAATCATTTTCAATATTTTTAGGTCTGCAGCTTTCATTATCACCCGGAGATCCTGCCACAAAAGTCCTTGTTCTGGCAACTTCCTGTTATAAGGTGACTACGCTCTGTAGTACTTGTCTCCCAATTGTGCTCTCGCATTGTTGCCCCGACACAAGCTCTCCCATTGGTCACAGAGGCGCTCATTGCACAGGCATGCAGCCATAACTAGAGTGCATGTACATCGTAGATTGTAAGCTCCAAGGATCAGGCCCTCCTAACCCTCTTGTATTGAACTGTATTGTTGCTGTATTGTCTCCCGTTATAATGTAAAGTGCTGAGCAAACTGTTGGCGCTATATAAATCCTGTATAATAATAATAATCATAATGTACATGGGAAGGAGGCTGCAAGAGAGCAGCAGTGCTAAAGGATGAAGAAAAGGTTAAAATGTATTTTATTAAAAAAAAACAAAAATGTCAGTTTGCAATGCACTTTATATCACCTGACAGTGTCTTCTATCTACTGGGGAGTCAATGGCTGAGATCTCATCACTGCATTCCCGAATCTGCACACCTGCGGTGAGGGTTCACACCATCCCTGCCGTTCTTTATTTTATATTATGGAGAATACAACATAAGAGGCTGGAATACACAAGGGTAGGTGAAGACACCCACAACTCCCCCGACAGAAAGGTACAGATTCAGGAACTCCCCGACAGACAGGTACAGATTCAGGAACTCCCCGACAGACAGGTACAGATTCAGGAACTCCCCGACAGACAGGTACAGATTCAGGATTTATGACAGATAGATCCTACGGAGTATCATAAAGAAGCCCGGGGCTGACTCAGCTCATCAAACTCCACCTATCATTTAAATATCATTTTTAGGTGACCTGCCCCTTTGGGCTTGTGTTGATGATGTCACTGAGATGCTTCTGAGATCATTCAGAATTCATTGACAGGGACATTAACCGGCTTCAAGAGGGTTTTGCATTTCCAAAGACTTGTATGGAAAATCAAAACCAGTTTGAAGTGAACAAAAACCCATCAACACACGGCCTTAAACCCACAACAGTAAAATCAGTCTGTATGTGCAGTAGACCATGCTTGGTATACTCATTGTGGAACCTAAGGGGTTAATCCTCTGCATTGTGTGCAAATGCTGTTTGATCCTGTCTCCTCTGATCCTCCCCTTCTTCCAGTGTCCCCCTCTGGATAAGACATACCGTGTGGAGACACTCTGCACATGCTCAGTTTGGTGTGTATTGCTAGAGGGTTTTTTTTTTTTAAGAGAGAGAGAGCATGTGATCAGCACAGGGCCAATCAGCACTGTCCAGATAGAGGTCAGGGGTTCTGCACCCTCCTAGAGCAGAAAGAAAACTCCTACAAGCTTCAAGCAGTGCTCGACTTGACACTGACAAAAGTCACAAGACTGCTCTAACTGCTGACAAATAAAGATATTTAGTTGTTTAAGTTTAGTTTTACTAAAATAATTGCATTTCCATGTTCTGTGTACTGCTGGAGACCAGACAGAGTGAATGCAGGTTCCTGGGTTTAGTAATACTTCAAATAGATAAAAAGGGGAATCGGACTGGTTGCACATCATTGCTTTCAGCACGGCTATAACATCAGGAATGTATTCAGACTTATTCCATAAAACTGTGCAAACAGCAATGGATATGTGTAAAATGCCGTAAACCCATGACTACCAGATTCCACCTTGGTGTGTGATGTACTTCACAGTCAAGATCCTTTCTCTGTCTTATAGTGTTTACCAGAAATCTATGATCCATGTGTTCTTTCTATGAAGACCATCTGCAGTACCAGACTGAAGGCTTTGCACATTTAAAGGGTTCTCTCATTCAGCTCATTGGGGTGAGGGTTAAGAATTCCATAGATTCTCCCATCTACTCTAAACCATGTCAATGGAAGGTCTCCCTCTGGCCCCACTGCTGCCGTAATACCCAACTGGCTGCAGTCACTGTTCCATAGATTGCCCCATCTACTCTAAACCAAGTGGATGGAAGAGTCTCCCT
This sequence comes from Staurois parvus, assembly GCF_062004578.1. Taxonomy (NCBI): domain Eukaryota; kingdom Metazoa; phylum Chordata; class Amphibia; order Anura; family Ranidae; genus Staurois; species Staurois parvus. The sequence goes on from NW_028318810.1 coordinate 189,551, forward strand.
CTGGGACTATGACTTACATAATACCCAACTGGCTGCAGTCACTGTTCCATACATTGCCCCATCCACATTGTGTGCAGAATTATTAGGCAAGTGAGATTTTTGACCAAATCATAATTTTTATGCATATTGTCCAACTCCAGGCTGTAGAAACTTGAATGCTTATTGGATTTAAGCATATCAGGTAATGTGTACAGTTGTGTTCAAAATAATAGCAATCAGACATCACTAACCTGATCAATCACTGTTTTTGGTAGAAATGATATTTCTACATGGCAAATAATTTCCTAGCAGGTGTAGTAGAGTAATAGAAATCCAACAGACCCAACAGTCATGACATGCATGCTGCTGATTCTGTGTAATTGAATCACTAATTGAAAGAGGCATGTTCAAAATAATAGCAATGTGGAGTTCTATTAGTGAGGTCATTCATTCTTTGAAAAACAGGTTGCAATTATTGCCCTTATTTAAGGAAGGAAGGAAGGAAGGCAGCAAATGTTGTACATGCTGGTTACAGTGCATTTCTCTCTGAAATTCTGAAGAAAATGGGTTGTTCCAGACATTGTTCAGAAGAACAGCGTACCTTGATTAAAAAGTTGATTGGACAGGGGAAAACATATAAAGAAGTGCAGAAAATGATAGGCTGCTCAGCTAAAATGATCACAAATGCTTTAAAATGGCAACCAAAACCTGAAAGACGTGGAAGAAAGCGAAAAACTACCATTGGAATGGATAGAATAGCCAAAATGGCAAGGACTCAGCCAACAATCAGCTCCAGGAAGATCAAGGAAGGTGTAAAGTTCCCTGTGAGTTCTGTTACAATTAGAAGACGCCTATGTGAAGCCAAGCTATCTGCAAGAAGCCCCCGCAAACTCCCACTGTTGGAAAAAAGACGTGTGCTGAAGAGGTTACAATTTGCCAAAGAGCACATTGACTGGCCTAAAGAGAAATGGCGCAACATTTTGTGGACTGATGAAAGTAAGATTGTTTTTTTTGGGTCTAGTGGTCGGAGACAGTTTGTCAGACGACCCCCAAACACTGAAAGCCACAGTACACTGTGAAGACAGTGAAGCATGGTTGTGCAAGCATCATGATATGGGGATGTTTCTCATACTACGGTGTTGGGCCTAGTTATCGTATACCAGGGATCATGGATCAGTTTGAATACATCAGAATACTTGAAGAGGTCATGCTGCCTTATGCTGAAGAGGAAATGCCCTTGAAATGGGTGTTCCAACAAGACAACGACCCCAAACACACCAGTAAACGTGCAACATCTTGGTTCCAGACCAACAAGATTGATGTTATGGAGTGGCCAGCCCAATCCCCGGATCTTAATCCAATAGAAAACTTGTGGGGTGACATCAAAAATGCAGTTTGAGGCAAAACCAAGAAATAGAGAAGAACTGTGGAATGTAGTCCAATCATCCTGGGCTGGAATACCTGATCACAGGTGCCAGAAGTTGGGTGACTCCATGCAACACAGATGTACAGCAGTTCTCAGAAACAGTGCGACTACAACCAAATATTCATTAAGTGATTCAAAGGAAAGCAAAATCTTCAAACATTTTTCAGTTTATATAGTGAATGTTTGAGTTTGTAAAGAAGAATACAAACACTGCTATTTTTTTGAACAGTCTAATATTCACCTTTCTTCAAATTTTTTTTAGAGGAACACAAATTTGATCTACTTTTCTTCATGTTTTGATTTGGAATAGAATGTGTCTTGTTCCCAATGCATTTGTGTGTATGGAAATAAAAGCTATTAGAAGGATTTTGAGCTTTATTCACCTTTTTCAACACTGCTATTATTTTGAACACAACTGTATTTGTGTAATGAGGCCTAAGGAGATCAACACTCTATATCAAGGTGTGCATAATTATTAGGCAGTTTCTCTTCCTCGGGCAAAATGGGCCAAAAAATATTTTTCAGACTCTGGTAAGTCAAAAAAAAAGTATTTCAGAGGGATGCCGCACTCTTGAATTTACAAAGATAATGGGGTGTGATCACAGAACCATCAAACATTTAGCAAAGCAAATAGTCAACAGGGTCACAAGAAACGTGTGGAGAAAAAAAAGACGCAAATTAATTGCCAAAGATTTGAGAAGAATCAAACTTGAAGCCAACAGGAACCCATCCTCCAGTGCTGTCATATTCCAGAACTTCAACCTATATGGAGTGGCCAGAAGTACAAGGTGTTCAGTGCTCAGAGACATGGCCAAGGTAAAGATGGCTGAAATCCGACCATCACTGAACAAGACACATAAGTTGAAATGTCAAGACTGGGCCAAGAAATATCTGAAGACAGATTTTTCAAAGGTTTTATGGACCGATTAGATGGGAGTGACTCTTGAGGGACCAGATGGACCGGCCTGTGTCTGGATCAGTAACGGCACAGAGCTTCACTTCGACTCCGGGTTCTTGTATGGGCTGGTAATATTACTGTAGCTTAGCAATTTCAAGAATACTGCATTCTCTTTTTAGTCAGTTAAATCTTTTTTGCCCCATTTTGACTAAGGAAAAGAAACTTCCTAATATTATGCACACCTTGATATAGGGTGTTGATCTCCTTAGGCCACACCCTCCCCACCATTACACAAATACATATCACCTGATATGCTTAAATCCAAAAAGCATTCAAGTCTATACAGCCTGGAGTTGGACATTATGCATAAAAATGCTGATTTGGTAAAAAAATTGTGCACACAATGTACTCTAAACCAAGTGGATGGAAGAGTCTCCTTCTGGGCCCAAGGCTGCCCTAATGCCCATCTGGCTGCAGTCACTGTTTAATAGATTCCACCATCTACTTTAAACCACGTGGATGGAAGAGTCTCCCTCTGGGCCCACGGTTGACATAATACCTAACTGGCTGCAGTCATTGTTCCATAGATTCCCCATCTACTTTAACTAGTAGCCGACCGCAGATAGCCGAATGACGGCTGCACTGCGGCCGGCCAGTTCTGAGTGGATGTCATATGACGTCCTCCCAGAACGCGCTCTCCTGCGCGCCCCAGGGGGCGCGCACCCGGCAATCTCCATGATCGCTGTGTCCTACGGACACAGCTGATCACGTGATGTGGTAAAAGGCCAATCACAGCGGCCTTTTACCACGTGATCAGCGGTGTCCAATGACACGCTGATCAGAGGGAAATCTAAGTGCCGGTTCTCAGCTGCACTTTCCTCACGCTGTCAGATCGTGAGGAAAGTACTGCCGAGAACCGGCAGTTGTCAGAGCGAGGATCGGCACCGATCATCAGGGCACTGATGATCAGTGCCCTGATGATCGGTGCCCAGCAGTGCCACCCGCAAGTTCCGCCCACCTGTGCCCAGCAGTGCGCCCACTAGCTCCGCACACCTGTGCCCAGCAGATCACCCACCTGTGCCCAGCAGTGCACCCACCTGTGCCACTCTGCAGTGTCACACACCTGTGCCCAGAAGTGCCACCTACCTGTGCCCAGCAGTGCCACCCACCTGTGCCCACCCACCTGTGCCCACCAGTGCCACCCACCTGTGCCCACCCACCAGTGCTGCCCACCAGTGCCACCCACCAGTGCAGCCCAGCAGTGCTGCCAGTCAGTGCCACCAGTGTCCAGCGGTTGTGCCAGTCAGTGCCGCCAGTCAGTGCCCAGCAGTGATGCCAGTCAGTGCCGTCTATCAGTACCCATCATCAATGTCACCTATCAGTGCTGCCTATCAGTGCTGCATATTAGTGCCGCCTATCCGTGACACCTCATTAGTGTTGTCTATCATTGCCGCCTATCCGTGCCACCTAATTAGTACTGCCTATCAGTGCCCTTTAGTGCTGCCTATCAGTGCCCATCAGTGCTGCCTCATCAACGCACATCAGTGAAGGAGAAAAATTACCTGTTTGAAAAATTTTATAATAGAAACAAAGAAACTTTTTTTTTTTTCCAAATTTTTTGCACTTTTTTATTTATAGCGCAAAAAGTAAAGCGCCACCTGGCGATTAAATACCACCAAAAGAAAGCTCTATTTGTGAGAAAAAAATGATCAAAATTTCATATGGGTACAATGTTGCATGACCGCGCAATTGTCAATCAAATTGCGGCAGCGCTGAAAGCTGAAAATTGGCCTGGTAAATAAGGGGGTATAAGTGCCTGGTAGGCAAGTGGTTAAACCATGTGGATGGAAGAGTCTCCCTCTGGGCCCACAGTTGACATAATACCTAACTGGCTGCAGTCATTGTTCCATAGATTCCCCCATCTACTTTAAACCATGTGGATGGAAGGGTCTCCCTGTGGGCCCACGGCTGATATAAAACTAAACTGGCTGCAGTCACTGTTCCATAGATGCCCCCATCAATATAAAACCACGTGGATGAAAAAAGTCTCCCTCTGGGCCCACGGCTGATATAATACCCACCTGCCTGCAGTCACTGTTTGGTAATTTTCCAACCAGCTCCTTTGATTTCTCAATCAAAGTTTCTGGGTGGTGTCGGAAGAGCCACCCAAGGCTCAAACTGTTGGCAATTCACAGGAATTGGTCAAAATTTGAGCTGCGCATTGCCACCTTAAAGAAAAATGTCACACTTTTGCACTGCGATAAACACACAGGTGTATGGTATGTGTGTTGCAGCGCATTGTCATTTAACGCAAATGGCGCCATAGGTCACATGAACAGAAGGCAAAAAAACAACAACTACGCTATACCAGACCCCCTAATGAATGGGCTGCCTTAATACAACACACCTCAATGCATGAGACTACATGCGTTAACACACACAAAGATGTGAATGGGCCCTAGGAAAATTGTGGTCAACCTCGGGCAGAGTAGATACTCTGGTAAGAAGGTAACGTGGAATTAAACCCATCGATTTAATGGTTTCCTAAAAATGTTACAGTTAAGGAATGCCAATCCTTGAAAGGCTGAATCACTAAAGCCAGGCTCAGGATGATGTTCCAGAGCTTGCGCCTGCAAATGGCGGCTCTCACATCGATTCCCTTTATGGAAAAAAAACAGCATCCAGCAAACTGGCACATTTTGCCTTTCCGAGAGCCAGTGAAGGAAATCCTATTAAACTCTCGGTGGGGCTGAGATGTCCCTATGATTAGCTCAGGTTACTCCCCAGCTGGCCCTACACACTAAACCATTAAATATGTTACTTGCGTCAAGCTTCTCCGTCATGTCACCTGACATCAACCCCTCCTGGGTGCCCCGGCTTGTTGTGTTTGCTGTTTGTTCCTGTATCACCACCTAACTGTCTAGATACAGTATGTGCTAAGTAAACTCACTACATTGATTAATTAACACATGCCCTAATTATTAACTGTTACGGGTGACTTATAGGTGTTTACACAAGGACAAACCACACAATGTCCTTGCTGTTAAGAAGACCATTTGTGTCGCCAATACAGAATGAGTAAAACAGGAATAACAAACCTCATTAAAAGAATCCTTCCAACCAGAAAAGAAAACCGGATTTTAAAGTGAACCTGTGGCTAACACTGATACAGCAATGTTTTATAAACTGCTGAATGGCAGAGCCTGAATTTTCACTTTTGATAGAGGACTCTGGAGCACCTGAATGCTAAATCCACTTATCCTTTGCAGCCGTGGAAGATGCCAACTTTGCCAATGCTTTGCAGTTGTCATGTGGCTGCACATGTGATCAACCATGACATCAGGCATTCAATGGCTTGAACGTTCGACCTGAGAGCTGACATAAGCACATTAATAACTGCAATCGTTTTCATTTAGGGCATGCCTTGAATGTACCTGTTTGGAGGGTATTGTTCTGCTTTAAAGCAAACTTGGCTCAATCTTGCCACCATATGATTCTTGGGTGAACATCAGGCCACTTATGGGAACCTCAGGGGTGGAGACAATTGCATCTGAGGAGACAATTGCATCTGAGGTTGGAAGGTCTTAGTTTTGCTTAATGTTTGGGTGAGTACAGCTGTGGCTCTCAGTGAAATCTCTCTGCACTTATCATTCTTGGGGAGACATCTGCCAGTCTTTGGCCAGGCTTTCCCTGCACCTAGCAGTCTTCTACTCCCCTTACCTGGTCCAGCAAGCTATCCACTCTACAGCAAAAATTACGGAGCCAAGCAGGTGCATGCACTGTTCACTCTCCAGTCAGTCCTATGGAGAGGTCTTATTAAATATTCTGGTACATGTAAATCCATAGGATTGTATGGAGAGTGCATATGCAAGTCCAGCTGAGGAGAATCTGATAAGTAGCTGTGTGACCTCCTAGACCAGTCTTTCTCAATCAGGGTGCCCAGACACCCTGGGGTGCCTTGAGGTTTCTTCAGGGGTGCCTTGGCAAAATGTCTAACAATTGTCCAAAACTTGTATACAAGCCAGAGGCTGAAACAAGCCTGCCTTTTAGTTACACAAAGCCACAGGTTGTCATTGTGCACCATTACCACCTTTTAGCCGGCGCCGTCCTGACAACCAATTACATCATCAGCTGAATAGGGGGATGTCCGTTACCTGCACAGCATCCTGGTTTGACCCTCCCCTGCCCCTCTCCATCAATACTGGGGTTACATTAGCTCAGTGATGGATAAAACACTGGGATACTAGTCAGTACCAGTGTGCAAAAGTGTATTTGCTTTGGAAGAATAAATCCCCTCTAATGTTGGGTGTCCTACATGTGTGGATGTTCCTGCACAAAATAAACTACTAGAATAGTTTTACACATTTTAGAATGGGGAGCCCTTTTAAATTTATGGACAGTCTAGAGGCACCAAATTTTAGAATGGGGTGCCTCAAGACTGTCCATATTTTTAATGGGTGCCTCAGGACTGTTCATAATTTTAAAGGGTTCCTTGACTGAAGAAAGGTTGAGAAACACTGTCCTAGGCAAGATCTTGCTTTATCAGGAGTAGAGAAATAGAACGCTTGCAGGGGGAGCTGGAAGTGGGGGAAATATGATGTAAGTGTACAGGTTTAACAATAACAATTTTACTACAGCTCCATGACACTCCAGGAGAGGTTTGGAACCAACATGAAGTCAGTCTGTGCTTTGCCAAGATGACGCATCCACTGTGCACTCTCCAGTGAATCCTATGGAGAGGTCTTACTAAATGCTCAGGCACAGTATGAATCCATAGAAGTGCATGTGCAAGTCCAACTCAGAAAACTTTCACAGGTGGCCATGCGGCCTCATTGGCGATATCGTACTATATCAGGAGGGACAGAGGAATATAAGACCTGCAGGGGGAGCTGGGGATGGGGGATGTTCAAAGTGTAGCTGCATCATTTTTACAAGAAGTTTAGAAACACTTTGAAGTGCTAGAGCAAAGTGAACCAAAATAAATCTGAGATTACAGAGGGCTAAGGATTCTACACCAAAGCTACAACACTAAGGTGCAATGGTCTCCAAACTGCGGCCCGGAGGCCAGATGTGGCCCCTGGCTTGCTTTTATCTGGCCCTTGGGGCACTATTTTATCCACTGATACTAACAATGGGGCATAATTCCCTCCACTGGCACCAGTTATGGGGCACTATTCCTCACAATGACACCAATCATGGGGTGCTGTTCCTCCCACTGACACCAACGAAGGGGCATGGTTTACTCCCACTGACATCTGGACCTTTTCTACTCCCACTGGCCCCCTTGAAGTAAGCTGGCCCTTTGTTTATAAAGGGGAGACAGTCACCTATTCACGGAAGAGAATAATCTGAATTGCAACCTAATGCAAAACTGACACTCAGTGAGGAGGTGAATTCTCTGCATATCGCCAGGTACAATGCAAACTTACACAGCAGCGGCTGTAGGTGGCCATACATGGAGGTTGCTGGGTGTTCAGTGAATTTATCCCATTAACAGTATGTAACCTGTAGGATGCCTTTGCCAAATACACAGCAACCTATGTATAAAGTTGGCTAACACTGAGGTTCTACCTTACCCTACACTACAAAAGGCCTGTGAGTGGCATGCAGCAAGGATATCCCCTCTACCCAAGGGTATGAGCACCCTCATGAATGGAATGTTTGCAATAAAGTGTTACTAAACCCACAATAGTAAAATCAGTCTGTATATGCAGTAAAACATGTTTGTTATACTCACTGTGGAACCTAAGCGGTTAATCCTCTGCATAGTGTAAAAAGGCTGTTTGATCCTGTCTTCTCTGATCTTCCCCTTCTTTTGCTGTCCCCAATCCATCTGCCATAGTTAGAGCAACAGTGACAAGTCTGCACATGCTCTGTTTGGTGTGTATTGCTAGAGAGTTTTTTTTTTGGGGTGAGGGTGCATGTGACCAACACAGTGCCATTTAGAGCTGTCCAGACAGAGGGTCAGGGGTTATGAAAACCTCTTCTACAAGATTAACCAGTACTCGGCTGGACACTGATACAAGTCACAAGATGGCTATATATGGCTGATAAGAAAAGGTATTTAGCCGTCTATATTTACAAAAATACTTGCATTTCCATGTTGTGTGTACTGTGGGAGGCCAGATATAGTGAATGCAGGGTCTGGGGAGACCAGATATAGTGAATGCAGGGTCCGGGGAGACCAGATATAGTGAATGCAGGGTCCGGGGAGACCAGATCTAGTGAATGCAGGGTCCGGGGAGACCAGATCTAGTGAATTCAGGGTTCTGGGAGACCAGATCTAGTGAATTCAGGGTCCGGGAAGACCAGATATAGTGAATGCGGGGTCCTGGGAGACCAGATATAGTGAATGCAATGTTCGGGGAGACCAGATATAGTGAATGCAAGGTCCAGGGAGACCAGATATAGTGAATGCAAGGTCTGGGGAGACCAGATATAGTGAATGCAGGGTCTGGGGAGACCAGATATAGCGAATGCAGGGTCCGGGGAGACCAGATATAGCGAATGCAGGGTCCTGGGAGACAAGATATAGTGAATTCAGGGTCCGGGGAGACCAGATATAGTGAATGCAGGGTCCGGGGAGACCAGATATAGCAAATGCAGGGTCCGGGGAGACCAGATATAGTGAATGCAGGGTCCGGGGAGACCAGATATAGCAAATGCAGGGTCCGGGGAGACCAGATATAGTGAATGTAGGGTCCGGGGAGACCAGATATAGCGAATGCAGGGTCCGGGGAGACCAGATATAGTGAATGCGGGGTCTGGGAATAGTAACACTTTAGGACTCAAACAGAAGACAGTCATTCTGTAGAAACACTATATACAGTATGTGGTCACCAGAAGTTGACCTTGACGGCACAGTGGTTGTAGAACTACAATTCCATCCATGTTGTGTATGTATGTCATGCTCACATGCCATTGTATAGACGGTTCAATTCTGACTTGTAAACTGCCACTGAATGCCTACCAAAATCTTATCTGCAACTTCAGGCAACAAAATGCTACCTGAATTGTCCGAGTTCAGGACATGAATTATACCATGTATCCAAGAGCATGAAAATGCAGCAGTATGCCACATTAAACAGTGCATGCTGAGACTTGCAGTTCGTAAAAAAGCTGAAGAACCAATGTTAAGCAGCTCTGATATAAATATGTCTAAAGTATACACCGCATGACGCTTTTTCTTGATGCACCAAATGACCACCATCACACTACACATCCCACATCACTCCGTCTCCAGAATTTGTACTTACCGAAGCCGTAGCGCAGCCAGGAATGGGTTACAGGTGCCAGCCATGCTGCCACCTCAGTCGCTCCGCTCTACAGCAAGGCAGATAATTGACTAACAGCTAAACTCTCAGGTGTGCGTCAGACAGGAGGGATTTCTGGGGGTGGGTAGACATCCCTCTTACGTCTCAGTGACACAAGAAAATGATGAAGGTAATAGGATTTATAGGTTGTCCTGTGTAAGTCTTATAGGATTCCCCTAATCCACAAATCTCCACCCATACAAGGATGGCATGGAATGTGTGGGACTACTGCCTCTTCCTCCGACATCTGCAATTACCACACTCCACACATCTACAATACAAGTGATAGGAGCAAGCCTGCAGGCAGGAAGCGAAAAACGGGCAAAATACATATGAGAATGGTTCCACATGCCAAAGGAGTTGAAATTCTGTACAGTTTAATCTACACCAACGGGAGTGAACTTAAAAATTAAACAGGGCCTCAAGTACGGCCCCAACATTTCCAATGTGGCTGCCCATTTGCAGTGCATTTTCATGCAATCAGGTGCATTGCAACAAGAAAGGGCAGCCCATCTAAAATGAATGCCCCAAAATTTTGGTGCTGATGTATTTTTTGCAGCTTATTGAAACGCATACTGAGGAAGATGGAGTGCAATAACCCTCATTGGTGTCAGTGAGTACAATAGTATCCCCCCCAACCTTGGTGTCAGTGGATTTAATAATAGCACCCAACATTGGTGTCAGTGGATTTAATAATAGCACCCAACATTGGTGTCAGTGGATTTAATAATAGCACCCAACATTGGTGTCAGTGGATTTAATAATAGCACCCAACATTGGTGTCAGTGGATTTAATAATAGCACCCAACATTGGTGTCAGTGGACGCAGTCATAACCCCCAATAGTGGCATCAGTGGACCAGGGGTGGACTGACCACTCATGGGGCCCCCGGGCAATAGGGGATCATAGGGCCCCTGTGTCCTTTCCCAAACTCAAAAAGGCTATGAAAAAAGGTACCAGGGGAATCTCATGGGGCCCCCTACTGACCCCGGGCCCTCGGGCAGTGCCCGAGTTTCCAAATGGTCAGTCCGCCCCTGCAGTGGACACAATCATAACCCTCAACACTGGTCTCAGTGGACGCAATGTCCAAACAAGCACGTTACTATTAACTCCCCCCCCCACCCACCCACATTTGTGGTCACTGTCACCCACCCTAAAAACTACCCTGCATTGGTGATCATAGCAGTGAAAGTAAACGCATCCATCCCCCCTCTGCACTGGTGATCACTTTACTGATCAGATGTTTCTACGCAGGGGCGGACTGAGAACTCATGGGGTCCCGGGCAATAGGGCATCATGGGGCCCGTGTCCTTGCCCAAACTCAAAAAAGCCTATGAAAAAGGTACCAGGGGCATCTCATGGGGCCCCCTACTGACCCCGGGCCCTCGGGCAGTGCCCAAGTTTCCAAATGGTCAGTCCACCCCTGCTTCTACGCTGCTCTCTCTCTCTCCCCAGGTTGGGACTTTACTTATCCTATGAGCAGAGATGACTCCACCTCAAAAGTAGTCTTTCAGAGATGGATGCTGGAAAAGAGTTTTTCATTGTCCGGTATCCTGCTTATACTCTGCTGCCTAACTAATGCCCAATAGCTCGCAGGCCACAGGGCAGGCGGGCCACGCGCTGGGCAGCAGGGATCTAGACATATCTGGTAGGCAATAGAACCAATTCTAGACCACTACTGGAACACCAGAACGGTTTGGGTCAAGAAAACACCTCTAGCCTGCCCACTGGACAATGAAGAAGCAGCAGCTTACTGATGAAGTCACCCCTCCAGTCACTGTGGTCTCGGTTTCTGCCACCATGTTCCCTTTCAGCATCACAGTACAGCTCAGTTGCCCACTAATGCTGCTCTTCCTTCTCCCAGTCTTGGTGCTGCTGTGCAGGGGACTGCAGGAGGTTGACCAAGACAGATTCAGGTACTTAAATGTAAAAATACATTTATATATAATATTAGATTTCTAAATTATTATATAACTGCATTCTTTCGTCATGTTCATGTCTGCTTTAAAAATACACATGATGGGCAACAGCAGCAATAATGATACAAACATTTCTTCTTTATCCTATGCCTCCTCCCTTCACAATGGTTTTATAAAAACCTTTCCACAGAAAAACATGGAGGCCACCAATGTTGATTTATCCAAATATTATTAGAGTGTCAAGCTATATAGTTTGGGAAAAAAAAAAAAAGATTGCTGGCAGGACAGGCTTTGATCCCTAGACATTGGAAGTCTACCACTATCCCTACAATTAGGGAATGGGTAGCTGAATTGAACTGCATCATGAGGATGGAGGACTACTCCCCGACGCCAATGAAAATTCCAAAAATTCCGGACTTGTGGTTTGCATGGATTGATTTCTTTACCTCACTCAAACTCCTATCCTTCCTTGGATGACAAGAGACTTCCATCCTTCTGTCCTGCTTGCAAGAACCTCCAGTCGGACACCTCCTCTTCTTTTTTTCCCATTCCACCTTTTCTTCTTCTCGCTTTTCTTTTTTCTCTAGCCCTTATTTCCCTCCTACCTGACCCTTTTCTATATCTATTCCTCTATAAGGGGCCTCCCACTGTGGATTTATACCTGCCATCCATAGATACTTCACTGTAACAGAGACGCACAATTGTTTTTTGAGCATCCAGAGGCTAGTTCAGTGCCTTTCTTGGCTCCTTTTCACCTACCTAATGTTGTAACTATGTGGTAGCTTGAGATGGACACCTGCGGGATCTACATTATATATATTTTTTTTTCAACCAGGCACTAAAATTGTGTTGTACTACTATACCTACAGATTACTATTTATTACAGGTACTTATATAGCACCATCCAATTTACACAGAGCTTTACATGTATAATGTAGGTTCACATCAGTCCCTAACCCTCAAGGGGTGTACAAGCTAAGGTCTCTAACTCCCACATACTAGGGCCAATTTAGACAGGAGTCAATTCACCTACCAGCATGTCTTTGGAGTGTGGGAAGAAACCAGAGTATCCAAAAGAAACCCACGCAGGCACAGGGAGAACATGCAAACTCCAGGCAGGTGGTGCCGTGGTTGGGATTCGAACGAATGACCCTAGTATTGCCAGGCTGAAGTGCTAACCATTTAGCCAATGTGCTTCCCACACATGATTGTTACTTGCTCTTATCTTAACACAGAAAAAGAGGCTGGCAGTGTACTCTTGCTAAAGTGCCATAAAACTAATACAATTTTATTCTTTAAAAAAAAAAAAAAAAAAAAAAAAACCTACAATAATACATTCCTATTAAATGTGACAATATGATCGGTTCTTGAAATGGTAGATCTTCTTGAAGGGGTATAGGTCTGCTGCAGCAAAGAATTTAAGCATTGATGGATTGAAATTGGACCCATGTGTTGCCCCTCCCACTGAACAGAAGTTGATCTAACGATCCCCAAAGAAGGGACTTGTTGGAAAATTATGGACTGCAGTGACCAGGGGCGGACTGACAACTCATGGGGCCCCCGGGCAATAGGGGATCATGGGGCCCCTGTGTCCTTGCCCAAACTCAAAAAAACCTATGAAAAAGGTACCAGGGGCATCTCATGGGGCTCCCTACTGACCCTGGGCAGTGCCCAAATTTCCAAATGGTCAGTCTGCCCCTGTTCCAAGTAGTTAGGAGTCTTAATTCTACCCATAAGTATGAGTGCTTACAATCCAGCTACAGATTGATAGGGAGGGTTCCAGCATTCAGCTGTAATTAAAGTTCTCACTGAACTATGTTCATATGTTCATATGACTTACAGAACTGATCCACTCCATGTACTTTGTTGACACCTTTACTACAAAGGTAACAGACAGCCTATTTCAATGATTACTTTGACAGTCATGGATTATGTTGTTAGCACTATGCCTCAGTAACTAATTGCTGTACATATAGTGACCACTGTGCTCTAAAGCTCCAAGTTCAATAAATATTTTGATCAGTAGAAACATCTATTGAGAAGAAAAGACAAACTGCCACATACACATAACTACAGCACAAAGACCTTAGATAGAGATCAGTGGCTGTGCATGCATTGTGAGAATACAAAAAGGTGGCTTGGGGACCATTGTGGAAAAACCAAAACAGTAAATAAAAGGTCCCTTTAGTGTAAAATAAGAGCCCATTAACACTGAAGGCTAGGAGAGCATAGTTTGCTCCTTTCAGAGAAGGCTAAACACTGCCTCTGGACACATATCCCCTCCCTCTTAGATTGTAAGCTCCATGGATCAGGCCCTCCTAACCCTCTTGTATTGAACTGTATTGTTGCTGTATTGTCTCCCGTTATATTGTAAAGTGCTGAGCAATCTGTTGGTGCTATATAAATCCTGTATAATAATAATAATAATAATAATAATAATATGCGCTCTTGTATATGGCTCACTACAAACAGACCAATTAACTCGCTAGTTTGTGTGCTACCAGAAACTCTACAGAAACGCTGACCCTGGACACACTATCAACATCCATGGTTGGTCAGAGGCTCTATTAGCATGTAATAACTTGGAAGAGTGGTCACACGTGAACAGAAGTGTCACTGGCCATTATGTTGTACAAAATAGGGAACATAGTGCAGTATTCCCTAAAAACGAAGCAAGTCTGTAAGGATTACTGTACTATGGTCCCTATGTTTTATTACACATATCTGGAAGTCATGTTGCTGTGAAGAATACGTGGAGGGGGCTGGAGATGAAGTTTCAAGCGAACCATGGTGCATGGTCTTAATGGAAAGGCACACTGGTGGTGGAAGAAGTACACAGTTTGGTAATTTTTTGTCACTTTTTTATTATGTGAGTTATATTCTGAGAGAAGGTTCTCAGTTTATAAGGCGTGCCCCTGAGGACGTAAGTGTGCACGAAACTTGTTGGGTTGAGCCTACGTGTTGATGTCATGCCGCCATGTCCATGAATCGGAGCAGTGGCCATTTTGCTATGTGTGACCGCGATTGTTAACTTTCTTCCATGCGGAATATTTATTTTATATGCAATGTTTCTATGAGTATTATTAAATTACTACACTATATACAAATTTTGGGGCTTCGTGTGGTGAGCATCTTTTTCCAAGGTCCATGCCGGGTCTGTAACAGCGCTGGAGAGTGGATAATCAAGCTCTATTACTGAGGAGTTACATGCTACTGACCAAGTAGCTTTCTGGTGAGCGCATGGTGGTGGAGGACCCTGCACTGGGAACACAGTGCGTCTTGGTTGGCACTGCAAGCATACAGATTCACACTCGAAGGACTGAATATATATATATTCAGTCCTTCCAGTGTGAATTTGTATGCTTGCAGTGTCAACCAAGACTAATATAAATATATATATATATATATACACACATACACACATACACACATATACACGACCCTAGTACTGCCAGGCGGAAGTGCTAACCATTTAGCCACCGTGCTGCATATATATATATATATATATATATATATATATATATATATATATATGCGCAGCACAGTGGCTAAATGGTTAACTTCCGCCTGGCAGTGTTAGGGTCGTTGGTTCGAATCCCAGCCACGGCACCACCTGCCTGGAGTTTGCATATTCTCCCTGTGCCTGCGTGGGTTTCCTCCGGGTACTCCAGTTTCCTCCCACACTCCAAAGACATGCTGGTAGGTTAACTGGATCTAAAATAAAATTGTCCCTAGTATGTGTATGTATGAATGTGAGTTAGGGACCTTAGATTGTATACTGATGTGAATGTACAATAAATATGTGTAAAGCGCTGCGTAAAGTGACAGCGCTATAGAAGTACCTGAAATAAATATATATATATGCACGTGTGTATGTATTTCACATTTCACTTATTGATCTGGAATATGAGTTTGGTACATATCTGGATAGACACTTTATGCACTGCACGGTTTTGTGATTTATACTGCACTATATGAATGTTTTCTGTTTTGGGGAGTTAAAACCGGAAGGAAGAGCCCACACTGGAAGGGACCTTGGAGGATAGACATATGTATATTGTCACAAGAAGTCCCCTTATTGAGGGTACTTTGGGAGTACGCACAGAATACCAAAATGGCGACAAAGAAGAAAATATAAGTTGATATACAAGGCTCGGTTTTAGGATAGCCCAGTTCCCCAGTTGGTAAAACCATTTTCCTATATGAATTACAGCACTTTATTCATTGGTTTAGAGTTCTGCTTTCTGTATATATATCAAGTGTTTAAAAAAAAAAAAATCCCCAAAAAACAAAAAAAAAACCCATAACGGAGCTGACAAGTCTGGTGCATAAACACTGTAGAAACTCCCGACACTGAAATAACCCATGTGCCCAGTGATCAGTACAATAGGGCCGCACTTACAGGGGCTTGTGGGGGAAAGTGAAAGCATCTCAATTTTAAAGAACCTAAAGTTCAGGAGTTTTGTTTGGTGGCTGAGAACTCTCATAAAAAGGCAAAAATAAAATAAGTACGTTGATCACATCGATGCCATCTGTTTTTCTTTCATTCCAAAAGGTTTTTTTTTTTTTTTTTTTTTAGAAGTATACATACTTGGGTTATTTCACTGCAGAAAAGAGTGCTGATGAATATTTTTTTATACAATGTGTATGTTGTATATTTTTTAGATAAAAAAAAAAAAAAGTAATCCTTGCATAGCGGTTTTGTAGAACATAAAGGGGATATTGATCAAAAAATGCTTCAATACAAAGAAACTGGCAAAACAGACAATACGTGAAAAAAAATAATTAAAAAAAAATTATAAAAAGTGTCGAAATAAATATGTGTAGCAAAATAAAAGTCTCAATCCAAGAAAATAAGAGATGTTCAAAACCAATCTGCTCCAAACTCAGCAAAACGGTGTTGTATAAAGAAACTTCAATGTGTTCACACCATCCGCGACATGCAACATATACCGCACTCACCAAATGTATTGGACTCTATTGGATTGAGTCAAACATGCTTTGTGGATATTAAAAATCCTCCACAATGGGGATTTTCACTGCTCAGAAAAAACTCCAAAAAGGATCTCCCATAAAAAAAAGGTGAGGTGAAAAGAAAAGAAAAAACTAATAGTGTAATACTGGCAATAACTTTAATCATTAAAAGCCAAATGCATCATATGCAGTCACATGTTTAACATGAATAAAACGCTTTACGATAACTTTCCATATCAGAAAAAACGGCATCTGCCAATGAAGGTTCCCATAGCCTGTAAACTGGCAGCAATACTCGGATCAGACAAGGCAAGATGGCTCTGGAGCGTCACATCCAGCATGCGCTCCACTCACCGGATATGACGTCACGGCGTAGCGTAGGAAACCAGAAGTTACATCAACGCGTTTCGTCCCTCCTCCAGGGCGTTATCAAAGACACTGAACTCCGGTTCCTACTTCCTAAAATACTTCACTACCAATCCACCCACTGAACATGATTGGTTGATCGGTTCGCCATTTACTAGGTAATTTACTCCGCTGCCAATTTAACTCTTCACCGGATCCTTCACATCTAACTATGAAATACAATAATATTTAAAAACAAGCAAGAAGATATAACATTACAATCAGACGAGGGGGGATATATGATACCATTTTATATATATTCTCCTGAATGTCCATCATATCTGCACTTAGAGAAGCCATCCACAAGATAGAAAACACTACAGACAAGTGATCCTCCACCTAACACCAATAGACGGGGCTTTATCTAAAGCTGGCCATAGATAGATCAAGGTTTTTTTTTTTTCATTCAGTCCAAAGAAAGAATAGGATTCCTCTATTCACACAATCAAGGTGGATGGAGGAATCTTCCCCCCCTGCAACATTGTATTGTGACAGCGGGGGTACTCTGCTGTCAGCATACACTGATCAGTCACTGCCAGGGGCGGACTGACCATTTGGAAACTCGGGCACTGCCCGATGGCCCGGGGTCAGTAGGGGGCCCCATGAGATGCCCCTGGTACCTTTTTCATAGGCTTTTTTGAGTTTGGGCAAGGACACAGGGGTCCCATGATCCCCTATTGCCCAGGGGCCCCATGAGTTGTCAGTCCGCCCCTGGTCACTGCAGTCCATAATTTTCCAACAAGTCCCTTCTACAGAAGTCGATCGTTAGATCAACTTCTGTTCAGTGGGAGGGGCCACACATGGATCCAATTTCAATCCATCAATGCTTAAATTCTTTGCTGCAGCAGACCTATACCCCTTCAAGAAGATCTACCATTTCGAGAACCGATCATATTGTCACATTTAATAGGAATGTACAAAGGTGTTTTTTTTTTCCATTGTCTTTATTCATGGGCATCACTTAAACAAACATTTAAAAAATGGTAATAAATTCCAAATTAAAAAAAAAAAAATGCTGACATGCAGGTATTTTATGACAGAAGAAACCCTAAAAAGGTCCCTTCTGTCATAAGTGCTTATCAGCGGTAATGTACACTGAGCCGCACATGCGCAGCTCAGAGTACAACCTCAATTCCAAAAAAGTAAAATCTACATAAAAACATTTTGGTTACACTAAATACCTAAGGCTGGCATTTAGTCAGGCCGAACGGAGACTTCTGCAGCTGTTACACATACCACTTCCCCTGAAGTTAGGGGAAACGCTGTATGCTGCCTGTGTTTTAATGAGCTCTATGTAATTATCAAGATCTGTTTATCACCCATTGTACATACAGTGCAAATTGTCAAATTTTCATTCTGATGCCTTCGGAGTGTATTACATTGCAACTTGGTTTGCGCACTGTTTATGCCTGTACCCTGATGTGTTATATGCAATAAAACTTTTAAACAAGAAAAAACTACATATGCAATGACAGAATGCAAATCTCATAAACCCATTTTTTTTTTAAATTGATGGCAGCAACACGTCTCAAAAGAGTTGTGACAGGGCAATGAAAAGCTGGAAAAGTAAGTGGTTATAACAAGAGCTGGAAGAACATTTTTTCAACTAGGTAGGTTAATTGGCAACTGGTCAGTAACATGATTGGATATTAAAAAAAGAGCTTCTTAGAGAGTCTGAGTGTCTCAGAAATAAACATGGGATGAGGTTCACCATGAAAAGTTGCATCTAAAAATTGTTGATGAATTTCAGAATATAATTTAAAGGTTTCAGAATAATTTAAGGGTCCTTTATAAAAGGATTGTATACATATCGAAAGATTGGGGCAGCACAGTGGCTAAAGTGTTAGCACGTCTGCCAGCAGCACTAGGGTCATTGGTTTGAATCCCAACCATGACACCACCCTTTCTGGAGTTTGCATGTTCTCCCTGTGCTTGCGTGGGTTTCCTCCCACACTCCAAAGACATGTTGGAAGGTTACTTTGTCCTAGTATGTGTATGTATGTGAGTTAGGAACCTTAGATTGTACGCCCCTTGAGGGCAGGGACTGATGTGAATGTCAGGGCTTAAAATTTCAAGTCCTGAGCTACTAGCCAGGCCTTAAGAGTTACTTGCCACCAACAAACACACACAAACAGAGACACCTGTACACACACAAAAGACATGCACATACACACACACAGAAACATGTACACACATGCACAGAGACACATGTACACACACACACACACACACACACACACACAGACAGACATGTATACACACACAGGCACGTAAAGACACACATACACACAGATGCATGTACATACACAGAAATACACACGCACAGACACATAGACACATGTACATACATACACAGACACATGTACACACAAACACATGTACGTACATGCACATACACACAGACACATGTACACACACACACACACACACACACACACATGTACGTACATGCACATACACACAGACACATGTACACACACACACACACATGTACATACACACACATGTACATACACACAGACACATGTACATACAGACACACACACAAACACACACACATGTACACGTACACACAAAAACACACACATGTACACATACACCCCCCATAAAAAGTTGCAGTACTTCGTTGTTCACTCACAGAGCTGGGTACTGCACTCTAGGGGGAGGCAGAGAGCAGAGCACACACTCCTTCCTTTGCTTTCACTGCGCTCAGCTATTGAGCAGTCTGACGGCTCCCAGTGCCAATGACAGATCCGGCCTGAGCTCTGAGCCTGCTCAGCAAGACAGCCCTGGAGGACACACTCGCCCCCCACCATAATTTCCACTCACCATTGGTGAGCAGGCGAGTGGAAATTTCAAGCCCTGGTATAATTTATATGTAAACTGGCAGCGCTTTATAAGTATCCCTAATAATATTATAGTAAAAGAGCATATCTAAACCCAAGAACAAACATGCATTCTTAGATGTGATGTTTGCATTGGTTTTTTTCTTTGTCAAAAAGTTTTATTGAAACGCTGAGTAGTATAAACAGCTGATCTCCCTCGCAGGGGTGTTGTACAATAAACCACCAATAAGGAGTGTAACAGGCGATGATCAAATATTTAAAGAACATTATTAGCAACATAATGCCGCCTAGAGACCAAGGCTCAATCGCAGCTTCCATGGTTCAGGAGCAATGCCCGAGTGATCAAACAGTAGGTACTAGCAGTAAAACAATGGTGTTTCATTTAACCTGAGAAAGAGGTAGAGGGAAAACCAGGAGAGAGAGAAAAAAGAAGAGAAATATAGAATCCGAAGTCAAGGAGGAAAAAAGAGATAGAGTTTTTTTCTCCCGCAGGCTCGAGAGGCCGCAGCATTGGTTTTTTCAAGCATCTGCAGTAACACATTTCCTGTCTTAGGGCGACAATGCTCACTGTACTGTATCTCTGTCAGCCCTGGCAGAAAGCCCAGGAAGTTATCAACAAGCAAGATTTCTGGCAGGATCAACATTTTTTTCGCACTTATGGAATAGATATAAAACACTTTCAATGTTATATAACTGACCAAAAAGAAGAAAAAAAAATCTGAAGTTTATAGTTATGGTATATATACATTGTAATGCAGACCTTCCCCCTAAACTAAAGATCCCCGTCCAAAATTGGATATACGTTTAAAAGATTAAATATTTCTCACCTAAGTGAAAATTACATTTGTGTCGTCCCCCCCCCCCGTGTGTGTGTAGATGTGCCAAAGAGCTATCAGTCTTGACTAAGTCCTGTGGCACATCTGTGCACGCACATGCTTTCCTGCACATCTGCACACGTGCGGCTCCCCCCCCCCCACACATGCACAAAGGTGCCTATTACAGACACCCCAATACTTTGCTGTCTTTGAAACCTTCTGTGTGTGAACAGATGTGCCAAAGGATTTAGCAGGACCCAAAGGCCAGGCAGAAACCTTGGGCACATATGTGAACGCACCATAATGGTATTGCCAGAGGCAGGGCTGTGGATAAGGATGTACCACCGGTCCTCCGTACGGGGCCCAGGGTGGATAGGATGTGGGCAGGGAGGGTGACCGGCACAGCGCGCGTGGGGGGGGGGGGGCAATTAATTAATCACACTGATCCCCTGTATGACTCTCTGCAGCAGCAGAAACCTGACTTCTCTTCTCCCTCCTGCCAGCTTTTAGCTGCTGCAAAGAGAGCCATACAGGGGATCGGTTCCAGTAATTACCCCCCCTGCTATGCCGATCACCCTCCCTGCCCACATCGGATTCTCCCAGCTGTCTGGGCCCCCCTGCTGGACCCTGCCTGTGCACCATACATTTCCCTCTACTGCCAGGCCCCCTTGTGTACCCTCCCTTACCCCCCTGTAGTGCTGCCGGCTTTTCTCCTCTCCTTCCCACCGGCAGCTGCAAGCACGCAATAGGATCCTTCAGCATGGACAGTGGGGGAGGGTCCATTAAATATGTTACAAATTACCAGCCCCTTCCTTTCATGAATGAGCACAATTAGTGATCGGTACCAATCATGTGCTGTGTTCATTCATAAGTGAAGCATAGTGTTTATTTGAGGGGGGCCCTGTAAGGTTGGCTATATGGGGCCCTGTGGTTTCTAACAGCAGCCCTGGCCGGAGGGGGAGCAGAGCCACACAAAAAGGGACTTCAATATCTTCCTCTTTAATAATAGAAGTTTTCATAGTGCAGGAACTACAGAGAATATTTTAACTTCCCTCAGTGGACTCTGTACTGCCTGTTCTACTTCAAGATTTATTTGTGGACAGAAAATAAGGAAACAACGTAAAATACACACTAAAATTGTCTTCTCTTCTCCTGATCCCACAGGCACTGACCCACGCGTCCTTTATAGTAAATATGGCACTGAATATATAGTGCTATGCTAGCAACTTTCTAAAAGGCAAAGAATAACAGGTCTACTTCATATCTCTATAGAAACTGCAGCATATCACCACAGGAAATATCCCATTCCAGACAGACTTCTCTGGAAAGAGATGTCCACACAGCAGGGGTGACGTCTGTTTGTCCCCATGAGGTGCACCATCAACGCCCAGGCCTCCTCCCTCCCTCTAATTTGGACAGTATTGACGTAAGGTGTGGAGGCCAGGGAAACCTTTCATGGTAAAGTCAGGATGGGGAGCAGCAAGGCAACGGATACCGAAGATCAAAATCCTCCATAGGGACACACAGGAGCAAACAATGAGCTGTGTCAGCAGGGTGTTGTATGTCTAAGATGGACCAAAATACTGAGCAATGTTCAGAGCAACTACAACAGCACGAAGCTTGAATGAATGGACTATCTTTAGTGTGGAAGGCTTTCTATACACTCTGTAGGACTAAAGCTAGATATTGGATGCTGGTTTGACATCTACAACCAAACCTCCAAGTGACTGGTTTCTTAAAGTGACCATCTCCATCCCAAAAAAATTAAATTCAATATTATTTGTATACAGGATTTATACAGCACTAAGTGTTCGTGCCTCACTTGACAAAATTCGGGGCAACATAGCTACAATACAAAGACAGGAGAACCTTTCTGTGAGCTGATGGAGAAAGTAACATTTCAGTTGTTAAGTACAGGCCTCCTTAAAAGATGAGTTTTCAGGAATCTCCTCAAGGCAGAAAGCATAGGAGATAGCCAGACAGATTGGGGTAGGGAGTTCCAGAAAATGGGAGAGACTCCTGAAAAGTCCTGGAAGTGCACATGGGAGGAGGTGATAAAGGGAGCTAAAGAGCAGGAGGACGGGTGATATTTTGAAACAATATATACATAAGAGTGCAGCGCTTAAAAAAGTGACAGATAACTATAAGAAAACAGTGAAAAAATGTGTCAAAAAAATAGTCCATCCAAAAATAAAGAAAAGTCCCAGAGGCTGTGATTAAACAAAGGAAATTTAAGGACAGTTGTTGTCTCGCCAACCATTCAAAAGGCTTACCAGAAAAGCATAACCCCCTGTTAAGAGTGGTCAATCGAGCTTTGTTAAACAACCCAGAAAACCGGTCACTGGAATCCTCTTCCAGATCACCAAAACAGCAGATAAAGATCTTCCAAACAATGGACCTTACTTATGGTAGCTAAAGCCCTCAGGATAAGACCCAGACTCAGTAGGAAACATATAAAGAAAGAGTGCTCCACATAGTTTCACCTCCCTAGCGGTCTGATTATGTCCATATTTCTGTGCTCAAAGCGGTAAATTTTTTTGCATGGAAATATGTTATTTTTTTATTGTAGGCCTGTAATTTTTAGGAATAACTCACTGAAATCTGTCCGAACAAGAGTCTAGTAAACATCCCGGGTATGATAACATTTGAAACACGAAATCATAAATTAATATATAATAAATAATCATAAAAAATAATAAAATAATTAATTTATTTCAATAATATAATCAAACCAAAAACACTGAAATTTGAAATATAGCGCCAAGTTCGCACATCACTGAGCAAAGTCGCAAAATCGTTTTCAGTGTCTGATGACGAATTTCCCCCACGAATCATTATCACTCAATTCTGCAAGTGGTTCTAATTTACTATCGCTGTTCTCTAGCCGGTCTAAAACCGCTTTTGACCTAAAGGGACGCTTTTTGGACGCCATGGACGTTTCTCAGTTTCCAGGCAGAAAGAACAGTAAAAATGCAGGCAGGGCGCCGGACAAAGCACTCGGGACAAAATGTATGTGAAATGGTTTGATACAGTAATGTTATACTATGTGATTTTAGTGTATTTAGTGAATGTCACTTTTTCACATTTTCAAATTTCCCGCCAGTTCTGTCCCCGTACGTCCCGATGCTCTCAGGGACCGGAAGACGGATGCCGGCATCAGCTGGAGGAGATGGCCGGGGACACTGCAGGGGGGACATCGCGGGAGCGCAGGACAAGGTAAGTGAGGAAGAGAGCAACGCTGCAGGGTATTCTCGAGTGTAGCTCGGGGTTACCGCTTTTGGTACTGAAAGTTAACCCCGAGCTACATTCAGGAATACCGCCAGGGAGGTTAAAACCATTAGAACAACATTTATTTAAAGTACAATTGCACTGACAGCTAACATCATTAGGCATTAATAGGAAAAAAAAATCCAATTTTCCAGTTTCCAAAATGGCTGTAGCGTGTGTACGTGGCTCCGCCCATATTTTGAGACAAGTGATGTAGCTCAGGGAAGAGTTATGCATGGCTTTATATGTTAGTATTTTATATTGTATTTGTTGGGCGATCAGACGCCCATGCTTCCTGCCCCAGCCCCCCGTTTTCAGCCTTGCATGCAACTAAGAACAGGTCACTTATTAAAAAAATTAAAATGAGATTATATATATATATATATATATACATACACACACACACACACGCACACACATATATATACATACATACATACACACATTGGCCGCTTTATTAGGTACACCAGTTCAGTTGCTTGGTTACGGAAATTGATAATCAGATGGCAGCAACTCAAAAAATGCTTGCCTTGCATTTCCATTTTAACCTGAATGCATTGTTTTACCAGGTTAGGGTTCACATACTTTAAATGCAATTTGCAGTTCCTTGAAGTGGAACTAAACCTACCTATACTTTACAGTCAAGGAAGCTGCCATCTTAGCCTCTGTTTGATCTGCAGTTGCTATGCAGCTGCACATGTGATCAGCTAGGACTCTGCCATTGGATGGCTTGACAATTCAGTTGAGATCTGACATAAACACACTAGTAATTGTAGCGATCATCATACACAACATGCCTGGACTGTAAGGGCTCATGTACACGGGGCGTTTGGAAAACTCTTCTGAACGATGGAAACTGAGTGCTGAAAAGTGTAGGTTAAAAAATGTCAGTTTAGCCACGTTTGCATACTGCGTTTATGTGCGTTTAGAAGCGTTTTTAAAAGATATCCTCAGGAGACCTTTCCAAATGCCCAGAATGCACTGAAAAACATTAAATAATTAACTATTTCAGACATTTTGAGAGAAATAGAGAGAGCAGAAGCAGAGAGAGCAGTATGTGTTGAGATGATCTGTCTTTTCTGGTTGTATTCACTATGGATCCCATCATAATGCGACACGTTCTACCATTTTTTCCTTCACGCGAAACCTGGAACTGACTGCGCTGGTGTACCGGGTCCATTTGAATACATGGAAGACGCTTTGCATGCATTTCTGATGATGAAAAAAGTCTCTGGACAGCATCTGGATAAAACGCTTCTAAAACACAAACGCTTATAAACGCTTATAAACGGGTTTACAAGCGTATGGTGTTTGAAACGCCGGTAAAATCTACTCCTGAACACAAGTTTGGTGCATTCAAAAAAATTACTGTAAACTCAACTGCCTGTAAACGACTGTAAACAACTATGTGTACATGGACACATAGGAAAGCATTAGGGAGAGTTCAGGGGCTACTGAAAAAAAAAAAAAAAAAAAACGCAGAAAAGCTCCTGAACGTGAGTTTGTCAGCTGCCGTGTACATGGAGCCTGTTTTGGGAAACCATTACACGAGTGGGTTAGTGGAGTCCTATGACTCCACTCGGTGACTATCAATCATCGCTCTCTGCTTCTCCAGCACAGGACTAAGTGCACTTTTGTGGTCCACAGGAGAAGCATGATTTGGCCATACTTCCCCTTTAAGTCACCATCACCATTTTGGCCCATTACCCTGATTCTTGTTGCAGTCCCATTGACTTTTGCCTGAGATTTTTTTGGGAACTGCAGCAGGGACTGAGGACAGCTTTAAACCAACATGCAGAAACAAGAAACAGCTTAAAGTTGCATTTTCATAGCTTTAAGCAGAAGTACAGCCAAAGCTTTTATAGCTGTACTTCTCCTATGGATCACAGGAGTGCAGTTTGTTCTGCACTCCTGTGAACCATTTTAAGTCGACAGCAGGCCAAAGCCCGCTGACAGCTGACATCACTCAGCCAGTCCTGGTTCTGGAAAGATCCTAAATTTACAGTCCACCAAGATGCCTAGATAGGCAGCAGGCTCAGCCTCTTAGGCCGGCCATACATGGGTCGATTTTTGAACGATTTCTAGTTCGAAAATCAGACCTAAGAATAATCGCTTTGTTAGTGGAGCAATGACACCAGCCGATTTTCATGGTTCCTCCCCATTTCGTTTATCGGGCATGCTGGAAAATTCATGAAAAATTATTTTCAAAATCATTGGTGGCACCATCGGATTACAGAATGAACAATGTTTTCGATCGAAAAATCGTTCGGAATTTGATCCATGTATGGCCTGCTTTAGAATGCCGCTGGGAGCCTGAGTCAGCCCCTCCCGTCCCTACACAGTTTGGCGCTCCAAGGAGCTCTGGTGGGGCAGAGCAGAGAGCTGGAGAATGACCATCACCACTCTCTGCTCAGAGCGGACGGGGGAGAACTGAGCAATCAGCTGTGCTTGATCGCTCAGTTTTTGGGGTGGGGCCTGCAGGGGATAGCTGCAGCTAGGATCAGTGCTGCAGCCATCTAGGTGATTCTAACTTATTTTTCAGCATTCCTGAACTTCTCTTTTAATTTTGACCAATGAAAGTTCTAGTCTTCCATTGTTGAGGAGTACAGCTCTTAGGGTATAAGTACAGTTTTAAGAGCCACCACCTCCCCGAGTTCTCCGCATCACTGCCCAGGTTAGGGGCAATGGCTCCAGCATTTACTCCTCTGGATTTAAAACTCATGCAAACCTACTCTATGTCATGGATATTTGAAAGGGATTAAGTGCTCTTACTTTGAATCCAGTTGCTGGGACTGATGGAGGCTTTTATCATCTGCACCTAAACCTACAATGCCGCTGCCCTGCTTACATTTCCTAGATCTCTAACATGATTGATCCTCACACTTCCATGAGCCCGTCCTCATTTTTACATCAGGATCCCCACAGGCACGGTTACACCTCTCCTGTATACACACCAACTGGCTTATTAATTTCATACAAAAACATTTTTTATAGCAAGCTGTTAGGAAGAGTCCCTGGTGCTCGGTGTTTATGTGTACGGGCACGTCAAATTTCATAACTTCTCACATAGACTTCTTTGAAGGACAATGTCTGCTCCCAGCCAAAATAAGCAGACATCTTACATTCTTCTGGTCTTGTAAGCAAGGTTAAACCTTCCTCTGATTCCTTCGTTGGATATCACTGCTGTCTGCACCTGATGTATTAAATGCCATGCATGGATTGGGTGGATTTTACATAGCAATGTCATGATTTGAGCTAATGAAACTATACAGTGGGGATCGAACGTTTGGGCACCCCAGCTAAAAATTTGTACTAATGTGCATAAAGAAGCCAAGGAAAGATGGAAAAATCTCCAAAAGGCATCAAATTACAGATTAGACATTCTTATAATATGTCAACAAAAGTTAGATTTTATTTCCATCATTTACACTTTCAAAATAACAGAAAACAAAAAAATGGCGTCTGCAAAAGTTTGGGCACCCTGCAGAATTTATAGCATGCACTGCCTCCTTTGCAAAGCTGAGACCTGCCAGTGTCATGGATTGTTCTCAATCATCATCTGGGAAGACCAGGTGATGTCAATCTCAAAGATTTTAAATGCCCAGACTCATCTGACCTTGCCCAGTCAATCAGCACCATGGGTTCTTCTAAGCAGTTGTCTAGAAAACAAACTGAAAATAGTTGACGCTCACAAAGCTGGTGAAGGCTAGAAGAAGATAGCAAAGCGTTTTCAGATGTCAATATCCTCTGTTTGGAATGTAATTAAGAAATGGCAGTCATCAGGAACAGTGGAAGTTAAAGCAAGATCTGGAAGACCAAGAAAAATATCAGACAGAACAGCTCGCAGGATTGTGAGAAAAACAATTCAAAACCCACGTTTGACTGCACGATCCCTCCAGAAAGATCTGGCAGACACTGGAGTTGTGGTACACTATTCCACTATAAAGAGATACTTGTACAAATATGGTCTTCATGGAAGAGTCATCAGAAGAAAACCTCTTCTGTGTCCTCACCACAAAAATCATCGTTTGAACTTTGCAAATTAACATATAGACAAGCCTGATGCATTTTGGAAACAAGTTCTGTGGACCGATGAGGTTAAAATTGAACTTTTTGGCCGGAATGAGCAAAGGTACGTTTGGAGAAGAAGGGGCACAGAATTTAATGAAAAGAACCTCTGTCCAACTGTTAAGCATGGGGTTGGATCAATCATGCTTTGGGGTTGTGTTGCAGCCAGTGGCACAGGGAACATCTCACGAGTAGAAGGAAAAATGGATTCAATAAAATTTCAGCAAATTTTGGATGGTAACTTGATGCCATCTGTGAAAAAGCTGAAGTTAAAGAGAGGATGGCTTCTACAAATGGATAATGATCCTAAACACACCTCGAAATCCACGGGGGATTACATGAAGAGGCGTAAACTGAAGGTTTTGCCATGGCCTTCACAATCTCCTGACCTCAACATAATTGAAAATCTATGGATAGACCTTAAAAGAGCAGTGCGTGACAGACAGCCCAGAAATCTCAAAGAACTGGAAGACTTTTGTAAGGAAGAATGGGCAAAGATACCTCAAACAAGAATTGAAAGACTCTTGGCTGGCTACAAAAAGCGTTTACAAGCTGTGATACTTGCCAAAGGGGGCAGTACAAGATATTAACTCTGCAGGGTGCCCAAACTTTTGCAGACGCCATTTTTTTGTTTTCTGTTATTTTGAAAGTGTAAGTGATGGAAATAAAATCTAACTTTTGTTGACATATTATAAGAATGTCTAATCTGTAATTTGACGCCTTTTGGAGATTTTTCCATCTTTCCTTGGCTTCTTTATGCACATTAATACAAATTTTTAGCTGGGGTGCCCAAACTTTCGATCCCCACTGTATATATGGGGAGCGGCTTTATCTGCCAAAGGATTTTTGAACTCTGTTGAGCCAATTTTGTGATCCAAGTGCGACTGCCAGGAAGCACAGTTAGTTCCAATGCAGAAGCAGCACAACTTGAAGAGCACACCCTCAACCTATCAGGTCATCAGGTCATCCCCATGCCTTCCAACCTCCTGAAAGAGGGACACCTATTAGCAAAAAGTAATTAGGCAAAATGACACCCCGTTACATGGAACACTAATGTACAATTAATGGGTAAACCCTCAAATGCTTTTTTTAACACTACTTTTCCTGTATACTGGCTTTTGAAATTTAAAAATGCAACAATTTAGAAATTGAATAAAAGGTTTTTTTTTATCACTCTTAGGCTGGCCATAGATGAGCCGTTTAATCGGCCAAATTTTCGGCTGATAAACGAAAAAATTGGTGGGCCCCATTGCCGATGCTCCCACCCATGTCCACGAAAAACGGCCGTTTTTTGTGGATTTTCCAGCATGAACGATAAAACTAAACGAGAAGATCTGCTAAAAATTACCAACGGGCTGGCCGCACTAATGGTGTGAATATCGGCCAATTTTTCATGCGGACGAAATTTGGCCGATAAACGGCCCGTCTATGGCCTGCATATGAGTTCATGTACACTGCAGTTGATAAACTCACGTTTAGGAAAAGTTCAGCATTGTTTTCAGCACTTTCCCGAACGTTTTCCTATGTGTCCATGTACACATCTTCATTTACAGTCGTTTACAGGCAGTTGAGTTTACAGTCGTTTTTTTGAACACAGAAAACTTACACTCAGGAGTAGATTTTATCAGCGTTTCAAACGCCAAACGCTTCTAAATGCGGTTAATCGCGTTTATAAGCATTTGAAAAATTTTTTAACGCTTCCATTTCCAGATGCTGGCCTTTTTTCATCATGAAAAATGCATGCAAAGTGTTTTAGACACTGCTGCAATAATTTCTGCACAGAAATGAGCTGGAACACATCCAAAAAAAAAAGACAGCTAATCTCAACACATACTGCTGTCTCTGCTTCTACGCTCTCTATTTCTCTAAAAATGTCTGAAATAGTTAATTTCTTACTATTTTTCAGTGCATTCTGGGAATTTTGGAAGGTCTCCTGAGGTTATCTTTAAAAAATGCTTCTAAATGCAAACGCTCATAAACAAGCATAAACTAGGTATGCAAACGCGGCTAAACAGACGTTTTGTAACCAACGTTTTCCAGCAGTCAGTTTCCATCGTTTAGAAGTGTCCTGTGTACATGGGACCTAAATCACTTTTTTCTTTAAAACAAATACATACATCTGACCAAACTGAGGGCTACATGAAGACGAAGGGATTTTGTTCCCAAAGAGGGACAGTTTCTCCAAATCAGGTACAGTTGGAACCTATGTGTAGGCAGGTGCAGTCTATATTCTCCACTGCAGGTGGAGCTTGACCATAGCAGCAATGCAGATGGGATAGGGAGTTGAGAGATACTGGGCTTCTCTATGGCTTCCTCAGGTACATAGGGCAGATATCCAGTTGGATGCTTCTGACCCATATGACCCCTTGGCCATCTTAGGTCAAGCAGAGTCTAATGAAGACTCTGACCCCGGGTTTTGGCGCTTTATGCGAGTGGCTAGTGGAGGGACAAGATATCCGTCTGTCAGGGACAGCACTAGCAGTAGGTAGAGGTTTTGGTGAAGAATGGAGAAAGCAAGGACTACGTCTACCTTCTCAGAAAGTTGCCCTTTTGGGCTAGACCAGCCAGGCAGCACTCCACTCCTTGTGGCAGATGCTGGGGGCAGTTTTGAATCTACATACCGCTGTCGCTACACTACCCTGTTGTAAGTGATCCCAGTCAGCTAAGCCTCCTGCTGGGCCTGTTTGTACTGTTGAACTATCCCTACAATACATGGTTCTTGACAAACTGGGACTCTCTGTGTTTACTGCCTTCCACACCACACTGCTACTACCCAACATATGGTCATGGCCATGATTGGCTCAGACTTCTGATCCCTATTCTCTTACACAGCGTATTAATGTGGAATACTTTTGCATCTCAAGGTTGTAGAAGTCAGCCCACCAGAGTCCCGCTATGAAAATGTAATTCGTGAATGTCAACGGTTCCAACCTGATGGAGGATTTGACCTTAATCTTAAAATAATTTTACAGATACTGTATATACATCTGACCAAAATGAGGGACAAATGAGGAGGACTTTGTTACAAAAGAGGGACAGTCACTCCAAATCCCATGATTGGCTCAGAGTTCTGACCATCTTTCACTCATACAGCTTATTAATACGACACATTCTTGAATCCCAATATTGTAGAAGTCAGCCCACCATTGTCTCCCTCTCTGAAAATATAATTTTTGAATGTCAACTGTTTCGAAACGGATGGAGGACTTGACCTTAAAATCCTCTGTAAATAAATTTCAGAATAGTATTAAAAAGGGACAGCAGGTCCAAGTAACAGAGACCACCTCAGAGGGCTCTCCATTTTGCCTTTTTATTTCTCTCTAGTTTCCCTGTCATCTTCTTGCTTACCTTTACCAACTCTATCTCTGCTCTACCCATTCTATTGACTCACCATCTCTTATCTTATGGAGTTTCTGGAATATAAAAAATAAAAAAAGTGAGGACTTATGCTACAAAGATGCCCATGTCTGAGATGCATACAGCTCATAACACAGAGATTCTATAATAATAATGTTGGGTTTTGTGTTCTGCACTTAGCAGTACGACATGTCATGTTGAAATTTAATGTTGTTGCCCTATGCAAGGTGCACAGTCTATATATCAATGGTGGTCAACTTTTTTGATTAGGGGGGCCTCAAGAGTGGCCTATCACTATAGGGTCACACATAGAATTCAGTGTATATTTATTAACAGCCACAACAAGATATAGTCTAAAACAATGGGTGTAATACAAGAGATGGTCAGAGACTGTGGACATAGTGCAGAAGATGGTCAGAGACTTTGGGACGTAGTACAGGAGATGGTCAGAGACTGTGAGACATAGTGCAGAAGATGGTCAGAGACTGTGGGACATAGTACAGGAGATGGTCAGAGACTGTGGACATAGTACAGGAGATGGTCAGAGACTGTGGGACATAGTACAGGAGATGGTCAGAGACTGCACACCATACGAGAAATGGTCAGAAGTTGCAGATAATATGCAAGAGATGGTCAGAGACTGTGGGACATAGTACAGGAGATGGTCAAAGACTGCATACCATACGAGAAATGGTCAGAAATGGCAGACAATATGCAAGAGATGGTCAGAGACTGTGGACATAGTACAGGAGATGGTCAGAGACTGCACACCATACAAGAAATGGACAGAAGTTGCAGACAATATACAAGAGATGGTCAGAGACTGTGGACATAGTACAGGAGATGGTCAGAGACTGTGGGACATAGTACAGAAGATGGTCAGAGACTGCACACCATACGAGAAATGGTCAGAAGTTGCAGATAATATGCAAGAGATGGTCAGAGACTGTGGACATAGTACAGGAGATGGTCAGAGACTGTGAATATGCTACAGGAGTTGTTGGACACTGGGGATAGGCTTCAGGAGAGGACCAGGTCATAGACTTGTGACATATTACATGAGGCTGCCAGAAATCACTATTAAAACAAGGCAATAGGGAACACAAATTAATGTCCGCAGGGGCCCTGGAGGCACCGAAAAAAGTGACCAAGGGTCACAGGTTGGTCACCAGGGCTATACTTGGTCAAATATAGCTATCCCCATTCACAGATATTTTTGAAACTATTAAACAGAAGAACATGAAACACTAACACATATGGATAAAATATTGTACATTATGTTTATCAAATGTATATATTTGTATTAAAAGACTACCTAACTTGAAGATATATTGTAGAAAGACGGGGTAACACTTTCATCCTCCATATAGAGTATCCTTTCTCTTTCCTACGATCCATAGGATCATGCTGGTAAAAGGGTTCCCATTTGAATGTACGCATCTCACTTCCCTCCCGGTTATAATCAATCTTTATTGTCAAATGCCCTTTGTTAGCATTGATCTAATGACATCATATGCATTAATCAGGTCATGTTCTAAGAAAATTACATTCAGCCTCAGTGACTCGTGGTGTAGGGTAGGTGCCCCTAACAGGCAGATTAGCTGAAAATACTGCCACGAACTAACAATATCACATAAGTCCAACGATGAAAAATTATAACCCCTTACTGTTCAACTAAAATTTTCAATGTAGGCCTTACGTATCAATATGTGCCTAATACGAGCAGTTCTAGCTAAACAGCCACCAATTAGACTGGGACTTTCAGGGAAGGACTGATGCTGACTGGTGACTGAAGAGAGTATTCGAGATCATAGTAAGAACACGGTGGACACAATTACACTACCAAAGGTCCTGCTCGAAACCTTCCAGTCCTTGGGAGTTCAACTCATTGAATGCAGCCCATGGACGCACGTGATAGAACTCCTTTCTGACAAACGTTTTCCTCCCACGTCTTATCTAGCATTTGCACCCATTATGTATGTATTGGGTAGGGTACTCTTACTTTTGCAGGATCTGGTCGATGGAACTATTATCCTATGTATTTCCCTTTATGACTATATCTGTCTTAAGTTCAATAAGGTCAAAAAAAAAAAGGAAGGAGAAGAAGGAGGAGGAGAAGGAGGAGGAGAAGGAGAAGGAGGAGGAGAAGAAGGAGGAGGAGAAGAAGGAGGAGAAGGAGAAGAAGGAGGAGAAGGAGAAGAAGGAGGAGAAGGAGAAGAAGGAGGAGAAGAAGGAGGAGAAGAAGGAGGAGAAGAAGGAGGAGAAGAAGGAGGAGAAGAAGGAGGAGAAGAAGGAGGAGAACATAATGCTCTATATCAGTGTTTCTCAACCTTTTTTCAGTCAAGGCACCCTTTAAAATTATGAACAGTCCCGAGGCACCCTTTAAAATAATGGACAGTCTTGAGGCACCCCATTCTAAAACAGGGTACCTCAAGACTGTCCATAATTTTAAAAGGGCACCCCATTATAAAATGTGAAAAACGATTCTAATAGTTTTATATAACGAGGCAACATCCACACTTGTAGGACACCCAACACTAGAGGGGATTTATTCTTCCAAAGCAAATACACTTTTGCACACTGGTACTGACTAGTATACCAATGTTTCTCTTCTCCTTCAGTTTTTTTCCATCACTGAGCCAATGTGACCCCAGCACTGATGGAGGGGGCAGGGGAGGGTAAAACTAGGATCCTGTGCCTTAACTGATGTCATTGGTTGTCAAGATGCCGGTGGTCGTAATAGTGTACAATGAAAACCTGTGACTTTGTGTAACTAAAAGGCAGGCTTGTCCACCCGCTGGCTTGTATACACTAAGTATAAACAAGTGCAGCGCTTAAAATTGGTAAATCTTACACGTTTCGTGCACCAGCACGTCTTCAGAGGGGACTGCCAACGCTCTGAAGAAGTGCTGATGCACGAAACGCATAAGAGGGAGCCAATTATGCCGTGACGTCATGCCGTCGGAGCAGCGTGGAGCTCCGGTGGCCATCTTTACTCATGGACGGTTAGTCCAGCATTTAATACTTTGTACATGTTTCACTATTTGGATGCATCTTTTTAACCCCTAATAAATAATTTAATATGCTACACTATGGGCATGTTTCTATCTTGACTCCCCTGTGGCGTACGGATTCCCCAGATGCCCTGCGCCAATCTCAAGCCTCCAGAGAGGGAGCCTCCTGTTATACCTTGAGAGGTGCACCCACCTATCCCCTAAGGGGAACTCTGGACACCCCTGGATCATCACTTAAAGCCCCAGGATCCATCTACCCTGAGGTGGAGCTATTTCTACACCTGACCTGGCCCTGATGATCCTCTGATGACACCAGGATATATTATATAACGCGCATTATAACTGCGCGTCCGGTGAGTGCGCATTTCTTCCGTATATGAAAGCACAAGCACCGACTAGATCAATCAGAATTATACGAGCTCAACTAAGTCACCTACTGTATATGAGCTATATGTGTTATAAGGCTTAATCACCCTTTCTACTCATTTATTATATGGACTTTGCACTTATATACTATTATCAATTTTAAGCGCTGCACTTGTTTATACTTTTTAAGGTTTTATCTGGTTACCTTTGTGCACAGCTGCTGACATTTTTTTGGGGGATAATAGTGCGTTCACACATACCTTTACTGGCTTGTATACACTTTTTGAGCAATTTTCAGAGATTTTGCCAAGGCACTCCTGAAGAAACTTCAAGGCACCCCAGGGTGTCTGGGCATGCTAGTTGAGAAAGACCGCTCTATATGGCTGCGGTCTATACATGTAACCATCATCACCTTCTAAAGACAGGTCAGACTTTTTGCTGAGAACAGTATCATCAAGCAGTTGAAGCCAATGATGTAATATAAAGCCCCATGCAGGGGTGGACTGACAACTCATGGGGCCCTCGGGCAATAGGGGATCATGGGGCCCCTGTGTCCTCGCCCACACCCAAAAAAGCCAATGAAAGGTACCAGGGGCATCTCATGGGGCCCCTACTGACCCCGGGCCCTCGGGCAGTGCCCGAGTGCTCGAATGGTCAGTCCGCCCCTTGCCCCATGGCTCAACTGACAAGTCCTGCTGACCCTGTACCGTTGATGAAGTAAAAAAGCTGGCCATGCGTTAGTAGATTGTTTGAAAACAAACATTTGTATGAAATATTTCAGTACATTTGATGACTGACAGATGCCGTTCAAAAGTAGTTTTGTTTGCTTTTAACAACTGACTTTGGAACAAATTAACTTTCCCCAAACGAAAACCATACGCACTGTTAGAAATTCATACGTCTAAGAAAAAATTTCTAACCCGCTCCTTTAAAAATTTTTGCCGCTACGGTCAAAAACGAACATTGATTAGACCCCACTAATGATTAGAAAATTGAACAAACACTCTTAAAATTTTTTTTATGACATTCTACTAGTGTAAGGCCAGCCTAAAATCAGAGGAAATTGGGAGTTGCAGATTTAAGCTGGCCATAGATGGATCCAATTCAACTGGGACTAGACTAGATACATCTATGGGCAGGCTGCTTGTACTGAAGTCGATCCATCAATCGACTTCAGTACAGCCAACTGACTGGTTTTTTTTTCATGCAAGCAGTGCTGGCAGCTATAGCCACCATCAATGATCATTGTGCTCTGCTGGCAGGGAGGGTTCCCCATCGGCAGAACACAATAGCACTGCAGGAGGAATTCCCCCATCAACATTGACTGTGTTGATGAGGAAATCTAGCAATGTAAAATCAATGGCTTGCTTAACCTCCCTAGCAGTCTGATTATGTCCATATTTCTGTGCTCAAAGTGGTACATTTTTTTTGCATGGAAATATGTATTTTTTTTATTGTAGGCTGTAATTTTTAGGAATAACTCACTGAAATCTATACGAACAAGAGTCTAGTAAACATCCCGGGTAGGATAAAATTTGAAACACGAAATCATAAATTATAATTTAATAAATAATCATAAAAAATAATAATATAATAATAAATTTAATTCAATAATATAATCAAACCAAAAAACACTGAAATTTGAAATAGAGCGCCAAGTTCGCACATCACTGAGCAAAGTCGCAGAATCGTTTTCAGTGTCTGATGAGGAATTTCCCCCACGAATCATTATCACTCAATTCTGCAAGTGGTTCTGATTTACTATCGCTGTTCTCTAGCCGGTCTAAAACCGCTTTTGACCTAAAGGGACGCTTTTTGGACGCCATGGAGTTTTCTCAGTTTCCAGGCAGAAAGAACAGTCAAAATGCAGGCAGAGCGCAGGACAAAGCACTCGGGACAAAATGTACAGTATGTGGAATGGTTTGATACAGGAATGTTATATTATGTGATTTTAGTGAATTTAGTGAATGTCACAATATGTAATTTTCAAATTTCCCGCTGTTCCGGCCCCCGTACGTCCCGATGTCGCAGGGGATGGAACACAGATGACAGATGCCAGCATTACAGGGGACACTGCAGGAGGGACATCGCGGGAGCGCAGGACAAGGTAAGTGATCGAGAGATCCCTGAGCAGCGCCGCATGGTAAGCCCGAGTGTAGCTCGGGGTTACCGCTTGTGGTACTGAAACTTTACCCCGAGCTACACTCGGGAATACCGCCAGGGGGGTTAAAGTGGTTGTAAACCCTTACATATACCCAGTGAAGTGACTTGCCTCAGGTGACACACAGAGATTAAACAAATCCTCCTATATAAGTTGTACCTGTTTATTTGCAGTCTTCTTTTCTCTACATCTGTTCAAAGTGCTGAATTTGTAAAGCTTGTCAAAGTTCAGGAAAAAGGGGGCGACGAGCTGATAATACAATCTGCAGAAATCAGTGAGATCTCTGAGAGCTGATTGGAGGAAAGAGACACATTCCTCCACACAGGTCAGAGGAACAGAGCTGGAGCTGTCAATCTACTGGAGATCCCTCCCGTCACCATTTTTCTCTTGGTGTCAGGAAAACTTGTCAGAAGTAGTTCATGCTGATAGCAAAGAAATGAAGCAACAGACAGAAATGACACTTAGTGCTCTGGATAGAGACACATACACACTATAGAGGGATATGCTTTGTTCATATTTCATGTCTGAGGTTTACATCCACTTTAAGTCAGAGTGACTGCTGTCAAAGTTCCTGAAAGGAATAGGAAATTACCAGTAGAAATCTAAAATGCTAATTAGCTAAGGGTGGTAAAGTGAAAGCACAATATTGTAAATCATGCCTATTATTAAGTTTGTCTTTGGGCATTGATGTTTTAAAAAAAAAAAAATTGAACTTGGTGGTGACCACCTGCCTGCAATGCACTGCGGACAAGCGGCCACTGTAGGCAAAGTGATGTATCCGTATGTCCCTGCCTACTTTCTGGTTTAGCGTGCGCGTATGCAAGCCTGCCGGGCGGACGGTACCTGCTGTGATTGTACACAGCGGGAGTCTGTCTGCAGGTCCCTGCCAATGATTCCCAGCCAGAACCTGCTGATTGGCTGTGTGCAATCACAGCCCAGAGCTTTGTACAGAGGGAGCGATCTGTCAGATCTTTTCTAAGAATTTCGCACCATTAGTGGGTCATAGAAACGGCCAATTTTCGTGTGACCATCGAATTTGAGTGATCAGGCATGTTGGAAATTTTTTGAAAAATGAATGAATTTCGAATCAATGATGAGAGAATCGTACAAGAAATACAAAGCTGTGACCTGGAAAGAAAAGAAAAATCTTGGCCACGAAAATTCATTTCTGTAGCAACATGAGGAGAAATTGAAGGCTTGGTTTGTTAAATTTCAAAATCAATGGTGGCACCATCAGATTTGAAAACGCATAAAACTATTTTCTAAAGAAAATTCGTTTGGAATTCGACCCATGTATGGCCGGCTTTAGGGATGTGTAGCTGAGATATCTAGTAGTAAAAGCAGCACACCTTATGCAGGCCATAGACTGTTCGTTTATTGGCCGAATTTTCGTCTGAAAGAATAATCGGACGATATTCGCACCGTAAGTGGGGCAATGTCGTCAGTTCATCCTCATTTCTTTTATTGGTCATGCTGGAAAATTTACGAAAAACAGACGATTTTCGTAAGCATTGGTGGCAACAGAACGACCGATTTTTCGTTTTTCGGTTGAAAATTCAGCCGATAAACGAACCGTCTATGGACTGCATTACGCACATACATTTAACCCCCTTGATCGCCCTAGATGTTAACCTACTCCCAGCCATTGTCATCAATACAGTGACAGCATACAGTTTTATCACTGAAATAATGTAGCTGGTGATGTCAGTGGCAGTTAGTTCCCCCCAGTGGCAGTTAGTGTCAAAATACCTGCCACACTATCGCAGTCCCATTAAACGTTATTGATCGCAACCATTAGTAGAAAAAAAAAAATTTAATTGCACTGTGTATATATTTACACACCATACTTTGTAGGTGCTATCATTTTCATGCAAACCAATCAATATACACTAAATGGGATTTTTTTTATTATTAAAAACATGTAGCAGAATATATTTTGGCCAAAATTTATGAAGAAATTGGATTTTCTTTTTTTTTTTTTTTGTTGATTATGTTTTATAGCAGGGCTTTTTTTTCAGAATTTTCGTTTTTTTCTGTGTTTATATCGCAAAAAATGAAAAACCCATTGCAGATCAAATACCACCAAAGGAAAGATCTATTTGTGGGAAAAAAAACTAATATTAATGCTGAACTCCGGCCAAAGCAAATATTGTCGAAGTACAAGAGTCATGTGTATTCTTCCTTGATTCTTGGCTTGCTCTTTGTATTTCTTCCAGATCTCTGTGATTAACTTTGTCTCTGCAGAAATGTTCTATAACACAGACCAGTCGCTGCTGCTCTTTCTCCTTGTACAGGGTGACTGGTCTTGTCTCCGCCCCCTCCTGTAGTTTCCATTAAGAAGTCTGTAGTGGGTGGGGCCCGCTGGGCCCCTCTCACAGCTCTGCTCTCTGCATAGACTATGTACAGCAGTGACGAGGTCACTTACTGCTGCTTTTACAAGGAAATATCTGGGTTTGCAAAGGAAAATAGCACACAAGAGCTGGATTTATATTCTTTGTTGCTCTTAAAGTGTTACTAAACCCAGAACAGTAAAATCAGTCTGTATATGCAGTAAAGCATGCTTGTTATACTCACTGAGGAACCTAAGGGGTTAATCCTCTGCATTGTGTAAAAAGGCTGTTTGATCCTGTCTTCTCTGGCCCTTCTCTGGTTCAAATATCCACGTCTTGTCTGCTGATAAGACAGACTGAACCCATAGCCACATGCACATGCTCAGTTTAGTGTGTATTGCTAGAGAGGTTTTTTTTTTTTCTTGGGAGAATGCACGTGATCAGCACAGGGCCAATCAGCACTGTCCAGACAGAGGGTCAGGGGTTTTGCATCCTCCTAGAGCAGAAAGAAAACTCCTCCTACAAGCTTTAACCAGTGCTCTCATGGACACGGATAGAAGTCACAAGACTGCTCTAACTGCTGATGAGAAAAGGTATTTAGCAGTTTATATTTACTGAAATAATTGCATTTCCATGTTCTCTGTACTGTGGAAGACCGGATATAGCGAATGCAGGGTCCAGGGATACCAGATATAGTGAATGCAGGGTCCGGGGAGACCAGGTATAGTGAATGCAGGGTCCTGGGAGACCAGATATAGTGAATGCAGGGTCCAGGGATACCAGATATAGTGAATGCAGGGTCCGGGGAGACCAGGTATAGTGAATACAGGGTTCTGGGAGACCAGGTATAGTGAATGCAGGGTCCGGGGAGACCAGGTATAGTGAATGCAGGGTCCGGGGAGACCAGGTATAGTGAATGCAGGGTCCGGGGAGACCAGGTATAATGAATGCAGGGTCCGGGGAGACCAGGTATAATGAATGCAGGGTCCGGGGAGACCAGGTATAGTGAATGCAGGGTCCGGGGAGACCAGGTATAGTGAATGCAGGGTCCTGGGAGACCAGATATAGTGAATGCAGGGTCCGGGGAGACCAGATATAGTGAATGCAGGGTCCGGGGAGACCAGATATAGTGAATGCAGGGTCCTGGGTTTAGGAACACTTTAAGGAAGATATTTACACAAATGTTTTTGTGCCCAGAGTGCAGCTTTAAAGTTCTACTAAATCCTCATTTGTTTAAATTTAAAACACCTTGGCCAGACTAGCATATTACAATACTTGCTTTATTGTGATTCTTTTCCAGCCCTGTCCTTCTCCTTCTTCTGCATTGCTTCCCTGAACTTCCAGTCCGCCCCTGGCCATGAGTACTCTCACCCAATGCCACTGAACTGCCATCTCCAGCAATGTGACCCACCACAGCTCTGAGCTATGGATGTCAGGAGATACAAGCAGTTGGACATACAAATCCGTGGTACAGATCAACAAACGCATTCCGGGAATTTCATTTCTGCAGATGAACAGTTACAGTTTAACCATATCTGTTCACAATCATGCTACAGGACGCTCAGGCTGAATGTTCTAATCTGGTGGAAGATCTAATGGGTTTCCTCTTATGATTGCAGAGAATTTCTGAGAAGGTAAAAATAAAAAACTGAGGAGGTCAGAATAATGCCACAAATGCTGCAAATTAAAAGGCTTGTATACCTGGACTTCAGGGGAAGTGTGCGGTTTAGGGCTTCGGAGATGTTAATATACACTTTGAAGTGTATTTGGGAAAGAGAACTCAAATTGGTGCCATGTTCCCAACACTGTAAAATAGAGGTCACTGAGGTCATAGTACCTAACCCTCTTTTAGACAAAGGGACAGCTGGCCAACCATCATCCCAGTAACCTATAGTACCAGAGAGTCCATATTGACATGATAGCATCACAGAGTTGCTGCAGATCTGTCACCTGCACATCCATGATGTGAATCTCCCGTTCCACCACATCCCAAAGGTGCTCTATTGGATGGAGAACTGGTGACTGTGGAGACCATTGGAGTACAGGGAGCTCATTGTCATGTTCAAGGAACCAGTTGGAGATGATTTGAGCTTTGTGACACGGTGCATTATCCTGCTGGAAGGAGCCATCAGAAGATGGGGACACTGGAGTTATGAAGGGATGGACATGGTCACCTACAATACTCAGGTAGGCCGTGTTACTTAAACAATGCTCATTTGGTACTAAGGGGCCCAAAGTGTGCCAAGAAAATATCTCACACGCCATCCCCACCAGCCTGAACTGGTGATACAAGGCAGGATGGATCCATGCCACCACATTCTGAACCCATCATCTGAATGTTGCAGCTGAAATAGACTCATCAGACCAGGCAAGGTTTTTCCAATCTTCTATTGTCCAATTTTGGTGAGCCTGTGTGAATTGTAGCCTCCATTTCCTGTTCTTAGCAGACAGGAGTGGCACCCGATGTGGTTTTCTGCTGCTGTAGACCATCTGCTTCAAGGTTCGATGTGTTGTGCGTTCAGAGATGGTATTCTGCATACCTCGGTTATAACAAGTGATTATTCGAGTTACTGTTGCCTTTCTATCATCTCAAACCAGTCTGCCCATTCTCCTCTGACATCAACAATGGAATTTTCATCCACACAACTGCTGCTCTTTTTCGGACCATTCTCTGTAAACCCTAGAGATGGTTGCGCATGAAAATCCCAGTAGATCAGCAGTTTTTGAAATACTCAGACCAGCCTGTCTGGCACCAACAACCATGCCACATTCAAAGTCACTTAAATCCCCTTTCTTCCCCATTCTGATGCTCAGTTTGAACTTCAGCAAGTTGTCTTCACCACGTCTAGATGCCTACATGCATTGTGTTGCTACCATGTGATTGGATGATTGGCAGTTTGTGTTACCAAGCAATTGAACAGGTGTGCCTAAATAAAGAGGCCGGTGAGTGTATATGTACAGGTAAGATTATTATTATTATACAGGATTTATATAGCGCCAACAGTTTGCTCAGCGCTTTACAATATAACGGGAGACAATACAGCAACAATACAGTTCAATACAAGAGGGAAAGGAGGGCCCTGCTCCTTGGAGATACACAAGTATGGTATGTACTGTATGTACCCAGGGGTGTATTTACCACAAGGCAAACAAGGCACTTGCCTAGGGCGGCATTTTTTAAGAGGGGCAGCACCTTCACCCAAAAGAAGGCATGAAAGAAGGGACACATGCTTCATGGGAACCAAGTGGGATCCAAGAGAGGCTGTGGGATGCTTAATGGTGTATGTAGAGCCTGACTCTAATTCCTGGGGATGTCCAGAGATGAAGATGAATCTCTCTATCGCTGGGGTAGGGGGGTTGGGGTTTAGTGGAAGGCTCTCCCAGGTGGGGGGCAGGGGTGTTGCTGGTCAATGTCAGGCTTTCTCCACGAGAGGGGCTAGGGGGAGAGGGGTTGGTGTTGGTCAGTGTCCGTGGGGGCGGACGATTTTTGTGTTGCCTAGGGCAGCACAAATCCTAAATACACCAATGTATGTACCATGGGTAAGCTATACAGGTGTGGTATTGTATGTGCCACGGGTAAGCTATACAGGTGTGGTATTATATGTGCCACGGGTAAGCTATACAGGTGTGGTATTGTATGTGCCACGGGTAAGCTATACAGGTGTGGTATTGTATGTGCCACGGGTAAGCTATACAGGTTTGGTATTGTATGTGCCACGGGTAAGCTATATAGGTGTGGTATTGTATGTGCAACGGGTAAGCTATACAGGTGTGGTATTGTATGTGCCACGGGTAAGCTATACAGGTGTGGTATTGTATGTGCCACGGGTAAGCTATACAGGTGTGGTATTGTATGTGTCACGGGTAAGCTATACAGGTGTGGTATTGTATGTGTCACGGGTAAGAAATACAGGCAAGGTATATATGTACAGGTAAGATCAGGGGCGGACTGACCATTTGGAAACTCGGGCACTGCTTGAGGGCCGAGGGTCAGTAGGGGCCCCATGAGATGCCCCTGGTACCTTTTTCATAGGCTTTTTTGAGTTTGGGCAAGGACACATGGGCCCCATGATCCCCTATTGCCCGGGGGCCCCATGAGTTGTCAGTCCACCCCTGGGTAAGATATAAGGTATGGTACGTATGTGGTGGTGGTGTAAAATTCCAGATGATGATCTCTGTTCTGTCATCCAGTGAATAAAGGTACGTGACAATAATGACTTGTTTCTATGACACCATCAGATCTGTAAACTAATTATTAACGGTCAATCAACTGTCTATGGCATTCCAGTACCTATACCTAGTACAGAAAATCATCCAGGTCAGCAGGAGTCGGCCAAGTTAACCCTCCCTGTTCAACAGAAGCCGGTCTGATGAGTGGTCCTGCTGGAAAACCAACATTCCATCGGAGCTTAGTTAATGGCTGTGGCCAAATTCTGGCAGGGACAGTCCCCGCTGTCAGAGTAGAATAGCACAGTACAGGACATCCCCACATCAACATTGCTTGTGTGGATGCAGAAATCTGTCAGTTTTTTTACATTCGACCTGCTGCCTGAAAAAATAAAACAAAATACCACACATCTGTGTATAACCTGCTTTAATATACTTGCTACATTCTTTGTAGTAAAAGAGGAAAAAAAAGGAAAAAAGTGAGTAAGTTCCTGTTGTCTAATACAAATAGGCGGAGTTGGGAACCTGGGCACCGGACTCCCATCACTAGTGTTCCTACAG
Source organism: Staurois parvus (assembly GCF_062004578.1). Taxonomy (NCBI): domain Eukaryota; kingdom Metazoa; phylum Chordata; class Amphibia; order Anura; family Ranidae; genus Staurois; species Staurois parvus. The sequence goes on from NW_028318810.1 coordinate 233,417, forward strand.
ATGTCTGATGGACATTTCAACACAAACTGACAGATGGGACTTTAACACATCAAAATGAATTGCTTGCTGTGAGTTACTCGCCGCTCTCATTTCACTTTTTACGCCAAATATCACATTTTCCCCAGAACTCCATGCATGTCCTTGTGTCACAGCCAGTGAGGAAACATGTTTGAGCAATTTTCAAGGCTGATCTAAAATGAGGAAGCATATAAAAAAACAAACAAAAAACAAAACAAAACAAAAAAAGCACACACACATCAAAATTATGAGAATTGATAGCAGCCTGGCTAATCCTGTATTTCTGTGATTGCACAGAGGAAGGGACCTGCCAGAGAGAACGTTCTGGGTGAATGCACACACATTGGGATGGCCAAAAAAAAAATCAAAGGCAGTTGAGCCATGATTTTACCGCCTTACCTTAAAGGGAAGCTGAAGGGGGTTGTACAAATGCTTGCTACGGCCAAAATGATACTTCCACTGCATTTGGCAGGGAGTAACTGTCACTGACTATGACCCATTCAAGATTCAAGTAAACGCACATGGTTGAGGCGCAGTGGTGCAAGCATTTCAGGGTTGAAACATGCGGTAAGGAGGTGTCATATCCCCTCCACTGTCTGTCAGCCACTCTCTGAACAGCAATCCACTTTGGATTGCTTCTCAGAGAGGTGCCAATGGCTGCAGGGGTAAACAAGCCCCTACCAGGGGCGGACTGACCATTTGGAAACTCGGGCACTGCCCAAGGGCCCGGGGTCAGTAGGGGGCCCCATGAGATGCCCCTGGTACCTTTTTCATAGGCTTTTTTGAGTTTGGGCAAGGACACAGGGGCTCCATGATCCCCTATTGCCCAGGGGCCCCATGAGTTGTCAGTCCGCCCCTGGCCCCTACAGTTTATTTTACTGTCCTCCATTTATGTTTGTATGGGATTCATATTCTCCACAATTCTGTACATAAAACCACCAATGGTAACGTATAGCTTAAAGTGAATCTAAACCCCAGTACAAAAATGTAATATATCACAGCTTACCAATACTTGGATATGGTAGCTGCATTAGTTTTCTTTTTCAGACTTTTTGTTTTTTTTTTTAACTGGTGACCCTGCCAGTAACTCACTTTCTGTCCTAGAGTGACAATATTCACCATGCTTTATCTATGGAGAAACAGCATTGTAGCCTTAGGACAGTGTGTTAAGACTACAAAATACCCCTTCCTCTTCTAAGAACACAGAAGGGGAGGTGTTTTGTAGTCCACCCTGATAGCTGGTAACAATGCCACTGATAAACGTCAGCCCAGAGCATAGCAAGTTATCAGCTCACTAGATTTCTAGAAGGATCAATGGGCTTTTAAAAAAAAAAATGTTTTGCAGTTGTCAAACGGATATAACAAAAATATTTTAAAAAGTATATCTAAAAGGCCAAAAGAGAGCGAATAAGAGTTCATTGTTAGGGGTCACACGCTCTACTGCCCTAATTCACTGTTATCTTCAGAACCCACACAGGTACAGACCATGAGATGTGGATACATTTATGCCGGCCATAGGCATAAATCATGGTCTCCAAACTGCGGCCCGGGGGCCAGATGTGGCCCTTTGCTTACCTTTATCTAGCCCTCGGGCACTTTTCCTCTCACTGATACAAGACACTATTCCTTTGCTCCCACCAACAGTGGGGCATAATTACTGCTACTGACGCCAACAATGGGGAAGTATTCCTCCCACTGGCACCATTGATGGGGCACAATTTCCCTTCACTGACTCCAACGATGGGGCACTATTCCTCCCACTGACACCAACGATGGGGCACTATTCCTCCCACTGACTCCAACGATGGGGCACTATTCCTCCCACTGACTCCAACGATGGGGCACTATTCCTCCCACTGACTCCAACGATGGGGCACTATTCCTCCCACTGACTCCAACGATGGGGCACTATTCCTCCCACTGACTCCAACGATGGGGCACTATTCCTCCCACTGACTCCAGCAATGGGGCACTATTCCTCCCACTGACTCCAATGATGGGGCACTATTCCTCCCACTGACTCCAATGATGGGGCACTATTCCTCCCACTGACACCAATGATGGGGCACCATTCCCCCCGCTGACACCAATGATGGGGCACCATTCCTCCCGCTGACACCAATGATGGGGCACTATTCCTCCCACTGACTCCAATGATGGGGCACTATTCCTCCCACTGACACCAATGATGGGGCACCATTCCCCCCGCTGACACCAATGATGGGGCACCATTCCTCCCGCTGACACCAATGATGGGGCACTATTCCTCCCGCTGACACCAACAATTAGGCACTATTCCTCCCGCTGACACCAATGATGGGGCACTATTCCTCAGATTGACACCAATGATGGGGCACTATTCCTCAGATTGACACCACTGATAAGGTACTATTCCTCCAGCTGACACCAACAATTAGGCACTATTCCTCCCACTTACACCAATGAAGGGGTGCTATTCCTCCCACTAATAACAAAGATGCCTTGTTTACTCCCACTGATGCCGGGACAATTTCTACTCCCAGTGGCCACAGTCTGCCCCCCCAAAATTCTGATGGACAGTAAACTGGCCCTATGTTTAGAAAGTTTTGGAGACCCCTGCCTTAGAGGAAATGAAAAGTATAATTAGATGGCAGCACTGTTAGTTTTCTACTAGAAAGCTGGCATTTAACTGCTACAAACAAAACAGTTCCTTTCCTTCCCTCCAGTAAACTGGGGCCTGTGCTTCCCCCCTGTACTAACAGAGCCGCAGACCCGTCACCCTTCAAGTGAAAGCCACAAGGACGTGGATTCCCGAGACATCTCCCTAAGCAGGCATTGCAGCGGTTAATACAAGGTCAAATGCAATAAAACAGAGGAAGACAAACATTTGTCAGAGCAAACTAATCACATATGTGTCAGCAAGGTGTGGAGAGGTTACACATTAAACCCCGTCTGTGCCGCCTCTACAATGTGTTGGAATGGAAACACTTCTGGACAGCAGACAACTCCATCATGGATCCTCACCTTTCTCTAGCAGAATTAAAGAGGACCGGCCATGTAAAAGCTGAAACTTTAACACTGACGCCCAACAGGCAATGTGTAGTTTAGGTCTCTCAAGCACTACATACAGAGAAATAGGCTGACTCCCACTGTGGATCTCTCTATCTGGAAATTCTAGTTGCCTGACGGTCATGCTGACACAGAAAAGCCACCACAAATACACGTGTCACCCTGACAGTGGCCCGGGGCTGCTACTAGAAACCACAGGGCCCCATATGACCAACCTGACAGGGATCCCCCCCCCCCCCAAAAAAAAAACAAAACACACAAAACACAGTTTACTATGCTTCAGCTATGAATGAACACAGTGAGTGATCAGCACTGATCACTCATTGTGTTCATTCATGAAAGGAAGGACTTGGTAAATTTAAAATATTCACCAGACTCTTCCCCCACTCTCCATCCTGAAGGATCCTATTGTGTGCTTGAAACTGGCAGTGGGAAGGAGAGGAGGGAAGCCAGCTGCACTGCAGGGGTGGAGAAACACAGGGGGGCCTGAGCAGCAGGGGGAAATGTATGATGTATAGGGAGGGTGATGGGTGCGGCATGGGGCAATTACTGGAACTGATCCCCTGTATGGCTTTCTCTGCAGCAACTAACAGCCAGCGGGAGGGAGAGGTGAAGAGGCCAGCTTTCAGCTGCTGCAGAGAGAGCTATGCTGGCGACCGCTTCCAGTAATTGCCCCCCGTTGTGCCAATCACCCCCCCCACCCACATCTGATTCACCCAGGAGGACTGGTGGTACCCCCTTATCCATGGCCCTGCAGTGGCTTCAATACTTCTAAGTCACTGGCATTGAACAAGCATGCAGACCAGACTTAGGGTTAGAGACTCAACAAGTACAGAAGCCAGAGACAGCCAGGCAGGTAGCATTTCAAGAAGGAGGTCGCTGGCTGCCCCTGTACTTCCCTCACTATGGGTTTCCTTTACAGAAGAAACTCTAGCTCATATTTTACACGCAAAGAGAGAACAAAAAATATACACAGCATTGTTTTACCTGTTGTACCACTCTTACAAATATTAAAAAAATGGAGCATATGCGGTTCCTAATGAACAAAAGAGGCATAAGCCCCCTTGTAATTAGGAGTGATCAGTTCTCCGTTTTGCTGTGTCTATGACAGGCAGCACTGAAAGCAGGAGCTGCATGCTGTGATCTCTCTGCTGCACTCCCCTCCCCTACTTGGGTTAGAGAAGGAGGGAAAAGGGTTATTCACCCTGAAGGCTCTGCTTGTGTAGTGTGATCATGAGCAGAGTAAGGGATGTGAGCAGTCTACTGACAGCTCACATCGCTTATGACAGATTACACCTTCTGGGAATCTGCGGTGGTTTTCTATATGGAAAACTCCCACATTTCCTGTTAAATAAAGACAGGCCTGCGCTAGTTTCTATATATTTAAAAAAAACAACACATTTCCAAGTGAGGAATCTTGGTTGCCACATATTTTCCAGGACACTGCAAAAACAATGGTAGATGTTCTGCATTCCAGACAAGAATTGTGTGAGGAGGATCAGGGATCACGGTCTAGGTGTCTGCTAAAGAAAGGGCTGCCCAATGGCCAATATTTTACAGCAGCTCTGACATGAGTCTGTTGACAAAACCATAAACTTGGGTGGAGATTTTATCAATTACAGGCAGATATGACATGTAGAATAAATGAATTAATCAATCAGCACGGAATGTACATTAAAGCTGACGTTTTGGTATGACGATATTTACATTGCTACACTGGTCCTGCTTGGACCAAAGTCAGTTTGTGCTGTATCTGTGGGATCCACATGGAAGCTGGAAATCACTGTATTTATTATTATTATTATTATTATTATTATACAGTATTTATAAAGCGCCAATAGTTCGCTCAGCACTGTACATTACAAAGGGAGACAGAACATGTGACAGAACAATACCAATACAATGCAAAACATGAGGGGATCGAGGGCCCTGCTCTTTCGAGCTTACAATCTAGGAGGGAGGGGATGGTGGCACAGGAGGAGAAAGCTGTGGGGGATGGAGTGGTAGGAAGAGTGGAGGAGGTCGGCAAGTTAGCAGGGGGTGGGGTAGGCTTCCCTGAAGAGATGGGTTTTCAGGGTGCGCCTAAAGGAGAGGAGAGTAGGTGATAATCTGATGGGTTGGGGCAGGGAGTTCCAGAGGATAGGTGACACCCTGGAGAAGTCCTGGAGGCGGGCATGGGAGAAGGAGACCAGGGAACTAGAGAGAAGGAGGTCTTGTGAGGAGCGGAGTGTGCGTGCTGGGCGGTACTTGGATATTAGGTCAGTGATGTAGTTCGGGGCAGTGTGGTGGACAGCTTTGTACGTCAGTGTTAGGATTTTGAATTTGATCCGTTGCGCAATCGGAAGCCAGTGGAGGGATTGGCAGAGGGGGGTGGCGGAAACGAAGCGGTTGGAAAGGTGAATGAGTCTGGCAGCCATATTCAGGATCGACTGAAGCGGGGATAGCCAGCGGCGAGGCAGGCCAGTGAGGAGGGAGTTGCAGTAGTTGAGTCGTGATATGATGAGGGAGTGGATGAGCTGTTTAGTGGTTTCTGGGGTTAGGAACGTGCGGATTTTGGCGATGTTGCGGAGGTGGAGTCTGCACGAGTTAAAGATTGGACTTGGGGCTGGAAGGATAGGTTGGAGTCCAGAATGACACCGAGTACTCCGGCCTGCGGGGCGGGTTTGATGGTAGCGTTGTTGGATGTGATGGAGAAGTCAATGGGGGGTGGTGTCCGGGCTGGGGGGAAGACAAACTCGGTTTTGGAGAGGTTCAGTTTTTAGGCACTGCTACTACAATGATCACTGCCTAGCTTCCAAGTCCTGTGCCAAGCAGCTACCCTACTGCTTACTGATCACAGGAGGTCGCTCACTCAGCTGGGGAATCCAAAAAAACTGTACTAGTTCAAACAAACAAAAGGCAGCCAATGCGTTTCAGGGGCAGAAGCATTCCCCTTTCTCAGCGCTACAGACAAGAATACAAATTTAAAACACAAAAATGAACCAAAATACATAGGAATATACAACTAACCCCTAGAAGGGATTTCAATAAAACAGTGGCAACATAAAGCATTAAGTAGGTTAAAAAAATTATAGAGACTGTAGTCTATACAAAAGTAGGTCTATCATTTTTAATTGTTTTTGCTGCCACCATTTTATCTCCCGATAAATGCTGTGCAAATTGCACCATTATCTCAATACCGATCACTTATTGGTGTCAGGGGCTGCAAAACGTACAGTGCGGAGCTTGAAACCTAGACACTGATCTTCATCACAACCCAAGGAGATGGTGGAGATCCTTTAAGGTGCAGAAATTGCCAGCCTAATATTCAGCTCGCCTACAGTCACACCACCATCATACTACTGGATGATAACAATGTAACATTTACATAACAAGACACTTATTCAAGAGTCTCTTCTAGTATGGCATTGGTAAAATGTTGGGTTCAATTCAGGGGATATTATATAATAATAATAATAATACACACTCTGCAGGCTCTGGGCACAGATGGGATCAAAGGTGGCTTTCAGACTGGGTTACAGTACACATGGAGTGTGGGGTCTTGAGCTGGGGTCTCCAAACAAGGGGCCACTTTACCGTCCTTAAGAGTTAAAAGGGTGGGCCGGACTGTGGCCAGTGGGAGTAGAAAATGCCCCAACATCAGTGGGAATAAATAATGCCTCAGGCTTGGTTGTCAGTGGGAGTAATTTCAAAATGTCTGTGGTCAGTAGAAGGAGGAATACTGCCCATCATTGGCACTGGTACTAGTACCCCATTGCTTGTACTGCTGGAAAGAATAGTGATAATTGTTCTTATTCATGTATTCATGGAAGGAATAGTGCCCCATCGTTAGTGCCAGTGGAAGAAATAGTGCCCCATCACTGGTGCCAGTGGAAGGAATAGTGCCCCATCACTGGTGCCAGTGGAAGGAATAGTGCCCCATCACTGGTGCCAGTGGAAGGAATAGTTCCCCATCACTGGTGCCAGTGGAAGGAATAGTTCCCCATCACTGGTGCCAGTGGAAGGAATAGTTCCCCATCACTGGTGCCAGTGGAAGGAATAGTTCCCCATCACTGGTGCCAGTGGAAGGAATAGTTCCCATCACTGGTGCCAGTGGGAGGAATAGTGCCCCATCACTGGTGCCAGTGGAAGGAGTAGTGTCCCAGCATTGGTGACAGTGGAAGGAGTAGTGTCCCATCATTGGTGACAGTGGAAGGAATAGTGCCCCATCATTGGTGACAGTGGAAGGAGTAGTGTCCCATCATGGGTGACAGTGGAAGGAATAGTGCTTCATATCAGTGGGAGGAATAGTGTCCCAAGGACCAAATACAGGCAGGCATCTAACCCACAGGTCACAGTTTGGAGACCACTGGTCTACAGAAACAAAACTGGATATGTACAGAAACCAGAAGTGTTCATTATAAAGCTAAAGCTGCCCAAAGATGAATTGTATTCTGACCGCGGGACTTCTTTGCTGCAGCCGATGCTCAACAATAGTTTTCCTTCAGTCCCATTCGACAGAAATTGATCGTTAGATCGACTTCTGTCAAGAGGGAATGGCCATAGATGAACTGAAATTCGAACAGTCTTTGCTGAACCAGGCCGAACTTCGATCCATCTTTGGCCAGATTTAATACAGTGACAGGCACCTACCTGTCCTCTGCAGAGACACATTTCTAGACAAATATTATGCAGAGGTCACCCAGAGAACTCTGTCTGCATGTGATGTATAATACCTTTCTAGGGAAGTTTACTTCCCCAGAGACACCGGTGTACACAGACTAGGCAATGTATACATGCAGCCCCCAGGCCCATCCATAAACACACTGACTGCTCCATATACAGTCTGAATTTACTTTGGTTCCACAGCTAAAACAGAGAAATCTACCTACCCTTACAACATTGGCTCAGGCTTTCCTGAGGACCCCATGAAGACACGGATCTACTAAGACTGATGTCAGATTGGGGAATCTTCCTACCCTTACAACATTGGTTCAGGCTTTCCTGTGGGCCCCATGAAGACACAGATCTACTAAGACTGCTGTCAGATGGGGGAATCTGCCGCCTCCTTCCACTTACCACTCTACAGAATTGCTCCCTCTCTGGCCTCAAATCTGAATCATTATACTTTTTCTTCTTTTTTCGAATGTGTGGATGGGGAAATCGGCACACTTTTTTTTTTCAACCTGCTGCTTGAACAAAAAACACAAAAAAACAAATTGCATGGCTTAGCCCCTAAATTTGACCACCCACTTTACAATCTAATTGTACATTCTCCCCATCTCCAAAGAAGTACAGGAACTAATTATTCTCTCATCCAAGAAGAGAACTGAAAAGCCAATCATCCTTCTAGAGATAGCAGGAAGTGTGCATAGTACAGCGCTAGATTTCTGATCAATAGGTCATTTTTTTGCACTTAAAGAACAGACATAACAGACCAAAAAAATGTAATAGGGATTGTATACTCTGAATGTGTGGCCAGCCATACACATTAAATTTTCAATGGAAAACGATTGTTCGATTTCCTCCCTGGATTTGGCTGACAGCAGCAAGAGCCAATGGTTCCTGTTGCTCTCAGTGTGTCATGTGAGAGCAGGAGAGAGAGAGCAGTGCGGTTTCAGATGGGCACAGTGCTGGATTGAGAGAAGACTCAGATAATTAGTTGCATCATTTTGTAAAGCACTGTGCAAACTGTTGGCGCTCTATAAATCCTGTATTATAATAATAATAATAATTATTATTATTATTATACAGGGTTTATAGAGCGCTAACAGTTTGCTCAGCGCTTTACAATATAACGGGAGACAATACAGCAACAATACAGTTCAATACAAGAGGGATAGGAGGGCCTGATCCTTGGAGCTTACAATCTAGTAATAATAAAGTGTTGGTAAACCCAGGACCCTGCATTCACTATATCCGCTCTCCCCGGGCCCTGCATTCACTATATCTGGTCTCCCCGGACCCTGCATTCACTATATCTGGTCTCCCAGGACCCTGCATGCACTATATCTGGTCTCCCCGGACCCTGCATTCACTATATCTGGTCTCCCCGGACCCTGCATTCACTATATCTGGTCTCCCCCGGACCCTGCATTCACTATATCTGGTCTCCCTGGACCTTGCATTCACTATATCCGGTCTCCCTGGACCCTGCATTCACTATATCTGGTCTCCCACAGTACACACAACATGGAAATGCAATTATTTTAGTAAATATAAACTGCTAAATACCTTTTCTCATTAGATGTTAGAGCAGTCTTGTGACTTCTATCAGTGTCCAGCTGAGCACTGATTAAAGCTTGTAGGAAGAGTTTTCTTTCTGCTCTATGAGGATGCAAAACCCCTAACTTCTGTCTGCACAGCGCTGATTGGCCCTGGCTGATCACATGCACTCTCCCAAGAAGAAAAAAAAAAAACTCTCTAGCAATACACACCAAACTGAGCATGTGCTCCCTTCCCTCCAATTAGCTCTCAGATCTCTCCTCACTGAGCTCTGCAGTGTGTAATTTCAGCTCTCCGCCCACTTTTTTCTGACAGCTCACACAAGCTTTAAAAATTCTGGACTTTTAACAGATGTAGAGAACAGAGGACTGCAGATAGGCAGGTACCAGTCACTTCACCAGGTATATGTAAGGGTTTCCAACCACTTTAACTAAATATGTATAGTTTGTGTACATTTAGAAGTAAATTGTACATGGAGAATGAGATTTGTAAGTGTATTCTAGTATCCTGCACTAGATCCAGAATATCCACCAAAACCCCAACTACTAACGTACATATACAATTTACTTATAAATTATGCAATATACATTTAAATAAAATTTGGATGTATTTTTCTTTTGTCGATTTCAACAGGTGCAAAACAATACAACTTTACAATTGAAAAAATAACAGAAAAAAATAATAATAATAATTATAATAATATAAAATTAGTTTGGTTATTAAAATATTTAAAATAAATAAAAAAATTATAAAATTATGTAAACTTGAGTTATTCACTATAGTATAAAAAATACACTTGTTTTTCATACGAAACGTTTGGAGCCAGTGATGTCATCATCAAATATTCTGGTGGCATATACTGGCATTTTTTCAGAAAGAAGTACAAATGTTCAATATACGCTCTGATCACATATGGCTTGCTTTAAGTCCCCATTTACTCCATGCAAGTAGGACAACAAGAGGATTACCAATATTTTTTATGGGGATGTGTTTTTCTTCTGGGCATCTTGAAAAATAGTACAGGCGCTTTTTTTTGGTGTGACAATGAGTGTTTATTACCCTTTTGACTTTAATGGGAGTGCATGAAAAATGCAAGTGTGTACATAACCTTTAAGGAAGACACATTGAAAAGTGGTAGAACAGGTAGAGATCTCCTTTCTTTAGGTGGAGAAAACAGGCTGAACACTCAGGATATACAAGTCATGGGACAGGTCAGAAATCCTTTTCCAGTAGCTAAAGATCCCCCCTGTGATTAATGGCTCCAGCAGTGTCTCCCCTCCCCCTCCATTGATATACTGTAAACACATATAATTGGCCAAGCTGAGTGTTCATGTCTATCACTTGCATTACCATAGCACCCTCCCCCTGTAATAATTCACTCTGTTGTCACCCTGTGGAGATCCTCCAGCAAGTAGTTACAGAAACAAGAGTGTTTTTTTTTTTTTTTTAAAAAGGTTTAACCCCCAAGAATTAAAGTTGTAAGAATCTCTGTCAGTAGTCTGTCCCCAAAAAACAATGACTCGACTTCGTCGCCTCATCTCCCGTGGGACCAAAAGGGGTTTCCAGCATGGCAGGAGTTGGGGACCTCTACTGCACCATGCAAGCAGTGGTGCCAAGCCCTACAGCAAACTTTCTCAAACCTTTTACCCCATATAAACCCTTAAAATGATTTTCAGGTATATGGTCCAGGTGGTCGGGGGAACGAAAGTCCGTCCCCAACCCGGGTGGTTGGGGGGGGGAGACGATCGTCCCCGACCCCAGTGGCCGGGGGGGAACAAACGTCCCCGACCCCAGTGGTCGGGGGGGAACAAACGTCCCCGACCCCAGTGGTCGGGGGGGAGAAAACGTCCCCGACCCCAGTGGTCGGGGGGGAGAAAACGTCCCCGACCCCAGTGGTCGCGGGGGAGAAAACGTCCCCGACCCCAGTGGTCGCGGGGGAGAAAACGTCCCCGAATCCAGTGGTCGGGGGGTGTGGTCTGGGGGAAAGAGCGTCCCCGACCCGGGTGGTCTGGGGGAAAGAGCGTCCCCGACCCGGGTGGTCTGGGGGAAAGAGCGTCCCCGACCCGGGTGGTCTGGGGGAAAGAGCGTCCCCGACCCGGGTGGTCTGGGGGAAAGAGCGTCCCCGACCCGGGTGGTCTGGGGGAAAGAGCGTCCCCGACCCGGGTGGTCTGGGGGAAAGAGCGTCCCCGACCCGGGTGGTCTGGGGGAAAGAATAGCTGCCCTAAAGACTGTCTGTGTACCTGCTAAAAACGTAATGAAGTATAATCATGTTTATGAATTCCATCTTAGAATACTTTTACAATGTCATGTAACACAAATGACCTCAGGAATTTACAAACAGTTTCAGGCGTGATATCACTGCTTCTCAGGTAAGGCCCTATTGTTCTGGTACAAAATCTGATACTTCACACCGAAACTTCCCAAGGTCCAGGTCAGCCTTTTACTGGAAAGTTTCCCCCTTCAGAGACCCTGCCCACAAACCCAGTCCTGGTCAGTGACTAACAAAAGCAAATACTGAGCAATGTAAAGTTTTGCACCATGGAAGAATAAACAGAGTTTAAAAAAAAACAAAAAAAAACGTATATACAGTATATATATATATATATAGTCTGACAACTGAAAATCGTAAAGATGGATTGCAAGGGAAAAAATGTTTCCCAACCCACCAGCTTGTCATTTTTAATAAAAACAAATAAAAAAAAATGTAAAAAAAAAAAACCCCCTCCTTTACTTACCTTAATCCACCATCATGTGACCATCTGCAGCATCTCTTCTGGTGATGGCCCCCGGAGACCTCCATGCAGTCTTGTTGGTGCCCCTCGCGTTGCGGCATAACACTGCAGGACACTTAAGTCTGTTTTGGCAGCCAGTGGACAAGGTCTACATCACCAAGAATGCGGAATGTTCAAAAAGGACGTTCCCATGCTATGGACCAGAAGAATGAAGATGAGGCCCACAACACAACTATGGTTTTAGGTAAGAAATGAGGACTTTTATCAGGTTTTTAAAAAAAATAAAAATATTGATTTGCTAGAGGTGGGTGGAATGTGATGGGAAGATCAGGTTTTATTGCTCAGAGTTAAGTAGACCTATGGCCAGGCTATGGAATTCAACTATATACATATTCTTTACAAGTCTTAAAACAGACGTAAACCGCCACAACACAAGAAAAACGTTGGGTCCCCCAGGAGCTTATTGCCATAATATGCTACTGAAAGGCCAATCAGCCTTCCAGAGATGGAAGATATTATGGAAGACTTACCCAACGAGTGATCCCCGCCAGCGCTGCAATTTCCACTCTTCCCTTAGTCTTGGGTGCTTTCATCTCCCAGGCTTTTTCTGGGTTCAGAGTCTTTGGCCTCTTGAGTGGCTGGGCCAAGATGACATACAGTTGCAAGAAAAAGTATGTGAACCCCTTGGGATTACGTGAAGTTTTGCATGAATTGGGCATAAAATGTGCTCTGAACGTCATCTAAGTTACAACAATAGAAAAACACATTCTGCTGAACATAATACTACACAAACATTAGATGTTGCCATGGTTTAATTGCACATAACATGTAAACATTCACAGTGCAGGGAGGAAAAAGTATGTGAGGCCCTAGCTTAATGACTTCTCCCAGAGCTAATTGGAGCCAGGAGTGAGCCAACCTTGACTCCAATCAGTGTGATGATATTGGATGTGTTGCTGACAGCTGTCCTGGTCCTAAAAAACACACACCTGTTTTGGGTTTACTGGTTTCAAGAAGCACTGTATGATGTGAACCATGCCTTGCAGAAAAGAGCTCTCAGAAGACTTACGATCAAGAATTGTTGACTTGCATGAAGCTGGAAAGGGTTACAAAAGTATCTCCAAAAGCCTTGATGTTCATGTGTCCACGGTAAGACAGACTGTCTACAAATGGATAAAGTTTAGCACTGTTGCTACTCTCCCTAGGCGTGGTCGTCCTGTAAAAATGACTGCAAGAGCACAGCGCAGAATGCTGCATGAGGTAAAGAAGAATCCCAGAGTGTCAGCCAAAGACCTACAGAAATCTCTGGCACATGCTAACATTTTTGTTGACACATCTACAATAAGGAAAACATTAAACAAGAATGGAGTACATGGGAGGACACCACGGAGGAAGCCATTGCTGTCCAAAAAGAATATTGCAGCACGTTTGAAGTTTGCAAAAGAGCACCTGGATGTTCCACAGCACTACTGGCAAAATATACTGTGGACAGATGAAACCAAGATTGAGTTGTTTGGGAAGAACACATAACACTATGTGTGGAGAAAAAAAGGCACAGCACACAAACATCAAACCTCATCCCCACTGTGAAACATGGCGGAGGGAGCATCATGGTTTGGGGCTGCTTTGCTGCCTCAGGGCCTGGACGGATTGTTGTCATTGATGGGAAAATGAATTCCAGAGTTTATCAAGACATTTTGCAGGAAAACGTACGACCATCTGTCCGCCAACTGAAGCTCCGCAGAGGATGGGTAATGCAACAGGACAATGACCCAAAGCATACAAGTAATTCAACAAAACAATGGCTGCAACAGCACAGAATACGCCTTCTGGAGTGGCCCAGTCAGAGTCCTGACCTCAACCCGATTGAAATGTTGTGGCGTGACCTTAAGAGAGCGATTCACACCAGACATCCCAAGAATATTGCTACACTGAAACAGTTTTGTGAAGAGGAGTGGTCCAAAATTACTCCAGATCGTTCTGCAGGTCTGACCTGCAACTACAGGAAACGTTTGGTTGCTGTTATTGCTGCCAAAGGAGGGTCAACCAGTTATTAAGTCCAAAGGTTCACATACTTTTTCCTCCCTGCACTGTGAATGTTTACATGTTATGTGCAATTAAACCATGGCAACATCTAATGTTTGTGTAGTATTATTTTCAGCAGACTGTGTTCTTCTATTGTTGTGACTTAGGTGATGTTCAGAGCACATTTTATGCCCAATTCATGCAAAACTCCACGTAATCCCAAGGGGTTCACATACTTTTTCTTGCAACTGTAACTCCCGTGCACAGAACTTACTTTGTCCCAGTACAGAACCATGCAAAGACTGTACATGAAGTTGCGTATATGTGTGGTGGCTTGGGGAAAAAAAAAAATTCTGCCAGGCAGAAAGAAGCATCTATTACACCAAGAGACATACAAATCCTCCTCTGTGATAAAGGCAATCCTGTCAGTATTTAGATGATTTCTATTTTAACTGACCTCAGTAGCTGCAAACACTGCAGAACAATTAATCTTCAATGTTTACAAGAGATCTGGTAAAGGTCTGGTCTCAGCACTCTGCTCTCTCCCCTCTTCCTGCTCAGTGGTTACATTACAAACTAAAAGCCTGACATGGTGAAATGTCTCCAGCACACCAAAGTTTCTCAGACGAGTCCAAAGCTTTATCTAGTGGTCACATGGTACATACAAAAGGCCTTTGTATGTACCATGTGACCACCAACATTTTTCTTGTGTTATGGCGGTTTAAGACTTGTAAAGAATATGTATATAGTTGAATTCCATAGCCTGGACATAGGTCTACTTAACTCCGAGCAATAAAAAAAAACCTGATCTTCCCATCACATTCCACCCACCTCTAGCTAATCAAAATGTATATATTTTTTAAAAAAACCTAATAACATTCCTTATTTCTTACCTACAACCATAGTTGTGTTTTGGGCCGCATCTTACTTCTTCATCCATAGCATGGGAACGTCCTTTTTAAAAATTCCACTTTCTTGGTGTGCTGGTGACATTTTTTTGCATTGAGGGTCGACTGCATGGTTCCCATCCTGTGGTCACTGCAGCACCGTCCAACACAGCCACCTTCAGGAACCTGTACGCCGGGAGTATTGCGAATGGACTGTTGGCAGCTGGGTGCAAATAGCTCTTCTGAGAGAAAGGATGGATGGAGGATTAATGAAAGGGATTGAAGATGAATTACTCCACAGGTACTGAAAATACAGAGGTGAGTGAAATCTTGTTTGAAAGCATTTTTAATTGTTTTTGATGAGAATCTGTAAATACAGTTGTGCTCAAAAGTTTGCATACCCTGGCAGAAATAGTGAATTTTTGACATTGATATTGAAAATATGACTGATCATGCCACAAAATGCTCTTTTATTGAAGGATGATGATCATAGGAAGCCATTTATTATCAAATAGTTGTCTGGCTCCTTTTTAAATCATAATAACACCAGAAATCACCCAAATGGCCATGATCAAAAGTTTCCCTCCCCTGGAATGTTTGGCCTTGGTACAGACACACAAGGTGACACACGGGTTACAATGCCAATTAGAGGTTAATGTCCCACATCTGTGGCTTTTTAAATTGCAATTAGTGTCAGTGTATAAATAGTCAATGAGTTTGTTAGCTCTTACATGGAAGCACTGACTAGGCTAGATACTGAGCCATGGGGATCAGAAAAGAACTGTCAAAAGTCCTGCGTAACAAGGTAATGGAACTTTATAAAGATGGAAAAGGACATAAAAAGATGTCCAAAGCCTTGAATATCATGGCCATTTGGGTGATTTCTGTTATCATTATGATTTAAAAAGGAGCCAGACAACTATTTGATAATAAATGGCTTCATATGATCATCATCTTTCAATAAAAGAGCATTTTGTGGCATGATCAGTCATATTTTCAATATTAATGCCAAAATGTCACAATTTCTGCCAGGGTATGCAAACTTTTGAGCACAACTGTAGTTCAATGTCCAGAGCCCGGCCATACTTCTATTTTACGGCCCAACTCCCTGTTTTGCACGGGAGTCGGGAAGCGTTGAAGCCTTTTGTCACGGCAGTCACTTTGGGTGGGGGACCCATGGAACACAGCCCCCTTTGGAGAGGTGGGGAGACCCCTGTCTCAGCTCCCCATATCCCTCTTATTTGTAAGTCACCCTGTGCCTGTTAGGGGTACAGGGTGAAATGTCCTGCTATTGAGTAGACATGTATAGGTGGGGTGTGGGGGTTGTTCATTGTTTAATGCCATGTGGTTGTCCCATTGTTCTATTGTGTGTCTTGCTTGGGAGCAAACTATTATGAGTTGTATGTGTTTGTGTATTGGCTTGATGAGGGGGTGTCTGCTGATGTCTCTGGTTGCTAGATTTTGTTTGCCACACCCTGTGTCCATATGCAGGGAGGTGGGTTGTTCCCTTGAATGTATATATCTTGTGTCTGTGTTAAAATAAAGCAGTCCATGTCCTGCTTTAACACAAGTCTGGTGCTGTCTCATATGGTCAGCGGTGGTGTCCATGGATCTGTGTTCGGACAGGGAAGCGGGAGCCTAACGGAAATACCCTAGTGCAGTCGGGGTCCGGTTCCGTTACACCTTTGTCTAGGTTTTATATATCAGTTGTAATTGGAGGAAGACCTCTTACCTCTTGTCTACTTGATGGGCATCATGATAGGAAAGAAAGGGCTGGAGTTTGGCTTTAAAACAAAGATCAGTAGCCCCTTTCACCCAACAAAGGATCCTATTGGTCTAGATGCAAGTATCTTTTTTTACTTGGCTACTAAAAGCGGTCACTTTGGCAATACTGATTGCCTTTGCTAGTTGTAGATCATCAATACATGTAGAAATCTGGTGATGTATATTACAGCTGGCAGCCCAATGATGTCACCCTGCAGAGCGTATACTGAGAAATCCACAATATAAAAACCAGCACAAGGAAAGGAACGTCTGATAGCATGCCCTGCTCTCTAGAACTGGAAACATATCATTAGAGTGGAGACACCAGTTCCACCCAGTCTGTTCCTATCCCACCTGCTGTTACAGTCCAGACCACAAGTACAGAACTGGCCAACGTCTCTCTGGTCTGTGTACATTCCAGAACTTTACTACCAATCAGCTTGTCTGGTAGGAGACACTTCGGCAGCCAGTGACACGGCTCTGTACAATAAATGAGCTTACTAAAGAGGAGAGTCCAAAAGACCATCATAAGAAGGGGCAGCCAATCAGAAATCAGCTTCCAGCTGCCACAACATAAAGTATATTTCTGATTGGTTTTAATGGACAGCTTTGCCTTTCCTTTCTTCAGTTTTTACAATTCTGAGGCTTTTAGGAAATATTCCAAAAGTTGGGGCGCTGTGTAAAATCTACATAAAAGGTGAATGCAAATTTATTACAGATTACAGAGCCGTCAATTTACGCAGCGCTTTACATATATATTGTACATTCACATCAGTCCCTAACCCTCAAGGGACGTACAATCTAAGGTCCCTAACTCACATTCATTTAGAAATGTGATTTCCTAAGGTCCCTAACTCACATTTCCTTTAGATTTACCTTCAACTATGTAGTGCAAGCGTCTGCCTAATTGGATACAATTGAAAGAGATGTTAGGTTTGACCTCCTATTATACGGTTTTTGGTAAATCTAAAGCAAAATTCTCAGGAAAATTGTATAATGTATGGCCAGCCTATCTCACATTCATACACATACATACTAGGGCCAACTTAGACAGGAGCCAATTAACCTACCAGCAAGTCTTTGGAGTGTGGGAGGAAACCGGAGTATCCGGAGGAAACCGGAGTATCCGGAGAAAACCCACGCAGGCACAGGGAGAACATGCAAACTCCCTGCAGGTAGTGCCAAGGTTGGGATTCAAACCAATGACCCCAGTGCTGCCAGGCAAAAAGGGCTAACCACTTAACTCTGTGCTGCCAAATCTCAAAAACTCAGATTTTATTCACCATAGAAAACATATCAAATGTTTAAAAATTGAGAAAATGTACCATTTTAGGGAAAAATTAAGTACATTTTGAAATTGATGGTAGCAACACATCTCAAAAAATGTAGGGACAGAGCAACAAAAAGCTGGCAAAGTAAGTGGCATCAACAAGGAAATGTGAGAACATTTTGCAGCTAATTAGGTTAAAGTGTTACTAAACCCCCAACAGTACAATCAGTCTGTATATGCAGTAAACCATGCTTGTTATACTCACTGTGGAACATAAGGGGTTAGCCCTCTCCAATGTATAAAAAGGCTGTTTGATCCTGTCTTCTCTGATCTCCCCCTTCTTCTACTGTCCCCAATCCATCTGCTGACAGTACAGAGCTTCAGGAGTCACGGTGCACATGCCCAGTTTAGTGTGTATTGGTAGAGAGTTTTTATTTTTGGCAGGGTGCATGTGATCAGCACAGGGCCAATCAGACAAATCAGTCTGTATATGCAGTAAAATATGCTTGGAATACTCACTGTGGAACATAAGGGGTTAACCCTCTGCAATGCGTAAATGACTGTTTGATCCTGTCTTCTCTGATCCCCCCTTCTTCTACTGTCCCCAATCCATCTGCTGACAGTACAGAGCTTCAGGAGTCACTGTGCACATGCCTAGTTTAGTGTGCATTGGTAGACAATTTTTATTTTTGGCAGGGTGCATGTGATCAGCACAGGGCCAATCAGTACTCCTTAGACAGAGGGTCAGAGGTCATACAGCCTCATAGGACAGTCAGAGGAGATTGAAAACTCCTCCTACAAGCCTTAACCTGTGCTCTGCTGGACATTGGTAGACGTCACAAGACTGCTATATACAGCTGATGAGAAAAGGTATTGAGCAGTTTATATTTAATAAAATAATTGCATTTCCATGTTCTGTGTACTGTGGGAGACCAGATATAGTGAATCCAGAAAACCACACACATCTGTATAAACACACACATCTGGCACTCTTGGTCCCAGCTGGTTATACTATATGGATTATGTCGCTCTTGAACGCTAATTTCTATGACATTCCTTAACAACTTTGAAGGCCAGATGGATGGAGGGCTGCCATGCTGTCCCTTTCCAAGATGTGCCCAACTATTGGAAATGTATGTCATAGGAGGGACCGCATCTTATCTAACGGCGGTGTAGACTTGCATGCCAACTACTATTTCCAGCAGTATATATCCAGTTATGAACAAGTGGGCTTCACCATTGACTGTAATCCAACAGAGCAAGATTTACTGCGATTGACCAGTTGCCAATTACCGGACGTGCTCCAGCGCCCGCCCAAGGGGACTACCCATGTTGTGGATACACGCTCAACTAAGTAACCACTGCTGTAGTCTCATGTGTCCTGAGGAAGTGCAACAGAAATGCGTTGCCTGAGGACTCACCACCACCATGATGACTGCTGTAGATAACACACTATTAATGTTTTGACATATATATTGCTATTATGTGCTAGAGTGAGTCAGCAGTAGGAAGCACTGGAATTTATATTGAGCAATTTTATACTTTTAATGTTCTGGTGTACAAATAAAAGTAGTACTTTTATATAAATGTGTGGGTTCCCCTTTAATACCAGTAAAGTCCTACATTTTGTGTTTTCTTGATATACATTTGTTATATATGGATGAGGCAATAGAGTGGTTTAAATCAGTGTCTACCAGATAGAGTGAATGCAGGGTCCTGGGTGTAGTAACACTTCAACACCTATTCAATGCGCTTCCGTGCAACTTGAAAAAAAAAAAGGTGCAAGCGCTTCCTTTGGTGCCTTTTTGGTCCCATTGACTTCAACGGGAGCGCATGAAAAATGTAAACACACAAGTGTGAACCTAACCTTAGATATTTCCGTAAATACGATTGAATTTAAAAAAGTACGTCAAGCCAACCAATCAGAAGTCAGTTCTCTTTCGCTTTATTACCCAACATTATTGAGAACTTTGGGCAATTTTTGGAGGCAACGGATTCAGATTTTAGGATGATGTGAGCGCCCCTGGATGTACAGCAAAGAAGAAAAGAAAGACCTCGGTGGCTATTGAGGAATGACAACTGGCTAGGCATGCTTGGAATTGTAGTTCCAGGCTTGACGTTCCTCAACAGGTACAGACCCAAAGACTGATTCAGCCGTAAGGGATTTCATCTTTGCTCAAACCCACATCAGAGAGTCCTTTCACGAAGGTTTAGCACGACGCTACAGATCATGTCGGCGCTACACCAAGACAGCAAAGGACTAACCTAACAGACTTGACCAGCCGATGCTTCTTGATGTCCTCCTCGCTGAAGGAGAAATGCATGCTGGACTTCCTTCAGTTCTCTTTCGCTTTATTACCCAACATTATTGAGAACTTTGGGCAACTTTTGGAGGCATCGGATTCAGATTTTAGGATGACATGTGTGCCCCTGGATGTACAGCAAAGAAGAAATGAAAGACCTCTGTGGCTATTGAGGAACGACAACTGGCTAGACATGCTTGGAGTTGTAGTTCCAGGCTTGACGTTCCTCAACAGGTACAGACCCAAAGACTAATTCAACCGTAAGGGATTTCATCTTTGCTCAAACCCACGTCAGAGAGTCCTTTCATGAAGGTTTAGCACGACGCTACAGATCATGTTGGCGCTACACCAAGACAGCAAAGGACTAACCTAACAGACTTGACCAGCCGATGCTTCTTGATGTCCTCCTCGCTGAAGGAGAAATGCATGCTGGACTTCCTTGGGACCCGCAGGGTACCCCGGCTTCTGGAGGGCATAAGTCAGATGGGGGGGGTTCTCCGTGGTACCTTCTCAGGACAGGGTTGTAATAAAGTCCTCTGGTGTGCAGTGACTGGGACTTAACTGGCAAAGTGCTAACAGGGAGAGGCGTGCACACAACACTCAGTCTACAGACTGCAGCACACACCTCCCTGCGGACAGCAGCAGGGGCTAGAAGTCCTGGAAGTGGATTACAGTGGAGGGCGGAGGTCTCATTACATAAGAGGGTTACTCCACATCGCTTAACCCTTAGGCTACTGACAAGTGTTTTAATGCCAAGGAGCCCAACAGACACATAAAGAGCATTCTTCCGGGAGGAGACACAGGAATGAACACATCAACAAAAGTCTATTGTTCTGGGAGCAAAACACACAACTCCATACAAAAGTGAAAAATTCACACTGGGCACGGGGATGGGCAGAAGAGACACCCGCAAGAGGGGGCGCAGGATCTGAAGGAGTTCATAGGGGGCGCACTTTGACCTTTTCACTTCTGGGTGCTAAAGGAGCTTGTCCCCCACATTGCTGCTGATCCAGGGACGGACTGAGATCTCATGGGGCCCCCGGGCAAAAGGGGATCATGGGGCCCCTGTGTCCTCACCCACACCCAAAAAAGCCTATGAAAGGTACTAGGGGCATCTCATGGGGCCCCTTACTGACCCTGAGTGCATGAATGGTCAGTCCGCCCCTGTGCTGATCTGTTGGAACGTATTGGAAAATCTCCAATCGACTCGCCTTAAAGTGACATCAAACCCCGGTTTCCTAAGTGCTGATTTTATCACTGAGTATGTGCAATCTTTATCTGTTAGGGACAGTTTATTCTTATTTTTTTTATTTATTTCAGGTACTTATATAGCACCTTCAATGTACGCAGCACTTTACATATATATTGTACATTCACATCAGTCCCTAACCCTCAAGAGGTGTACAATCTAAGGTCCCTAACTCACATTCATACATATACTAGGGCCAATTTAGACAGGAGCCAATTACCCTAACAGCATGTCTTTGGAGTGTGGGAGGAAACTGGAGTACCTGGAGGAAACCCACGCAGGCACAAGGAGAACATGCAAACTCCAGGCAGGTGGTGCCGTGGTTGGGATTTGAACCAATGACTCTAGTACTGCCATGCAGGAGCGCTAAATATTTTTCCACTGTGCAGCCCACAGTTCATCTCAGATGCAGTCCAGTGCGATTTTTTTCTGCATAAAAAATGCATGGACAGTAGATTATATGTGAGCAGCACAGCGGCTAAGTGGTTAGCACTTCCGCCTGGCAGTACTAGGGTCATTGGTTTGAATCCCAACCACCGCACCACCTGCCTGGAGTTTGCATGGTCTCCCTGTGCCTGTGTGGGTCTCCTCCAGGTACTCCGGTTTCCTCCCCCACTCCAAAGACATGCTGGCAGATTAATTGGCTCCTGTATAAACTGGCATGTGAGTTAGGGACCCTAGATTGTACACCCCTTGAGGGCCAGTTCACACTATAGAAACACAGTCCAGATGCATTTTTGACACGTTCCGGTGCGTTTTTTTTATGCATTCCAGTTCATTTTTTCCCCTCTCTTTTTCTTCAATTCAAATAGGGACGTGTGCGTTTGTGGTTCGTTTTGGTGCGTTCCAGTGCGTTTTTTGTGCGTTTTACCTGTACAGTTCTGTACAGGAAAAATGCAGCCTGTTCTACTTTTTTTTCTGCAACCAGAACACACTGGAAATGTGAACTATGAAAATCGGTCGTCGCTGTGACCCACTAATGGTGCGAAATTTGAACGAAAATTCTTAGAAAAGATTTTCGAAAGAAAATTCTTTTGGAATTCGACCTGTGTGTGGCCGGCTTAAGGCTAGGTTCACACCTGTGCGGGTGATTGCTGGAGACAGCACTTGTTCCCGCAGACGCAACCACCCGCACAGAAAAACGCACTATGTTCCAGTTTAAGCTCTGCCCCAGGTTACCATGCATGTAGAGGATAAGCTTTGTGTCTCCCTACACTGTGTGCATCAATAGAAACACACAGCCCCATAGCCTATGATGGCAAGGAACTCCCCTGCTCCACCTCCTCCCTTCTCCAAGCTCACAGACTGGCTCCAGACTGCACTGTCCACTGTTAAAGCCTAATGCAGGCCATAGAAAACCGGCCGTTTGAAAAAAAAAAAAAACACGGCAAATCGGTTGTTCAATAGGCTGATGTTACCACCCACGGTAAAAAAAAATCGGCCCATTTTCGTCCCATCTACGGCCGGCATTTAATTACTTCTGTCCCTGCAGAGAGCTCCGCTATTATATTTGACATGAAAAGTCTTGCAGTTGCAACAATGTATCTATTTGTATCCATTTCAGATACAGATGTTTTTATTCAGATACAAATAGATACATTGTTGCAACCGCAAGACTTTTCATGTCAAATATAATAGCGGACTGGAATTCTTCTTTTTCTTCTTCTTTTTCGTCTTCTTCTTTTTCTTCTTCTTGCAGGTCACGGCTCATGGACAGATTTTTTATCGGTAAAACGATCGGCCGATTTGCCCATCATTGCCGGGAAAATAGGCTGATCGGCAAAATCGGACGATTTTTTTCCAACTTTTCCGATAAAAAAAGTGTGCAAAACCCCGAAAAACGGCCGACCAATTAACCCACTAACATCGGCCGATTTTTTTTCGCCCGAAAAATTGGCAGATTTTCGACCCGTCTATGGCCTGCATAACTTTAGCTTCAAAAACATTTTGTTTTTGGTTCTAGTTTTAAGTAGAATAGTATTACAAAGTTTGTGGTCCTACTGGGGAGATTTTCTCTCACTTCCTGTCCCTGTGATATCCGTATGAGAAATGATGGAGCGGTTGTCAGGATGACAGGAAGAAACAGGCATCGGTAACAGCAGCAAACATTGAACGCTGGAGTCCAGACATAATCCACAGAGTATATTTCATAAAAATCAGCAGAAAACTAACGCGTTTTGACTTGCAGAGGCCTCACACGGGGCGTTTGCCCAGCTCTTCTAAATGCCTCTCTCTTGGCAGGAGAAAAGCAGCGTCAAGAGTGCCTAAAGCGGCATTTTTGAAAAAACAAAGTTTAGGTGCGCTTAGGTATTGTTTCATTTCATTGTCCTGAATACTAATTCATTCTGGCCACTGAAATGAATGAACGCTCAATGACTTGACGCGGCTAGAGCTGAAGTGCGTTTAGATGTGTTTATACGCATCAGGCCTTTTTGCTGCCAAAACCAGTGTGAGGCTTTCCCTCTGTGCAGGAGCTTCCTGTAATAAAGACCAGTCACTGCTGCTCTCTCTCCTTGTGCTGGGTGACTGGTCTTGTCTCTGCCCACTCCTGAAATTTTCTGCAGGCAGCCTGTAGAGGGCGAGGTCTGTTGGGCCCCTCCTACAGCTCTGCTCTCTGCACAGGGCTATGTACAGCACAGTGATTATGTCATCGCTACTTTTACAAAGTAATATCTAGGTTTGCAACACAGTGGGGAAGCCCTCTTGTTGGTGGGACTTTCAAGGCACACATTAGACAAAAAGGTTTTCTAACAAATGACAATTTAGGCTCCATGTACACGGGACGTTTGGAAATGATTCTGAACGATGGAAACTTGACTGCTGGAAAACGTAGGTTAAAAAATGTCAGTTTAGCCCCGTTTGCATACTGCGTTTATGAGTGTTTTTTAAAGATAACCTCAGGAGACCTTCCCAAATGCCCAGAATGCACTGAAAAACAGTAAATAATTAACAATTTCAGAGAAATAGAGAGAGCAGAAGCAGAGAGAGCAGTATGTGTTGAGATGATCTGTCTTTTCTGGTTGTATTCACTATGGATCCCATCATGAGCATAATGCGGCACGTTCTACCATTTTTTTCCTTCACGCAAAACCTGGAACTGACTGCACTGGTGTACCGGGTCCATTTAATACATGGAAAACACTTTGCATGCATTTCTGATGATGAAAAAAGGCTCCGGACAGCATCTGGACATGCAGCAGTTAAAAAACGCTTCTAAACGCAAACGCTTATAAATGTGGTTAGCCGCATTTACACGTGTTTGGTGTTTGAAACGCCGATAAAATCTACTCCTGAACACAAGTTTTGTGCGTTCAAAAAATGACTGTAAACGACGATGTGTACATGCACACATAGGAAAACATTAGGGAGCGGGGGGGGGGTGGACTGACCATTTGGAAACTCGGGTACTGCCTGAGGGCCGGGGGTCAGTAGGGGGCCCCATGAGATGCCCCTGGTACCTTTTTTCATAGGCTTTTTTGAGTTTGGGCAAGGACACAGGGGCCCCATGATCCCCTATTGCCCGGGGGCCCCATGAGTTGTCAGTCCGCCCCTGATCACACCCATTCCTTCCTTCTATCTAGGTTTGCAAAGGCATTTGATACAAAAAGTGGATTCATGTAGATCATCTATTGAGAAATTCATTTAAAGGGAAGTGTTTGTGCAGCTTCTCTCTTCAGACAAAAGATTCTATAAATGAGACGGGAGATGAATACAAGGTGCCACGCCGATTCTTCACGTGTTCTTATTTACAGTAATAAAATTGTCGCAAAGGCGGAGTTACACTTTAACACGATTCTGACACGGTAAGAGGGCGATAAACGAAGTGCAGACAAAACAAATCACGTGGCGCCCTCTACCTGCATGTTCTGTATGGAAGATAACATCACGTGGGGGAGGGGGATACAAAAAGGTCACATAGTGACACTGTCATTCAGGATGAAAAAAAAGATACAAAACAGTCCAACCAAGAGAAACAATGAAGGAATAAATAAAAATGGAAACATCCATATGTAGACTCTGCACCCCATAGAGGATCTAGAGGAAGAACAAGAGAAGTCTTAGAAAGATTGGTCCTATACAATATTCCTTCCCCAATGGGAAGATCACACCACACACATCACACCACACACGTCACACCACACACGTCACACCACACGTCACACCACACACAGATCACACCACACACACGTCACACCACACACGTCACACCACACGTCACACCACACACAGATCACACCACACACACGTCACACCACACAGGTCACACCACACACGTCACACCACACACGTCACACCACACACATCACACCACACACGTCACACCACACACGTCACACCACACACATCACACCACACAGATCACACCACACACGTCATACCACACAGATCACACACATCACACCACACAGATCACACCACACAGATCACACCACACAGATCACACCACACACGTCATACCACACACGTCACACCACACACGTCACACCACACACGTCACACCACACACGTCACACCACACAGGTCACACCACACACATGACACCACACACGTCACACCACACACATCACACCACACACATCACACCACACAGATCACACCACACAGATCACACCACACAGATCACACACATCACACCACACACATCACACCACACACATCACACCACACAGATCACACCACACAGATCACACCACACACATCACACCACACACATCACACCACACACGTCACACCACACACATCACACCACACACGTCACACCACACACATCACACCACACACATCACACCACACATGTCATGCCACACAAATGACTGTAAACGGTGTAGCGGGTCCATTTAATACATGGAAAACAATTTGCATGCATTTCTGATGATGAAAAAAGGCTCCGGACAGCATCTGGACATGGAACAGTAAAAAAACGCTTCTAAACGCAAACGCTTATAAATGTGGTTAGCCGCATTTACACGTGTTTGGTGTTTGAAACGCAGATAAAATCTACTCCTGAACACAAGTTTTGTGCGTTCAAAAAATGACTGTAAACGACGATGTGTACATGCACACATAGGAAAACATTAGGGAGCGGGGGGTGGACTGACCATTTGGAAACTCGGGTACTGCCTGAGGGCCCGGGGTCAGTAGGGGGCCCCACACGTCACACCACACACGTCATGCCACACACATTACACCACACACATCACGCGACACACGTCACGCCACACACGACACGCCACACACATCATGCCACACACATCATGCCACACAGGGCTTATTTCCCACCTGAACACTTCCTAAACGCGTTACAAAACACACAAAATTGCACGGAAACGCGCTGCAATTGCATGTTGTGCTGTCTTCATCCGAGATCCCAGGATGCATGCGATCCAGATATGCGTTTTTGCACTGTGTTTCTGGTGAGTAGGCAATCTATTCATATCACCACAACGGAAAACCGGATTACACCTACAGTGTTAGAAATCTCATTGTGGACTGAGGAATCCGTATTTTGATGTTACAGTGGACTCATTTTTGTTTATATTTTTGTGATTAAGATTTATTTTTATATAGCGCTGCACTCCTTGTTTTATGATTAATTGTTAATGACACCCCGAGCACGGGTAGCAGACATGCGTTTTGCAAAGTTTGTCACTCAACAAATGCATTACAATCAGGGGCAGACTGACAACTCATGGGGCCCCCAGACAATAGGGGATCATGGGGCCCCTGTGTCCTTGCCCAAACTCAAAAATGCCTATGATAAAGGTACCAGGGGCATCTCATGGGGCCCCTACTGACCCCGGGCCCTCGGGCAGTGCCGAATTTCCAAATGGTCAGTCCGCCCCTGCTTACAGTCACGTCCATACAGGCAATACAAAAACGACCCGATTCTCCACAACTGAAAAGGTTCTGGAGCTATTTTGGCCATTTGTCACATGTAGGGCAGCCCATTCCAGTGAATGCAACACGTGTTAACGTGTGAGAATCGCTTCTCGGCCTTTTGGCTAAGATCAAGTGTAGTATCTGTTCTTATCAGTGTCCAGTGGGGGTGCTCCCGACCATTCTAGCTTTGCGGGGATGGCTGTTGTATAGTACCCTCACTGGTATGATGGGGGTCCGGAAGGCTGGACCGGAGGGACAGAAACCAGGGGGCGCCACGATACGCTCTGGGACCTTGGGAGTAATTCCTCTGGGAAAGCTGGAAAGACCCAGTACCTCCTGATTTGGACGGATCTACCTTGGTCTGGCCTGGGGCTGGGGACGCAAAAAGTCCGCAAACTCAGTGCCCCCTGGGGAAGACGCTCTCAGGGGTGTCACTAGTAACACTTGGGTGTGGGACCCCACGGTGTGAAGATGACACATGGCCACTGTTTTTCACTTCTTTTTGCACAGCGCCCTAAGGACCAGGTCTTTTGGCTAAGTCCGGGGCAATTTTTGCTACGGGCCTCAGGGCCTGGTCTGTGCACTATTAGGCACGGTACCACTTTTTTATTTATTTATTTATTTATTTATTTAAACCACTCCCACGTTTTGTCACTTTTTCTGTTCTTATGTGTGTGTTTTTCACGGATGGAGGGTGTGGGTCCTCGGGCCTTACCTGAAGTCTAGGGGGAGGATGTGTGGCCATACGGTTCCTTCCTCCCCTGATCCCTAGGGGGTTTTCTCTTCGGGAGAACCCCCTTGCCTAGTACTGGATGTCCGGCTTCGGCTGGGCATAAGGAACGGTGGTCCACCAGGCCTTTTGGCCAGGAGGACCAAATGGGAACCTTGTCCCTGTCAGGAGCTTCGTGCCCGGGGGATCGGGTGAACGGTCCAACCCTTTCGGGGGTAGGACAAACACACCCCTAAGTGCACTTTTTCGTGTGGTGTTTTGCACTTGCACATTTTTTGTGAACACTTACGGGTTTTTCGTTGTAGTTTGCACGTTTGCGGACTTAAAAAAAAAAAAAAAAAAAACGTGTTAACGTGTGAGAAAGGTGCAAAAAAAACCCTGATACCGCGAGAAGGAACATGCATTC
This sequence comes from Staurois parvus, assembly GCF_062004578.1. Lineage (NCBI taxonomy): Eukaryota > Metazoa > Chordata > Amphibia > Anura > Ranidae > Staurois > Staurois parvus. Next base: position 261,933 of record NW_028318810.1, read on the forward strand.
CCACTACGCTTAGGTCTGAATGGGGCTTTAATGAGCATTTTCTTTTCCAATCGATCTCTTCCAATAGGAATAATCGATCTGTAGTCACTTGCCGATATATATGTTGCGGTTTGCAAGTGGTTTACTAACTGAAACTATCAGACATAACCCCAGTATTTGTTTTTAGCCAGCATTTCTCTTTTGAATAAAAGTGATCCCAGTGGTTGATTAGCCACTGGATCACTTTTAGAAGCAGCGGGAGGGGCTGGCTCGCCAGGGATCTGATTCTGCGGTTGCTGGTCACAGAGGTGAGGAAAGACCACTTCATCTTTCCTCACCTCTATGATATAGGACAGCAGTCTTCAAACTGCGGCCCTTTGCTTGACATTATCTGGTGCTTGGAGCACTATTCCTCCCACTGACACCAATGATGGAGCACTATTCCTCCCACTGACACCAATGATGGGGCACTATTCCTCCCACTGACACCAACAATGGGGCACTATTCCCCCCACTGACTCCAATGACGAGGCACTATTTTTCTCCTTGACACCAACAATGAGGCACTATTCCTCCCACTGACACGAATGACGAGGCACTATTACCTCCACTGACATCAATGATGAGGCACTATTCCCCCCACTGACACCAATGATGAGGCACTATTCCCCCCACTGACACCAATGATGAGGCACTATTCCCCCCACTGACATCAATGATGAGGCACTATTCCCCCCACTGACACCAATGATGAGGCACTATTCCCCCCACTGACAGCAATGATGAGGCACTATTTCTCCACTGACACCAACGACGAGGCACTATTCTCTCCACTGACACCAATGATGAGGCACTATTCCCCCCACTGACACCAATGATGAGGCACTATTCCCCCCACTGACAGCAATGATGAGGCACTATTCCCCCCACTGACAGCAATGATGAGGCACTATTCCCCCCACTGACACCAATGATGAGGCACTATTCCTCCCACTGACACCAATGATGAGGCACTATTCCCCCCACTGACACCAATGATGGGGCACTATTCCTCCCACTGACACCAATGATGAGGCACTATTCCTCCCACTGATACCAATGATGGGGCACTATTCCTCCCACTGACACCAATGATGGGCACTATTCCTCCCACTGACACCAATGATGGGGCACTATTCCTTCCACTCACACCAATGATGGGGCACTATTCCTTCCACTCACACCAATGATGGGGCACCATTCCTCCCCCTGACACCAATGATGGGGCACTATTCCTCCCACTGGCACTAATGATGGGACACTATTCCTCCCACTGACACCAACGATGGGGCACTATTCCTCCCACTGACACCAATGATGGGGCACTACTCCTCCCACTGACACCAATGATGGGGCACTATTCCTCCCACTGACCCCAATGATGGGGCACTACTCCTCCCGCTGACACCAATGATGGGAAACCATTCCTTCCACTGATACTAATGATGGGTCACTATTTCTCCCACTGACACCAATGATGGGGCACTATTCCTCCCACTGACTCCAATGATGGGACACTATTCCTTCCACTGATACCAATGATGGGGCACTATTCCTTCCACTGACACCAATGATGGGGCACTATTCCTCCCACTGATACCAATGATGGGGCATTATTCCTCCCACTGACACCAATGATGGGGCACTATTCCTCCCACTGACACCAATGATGGGGCACTATTCCTCCCCACTGACACCAATGATGGGGCACTATTCCTCCCCACTGACACCAATGATGGGGCACTATTCCTCCCCACTGACACCAATGATGGGGCACTATTCCTCCCCACTCACACCAATGATGGGGCACTATTCCTCCCACTGACACCAACAATGGGGTACTATTCCTCCCCAGTGACACCAATGATGGGGCACTATTCCTCCCACTGAAACCAATGATAATTTCCATCAACTGAATTCAAGCAAAATTGATCAATTTAAAATAAATGATTCTGATTGCTCCGGACGGAAAAATAGATCAACAGGAATTATTAAGTGCAAGGCACATCTAGCAATCTTTGGATCTTCTGTTTGGATAATAAATCTACTGGAAATCCCATTGTATGTAAATTGTTCTGTGTATGGCCACCATGGGAGTGTATGAATTCTATAAATATGGGGGGTGGGGGGGGGTGATGGTAGAGAGGTGTGTGATCACATAGTACAGACAGAGAAGTGCTGCCTATGGTGGAGCACGTGGGGACGGTGACGTGGGTCTCTTGGCTCTGTTCAACTTCCATTCTCTCCTTAGGATCTCACAGTCCAAGTTTTACTCTCAGCCAGAAAGTGGGTGTGGTTTCCAGACAGTAACTCCGCCCACCACTATGTGAGCTTACTTTAAACCAGGAGAGGGGAGTGCAGCTGTCAGTGTCAGTGGAGGTGAGTGCAGGGATCAGGAGGACATTGTATACAGTGTGTGTGTATATATTATGGTGTAGTATATATATACATTTATTATATGGTGTAGTGTGTATATATATATATATATATATATATATATATATTTATTATATGTATTCATACACACGTATGTAAGTGTGCCGTGCTGTGTTCTCGTATAGATGGCGGTTCAGCTCAGCATGAGCAAAATCTCTCTGATAGTTTCCATTGCAAAATCTGAAAGAATTATATTTTTTGGCCGATAGCCAGCTGTATCCCCCGGGCAGCACAGTGGCTAAATGGTTAGCAGTTCCACCTGGCAGTTCTAAGGTTGTTGGTTTGAATCCTAACCACGGCACCTCCTGCCTGGAGTTTGCATGTTCTCCCTGTGCCTGCGTGGGTTTCCTCCGGGTACTCCGGTTTCCTCCCACACTCCAAAGACATGCTGGTAGGTGAATTGGATCCTGTCTAAATTGGCCCTAGTATGTGTATGTATGTGAGTTAGGGACCTTAGATTGTACACCCCATGAGGGTTAGGGACTGATGTGAATGTACAATATATATGTAAAGTGCTGCGTAAATTGACAGCACTATATAAGTACCTGAAATAAATGAATAAATAAATATGGTGTGTGTGTATATATATATTATACAGCCAGTAAACCCCCAGCAGGGGCGGACTGACCATTTGGAAAGTCGGGCACTGCCCGAGGGCCCGAGGTCAGTAGGGGGCCCCATGAGATGCCCCTGGTACCTTTTTTCATAGGCTTTTTTGAGTTTGGGCAAGGACACAGGGGCCCCATGATCCCCTATTGCCAGGGGGCCCCATGAATTGTCCCCCAGCATGTTATCCTATGTGTCCATACACACATTGACTGGAATCAGCGTTTTTTGGCTGGAAAAAAAAACAGGACTAGTGGGTTTCCAGAGGAGATTTTTAGCTGTAAAAGACTCTAACGCTGAATAATGTGGCAAAACACAGTAAAACACGGTAAAACGCTGCAAACTGACATTTTTGGACTTTTTTGGCCCCCCCAATTTTTTTTTTTGGTTGAAAAAAACGCTAAAAATCGCAAATGTGGAAAAACGCAGGAGAAAGCAGCTAATCGCAGCAAAACACTGCTAAACGCTACTGCAAAAACAAAACAAATTTGAAAAACTCACATTTTTAATGTGACTTTACACAGCTAACGTTACCAGCGCTCTCAAAACGTCCCGTGTGCATGAAGGCTAAAGATGACCATACACTATACAATCTGATTGTACAATCTCCTTTCACTTTGTCAACAACGACGTCCTGTACAGGCCCGTCCCAATGGATAGAATCTGATTGGATTGCATAGGTAAGTCCCCATATTACATCATTTTTGGAAATGTATGTGAGCTTGTACAAGGATATCAGATTGCAGTGTGTATGGCCACCTAAGTCTAGGTTCACACTTATGCGGGTTGCGTTTGAGCCATTTCTGCATTGCGTTTTGCGTTGCGTTTTGCTTTCTTGCACTTGAGTTTTTGCCACGTATTGCAGTTTTTTTCCCCCATTTTTTCTTGTTGCTAGGCAGATTTAAAATGCATCAAAAACGTGGCAAAAACACAGCAAAAATGCACTACTTGCTTTTCTGCAGCATTTCTGTTGAAGTCTATAGAAACAAAAATGCAACTTTTTGCGTTCAAAAAAGTCCCTGACCCTTTCCAAAAAATGCACTGGGTAAAAACGCACAGGTGTGAACATGACCCATAGGAAATCATGTAAAATGGACTGTACTGCGTTTCTGCAAAACGCTGCAGAAAACGCTTGTGAGGTTCTGCACTTTACACAGGTCCACCTCTCCTTACAGAGTTACATACCGCCACAATTTTTTAATTTATTTTTTTTTATGGGCAACTGACAATTTTCTCTCTAGCTTTTTTTGTACTGAGCGCTGGAGTGCAGATTGGGAGTGGGGGGGAGGGGTGGCATGCTTGTGGCACTGATAGGGTTAATCACTCACTGGAAATAGCTGAACATACTGCTGGGACAGATACAACAAACAGAGGACACTGCCACCATCTACTGGTCACATTAGGGAAATGCATGAACATTTAATGTGACATACTATAATACAGTATGTGCTCCAGAGCTGGCCATGGGCTCAGACAACACTGATGGTTTCAATCAGTTTGAAAGCGGAAAGAAAATAGAATATTCTCAGTCTAAGCACACTCTGGCTCCCCTTCCCAATCTGCCCCCCTGGTCCTTTACACAAGCATTCACCCACAAGGCGCACCGCACATCAATGAATGATATGAAAGCATCAGGGCTGGGATATGTTGAGTAATACAGTCATTGAGAAGCATTAATCAATGTAGCTTTTAATGAAAAGGTATGCTCTGCAGCGACGCTGTGTATCTTATAAATGTTGGTTAGCAATTCAGCATCTTGGCCAGGCCTTTTGTCTCAAAGATTAGGTGCAGGTACCCCCCCCCCCTTCTGAGTCATCCCTTGTCTCCGACCTCTACCCACCTCCGAGCACCGTCCCTTGATTCCACCCCCTTCCCACCTCCGAGCACCGTCCCTTGATTCCACCCCCTTCCCACCTCCGAGCACCGTCCCTTGATTCCACCCCCTTCCCACCTCCGAGCACCGTCCCTTGATTCCACCCCCTTCCCACCTCCGAGCACCGTCCCTTGATTCCACCCCCTTCCCACCTCCGAGCACCGTCCCTTGATTCCACCCCCTACCCACCTCCGAGCACCGTCCCTTGATTCCACTCCCTTCCCATCTCCGAGCACCGTCCCTTGATTCCACAACCTTTCCACCTCCGAGCACCGTCCCTTGATTCCACCCCCTTTCCATCTCCGAGCACCGTCCCTTGATTCCACTCCCTTCCCATCTCCGAGCACCGTCCCTTGATTCCACCCCCTTCCCATCTCCGAGCACCGTCCCTTGATTCCACCCCCTTCCCACCTCCGAGCACTGTCCCTTGATTCCACCCCCTTCCCACCTCCGAGCACCGTCCCTTGATTCCACCCCCTTCCCATCTCCGAGCACCGTCCCTTGTTTCCACTCCCTTCCCATCTCCGAGCACCGTCCCTTGATTCCACAACCTTTCCACCTCCGAGCACCGTCCCTTGATTCCACCCCCACCCACCTCCGAGCACCGTCCATTGATTCCACCCCCTACCCACCTCCCTGTACTGCCCCTTTTAGAGGATACAGAACAAGTATCATTTTGTGCTAAGTAATTTTTATGAAATTTGTTAATACCAAGAAATGAAGTAAAAAAGATCTCCTGCAGCCATCAGCAATAGCTCCACCAGCAATAAGAGATCCCCTCAAGAACAATAGCCCCCCAGATACAACAGACCCCTTCACAACAAAAGTACCCCCTTGCAACAATAGATCCACCACAGAAATAATAGACCCCCTCCAGCAACAATAGATCTCCCAGCAGCCAGCAACAATAGACTCCTTCCTCAAAAGTAGATCCTTTTCAGCAACAATGCCCCCCCCCCAGGCAACAACAGACCCCCATGCAACAATAGATCTCCTAGAAGCCAGCAACAATAGACTCCTTCCTCAAAAGTAGATCCCTTTCAGCAATAACAGACCCCCCAGCAACAATTGACCCTCCACAGCAACAATAGATCTCCCAGTAACCAGCAGCAATACAATTTTGAAAAAAACAATATTTTTGAGTTTTTGCTATTAAAAATGTCAAGTAAAAACATTTTTAAAATCAAATTTCATCATAAATTTAGGCCAAAATGTATTCTGCTCCATGTGTTTGTTACAAAAAATCTCAATACCTGTAAATTAATTGGTTTACGCAAAAGTTATAGTGTCTACAAATGGCGGTATAGATACTGGAATTTTTATTTTTTTCATACTAATGGTGGCGATCACTGACTTATGGCGGGACTGCAGAGGGCATTCTGACACTGGGGGGGAACTGAATGACTGTCACTGACAACCCCAGGGACACCAATACAGTGATCAGCACTAATAAAAAGCACTGAGACTGTACTAATGGCACTGGGCAGGAAGGGGTTAACATCTGAGAAGATCAAAGAATTAACTATGTGCTGTGTTTTACTATGTAAGCACACTGCTTTGTATGGCTCTGCTATGCAGAGCAGTGGTGTATTTAGGTTTCGTGCTGCCCTAGGCAATACAAACATCGGCTCACCACCACGGAGAGACCCTGACACTGACCAACACCCCCATGAAGAGAGCCTGACATTGACCAACACTTCAGCCCTCCCGCCCACCCAAGAGAGCCTTCCACTATCACTGCCCCCCATACACTGGCAACCCCACCCAGGCGAGAGAGAGAGAGAAGAGGGAAGAAACTCACCTTCACAGCTCCCGGAAACCAGAGTCAGGCTCTGCATTCACCATCAAGAAGCCTGCAGCCTCTCTCAGATCCCACCTGGTCCCAATGCTGCGTGTTTCCCTTCTTTCATTCCTTCTTTCGGGGGGCTGTGCTGCCCCCCGTGAAAAATGCCGCTGCCCCACTGAAAAATGCCGCCCTAGGCAAATGCCCTGTGATAAATACGCCCCTGGTGCAGCGCCATACAAAGCAGCAATGCTGGAGCTGACAGGGAAGAGGTCTGTATTGTTTACATACAGACCTAACTTCTGTCACTGTTCCTCGGCGATCGCCGAGTGCCGGCGGGGAATCTCTGGCCAGGACCCGGTGATCTACAGCGGTAGCTGTCAATGGAAATCCCCTACCTGGAAATACAAAATCACACATATATACAGTATATATATATATATATATATATATATACACACATACATACATGATTTTGCGCAGTCCTGCTGTCCTGCAGCAGCTGTTCTGCTATAGAGCAGTAGGGAAGCAGTTAAAATGCAGCAGAATTGCACCACATTTTGGGGTGCCGTTATGAATAATGACCCCTAAATACACATCATGCGTTTTGTCACAATTTGGAATGGCAGGCAGAATTAAGGTGATTTTGCCCATGACTACAAATCCTGCAATTAGGAACAGGGCCTAACGGGGGCACAGACATCAATAACAAGCTGACAGGTGTTTAAATCCATCTCCGCTCCATCCAAAATCTACAAAAAGTTCTACTTTCCATTGACTTTTGTGGCACTTTGCAGGGCTGCGATTCAAGCTGTCCATGGGAACCTTTAATATTTAGATGGTCTCACAAAGTTTATCAGTGAGAGCAGATGCCGGATCCTTCCTCCTGTGGGAACAGACGTGTGTAGGAGGTATGAACACATGGACGGCCCCAGGCACTACGAGTACGTGAAGTTTGTTTTCCATGTGGGCCATGTATAAACTTTCACTCCTATGGATGACGTCAAGATTCCGATTTTTCCCAAATATGACACGAGGCTGTTTACAGTTCTTCCCAACACAGAAATACTGTAGGTGGTAAACTCCAGATTTTCATAGAGGACCTTGGGGAAGCATTGAAGAAAGTGATGGAGTCTTCCGTAACAAGCAGATGACGGCTCACTTCTTCTCTATAGTAGTAGCTGAAGGATAAAGCGGAGCTCTTGGCAAATCCATTACATTCTCAACACCCCACACATCATCCTGGCCCAGGGGCGGACTGACAACTCATGGGGCCCCCAGGCAATAGGGGATCATGGGGCCCCTGTGTCCTTGCCCAAACTCAAAAAAGCCTATGAAAAAGGTACCAGGGGCATCTCATGGGGCCCCCTACTGACGGCAGTGCCCAAGTTTCCAAATGGTCAGTCCGCCCCTGTCCTGGCCCCATCCAGGGGTGGACTGACCATTTGGAAACTCGGGCAGTGCCCGAGGGCCCGGGGTCTGTAGGGGGCCCCATGAGATATCCCTGGTACCTTTTTCATAGGCTTTTTTAAGTTTGGGCAAGGACACAGGGGCCCCATGATCCCCTATTGCCCGGGGGCCCCATGAGTTGTCAGTCCGCCCCTGGCCCCATCGATCAAGGTGGCTGAAGATCCAGAACTCAGAAGAAGACTAAAGCTTGCCATACACGTGTAGATTTTTGGCCGGGAATATTCGTAAGAAAAGTCGTACGGAAATTCTTTGCACATTCAATGAATGTCATTCAAAAATTGTCTTTTGCCTTTAACATGCGATTTTAAAATGAACGTCATTTTTTTTTTTTTTTTCTACAAACGTTTTTATTAGGAGATAGACAACCAAAACAGCACCACTTCATGAAGAATAACATACAACAAGAAAAAAAGGCACATAAGTAAAAAAAACTGTCTTGTAAATCAGAATCATAGAAAAAGAAAGTTGGAGCACATGAATGAGGTAGGCAGTAATATATACTGAACAAGTTCACAACCAACAAAGATACAATGCCAATAAATGTATGATAACCCATCATTCTAACAATAAATGCCGATATGACTTCCAACCATCCCATTTTCTGCCGAATAACTGCATCCTAGCTGGCAATGTATATTGAATGCGTTCCATGAGCATCACCATATCAACGCTACACAAAACAGAGGACAAAGGCACTGCTGGTGACTTCCAATGAAGAGCAATGTCCCATAGGGTAGAGACACAGATAGTAGGAATTAGCCTCGTTATGTTGACCGGGATCCCCAAAATGGGAGAACCCAATAAACAATTTTGCAATGAAAAATGAATGTAATTTCTGAACAATAACCATAGAAAATTCGTTTGATTGAGAAAAGTTTTCCTTCCTGCCCCTTCCGATTTACCCGTCACTGCTGTCCAAAACGAACATCGATTTGATCCCACTAACGATGAGAAAATCAGACGAATATCCTTGAAATGAAAATTCTCGAATGAAAATCTATACGTGTATGGCCAGCTTCAGTAAAGATGTCAGAGCCGGCAAGGGACCGGGGGTGGGGGGGATGGGGGTAATGAGTTAAGTTGTGCTTTTGCCTTAAAGCATATCTCTAGACAAGGGGTCTCCAAACTTCCAAAAAGGGCCAGTTTGCTGTCCTTCAGACTTTAGGAGTCTAGACTGGGGCCAGTGGGAGAATAAATTGTTCTGGCATCAGTTGGAGTAAATAATTCCTTATCATTGGTATTAGGGGAGTAATAGTGCCCCATCTTTGGTATCAGTTGGAGCAATAGTGTCCCATAATTGTTGTCAGTGAAAGGAATAGTGCCTCATTATAAGTATTAATGGGAGGAGTAGTGCCCCATTATTGGTGTCAGTGAAAGGAATAGTGCCTCATTATAAGTCTCGATGGGAGGAATAGTGCCCCATTATTGGTGTCAGTGGGAGGAACAGTGCCCCATTATTGGTGTCAGTGAAAGGAATAGTGCCTCATTATAAGTATCAATGGTAAGAATAGTGCCCCATTATTGGTGTCAGTGGGAGGAATAGTGCCCCATCATTGGCATTAGTGAAAGCTATATTGCCCCATTATTGGTGTCATTGGGAGGAATAGTGCTCCATCCTTGGTATTAGTGGGAGGAATAGAGCTCCATCCTTGGTATCAGTGGGAGGACTAGTGCCCCATCATTGGTGTCAGTGGGAGGAATAGAGCTCCATTCTTGGTATCAGTGGGAGGACTAGTGCCCCATCATTGGTGTCAGTGGGAGGAATAGTGCCCCATCGTTGGTGTCAGTGGGAGGAATAGTGCCCGATCATTGGTTTCAGTTGGAGGAATAGAGCTCCATTATTGGTTTCAGTGGGAGAAATCGTGCTTCGTCATTCGTATCAGTGGGAGGAATAGTGCTCCAACATTGGTGTCAGTGGGGAGGAATAGTGTTCCATCATTGGTATCAGTGGGAGGAATAGTGCTCCATCATTGGTTTCAGTGGGAGGAATAGTGCTCCATCCTTGGTATTAGTGGGAGGAATAGTGCTTTGTCATTGGTGTCAGTGAAAGAAACAGTAGCACATAGTCAGTGTCATTGCCATTGCCAGGAACTGCATGGGTTTATCTGGCCCTTGAGGTATTATTCCCCCCAGTGCTACCAACAAAGACCAGATAAAAGCATGCAAAGGGCTGCATTCAGCCTCTGGGCAACACTTTAGAGACCACTGCTCTAAACCAAACTGCTTTATTTAAGGGTTTTTTCTGGGTAGTCCCACTGTAAAGGTTTTATTGCTGCCTGTGTCCTCACTTGGAAGATTTGCCTCTCTTTTTGTTCTGCTGATTATTGTTGCCAAAAAAGAAAGAAACATTTTAGACTTCTCCAGAACAAGAGGAGAGGGGAAACCTTCTAATGGGCACACCTGTCTATCTAAGAGGAGAGGGGAAACCTTCTAACAAGGACACCAGTCCATCAAAGAGGAGAGGGGAAATGTTCTAATGGGGACGCCTGTCTATCCAAGAGGTGAAGGGAAACCTTCTAATGGGACACCTGTCTACCTAAGTCAAAAGGAAAACTTCTAATGGGGACACCTGTCTATCCAAGAGGAGAGAGGAAACCTAATGGGGACACCTGTCTATCTAAGAAGAGAGAGGAAACCTAACGGGGACACCTGTCTATCCAAGAGGAGAGAGGAAACCTAACAGGGACACCTGTCTATCCAAGAGGAGAGAGGAAACCTGAAGGGGACACTTGTCTATCTAAGAGGAGAGCGGAAACCTAACAGGGACACCTGTCTATCCAAGAGGAGAGAGGAAACCTAACGGGGACACCCTTTCTATCCAAGAGGAGAGAGGAAACCTGAAGGGGACACCTGTCTATCCAAGAGGAGAGAGGAAACCTAACGGGGACACCTGTCTATCTAAGAGGAGAGAGGAAACCTAACGGGGACACCTGTCTAAGAGGAGAGAGGAAACCTAACGGGGACACCTGTCTATCCAAGAGGAGAGAGGAAACCTGAAGGGGACACCTGTCTATTTAAAAGGTGAAGGGAAACCTTCTAATGGAGATACCGTTCTATCTAAGAGGTGAAGGGAAACCTTCTAATGGGGACACCTGTCTATCTAAGACGAGAGGTGGAATTTTCTAATGGTAACACCTGTCTATCTAAGAAGCGAAGGGAAACCTTTTAATGGGGACATCTGTCTATCTAAGAGGCAAGGAGAAACTTTATAATGGGACCACCTGTCTAGCTAAGAAGAGAATTACCTTTACAATGAGAGATCGCCTCTAACTTCCTGTTCCGCATCTCTGAATCAGAAGGTATAGGGAAATTTCCCCAATGGTAACTAAACAGCAAACAGAAAATAAACTAGCAGGAGTTATAACCCTTCCCTACATTATCCAAAACTACAGAAAAATGTTAGGCTGTATATATACTTTAAATCTATCTCTATATGGCCTTCCCATAATCCTTTGCAAGGTAGATATCAGGATGGAAGTGAGAGGTTATGCCCTCTACTGCCAATCTAAAGCAGCCTATTGATGAGTCAGTGGGCTAAACGCAAAGAAATTGATCCGATTCCCCCATCCACACACTCGATGTGAATGGAGGAATCCTCCGTGCTGAGCCATGGTATTTTGACAGAGAGGAGACTTCCCCGCCATCAGAATACATTAATCAGCATTGAAGACTATAGCCATTGGTATATATTCACCTACATTTGCTTATAACTGTTGTGTGCTCACTGCATTGATCCCAGGACTATGCTGCTGAATCAGCTGAACGCATCTGCAATATGAAAGATAGTGTTCTGCAACTCTAATGATGGCTTTACACGCCTCGATAAATGATTTTATTTATTTCAGGTACTTGTATAGCACCATCAATTTACGCAGCGCTTTACATATATATTGTACATTCACATCAGTCCCTAACCCTCAAGGGGTGTACAATCTAAGGTCCCTAACTTACATTCATACATACACATACTAGGGACAATTTAGACAGGAGCCAATTAACCTACCAGCATGTTTTTGGAGTGTGGGAGGAAACTGGAGTACCTGGAGGAAACCCACACAGGGAGAACATGCAAACTCCAGGCAGGTGGCACTGTGGTTGGGATTTGAACCATTGACACTAGTACTGCCAGGCAGAAGTGCTTTTTTGATTGATCCAATAGGATTAATCAATTTATAGTCACCAACCCAATCGATCAGTAAGCTACATACAGTGAATTGGATTTCGATCAACTTTTAAGATACACTCATGAGTTATCAATTGCATCTCTGTTTCCACCATGTAATCTCGCAATCTGATTGATCAACGTACAATCATATTAGTGAACAAAGTATCTCAGTGCTTCTGATCAATGCAAAATAATTGATCATTTTCCACCCTGGCTGATCGACTCAGTTTAAAGGAATATGATGTAAATGGCGTCTACATCGATCAGAAGGGCAGTTATGGCTATTCGATTGTTTGTGGATTTAGTGATTTTTATACAATCACCCATCGATCGAATAAAAAACTTGCATGGCAACCATTACAGTTAAAGCCTGGGCTGCAATCTCATTGTGCCCACACGGATTTGCTTCCATGCTTAGCATGGCCAGTCTGCAAAAGCAAAAAAGAAGGAATGGTACAATCACCGGGCATGTCTATGCAAAAGAAGAGATAAAATGGGCAGCACAGTGGCTAAATGGTTAGCACTTCCACCTGGCAGTTCTAAGGTCGTTGGTTCGAATCCCAACCATGGCACCACCTGCCTGGATTTTGCATGTTCTCCCTGTGCCTGCGTGGGTTTCCTCCAGGTACTCCGGTTTCCTCCCACACTCCAAAGACATGCTGGTAGGTGAATTTGCTCCTGTCTAAATTGTCCCTAGTATGTGTATGTATGAATGTAAGTTAGGGACCTTAGATTGTACACCCCTTGAGGGTTAGGGACTGATGTGAATGTACAATATATATGTAGAGCACTGCGTAGATTGATAGCTCTATATAGGTACCTGAAATAAATAATTAAAATAAAATAAAACAAAAGACTACAGCTTCATACACAGAAAGGAAGATGCATATCTGTGATGATAAATTTCCAGGTAACCACATGTCATTCCCAATGAATGCAATCATCATACTAGTACTGTGCTTTTCCAGACACCCCGGCTCAATACTCACTCAGCCAGACTTTTCACTAATGGAGATGATAGAATTTATACCAGCAGCACAAACACTTCACTGAAAGTACATGAGGCATTACACAGCATCTAGCATCCAGGAGCCATCCTCTCATAGCGCCATCCAAACCCTAACACAGCTCATAAGATGAATGTATGCTGCCATCTTGCGGCTGTAAATGGCACTGCAACATTCATGTCTTCATTACAAACCTTTAGGCCTCATGCACACTGGACATTTATAACGCTGCTTCTAGGGGTATCTGCCAGTTTTTTTCATCCTTTAAAAGCCCCTGCATGTTAGCCTATGTGTTCATGCGCACATTGCGTTTAGAGGCAGAGAAACACCCGCTGCCAGCATGTCCATGAGCAGCAGAAAAAAACGCTTGACATGTGTAAACGCATGTAAACATGCATAAATCTGTCTAAATACAAAATAATGCATGAAGCATTTATTTTGAATATTAATTCATTTCAATGGCCAGAATAAATGATTACATGCGTTTACAAGTGTCAAGCGTTTTTTTCTGCCAAAACGAAACTGTCAGGAGGGGAGGCATTTAGGAGAAATGGCCACAGTCCAGTAAGACATTATAAGCCTTCCTACCAGTGGTGTATATAGGCTTTGTGCTGCCCTAGGAAACACAACAATTGCCCCCCCCCCCCCCATGAGAAAGCGAGAGAGTTCAAAATGTGTGTTTGTGTATACAGTTGTGTCCAAAATTATTCAACCCCCACTGAAATTGAGTGTTTTGGCCAGTTTGACATTGCTTTTGATCATTCAGTCATCTTGCTTACATTTACATTAAAGAGGCACTTGTAGGTCAGACAAATATAACATAACAGTTATAATGAAATAACCACAAATGTCTTTTCTGTGCTCACAGCATTATCAGTTTTATTCAACCCCCAAGTGACATTCAATCTTAGTACTTAGTACAGCATCCTTTTACAGTTATAACAGCTTTTAAACGTGAAGCATAGCTTGACACAAGTGTCTTGCAGCGATCTACGGGTATCTTCGCCCATTCTTCATGGGCAAAGGCCTCCAGTTCAGTCACATTCTTAGGCTTGCGCACTGCAACTGCTTTCTTTAAGTCCCACCAGAGGTTCTCAATCGGATTTAAGTCTGGTGACTGCGATGGCCACTCCAAAATGTTCCAGCCTTTCCTCTGCAACCATGCTCTAGTGGACTTGGAGGTATGCTTGGGATCATTGTCCTGTTGAAAGGTCCAACGTCTCCCAAGCCTCAGGTGTGTGACGGACTGCATCACGTTTCCATCCAATATCTCCTGGTACTGAAGAGAATTCATGGTACCTTGCACACGCTGAAGCTTCCCTGTACCTGCAGAAGCAAAACAGCCCCAAAGCATGATTGACCCTCCACCATGCTTCACAGTAGGCAAGGTGTTCTTTTCATCATAGGCCTTGTTCTTCCTCCTCCAAACATAGCGTTGATCCATGGGCCCAAACAGTTCTAATTTTGTTTCATCAGTCCACAGAACACTATCCCACAACTTTTGTGGTTTGTCCACATGGCTTTTGGCATACTGCAGTCGACTCTTCTTATTCTTTGGAGACAGCAAGGGGGTACGCCTGGGAGTTCTGGCACGGAGGCCTTCATTACGCAGTGTGCGTCTTATTGTCTGGGCTGAAACTTCTGTACCCACATCTGACAAATCTTTTCTCAGTTCCTCAGCAGTCACACGGGGACTTCTCTCCACTCTACGCTTCAGGTAGCGCACAGCAGTCGAAGTCAGCATCTTCTTTCTGCCACGACCAGGTAGCGTTTCAACAGTGCCCTTTGCCTTGAATTTGCGAATGATGCTTCCTAAGGTGTCTCTTGGTATGTTTAACATCTTTGCAATCTTCTTATAGCCATTGCCCTTCCTGTGAAGAGAAATCACCTCTTCTCTTGTCTTCCTGGACCATTCTCTTGCCTTCACCATGTTTGTAACCACACCAGTAAATGTCTAGAAGGAGCTGAGTATCACAGTCATTTTAAAGCTGCCTAATTGGTGCTTATTATGCTTGATTGCTGCTCGGTGACATCCACAGGTGTTTTCAATACCTGATGGAAAGCACCTGTATGAACCTCTGTTCTTCAGAGTGGTAGTCTTTAAGGGGTTGAATAATTGTGGCAATGAAGAAACCACATAAGAACCATTTACTACTGTATTACATAAACAATTGATGTCATTTTAGTTGCATTTGGGTAGTTACAACGTCCTTGTAGGATTTGATTCTGAATACAATTCCAAATGTACACTATAGTCCCTAAACCCCTTTACAGCATTGGGGGTTGAATAATTTTGGACACAACTGTATATATGATTCCCTCTCTCTCCTTCTTTCTCACCCTCTCTTTCTCCCTCTCTATTCCCTCTATCTGTCTCCCCCCTCTCTGTCCATCTCCCCCCCCTCTCTCTCTTTCTCTCTCCCCTATCTATCTATCTATCTATCTATCTATCTATCTATCTATCTATCTCTCCCCTTTCTCTCCTCTCACTATCTCTCTCTCCCCTCTCTGTTCCTCTATCTCTCTATCCCTTCCTCTCTCTATTTCTCTCTCTATCTCTCTCTCCCCTCTCTGCCCCCCCCTCTCTCTGTTCCTCTCTCTCTCCCCCTCTCTGTCCCTTTCTCCCCCCCTCTCTCTCTGTTCCTCTCTCTATCCCCTCTCTCCCTCTCATCCCTCTCTCTCTCTGTTCCTCTCTCGCTCCCCTCTCTCTCCCACTCCCCCCCCTCTCTCTCTCTCTCCCCCTCCTACTAGCACATATTCCCCCCATTCCTTCTAGCAAATACCCCCCCCAAATCCCCTTTACACTTCCTAGAAAAATTGGAGAGGAAAGAGCGAGGAGGAGGTGAGCTGTGTTGTGTTCTCTGGGTTCTCCCTCCTGTCGTCCATGCAGCACATGAGACAGGATCACTGATAGATAGTATGGGACTGTATACACACACAGTATGACTACCACCCTCTGCCCACATTTCCTGCTGCCCATTGATGAGCAGCCCTTGGAGGAGGTAGGGGTGGTAATCAATGTGTGTGTGTTTGTGTACAGTCCCATATGATCTATCAGTGATCCTGTCTCATGTGCTGCATGGATGACAGGAGGGAGAGCCCAGAGAACACAACACAGCTCACCTCCTCCAGACTCTTTCCTCTCCAACACTTCTCCTCTCCTTGCTCCGGGCGTTCCCCTGGTCCCAGCTCTGAGGGAAGGAGCTCAGCAGCCATTCAGGAACACCAGGGCACCCCCTTGATCCGGCCAGGTCTGTCTCTCCCTTCAGCAACATAAAGCCGGCAGGAGGGAGAGGGGGAGAAACCGGCTTTCAGCTGCTGGAGGGAGAGATATACAGGGCATCGTTCTGACACTGCCCTGCCCCACCACACTGATCCTCCTGCTGTCTGGACCACCTACAGGAGTACTGGTGGTACCCCTCAGATGGCGGCCCTGCATGGCTCAGTTCACTGCTGCTCACCAGGTCCCTTCTTCCAGGGGGCAGTGCCACCGCCCTAAAAATTGCCACCCTAGCCTGACTTGCCTCGCGATAAATACACCGCTGCTTCCTACCGCACCTTGCATTTTTCACCTGCATAAGATGTGCATTGATCATGAAGTTTCATGGTGCATTGGAGCATGGTGTACTGGAGCATGCATGGAGCATTTAGAGCTTGAATATTAATTCATTTCAATGGCCAGAATAAATTATTATTATAGCCAATAAAATTAATTAACGCCCCAGCGTCTTACGCGTCTAAACGTGTTACACGCATTTACAAGTGTCAAGTGTTTTTTCTGCCAAAACGCTGCTGCCAGGAGGGAAGGCATCTAGGAGAGATGGCCACAGTGGCCAATCAGCATGAGGTCTAAAGCCATTAAAACCTTCCTATCGCACCTTTCATTTTTCACCTGCTTAAGATGTGCATTGATCATAAAGGTTTCGTAGTGTCATGTGATGCAGACTACAGTAAAGTAAATCATCACATTCCAGTGTCAGAAATTTGTTTAAAACACAAACCTTATGGCATAACACTGCACAGGTTCAAGCATGACCTCTGTCTGTACTCTGAGAACTGACACTTCCTGTGAAGAAACTACATATCCCTCATTCCCTGGGGCTCTGAGGTGAGTGCTGGTGCAGGTGCAGTAATTAGATCTGACACAGACAAGCAGGCAGGGCAGTGAAGGGAAGAGGGGCATTTTCCTCAAATTAGCACTGCCACATTTGTAATGGCATGGATTTGATGCTGCATGACCCGGAAGAAGAAGTTTCCTCTTCCTAAGGGAATAGAGACAAGCTAGGTGAATGATTACATGGACGTAGGGGAATCAATCAGCCACAGGGATGAGCTCAGGCTTGTTTAGATATGAGTTCGAACCCACTAGAACTATCCTGCCGGGAAGATGTCAAAGCTGACAAACTAATCACAGGTGACAGAGACTTAGCCCGCCCCTGCACAGCAGCAGCACATATGAAAGGGGCATGTTTATGTGCAGCCACTTATGATTGGCTGTCAGCTTTGTCAGCTTCCCGGCAGGATAACTCAGATGGGTTTGGACTTATTTCTGAACATGCCTAAGCTCATCCCTGATCAACCATGACACTACAAACTGCAGCAACCTGTGAGCCCATTATTACAAGGTAAGGCAAACAAACAGCACAGGGAATAGAACTACACTAATACCTAGTTAAAACAATGAAAACATTTAAAAGTGTACAATATCTTTAAGGACTGCTGCACAAGAGCACCCACAGAAAGCACCCAATTGTATGAAAATCGCATTAAAGGATAAGTTCACCTTTAAAAAGAAAATAATAAATGCACTTTTTTTTTTTGCAGGTAAAAAATTGTGCATTTACTATTTGTTTTTAGGAGCCTGGAAAGCATTGCTGATCGCTGGTGCTATGCAGGACTCCTGCAGACTGTCAGTGTAATCTGTCTGTACATCGTAAGTTTCACAGTGTGGGAAGAATCAATGAACTACCACAGCGCTCATCGGCACTGTGGTAGTTCATTGATCTTTTGACAGTGCCTTGCCACCCATAGTTGATTGCTTCATTTTCACTATCAGGAACTGAAATGCTCCAGGAAAGCTCTTTTCATGCTGAGCTAATCAAAATGACCACAGCTAATTACAGCTGAAAGTCAAATGGGTTTGTGTGCCACTGACAAAGCGATTAGCTACACATGATTGAGTTTAGGAGGGGGTGATCCTTTTTTCAACTCAGTGATTCTGTTTTTGAATTAAAAAAAAAAAAAATTCTGACATAGTGGTATTACCCCATGCTACTCCACCTATATTTAAACTACAGCAGCTGTGACTACAACCAATGATGATAATATAGTATAATGTCCAATTTGCAGAGTGCAGAGAAGTACAGAACACAGATTTCTGATTTTATATATATATATATATATATATATATATATATAATGTAGTGAGGAAATCACATTGTATGATTTTTAAAGAATTTATTTGTCTTGCACTGCTGAACATAAGTATTTGAACACCTAAGAAACAGCAAGAATTCTGGCTCTCAAAGACCTGTTACTGTGCCTTTAAAAAGTCCACCTCCACTCATTAATCTAACTTAGTAGCACCTGTCTGAGCTCTTTAAAGACACCTGTCCACCCCACAGTCAGTCAGACGCCAACTACTACCATGGGCAAGACCAAAGAGCTGTCAAAAGACACCAGAGACAAAATTGTGGACCTCCACAAGGCTGGAAAGGGCTACGGGGCAATTGTCAAGCAGCTTGGTGAAAATAAATCAACTGTTGGAGCAATTGTTAGAAAATGGAAGAGGCTAAAGACGACTGTCAGTCTCCCTCGGACTGGGGCTCCATGCAAGATCTCACCTCGTGGGGTATCATTGATGATAAGAAAGGTGAGGAATCAGCCCAGAACTACAAGGGAGGAGCTGGTCAATGACCTGAAGAGAGCTGGGACCACAGTTTCAAAGGTCACTGTCGGTAGAACACTACGCCGTCATGGTTTCAAATCATGCATTGCACGGAAGGTTCCCCTGCTCAAGTCATCACATGTCCAGGCCCGTCTGAAGTTTGCCAATGACCATCTGGATGATCCAGAGGAGGCATGGGAGAAAGTCATGTGGTCAGATGAGACCAAAGTAGAACTTTTTGGTCTAAACTTCACTCGTCATGTTTGGAGGAAAAAGAAGGATGAGTTGCATCCCAAGAACACCATCCCTACTGTGAAGCATGGGGGTGGTAACATCATGCTTTGGGGGTGCTTTTCTGCAAAGGGGACAGGACGACTGCACTGTATTAAGGAGAGGATGAATGGGGCCATTTATTGTGAGATTTTGAACAACCTCCTTCCCTCAGTCAGCATTGAAGATGGGTCGTGGCTGGGTCTTCCAACATGACAACGACCCGAAGCACACAGCCAGGATAACCAAGGAGTGGCTCCGTAAGAAGCATTTCAAGGTTCTGGAGTGGCCTAGCCAGTCTCCAGATCTAAATCCAATAGAACATCTTTGGAGGGAGCTGAAACTCCATGTTGCTCAGTGACAGCCCCGAAACCTGACAGATCTAGAGGAGATCGGTGTGGAGGAGTGGGCCAGAATCCCTGTTGCAGTGCAATCCTGGTCAAGAACTACAAGAAACGTTTGACCTCTGTAATTGCAAACAAAGGCTTCTGTACCAAATTACTGATTTTCTCAGGTGTTCAAATACTTATGTTCAGCAGTGCAAGACAAACAAATTCTTTAAAAATCATAAAATGTGATTTCCTGAATTTTTTTTTTAAATTC
Organism: Staurois parvus; assembly: GCF_062004578.1. Classification (NCBI taxonomy): domain Eukaryota; kingdom Metazoa; phylum Chordata; class Amphibia; order Anura; family Ranidae; genus Staurois; species Staurois parvus. The sequence continues at coordinate 282,051 of NW_028318810.1, forward strand.
TGTCTCTCAGAGTGGGAATGCACCTACAATGTGAATTTCAGACCCCTCCATGATTTCTTAGTGGGAGAACTTGCAAAATCGCAGGGTGTTCAAATACTTCTGTTCCTCACTGTATATATATTTATATTAAATGTTATGCACCGGGCACATACAGATTAAACTTGGTGAAACGGATTGTTGGTGGGTGTAACATTCAATCTGTAGACATAAGGGGTGCAGCAAATATGTCTGCATAGCACAAGCTTTGGATATGGGTGCAGTAATTAGGATTTGGGACTCTAAATGTACCTCCTTGGGTATGATATCAAAGAGTATAACAATTCATAAAAGCAATTATTTTATTGTAGACATATACATATATCACACAACAAACATTCTAAAACACTTATAGAATCAATAGTATGGCTTGAAATGTAACCATGTATCTGAACATAGGATCCAAGTTTAGAATGGCCGACGCGTTTTGCGGAAGACCCGCTTCCTCAAGGCCTTGGATCTTTTTATACACAAACTTATGTTCACATGTGCAGCAATGTATATGTCTGACGGCAATCGCCTGCAGAGTCCCTGGGGAGGGACTCAATCATGGAACAATATGGTTTCAACAACCCTTTCCAGGGCCTGCTTTAATATCAAAATCTTGAAACTCAACAGTCTTCAAGAGCAGAAATAAACGTCACTAACAACCCACCTCCATTGTATTATTGAGTCTATAAAAGCCATATATTCCCTCTAGGGACTGAATCACATCCACATATGTGAATCTAGAATTCCAGTCCAATTAGCACACCACAAGCACTTGTAAAGCACATGGTCAAAATGACGACAGGATAGCAAAAGCTTCAGGGAATGTTAAATTTAGCATTTTTAAACATTTTTCAAAGAAGTTCATATTTTTTTCATACACTTATAATGAGGGTATTTAGGCAAAGGATATATTTATTTGATTTCCTCACTTATTATGATATGATGGACATAGGGAAGCACTGAGCAAACTGGAGATTACACTAGTGATCCTGCCACTGGTAACAACTCACCAATACCAGGACGGCTATGTAGACAATATATACAGTGGGGCAAAAAAGTATTTAGTCAGCCACCAATTGTGCAAGTTCTCCCACTTAAAAAGATGAGAAGCCTGTAATTGGCATCATAGGTAGACCTCAACTATGAGAGACAAAATGAGAAAAAAAATCCAGACAATCACATTGGCTGATTTGGAAAGAATTTATTGCAAATTATGGTGGAAAATAATTATTTGGTCACCTACAAACAAGCAAGATTTCTGGCTCTCACAGACCTGTACCTTCTTCTTTAAGAGGCTCCTCTGTCCTGCACTCATTACCTGTATCAATGGCACCTGTTTGAACTTGTTATCAGTATAAAAGACACCTGTCCACAACCTCAAACAAAACTCCAAACTCCACTATGGTGAAGACCAAAGAGCTGTCGAAGGACACCAGAAACAAAATTGTAGACCTGCACCAGGCTGGGAAGACTGAATCTGCAATAGGCAAGCAGCTTGGTGTGAACAAATCAACTGTGGGAGCAATAATTAAAAAATGTAAGACATACAAGACCACTGATAATCTCCCTCGATCTGGGGCTCCACGCAAGATCTCACCCGTGGGGTCAAAATGATCACAACAACGGTGAGCAAAATCCCAGGACCACACGGGGGGACCTAGTGAATGACCTGCAGAGAGCTGGGACCAACATAACAAAGGCTACCATCAGTAACACACTACGCCGCCAGGGACTCAGAACCTGCAGTGCCAGACGTGTTCCCCTGCTTAAGCCAGTACGTGTCCGGGCCTGTCTGAAGTTTGCTAGAGAGCATTTGAATGATCCAGAAGAGGATTGGGAGAATGTCATATGGTCAGATGAAACCAAAATAGAACTATTTGGTAGAAACACAACTCGTCGTGTTTGGAGGAGAGAGAATGCTGAGTTGCATCCAAAGAACACCATACCTACTGTGAAGCATGGGGGTGGCAACATCATGCTTTGGGGCTGTTTCTCCGCAAAGGGACCAGAAAGACTGATCCATGTACAGGACAGAATGAATGGGGCCATGTATCGTGAGATTTTGAATGCAAACCCCCTTCCATCAGCAAGGGCATTGAAGATGAAACGTGGCTGGGTCTTCCAACATGACAATGATCCCAAACATACCGCCCGGGCAACTAAAGAGTGGCTTCGTAAGAAGCATTTCAAGGTCCTGGAGTGGCCTAGCCAGTCTCTAGATCTCAACCCCATAAAAAACCTTTGGAGGGAGTTGAAAGTCCGTGTTGCCCAGCAACAGCCCCAAAACATCACTGCTCTAGAGGAGATCTGCATGGAGGAATGGGCCAACATACCAGCAACAGTGTGTGCCAACCTTGTGAAGACTTACAGGAAACGTCTGACCTCTGTCATTGCCAACAAAGGATATATAACAAAGTATTGAGATGAACTTTTGATATTGACCAAATACTGATTTTCCACCATAATTTGCAAATAAATTCTTTCCAAATCAGCCAATGTGATTGCCTGGATTTTTTGTCTCATTTTGTCTCTCATAGTTGAGGTCTACCTATGATGCCAATTACAGGCCTCTCTCATCATTTTAAGTGGGAGAACTTGCACAATTGGTGGCTGACTAAATACTTTTTTGCCCCACTGTACTTATCTGTTTCCATGAGTCACTTCCTCGATGGCCAGAAGAGCAAGCCACCATTGGCGAGTGATACTCAGTGAGTCGCTCATTCAAAAGGCAATGTAACGACGCATGGAACCAGGTATGTACTTTACTCCTCATAGTGACCACCTCGCTGGAGTGTTCTCACCGGTGACATGGCCTTAGGTAGTAAAATTTGTTTGCAGCATTAAAAACGTAATAACTGGCAAAAATCACCTCACAACCATTCCACAACTATGTTCTCTGGAAAAAAACACTCCTTTTACACACATCCTATTGAATGTATTTCATGCAGCACTGTATTGCCACAAAAAAACTTTTTGTTCTAGATATAAATGATGATATCTTTTCTGACAGATACAGGTAACTTACCTTGTTCTAGAAGTACCCTGACAATTCTAGAGAAAGGTGAACCTACCTCCACTAGAGTTTATAGAATAGACAGCGTCTCTGTAACTAGGTGTACATCAGTTGTGCTCCAGAACAGAGAATTTTGTAGTGAAAAGAAGGTCGGGATGCCACTTACCTATAAGAAAAAACAGAAATCAAAATTTAATCAAAGTGTCCATTGTGACAATTTTACATTATATTTAGTATGATATCACAGTTCACAATACAGAGTTTTCTTAAGGTACCATATAAAGCAGATCCTTGTGCACATCCTGGCCAGCAGTAAGAATTTTAGCCGAACTGCCTTTAATTTGAGCCCAGAAACAGAAGATCTTCTCAGGTCTCACGAAAAAAATGGTCAAATCAAGAGACAGGCTTTGGATGGATCAAAAGCAAAATGTCACAATGGGAAAAATGCTGCTCTCCCTGGGTAACATATACACCTCCCTCGTGTTTTTTGTTTTCTCCCCCACAACTCTGTTTAGACACTAGGAGCGGGAAAAGATAGAACTATGTATGCTCAAGTTAGATTTTCAGTTGGAGCTTACACAGATCTAAAGACTCTTCCCCCTTAAATTAATATTAACAGCATAATCAAAAAAAAGCAATAAAAGGGTTCAAATGATTATTTTACTGGAGAAAATGTTGCTACAGGCTCCCTCCAGTGCTCATCAAGTCTAAACGTATGGTTAAGTAATGGGACGTTTAGCCAGTCTGAACTCTGACCATCCCCTTCTGGTCCTGGGCTTTTTAAATATATGACCAGTACTGGAGGAAATCCAGAGCAGAACTTTCTCCAGGAAAATATAGTAATTCAGCCCATCTGTCACTCTTTATGTGCTCAGCAAATCCATGAAAACAAAACGGTTTGTTAACATACGAGTACAGGTCCACTTTGTACAATATGACTGTATGTTACATACATGTAGGAGACTAAAAGGAAAGGAACCTCAGAAATGTTCCCGTAAGTATTACAGTATATGCATTTAACATATTTAATGAGTATTTACCTTTGAAAACCTCTCTTGTGTCAAAAGCAAAAGGCCCTGCAACTGCTGCTGGGCGCCACCATCTTGAATGTGATGTCAGCAGACCCAGTATACTCAAAGCTGTCACTCAAGTGACACTTAGCAGTCATTCTCATCCAGGGTTCCTCCAAAGGTTACTAGTGATTCAGTAACTGTTTAACCTCTTATCTGATGGGGCTTGCATATTTCCAGGGGCAACACCACTAGGCAGAGACAGGTGCATGACACCAATTATCTTTGAAGCTGTCTCTAAGGTCTGCATTGTGACCACCGCGGTAGGCCACCAATGTAAGGAAGGGTATTCTTCCTATCGGCCACCAATGTAAGGAAAGGTATTCTTCCCATAGGCTACCAATGTAAGGAGGGTATTCTTCCCATAGGCCACCAATGTAAGGAAGGGTATTCTTCCCATAGGCCACCAATGTAAGGAAGGGTATTCTTCCCATAGGCCACCAATGTAAGGAAGGGTATTCTTCCCATAGGCCACCAATGTAAGGAAGGGTATTCTTCCCATAGGCCACCAATGTAAGAAGGGTATTCTTACCATAGGTCATCAGTATAAGGAGGGTATTCTTCCCATCGGCCACCAGTGTAAGGAGGGTATTCTTCCCAAGGCCACCAATCTAAGGATGGATATTTTTCCCATAGGCCACCAATGTGGAAAGGTATTCTACCCATAGGGTACCAATGTAAGGAAAAGTATTCTTCCCATAGGCCACCAATGTAAGGAAGGGTATTCGGCCCACAGGCTACCAATGTAAGAAGGGTATTCTTTTCATAGGCCATCAATGTAAGGGAGGTATGCTTTCTATCGGCCACCAATGTAACGAAGGGTATTCTTCCCGTAGGCCACAAATGTAAGAATAGGGTATTCTTCCCACAGGCCAGCAATGTAATAAAGGGTATTCTGCCCATAGGCCACCAGTGTAAGAAAGGGTATTATTCCCATAGGCTATCAATGTAAGAAAGGGTCTTCTTTCCATAGGCTACCAATGTAAGGATGGTATTCTTCCCATAGGCCACCAATGTAAGGAGCATGTTCTTCCCATAGGCCACCAATGTAAGGAGCATATTCTTCCCATAGGCCACCAATGTAAGGAGCATATTCTTCCCATAGGCCACCAATGTAAGGAGCATATTCTTCCCATAGGCCACCAATGTAAGGAGCATATTCTTCCCATAGGCCACCAATGTAAGGAGGATAGTCTTCCCATAGGCCACCAATGTAAGGAGGATATTCTTCCCATAGGCCACCAATGTAAGGAGCATATTCTTCCCATAGGCCACCAATGTAAGGAAGATATTCTTTCCATTGGCCACCAATGTAAGGAAGATATTCTTCCCATAGGCCACCAATGTAAGGAAGATATTCTTTCCATTGGCCACCAAGGTAAGGAAGATATTCTTCCCATAGGCCACCAATGTAAGGAAGATATTCTTTCCATTGGCCACCAATGTAAGCAGCACATTCTTCCTACAGGCCACTAATGTAATGTGGTTTAGGTGTGGGTTCATGGACGGGGTTCCTCTGAGAAAAAAAGAATGCTCTGTAGTACTGCATTTCTATTCACTCCTCCCTGTAGCTACATAAGGTTATGCATGGAAGTTGAGGAGAGTAGTGGAAGAGCTGGGCCAGCACAGTTCAGAAGAGAAAAATGGTATGAAATAGTAGACTGGAGGAGGCTGTGCTAACGAACTGACTCTTCCTGGAGCAGTCACATTTTCTAGCAAGTTTAAAAGTACAGTGCAAGTCAATATAAAATGATTTATGGAAAGGAATAAACATTGCAAGGAAACCTTTAAAATACTTGATTTTTCCTTGCTTTTAACTGCCTTTTTAGGGTTGGTGATCTCTGTTAAGACCATAATCTCATTGCAAGTAACAAGATCCCAGCCGCCTCTCACCTTCCTCCTGAGTATAATGAGATCCCCTTGTCTGTATGAAAGACGCAGCAAGACGGCACTAATTTTAGTAAAGATTTCATATGAAGAATTGTTTTGATGTAAAGCCGGTGATGTTGAATCATTTTCACTTTCTGTTCTCTAGCAATGTCCTATTAAGCATGGGTGGGGGATTAACTAGGTACACGGCACATTCTGCTCTGTACATTTTATTTATTTCAGGTACTTATATAGTGCTGTCACTTTACATATATATTGTACATTCACATCAGTCCCTAACCCTCAAGGGGTGTACAATCTAAGGTCCCTAACTCACATTCATACACATACTAGGGACAAGGATCCAATTCACCTACCAGCATGTCTTTGGAGTGTGGGAGGAAACTGGAGTACCTGGAGGAAACCCACAAAGCCACAAAGAGAACATGCAAACTCCAGGCAGGAGGTGTTGTGTTTGGGTGTACATACTGACTTTACTTATTTCAAGTACTTATATAGTGATGTCAATGTATGCTGGGCTTTACATATATATTGTGCATTCACATCAGTCCCTAACCCTCAAGGGGTGTACAATCTAAGGTCCCTAAACTACACATACACAGGCCAATTTAGACATGATCCAATTAACCTACCAGCATGTGTTTGGAGTGTGGGAGGAAACCGGTGTACCCAGAGGAAACCCACACAGGCACAGGGAGAACATCCAAACTCCAGGCAGGTGATGGTGTGGTTGGGAATTGAACCAAGGACCCTAGTACTGCCAGGTGGAAGTGCTAACCATTTAGCCGCTGTGCTGCACACTTTATAGTAGTAGCACATTCCTGCAGCCATTACATACTACTGCTACAGCGTCAGGAATAGGTTGGCCTGTACCATTCATATGGGCTCTGCAAATATATGGAATTAAAAAATAAAAAAAAAACTTACAGTAAAATTCCCCTTGTTTTGTTTTGCCTTGTGTTCCGTCACTACTGAAATGTGGTTTCGGTAGTGATGGGCAAACTTTTTTTTTTTTTGTCAAAGCTCCACTTGTTGAAAAAATGCAGCTCAGAATGCAAAATCCAATGTAAGGCCCGGTTCACCCTAATGTCTGTTTTTCAGTCCGTGGCACGGCAGCCTATTCATTTGAATGGTCTGCTAGGGATTGCTGGGACTTGTGGTTATCTTCATGTTTTGTACTGCTAAGGATTGCTGGGACTTGTGGTTCTCTTCCTGTTTTGTACTGCTAAGGACTGCTGGGATTTGTGGTTATCTTCCTGTTGTGTACTGCTAAGGACTGCTGGGACTTGTGGTTATCTTCCTGTTTTGTACTGCTAAGGATTGCTGGGACTTGTGGTTCTTTTCCCGTTGGGCACTGCTAAGGATTGCTGGGACTTGTGGTTCTCTTCCTGTTGTGTACTGCTAAGCATTGCTGGGAATTATAGTTCTCTTCCTGTTGTGTACTGCTAAGGATTGCTGGGACTTGTAGTTTTCTTCCTGTTGTGTACTGCTAGGGACTGCTGGGACTTGTGGTTCTCTTCCTGTTTTGTACTGCTAAGGATTGCTGAGACTTATAGTTCTATTTCTGTTGTGTACTGCTAAGGATTGCTGTGACTTGTGGTTCTCTTCCTGTTGTGTACTGCTAAGGATTGCCGAGACTTGTGGTTCTCTTCCTGTTTTGTACTGCTAAGGATTGCTGAGACTTATAGTTCTCTTTCTGTTGTGTACTGCTAAGGATTGCTGGGACTTGTGGTTCTATTCCTGTTGTGTACTGCTAAGGATTGCTGGGACTTGTGGTTCTATTCCTGTTGTGTATTACTGAGGATTTGTGGGACTCATGGTTCTCTTTCTGTTGAGCATTACTGAGGATTGCTGGGACTTATGGTTCCCTATTGTTGTGTACTGCTAAGGACTGCTGGGCCTTATGGTTCTCTCTGTTATGAACTACTGAGGATTGCTGGGACATGTGGTCCTCTTCTTGTTGTGTACTGCTAAGGATTGCTGGGACTTATGGTTCTCTTCTGGTTATGTAGTGCTAAGGATTGCTGGGACTTATGGTTCTCTTCTGGTTATGTAGTGCTAAGGATTGCTGGGACTTATGGTTCTCTTCTGGTTATGTAGTGCTAAGGATTGCTGGGACTTGTGGTTCTTTTCCTGTTGTGCACTGCTACGGATTGCTGGGACTTGTGGTTCTCTGTTGTGCATTACTGAGGATTGGTGAGACTTGTGGTTCTTTTTCTGTTGTGCACTGCCTTAGAATTGCTGGGACTTTTCATTCTTTTCCTATTGTGAACTGCTAAGAATTGCTGGGACTTGTGGTTCTTTTCTGTTGTGCACTGCTGAGCATTGCTGGGACCTTGGACTGCCCGGATTTTTACTATAGGACTGGCTGGTGACTGGGGCTTGTAGTCCTCCAAGCCATGGACATCTCTGATGTGAATTATTGGGACTTTGCGCCCAACTTGTTATGCTGGCCTCCCCCCATACTGTGTACTGAAGTACCCTCATTGACCCCCTACCATCCGGGCCCGGTGTGCTTCATCTCCATCTGCTCTCCTATTTCATCCCAGTCATCATTTCTGCAGCATTGCCCAATATTCTGTACGGCTTTTACTGTCAGCGCTGTGATTGGTCACAAGGAGGATGATGACATCCGGCCTGCACAGGTTACACGCTCACGTCACTATTGTTAGGTATGTTCTACGCTATGTTGCATCTTTTAGTCTGAGGCGCCATTCACACCAATGAGTTGTTTTAGTGCTTTTTGCAGAAACGCACTACAGTCCAGTTAACATGGTTTCCTATGGAACATGTTCACACCTATGCTTTTGTAAGCCGCTGCGTTTTTGGAAAGGGTCAGGGACTTTTTTTAGAAACAAAAAGCAGCATTTTTGCTTCTATAAAGTTCGATGGAGAATCTGCTGAAATGCATGGTAGTGCGTTTTTGCCATTTTTTGCATTTTTATTCTGCCCAGCAAAAAAAAAAAGCCACTTTAAAAAAAAAAAAAAAAAAGAGTTGAAGAAAACACAAAATACAGTAAAAATGCGGCAAAAACGAGTGTAGGAAACCGCAAAACTAACTAATAGCAAACTGCCTAGGTGTGAATGGAGCCTTAGACCAATCAGTGCTTTTCCTCTGTCTGCTGTCCATCTCCAACACCAGTTGGATCATTTTACTAACTCAACCAGTTCACTTGAAGTACACAGAAATGCTCTTATTTATTTATTTCAGGTACTTATATATCGCCATCAATGTACGCAGCACTTTACATATATATTGTACATTCACATCAGTCCCTAACCCTCAAGGGATGTACAATGTAAGGTCCCTACCTCACATTCATATACTAGGGCCAATTTAGACAGGATCCAATTCACCTACCAGCATGTCTTTGGAGTGTGGGAGGAAACCAGAGTACCCAGAGAAAACCCACACAGACACAGGGAGAACATGCAAACTCCAGGCAGGAGGTGCCGTGGTTGGGATTCAAACCAACGACCCTAGTACTGCCAGGCAGAAGTGCTAACCATTTAGCCACTGTGCTGCCCGGGGGACAAAGCTGGCTATCGGCCAAAATATATAATTCTTTCAGATTTTACAATGGAAACTATTAGAGAGATTTTGCTCATGCTGGGCTGAACCGCCATCTATACGAGAACACAGCACGGCACACTTACATACGTGTGTATGAATACATGGACGTGAGTGGGTGGATAAGTACACATTACTTCCATCGACAGGGTAGAGCTAATTCCTATGGTAGATAATGCGTGTTATATCTAACAAGCTCCCACCGTGAAGACGTGCAGTGTAACAATCATACACAGAAATGTACACAAGTCATAGCGGCAGGAACACCCTCCTAACCACATATCATGTCATGCATCTAAAGACTAGATCACAATCAACATACTAACATCATGCACTGCGGTTACAGGAAACACGTCAACTACACCCATAGACGTTCTGCTTCACATAGATCCCGGGAGGGCAAGACTGACCCATTTATACCGCCCAATACAGAGAAAGATCATAGAAGAGATAGAGGGCTGGGAATCTGAAACAACAATGTCCAGTGTAATGGGAGTCTGCATCGGATTGATTGCCTTGAAGCAAGACTTAAAAAATCAGTTAGATGTCGTTGGCGATGGAGATCATTTCAGATCGGATGTGGTAAGTTACTATACTTGGATATTGCTTTAATAAAATGAACTTGTAGATTTAAAGCTGAACTCCAAACAACTAATAACCCAAATAAAATACATTAAAATACACCCCACCGAAACTGTTGACTTGTTCACCGTGTCTGAACAGGCAATCACTGGATCTGTAGCGCTACCCGCACAGGAGCCGCTGGTAACAGGAACAGGAACTTGGATAGGGGTGGCAGCATGGGATACCCCGAACTGTAGAACAAGTCAGGGGCGTCCCTAGAGTTGGTGTCACCCGGTGCGGTAACACTTGGTGTCACCCCTCTGACGATCCCGCAGGATGGATCGGATCTGCGGATTGAGCATAATGGAACGCAGTCCTATCCATTATCCTCCCCAATCCACAGATCCGATCCATCCTGCGGGAATCGTTGTCTTGCAACCTATACAGTGTTAACTGATCTCTCCACGAGCTCCACAAAAAGGTAAATTTTAAAGCAAGCCGACGATCCCCGCAGGATGGATCGGATCTGCGGATTGAGCATAATGGATCGGAGTCCGATCCATTATCCTCCCCAATCCACAGATCCGATCCATCTTGCGGGGATCGTCATCTTGCAACGGGCATAATGGAACGCAGTCCTATCCATTATCCTCCCCAATCCACAGATCCGATCCATCCTGCGGGGATCGTCGGCTTGCAACCTATACAGGGTTAACTGATATCTCCACGAGCTCCACAAAAAGGTACATTTTAAAGCAAGCCGACGATCCCCGCAGGATGGATCGGATCTGCGGATTGAGCATAATGGATCGGAGTCCGATCCATTATCCTCCCCAATCCACAGATCCAATCCATCTTGCTGGGATCGTCGTCTTGCAACCTATACGGGGTTAACTGATCTCTCCATGAGCTCCACAAAAAAGTAAATTTTAAAGCAAGCCAACGATCCCAGCAGGATGGATCGGATCTGCGAATTGAGCATAATGGATAGGAGTCCGATCCATTATGTTCCCCAATCCGCAGATCCAATCCACCCTGTGGTGATCTTCAGCTTGCTTTAAAACATACCTTTTCGTGGAGCGGGTCCGGTTTCATTCCATGCAATAGGTGTCACCCCCCGCACCTGCCTAGGGACGCCACTGGAACAAGTAGACATTGAGGACTGCTAGGCTTCTGGCTGCTCTGTACATATTGCTGGCTGTATTGCACAACCTCAGGCTGCACTGTACTGTCTCTTGGCTGAACTTGTAGAACTCCTGGATGTATTGCCCAGCTCTTGGCTACAATGAACATACTTGGGCCGTAATACACAACTCCTGGCTGAATTGCACAGTTCCTGACTTGCACTTCCCAGCTTGTTAGGTAGAACTCTCCAAAGTTACTTCTCCGCTCTATAGCAGGAGTAGGTAGTTACTCAGTCCCAGACTAGTGGAGTTTCCTTGCTCTCGTCTTCCTGCCTCCCAACCAGACTCTGACCCAGATTTTCTCTCTCTTCAGCAGGCCCCCAGCTAAGCCTAACTGGGACCATGATGTCTTCACAGGACTCCTGAGGCTTCTCCTCTCTCTTTGACCCAGGGGCAGAGCCTCCAGCACACGGTCACCTCCAGCTGGTTGGACCCTGGAACTGCCCCTGCCTGCCAGACCTCAAACTATTTATGGGCTTTTCCTCACCAACTGGGCACGCCACCCCAGGGATTGTCTGAAGGTCCATAAATATTCAGGTTGCGAGCCCTGCTCTCCCTCGCATCATACTTCTGGAAATATCCACATGGAGAAGTAGCAGAACAGAAGCCTGTGAGACATTGAACAGCCCAATGCAACCAAACCCTGCTCCACTGATTACAGTGAAGCTAAATTAAATTTGGATTAGAAGCCTTCTCTAACTAGGAGGGTGCTACACATCTACAGAAGGCTGACTTTAGCATTTCCATAAATAGCCTACGTAGTAAAGGGGCCCCAGTAGGTATTTAAAAAACTATGCAGCTTGTAAAATGTTCATTCATTTTTTGTCATACCTGTAGGTCATTTGGACCCTTCCAGAAGCCTGGCCGAAAAACACCCAGCTAGGAAATCCCCATGTCCTGCCTTTCTACTAGAAGAAGGGAACCATTGTTTTTTACGTCTTTAATGCTTGGAGTGAATACCCAATGGTTTTCACATCTCAGCAACATGACAGGAGTTTTTCAGCCTGGCTTCTGGGAGGGGGTAAATGGCCTACAGGTATGACAATAAAATTAATAAACATTTTTAAAAGCTGCATTTTTAAATTTTTTATTTTTGCCCCTTAATTGCATAGGCTGTTTCCTGAAAAGGGTGAACTTAGCCTTTAACCAAACAGGGCCTACAGACAAAGGTGATATACTTGAAAAGGAACCCAATTAAAAGTTTCCTATTTAATCATTTATTCAACAAAAAATATTGATAAGTGAATGCTGTACTGGAGAAAAAAAGAACATCCTTGCCACCCTTGGTATCAAAATCTGGTATTGCCCCTTTAGCCAAAAATGACTAGCATATTGTATAACTGCCACTAGCCTCTAAACTCTAATTTTTGATCACTTCTTGCAAAATTCCATCCGGTGCAAGATATTTGCAGGTTTCCTTGTATGAACAGCATGTTTTTAATGTCCCCCTCCAAAATTTCGCTGGGAATCAAACCAAGGTTTTGACTAGGGCAGTCCATAACCCTCTTTTTGGGTCATTCCATGGTGGATTTGCTAGAGTGCTTCAGATTATTATGTTGAATGACTCATTTCTAGTTCAACTTTTGGACAGACGGCCTCACGTTCTCATCTAGCATATGATATGATGCAAATGCAAAACTGGAGAGTGCAAAATCTGGAGTAACTCTGCATGGTAGCCAACCAGCTTCTAACTTCAGCTTGTTCGATTAGGATTTAAAAAAAAACTGAAAGTTGATTGGTTTCTATGCAGAGCTGCACCACATTTTGCACCCTCCAGCTTTAGTAAAACCACCCCAAAATGTCTGGTTGGTTTGATTTCAGGTTGTGCAGACCAGGAAGCAGCAAAGCAACCTCAAACCACAACACCCACCACCATGCTTTACAGCTTTTATGAGGTTCTTCTCAAATCCTGTCTTCTATTTGTGGCCAACATGTCTATTTTTACCAAACAACTCTGTCTTTGATCAGTCTTCAAGAACACACAGATCCAGAAGGCTTGGTCTTTGCTTATATGATGGTAAATTGTTATCTTGCTCTGATTGTTTTAAAAAATTTTTGGCAAGAGACTTTTTCTTAACACACCTCCCATTCAGGTTGAATTGGTGCAATCTCTCTCTGATTGTAGATATATGCACTTTAACCCCAACTGTTGCAATAATTACCTGAACACCTTGCAATGGAATTTTAGGGTTGTTAGAGACTTCTTTTGAACTTCAAATGGTCAGCTCTTGGGATGAATTTGCCAGTCCTGCACAAATTAGTAGTTGTTTGAAATCTATGCCCCTTATAGATTATTTTCCTCACAGTGGAGTTTGTTTCAGATCATTTAATGATCTTTTTAAACCCTTTGTCAGACTCATTGGCATCCATATCTTTCTTTCTGATAGATAGTTCTATTAATCTTGGCACAATGTCACCACACACATCAATAGCAAAGTAAACACCAGACCCTAGATGTCTGAGGTATAATTAACTCCCGAAGAAAATTCTGATCATTGGAACCTAACCTGGAACACTGGATTCATGAATATGAAATGGTGGTAAATATAGGGGTGTAGTTACTTTCTCTGTATGAAGAATTAGCATTTTCATTCATTTAGAACATGATGAATGAATACATCATGTCAATTTGATGTGTCTATTGTTCATGTATTTCACTTTTAACTGTAAACGCTGAATCAAGATCTAATGTTTGCCTGTTCAACATGAAAGGAGAATAACGGCCAAAGCTTTTTTGGCCCTTCTTCTCGTATGGATCACGGAAGTAAAGTTCATTCTGCTTTCCAGTGACCCGTTTTAAGCCAACAACAGGCTAAAGCCCTCTGTTGGCTGACGTCACTTAGTCGGTCCATGATCTGGATGGATGCTGACTTTGCAGCCAGGATCCACACAAATGCCTGGACCAGCAGCTAGCTCAGCGAATCGCTGGGAGACCAAGCCAACCGCTCCTGCCCCCTCCACAGCCCAGCGCTCTGAGAAACGCTGGGGGGGGGGGGTAGAGCAGCAAGCCAGAGACTGACAGTCGAAGGCAGGGGCAGACTGACAACTCATGGGGCCCCCGGGCAATAGGAAATCATGGGCCCCCTGTGTCCTCGCCAACACTCAAACCACACCCAAAAAAGCCTATGAAAGGTACCAGGGACATCTCACGGGGCCCCCTACTGACCCTGGGCCCTCGAGCAGTGCCCAACTGTCTAAATGGTCAGTCTGCCCCTGGTCGAAGGCTCACTACGCACTGAAGATCGAGAACTGAGTGATCGGCGGTCTTTGATTGCTCCGTTCTCAGTCTTAGAAGTGGTGGGAGACAGATGCAGCATTGAATCAATGCTACATCCACTTAGGTGAGTATAACTTTTTTTTTTTTAAAACTAAACAACAAGACACGAAGAAGGTAGGTACTGGCCTGGTTTGTTTCCCCAAATACAAAGGCTTCAGTGTATGGAGAGAAGATGATTAGTCTTACACCTCTGGTACATGGCAGGAGTTAAGCGTTTAGGTGATGGAAAAGTTTGGGAGGAGGAGGTCACTGTGATATTCTGAATGGGTTGTGCACTGTGATTCCTTCCTCCAACTTGTTCATATATGTTTTACTCCTGTAGTGACATAGAGGTTGGAGGAAACACTGCATGACGGAAGGCAAAAGACATATGACAATCCTGGAATTGCCAACTGTTATTGTTTTTTTGGAAGCTGCAAAGCTGGATCGGAGTGAAGATAGAAGACATGGGCTGCTGGAGAAGTGAGTATAATACTTTTTCTACATCTACCAATCAACGTCTGTCAAACGGGCTTGTTGGAAAATCTTTTGCGGCTGCAGTCGCTGATCAATGTAATCTGGCTGTCAGAATACAATGGCAAATTCCTCCATCCACCTCGCTTGAATGGATGGGTGAGCAACTTCATTTTTCAGCCATGAGGCTGATCGATAAAAAAATACAATACAAAAAAAACCAGTCCATCTACAAGCAAGTTTTACTACTAAAATTACAGCTAAATTTTTTCAAAACTTTTCACTCAATCTACTTTTATTATTCTATGATCTTCAGCACAGCAAACCTAAAAAACAGAGTTTAACACACACTAAGGGTCCATACACACTAGGCTGCTAAAAAAATGGCAGAACCTCTGACAGAAAAAGCAAAAATGCACATAGTGGCTTATATCTCCTAGATTGTAAGCTCCAAGGATCAGGGTCCTCCTATCCCTCTTGTATTGAACTGTATTGTTGCTGTATTGTCTCCCGTTATATTGTAAAGCGCTGAGCAAACTGTTGGCACTATATAAATCCTGTATATTAATAATATTGTACAAGAGTTTATGCACATTTATGGCCGTTTGCTTTTATAAGCATTTTTTTCCAAAACATTTCCTTCTGCTCATTTTTCACTATAATCAATGTACACTTGAAAATGCTAAACGCCATGTTCATGATTTTTTTTGTTCTGCCTGAAAGCTCCTTTCAGAAATGCATTGGTGATGGGTTTTTTTTTTTCGGCCTTAAAATGCTCCTCTGCAACTATGCCTGTAAATGCCTAGATGTGCAGAGACACATAGGCTACCATAGAGTTGCTTATACAGAAAAAAACGCCAAAAGTCTGTATAAGAAAGAGCAGGGCCCTCGATCCCCTCATGTTTTGCATTGTATTGGTATTGTTCTGTCACATGTTCTGTCCCCCTTTGTAATGTACAGCGCTGAGCGAACTATCGGCGCTTTATAAATACTGTATAATAATAATAATAATAATAAGCAGCATTTTTTTAAAGCCCAGTGTGCATGAGGCCTAAAAAACAACTGAAAACAATTTTACATTTTTATGAAATCTAATCCTCTTTTTTAAATTCAAACTTAGTAAAATTCCAAAGCTACTGATATATGCTGAGAGACGGGTGGGCTTTTCATGGATTCGATCAGAATGTGCCAACAATCGGATCTGAAAGAAACACATAGGGGTAGCTTTAATAAAACTGGATCACTCGGAATCTGGTTCACCTGTGCGTGGTAGCCAATCCGCTTCTAACTTGAGCTTGCTCAATTAGGCTTTGGCAATAAAACCTGGATGCCGATTGGTTTCTATGCAGACTTGCACCAGATTTTGCACTCTCCAGTTTTAGTAAATTACCCCCATAGTGTCCATACTCCCACACTGTTCTTCCTACAGATTCTTACATGATTTGGGCCCTTTATGTCTACTATCTGTGTTACATGTGTATTTTAAGTGAAGGCAATGGAAAAGTAGTATACTAGATCTTGGTGCCAGGAGTCAAGGTGCAGTTTATAGGGAGTGGCTCTTGGCACTGAGAACAAGTGGCAGCTCTAAAGCTGCCACGGCCGTCACTATGTGGTAAAATCGCTCCTACGGTAAAGAGTCTCCAAACATTTATCCCTTTCTTTCCCTGGCACCAAAAGCAAACCTGTGCTTCACCCAACCAGGACAAAGTTATCTGTTCTCGTTAAAAGTTATGTCTATAGAAACACATACTTATTCACCCTTCCGTAACTCCTATGCCACTTAGCTCCGCTGCCTGGAGCATGAGAAGCCACCGTCTGTAAGCAAACGTCATGAAAGTAGCAGGGGCGGACTGACCATTTGGAAACTTGGGCGCTGCACGAGGGCCCGGGGTCAGTAGGGGGCCCCATGAGATGCCCTGGTACCTTTTTCATAGGCTTTTTTGAGTTTGGGCAAGGACACAGGGGCCCCATGATCCCCTATTAACCGGGGGCCCCATGAGTTGTCAGTCCGCCCCTGGTAAGTAGACATCTGGAGATGGAGCAAAAAGCGCTTGTTCACACCCTGTTCAATGGGCAGCGTTTTTCTGTACACCACCGCACATGTATGATGGGAAAAGGGTACACAGAATACAACTGCAAGTGCTATTGTGCTGAGTTCCAATTTTTTTTTCTGTTTTAACCCTCAAAGCCCATGAACATGAAAAAAAATCAGGTAGGGATTATAACAAAAAGCTGAATACAATGAAAGAAAACCTCCAGTAGCAAAGACTATTCAAACCAAAAAGTGTCCAGTGTGCAGGCAAATATATTAATAAAGAAAACTGAGCCAGACTGCAACTGACAGCAGCTCAGACTATATATAGTCAGATATGTATCAATGATTGTTAGCCTCCTTGGAGCCCATCACTCCCTGACGCCCAATTTTACTGTTGTATTTTAGGACTTGGAAAGCCCTACCAGACTGATCCATTCTACAACATCTGACTGGAAGATCCCCAAGCTGGGCTTTAGATTCTGGTGCCTTCCTCATGCAGCTAATTCTTGAAAAATTTAAGTGCCCCAACCCAGGGGCAGACTGACCATTTGGAAACTCAGGCACTGCCCGAGGGCCCGGGGTCAGTAGGGGGCCCCATGAGATGCCCCTGGTACCTTTTTCATAGGCTTTTTTGAGTTTGGGCAAGGACACAGGGGCTTCATGATCCCCTATTGCCTAGGGGGCCCCATGAGTTGTCAATCCGCCCCTGCCCCAACCCCAAACTCCTAGAAAAGTTATCAAAGTCTGTGAGGAGGAGCAAAACAGCCCCAGACAGCACCAGTTAATGCCAAAGCACCACAACCATGCTGCAGAGCTGTTTACCCAGGAACCAATGGCAACATTCATGGAAGGAAGCTGGAAAGGAAGGATATGCTAGCGGCTGGTGGTGAACAAGGTACTTACTACCCACATCCCTTCTATCTGCTGCATGAATTTAATGGAGATCTTTTGTGAGGATAGTTTATTTTCTAAATAGTTTTAGCTTGTCAAAAAAGTTTAAGGAACTTTAAACACCTATTTTTAATTAATTTCATTTAACATTTTACTCCATTCAGAGCTCTTTATTTAACTCTTGATATACTGGGTGTTCATTCTCCTATGGGCCATTACTGCTGTCAGTGAGGCAAGGTGGGTTCCCCCCAACCCAGCTCCCGTTGTGATAACCAAGGCTTGTGCAGAGAACATCTTAGGCCCTCTCTGGAAAGCACTCTACATATATTTCCTGGCAGATACCACTGGAGTTCATTGATCTTTTTTTGCTACCATTCACCAGTCCCCTGGTCACCAGCCTTCTAGTGTTATATGGAGTATTATATAAGAAAACAAAAGATAATGCTTCCGTACAAACAGCAATTATAATATAGTCACCAGCACACCATGTTGCTCAGAGAGGAGCACATTTTTAGTGGAACTCCAGCAAATTTTTATTCACTACAATAGGGGATGGGGTGGCTACATATAAAAAGTTGGAGTTTTAGATCCAGAATACATCTAGATTACCATTTGGTTTGTAACAAAGATCACTTGATAACTTTTTAAGAGTATCTTATTAAGAGTATCTATACAAGCTTCAAGAGCTTACCATGGTCAATGTCTCGAGTGCACAGCAAGCAGTATGTACAACGGTTGCATTTGGGGTTAACATCAGTGATGTCTCACAATGCACAATAGGCTGCCGGGGTGACAAAAGGAGTGTTCCCTAAATATGACTGACAAACAATATATGTATATGAATTAGGACTAATAAACAGTAACATAGACTGTCGCTACTGAGCCTATGGTAGCCTAAAATTGTTGACAGCACACAACTTGTTTTGAACATGTCCAATATAAGTACAAATCAACAATGGGATATATGGGAGTATTTTGCAGAATTCAACAGAAAGAGCGAGACTGCACAGCATGTGGCAGCAGTCTGGGAAAACAGTACCAGGGGTATCTCGCCAGTGGAATTCCCGAGAGACAAGCAAAGCCAGTTGGCAACACAGCTTCCCACTATCCAATCATACTTAAAACAACTTTGGGTGGACAAAGAATGATGAAGTCACACACAGTAAAAGTTAAGATTGAATGAAACATCCTACAAAAAGACCTCACCAAAACTGCAGACTTCGGTGTTTCCGGAATTCCCGAATGCTCCTGTTTATCCGAAGCTTCTTCAGGTACGTAGGTGAAGAACAGGGAAAGAAGACGGGCGACTGAGGGGACCGGTCCTGCATCTTTGTCCGCGCTACTGCCGGCTCCTCGGCCATAGGTGGGAGGAAAGCATCATCCTCGTGTGCGGTCATCCTGGACGTCTGCTCCGGGATTGCCGGTAAAATCCCCTTTTTCTGGCTGGAGGCAGCCTGGGGCTCAGATTCCTCCATCAAGAGGGTAAAACAGAGAGCACAAAAGTATGAATATATATATTTCCGAGCCGAAGTGACAGATCTGTTGGAAATAAAATCCAGCAGCTAAGTTGAGGCTTGCGTTAAAAGTTAAAAAAGAAAAAGTCAAGCGTATGGTTTGCGCTCTGCAGGACACCAAGTGCTGGCTCCTGTGTGCGCCGAACGTTCAAGGTCTATTCCTTCCCCCAAGACATCCTGAAAAATAAATAACACAGGAAAATTGCGGAGAAGAACGCGTGATCAGAAGTGGGAGATGAGCAATTCAGATAGCTCACGTGATAGAAATATATATATCATTCCTTATATTCTTGCAGTCGTCTGTGGCATGTGGCGAGTTAAGTCCTGAAGTCTCTGCGTTCTTGTAGACAAGACCCAACAGGTGACTACGGCATGGGAGCAAGGTGCAGATCCTGAGTGTGTACTCTCAGAAAAAAGGCTGCAGACCTAAAGTTTGATCCGTGATCAGCGAACGCCTTGCAAGGGGTCCCTCCCGTGTTCCTGAACCTGAGTGGAGGCGAGAACTTCTTTGAGGTTATTGGCCGTCTGCTGAGTTCCCTTCGGTTTAACCACGCTGTTTCCGTTTGTCAGAAAGCAGAAGAAGGGGAAAAGCAGATAAGCGAGAGAAGGAGAGAGGGAGGGGAAAGGGGAGAAAGAGAGGAGGGCAGAACGACAGATACTCGGAGAGGAGACTCACAAACACTGTGATCTCTTCTTCCAGGAGATGTATCCGATCGTTGCCTCTTCAGAGATCTGACTAATGTGTCATCTTCGGGTTTTGTCACTAGAGGTAGAAATGTGATTATAAACAGTAAGAGGGTATATACACTCTCAGGTTATTACTGATAAAGCAGCTGGAGAAATCCAGCATTCCATTGTGCCCTTCTGCTTTCTATGTGCTGCTTCTCTGCTGCTGGATGTTATACTAAAATATCAAAAGGTGTGAAATGACAAGCAGAGGAAAGTGCCATGAGAGCAAGCTGTGAAAGAACAAAGAAAATCCTCAACACTCAGTACAAAAAAAAAAAAAAATTCACCTTAAAGGAGAATTCCACCTTTTGCAATAAATAAATAAATAAATAATCAAATAAATAAATAAATGCATGCATCTGTACAGTAAAAATTTGCATTTTTTAATTTTTCTTTCTTTTTGCATTAAAGTCCACAATGCATTGCAACCGCGATCATTGGACTGCGGATGCAATGCTTTGATTCCTGCAGACTCTTCCCTCAGCCACAGGTTCATTCTGAAGTATGGACCTTCAGCTACGGAGGAAGTATCAATAGACAACAAGCGCGATGACGTCGCCACACTTGTGCTCCATTAAGAACTACAGTCGTACTGTTAATGGATGATGCAGCTGTGTGGGAGGAGCCATGCACAGCTGCACTGAATTCAAATCTGACAGGTGCGCCTATGAAGAGAAGGACCCCTGGATTCTGAAAGTGTGGGGGGGGGGGTCAAAGGGGCTTAAATATGAGTGCAACTTGAAACATTCTCATAAAGGTGGTGTTGGCTTCTAAAGAGTAAGTTTCCTCTGGACCTCACTGCACATAGGGGCCACGATGCCCCGTGCTGTTGGTGTAGTGGTCCATACACCATGATACACAGCCCTGGAGTGAGCATTTATCATTATACTCACCATGGCAAGCACTCACTGATCAGCGCAACCATGTGACTGAACTGACCAATGAGAAGTGCTTCTTTTTCTGGAAGACCTTACTGTTAGAAGTCTCAGATGTGCTTCTCACTGGTCACCACGGTCTCATGGCTGCGCTGACCAATGAGAAGAACTTTTTTCTTCTGGAAGATTTTACTGTTAGAAGTCTCAGATGTGCTTCTCACTGTTCACCACGGTCTCATGGCTGCGCTGACCAATGAGTGCTTGTCATAAACTGTACACCGCAATACAGAGCCCTGGAGTAAGTATCCATCATAATGCTTACAATAGTAAGAGCTCATTGACCAACACAGCCACGTGACCACGCTGACCAATGAGAAGAGCTTTTTTCTTCTGGAAGATCTTATTGTTAGAAGTCTCAGATGTGCTTCTCACTGGTCACCACGGTCTCATGGCTGCGCTAACCAATGAGCACTTGCCATACACTGTACAGCGCAATACATAGCCCCAGAGTGAGTATCCATCATAACGCACACAATGGTAAGCGTTCATTGACCAGCACAGCCACGTAACCACACTGACCAATGAGAAGCACATCTGAGGTTTCTTCTTTTGCTAAGGTGTCCCAGCAAACAGGGGCGGACTGATAACTCATGGGGCCCCCGGGCAATAGGGGATCATGGGGCCCCTGTGTCCTTGCCCAAACTAAAAAAAAGCCTATGAAAAAGGTACCAGGGGCATCTCATAGGGCCCCCTACTGACCCCGGGCCCTCGGGCAGTGCCAGAGTTTCCAAATGGTCAGTCCGCCCCTGCAGCAAAGCAGGATTGCTTCTCATTGGCCAGCACAGTCACGTAGTCAAATTGAACCATAAGCACTTGTCATTGTGAGTCCTCATGCACACTGGACATTTTTACAGCGGCTGTTTTTGGTTTTTGATGTTTTTTTCTACAGCCAGTAAACCCCCCAGCATGTTATCCTATGTGTCCGTACACACATAGACTGTAATCAACGGTTTTGGCTGGAGAAAAAAACCCAGAACTAGTGGGTTTCTAGAGGAGTTTTGTAGCTGTAAAAATGCTCTAACACTGAAAAACGCAGCAAAACACAGTACAATGTGGTAAAACACCGCAAACCGACATTTTTGGCCGTTTTATCGACCAAGAAATTTTTTTTTTGGGGGGTTAAAAAAAATGCTAAAAACCACAAAGGCAGGAACACGTGGGAAAAAGCCGCTAAACGCTGCAAAATGCAGCTAAAAAAAGTTGAAAAACTCACATTTTTAATGTGACTTTACACAGCTAACGTTACCAGCGTTATCAACGCATCCAGTGTGCATGAGGACTGAGAGTTCTGATAGATACTCACTCCTAGGGCGCTCTACACCGGCAACACCAGGCATCAAAGTGGCCAGTATATTGGGAGTTAGTTAGTTTTTTGATAAAAAGTGAACTTACCCTTTAAGGGAAACCCGTACTGAAAGCTGGCCACTATTGCTGATCTCCTTTAGAAAATGCTAGTTGCCTGGATGCCATGCTCATCTTTGGTTTATTTTCTGAGACATTGACATACAATAAGCATGCAGCATGTGAAGCCACAAACCCTGATCTCACAAAGCTTCCACGTTATTGGAACAGCGGTGGACCAGCATGGCAACAAAACATCCAGCATTCCCAAAAGACAATGAGCAATGAATTGCCTTCTCTCAACAGACGAGATGGAAAACATTGAATGATTGAAGAATCAGGATACAACGGAGATATAGGGACATGGGGGCTCATTCACATCATCAGCTGTGCTTTAAGCCGTGCCCACTGGTGTGCGTGATCAATTGTTACAACATATTGGCACAGTTTAACCTTTTGTAGCATTACTGAAATGTCACAAACTGACATTTCATTTGACTCGCACCTCAGCACACTGCGGAGCTCTGCGGCGACATTCAGTGAGATGTGCTGTGCTGCGTAAATCTGCAGACGTGTTGCATTTCTATGCACCACACCATGGCACACCTGTACGGTTAGAATGGGGCATATTGAAAAGGATCGTTTGTTTGTTTTTTTAATCTACCCTTGTATTGAAATTTAGTGTACGCTAGCACATCATAATCCAGATTTAATTTTTTTTCCCAAGAATAGCGATGGCTTAGGTCACTTTCACATGAACGTTCTGCAGAGGCGGAGCAGACGCACACCCGTCATCCACCTGCACA
Organism: Staurois parvus; assembly: GCF_062004578.1. Taxonomy (NCBI): domain Eukaryota; kingdom Metazoa; phylum Chordata; class Amphibia; order Anura; family Ranidae; genus Staurois; species Staurois parvus. The sequence goes on from NW_028318810.1 coordinate 305,351, forward strand.
GTGAGGAGCAGCAGATAGAACCCCTGCTGAGCAAGTAGAGCCTGCCTCATGTGAAAGGGGTCTAACAATGGATAGAACCTATCCAAAGTCAGTTTTTTATTATTAATTGCAGGTACTTATATAGCACCGTCAATTTACTCAGCACTATATATATATATATATATATATATATATATATATAGTGTATGCTCCTCAAGGAACGTACAATCTAAGGTCCCTAACACACATTTATACATACATATACTAGAGCCAATTTAGACAGGATCCAATTAACCTACCAGCATGTCTTTGGAGTGTGGGAGGAAACCAAAGTCCCTAGAGGAAACCCATGCAGGCACAGGGAGAACATGCAAACTCCAGGCACGTGGTGCCATGGTTGGCATTCGAATCAATGACCCTAGAACTGCCAGGTGCTAACCCTTTAACCACTGTGCTGCCCATTTATTGTACCCATTAGAGATTTTCCTTTACTGTCCTAAGGCAATGTTGTCATCAGGAGGAGGAAGGGGAAATCTCCCCAATGAGAAATGTTTTCTCAAACTAACAAATATCCAACAGTATAAGAAGTTTTTGGTCAGGAAATTACATTCATTCCAAAATCAAATGTTAAAAGCAAATTAAATTATGAGGTACTTTCGAACGGCATTCGTCCAGTTATCTAATGTGCCAAAAATTTTCGTACAAATGTTCATTCGGAAATCTACTAGTGTATAGCCAGCGTAAGGCTTAGAATGCACATATAAATGTATGGGAAAATTGTTTAACCACTTGAGCTCCAGAAGGTTTTACCCCCTTTGTGATCAGCCATTTTTTGCTATTTAGCACTGCGCTACTTTAACTGGTAAGTGAGCGGTCATGCAATGCTGTACCCAAATAAAAAATAAATAATTTTATTCACACAAATAGAGCTTTCTTTTGGTGGTATTTGACCACCATTGGGTTTTTATTTTTTTCAATATAAATGAAAAAATACCCCAAATTTAAAAAAAAGCAATATTTTATACTTTTTGCAATAAAACATATCCAATAAAAAAAAATTTAAAAATAAAATGTCATTAGAAATTTTGGCCAAAATTTTGGAATATGTGAAAGTTATAGCGTTTACAAAGCATGGTATAGATACTGGAATTTTTTTTTTTTTTTATACTAGTAATGGCGGCGATCAGCGACTTATAGTGGGCCTGTGATAGTGCAGTGTGCAATCTGACACTAACTGACACTGGGGAGAAGACTGACTAACTGCCACTGACATCTCCAGTGTCACTAATACGGTGATCAGTGCTGACAATATACACTGTCACTGTACTAATGACACTGGCTGGGAAGTGGTTAACATCTGGGGTGATCAAGGGGTTAAATGTGTGCCTAACAATGTTTATTGTGTTTACTGTGTGATGATTTTATCTTGCAGTCAAAAAAAACCTACACATCACTGCTGTCTGTAGAGAGCCCTGTGTTGTTTACCAACACAGGGCTCTCTTCTGTCATTTGCTCAGCTGATCAGCGGGTCCTGGCAATAAATCATTGGCCGGGACCCGCTGATCAGCTTGTGCTGCAGCGAATGACAGCACAGTCTTTCCAGCCCGCATGCGCGAGCGGACCCGAAAGAAAGCCGCAAAGCACAGGTACATGATTGTGCCTGTACAAGTCCACCTCCTGCAGTAGATGTAGGTCCTGCAGGTCAATACACACATGCATGACAAAATTCCCATCAGACTCTGGTTTCTTCTTAAAAAAGTATAAAGGGAAATCACAAAAACCATTATGGCTTCCCTTTAATAAAACCGTTATCGATAAAGAAGTCTACAAATTGTTATGATGTAGATTTACGGTAAATAACAGCTCCATCAAGAAAACAAGCACAGTCAGGTTTGAATCAGAAAGGAAGTGGTCAGGATGGTGTTTCCTTAGAGCTTCTCCAGAAAATGAATGAATTAAACAGATCTGATGAAAAGGACTCAGACTGCAAGAGGCAAAGGGACGGTGACGCTGGTTGGGGACTGCAGACACAGTGCTGTGACAGGATACATACCGGGAAAAGTATTAATAGAAAGGGGGGTTCTGGAATCACTGTATTTAGATACTTACATTTGCTGTGTGTTTAAATACCGATTGAAAGATTTAACATTGAATAAAGAGCTGCATTAAAGTGCATCTGAACTTACATTGGAAATAAACTCCCCAGAATGCTCTCCTCCACCTTCCAGTGGTTACATGCCTTGCCAGCCGCTATCATCTTCTCTACAGTATCCTGAGTTTCTGGCATCTTGATTGGCCAGCAAAGGATTAGACATGGGAGTCAGTCTTTCTGGAATAGCCAATAGAATTTCAATAGAAATAGGCAGGTAATTGTGTGGTATTGTTACCTCTTTGGTGGAAACGACAGACTCTATGTTACATAGCTCCTCCTGGGTGGGGTCACCCTGTGGTGGGAGGACAGAATCCATGTCACATATCTCCTCCTTTCTTTGTCATTCTGTGGTGGGAGGAACAACTCCATGTCACATAGCTCCTCCTGGGTGGTGTCACCCTGTGGTGGGAGGGACAGACTCCATGTCACATACCTCCTCCTGTCGTTGTCACCCAGTGGTGATAAGGACAGACTCCATGTCACCTAGCTCCTCCTGGGTGGTGTCACCCTGTGGTGGAAGGAACAGACTCCATGTCACATACCTCCTCCTGTCGTTGTCACCCAGTGGTGATAAGGACAGACTCCATGTCACCTAGCTCCTCCTGAGTGATGTCACCCTGTGGTGGGAGGAACAGACTCCATGTCACCTAGATCCTCCTGTGTGGTGTCACCCTGTGGTGGGAGGGACAGACTCCATATCACATAGCTCCTCCTGTCTGTGTCACCCAGTGGTGAGAGGGACAGACTCCATGTCATCTAACTCCTCCTGGGTGGTGTCACCCTGTGGTGGGAGGAACAGACATGTAACCTAGCTCCTCTTGTCTGTGTCACCCAGTGGTGAGAGGGACAGACTCCATGTTGTGTCTGTGTCACCCCGTGGTTGGAGCAGCAGACTCAGTTTCTTCCTGTTCTGTTTACATAGAATTAATACTTCTTTATCACTAAACACAATCAACCAACAGAGAGTTTCTTACACCAACTATGAAATGAGGATATGAAAGCAGAACTTCTGAAGAAGACACAGTGAGACTCGCAAATTCTGTAATGAGTATCAGTCGTGAGAATGAAGAGAAGAAATAACTCATTGTCTTTGGCCCCCTCATGCTCAGGGCCATATCTAACCCAGAGATGTCTGGTCACTAAGGCTAGCCATTCACTCTTAGATTTTTCTCATTCAAGCCCACAGGATAAACAAGAGAAATTCATCAATTCCTCCATCTACACTATACTGCCTGAATGGAGAAATCTCCCCTGCTGACTACTATTCTGAATGGCTTCAGTAAATGTTTGGCTGACAACTTCCTGCCCGGTTCCTTCGATTTTTAGTTCAAAGGAAGTCCAGTGGAGTGGTGCTGACAAAGCCACCCATGGCTTGAATTTTGATTGTTACATCAGGAACCGGCTGAAATTCACTCCGTGTATGACCAGCTTATGCTACATTTCCTGCACAGAAAGGGATCCCAACACAAGCCCTAGGTACAACACCGCCCTAGGAAAATAATCAGGTCAGGGCTGAAAAGGCATACAAAATATCACATAATTAGACATGGCGCTAAACAATAAACTTTAGTTCACCAAAAGTGTGTATATGTATAAGGAGTGGACAAAATAACAGAAACACCACATGAAAAGTCTAAATTCACACAGCAGTAAAGATAATTGTATTTATCAACTAGCATTATGTTTTAGTGAAAAGAGAATTGTTTCCACTGACCCCGATTTTTATGAGTTTTGAAAACAATACAAAATAACTAGAAGATTTCCAAAAAAGGCCAAAGAAGCCTGATTGTTACAATACTGCTGAAGGTGGGTGGAAACTGAGCTACAGCACGTATCAAACACATCTGGTGTGAATGAGCCTTCTTGTCTCTTTCTTCTTTCCCCTGTATTCCTACTACCCTCTCATTTACCTTCCTTTTCTCTCACCTTCCCTCTCCGTGTACTCCGCCTTTTCTCTTGCCTTCTCTCACCATGGACTCTGACCAGGGGCAGACTGACAACTCATGGGACCCCTGAGCAATAGGGGATCATGGGGCCCCTGTGTCCTTGCCCAAACTCAAAAAAGCCTATGAAAAAGGTACCAGGGGCATCTCATGGGGCCCCCTACTGACCCTGGCCCTCGGGCAGTGCCCGAGTTTCCAAATGGTCAGTCTGCCCCTGACTCTGACTCTCTCTTCCCTTCCCTGGACTCTGCCCTCTCTCTTCCCTTCCTTGGACTACGCCCTCTCTCTTCCCTTCCCTGGACTCTGCCCTCTCTCTTCCCTTCTTTGGACTACGCCCTCTCTCTTCCCTTCCCTGGACTCTGCCCTCTCTCTTCCCTTCCCTGGACTCTGCCCTCTCTCTTCCCTTCCTTGGACTACGCCGTCTCTCTTCCCTTCCCTGGACTCTGCCCTCTCTCTTCCCTTCCTTGGACTACGCCCTCTCTCTTCCCTTCCCTGGACTACACCCTCTCTCTTTCCTTCCCTGAACTCTGTCTTCTCTCTTCCCTTCCCTCTCCCTGTACAACATCCTCTCTTTTCCCTTCCCTCTCCCTTTACTGCACCCTTTCTCTTCCCTTCCCTCTCCCTGTACACCATCCTCTCTCTTCCCTTCCCTCTCTCTGTACTATGCCATCTCTCTTCCCTTCCCTCTCCCTGTACTCTGCCTTCTCTCTTTCTGTACTCCACCCTCACTCTTCCTTTCCTTCTCCCTGTACTTTGCTCTCTCTCTTCCCTTCTCTCTCCACGTACACCACCCTCTCTGTTCCCTTCCCTCTCCCTGTACACCACCCTCTCTCTTCCCTTCCCTCTCCCCGTACACCATCCTTTCTCTTCCCTTCCCTCTCCCCATACACCACCCTCTCTGTTCCCTTCCCTCTCCCTGTACACCACCCTCTCTCTTCCCTACCCTCTCCCTAACACCACTCTTTCTCTTCCCTTCCCTCTCCCTGTACACCATCCTTTCTCTTCCCTTCCTTCTCCCTGTACTCCACCCTCTCTCTTCCCTTCCTTCTCCCTGTACTCCACCCTCTCTCTTCCCTGCCCTCTCCCTGTACACCATATTCTCTCTTCCCTCTCCCCATACTCCACCCTTTCTCTTCCCTTCCCTCTCCCCATACACCATCCTCTCTCTTTCCTTCCCTCTCCCCCTACACCATCCTCTCTCTTCTCTTCCCTCTCCCCGTACACCACCCTCTCTTCCCTTCCCTCTCCCCGTACTCCACCCTTTCTCTCCCCTTCCCTCTCCCTGTACACCAACTTTTCTCTTCCCTTCCCTCTCCCCATACACCATCCTCTCTCTTCCCTTCCCTCTCCCTGTACACCACCCTCTCTCTTCCCAACCCTCTCCCTGTACACAACCTTCTCTCTTCCCTTCCCTCTCCCTGTACTCTGTCTTCTCTCTACCTGTACTCTACCCTCCCTCCTTTTCCATGTCCCTGTTCTCCGCCCTCTGTCTTTTTCCTTGTCCCTGTACTCTTCCCTCTCTCTTCCCTTCCCTCTCCCTGTACTTTGCCCTCTCTCTTTCCTTCTCTCTTCCTGTACTTTGCCTCTCTCTTTCCTTCTCTCTCTGTACTTTGCCCTCTCTCTTCTCTTCCCTCTCCCTGTACTTTTCCCTCTCTCTTTCCTTCTCTCTCCCTGTACTCTGCCCTCTCTCTTCCCTTCCCTCTCCCTGTACTCCACCCTCTCTCTTCCATTCCCTCTCCCTGTACTTTGCCCTCTCTCTTCCCTTCCCTCTCCCTGTACTCTGCCCTCTCTCTTTCTTTCTCTCTCCCTGTACTCTGCCCTCTCTCTTCTCTTCCCTCTCCCTGTACTTTGCCCTCTCTCTTCCCTTCTCTCTCCCTGTACTCCTCCCTCTCTCTCCCTGTACTTGGCCCTCTCTCTTCCCTTCTCTCTCCCTGTACTCCTCCCTCTCTCTTTCCTTCCCTCTCCCTGTACTTTGCCCTCTCTCTTCCCTTCCCTCTCCCTGTACTTGGCCCTCTCTCTTTCCTTCCCTCTCCCTGTACTCGGCCCTCTCTCTTCCCTTCCCTCTCCCTGTACTTTGCCCTCTCTCTTCCCTTCCCTCTCCCTGTACTTTCCCCGCTCTCTTCCCTCTCTCTGTACTCTGCCCTCTTTCTTCCCTTCCCTCTCCCTGTACTTTGCCCTCTCTCTTTCCTTCTCTCTTCCTGTACTTTGCCTCTCTGTTTCCTTCTCTCTCTGTACTTTGCCCTCTCTCTTCTCTTCCCTCTCCCTGTACTTTGCCCTCTCTCTTCCCTTCCCTCTCCCTACTTTGCCCTCTCTCTTCCCTTCCCTCTCCCTGTACTTTGCCCTCTCTCTTCCCTTCCCTCTCCCTGTACTTTGCCCTTTCTCTTTCCTTCCCTTTCCCTCACCTAACAGGAGGGAGGGGCCAGGAGCATAGGCAGGGGGCCTGAGAAGAGGAGGGCTGCTCTGTGCAAAACCACTACACAGAGCAGTTAAGTATAAGATGTTTATTATTATTAAGATACAAAACAAGACTTTGGTATCACTTTAACTCTTCTCCTACGTTTCTCTGTAGTCCACCACATTGCTGCACTCCACCCTCTCTTTTCTCTTCCTTTTCTGCTGCACTCTCTCTCCCTTTCCTGTATCTTACTTTCCCTCTTCCCTTCCTTTTCTCTGTAGCCTTCTCTTCTCTCTTCCCTTTAGTCCACCTTCTTTTTCTTCTTTTTCCCTCTACTCTGCTCTCTCTCTTTCCTTCACCTTTCTTCTACTCCACCATCTCTCTTCACCTCATCAATACCTCTTTCTTTCTAAAGTTGGCCATGGAGTACTAATTTTTTTTTTTTCCGATCAGTTAGAGGGAACAGATTCCTCAATCGACACAAACAAGGTGAACAAAGAAATCCTCCTCACTGGAACATTGTATTCTGACAGTATGACTCTTACAGTAGCTGTAAGACCAGTGGCTGCAGCCAGAAAAGTTTTCCAGCAAGTCCATTCAACAAAAGACATTTTAACGACTTTCTTCTGTCAAACAGTCAGTCCCTGCCAAAACAACCGAATTTTAATCCATCTATGGCCAGCTTTACTGACAGACTGTTTTCTGCAGATTATTCTTCCTTCTTAATTTTCTCATTCCCATGCTTTTCTTTAGCCCCCCACAGTGACATTTCCTTCTCTCTCTCGCTCTTTGTTTTGTACTATTTTGGCACATATATGCAGATTCAATCAAGGACACTCAATGGTGATAGTCTACTGATGACTTACAAATGATGCGTACTAACACTCACAGAAAATATTTTTGGTTAGTGTGAAACAAGTAAAGACTGAGTTCCCAAGAAAACCATCGTGTTTGCACAGAATGGTTCACTTTAGGGCAAGAAAAGCAGTCAAAATGCAAAAAGATTTTCCATTTCGCAACATGCAAAGATATTATTATGAGGTTTGTCAAAAGTTACAAAACGGAATTACACAAGTAAATCACTTACAGAGGTTGACTGAACAGCCTCCAAATCGAGAGAGTACATATAATTCAATACAGACAGGGAATTAAAAACAATGTACACTATAAGAATTCAAGAATTTGAAAATAACTCATATTATTTGTCTTACAATACAATTTTGATATGTGCACAGTTTATACTATCCTTATCTACATTACCCAAATCTCCTGGTACCTCAACTAATAATGTCACAGAGTAATTAAAATGGACGTTTCAGTAACTTCAAATATCTGCAAAAATTCCTGATGTGTCTTGCACAAGCTGGATAGTGGACCCTGTGTGCTATCTGCACATTTGGAGAGGGTGTGAGCTCTAAAAAGGGCCAAGGCACAGAGTCAAAGTGGACTTTCTTGTTGGGTGTACTACATTGTGGCACTCAGGTATGCCTGGCAACAGAGCAGGGATACAACCAGGGGCGGACTGACCATTTGGAAACTCCGGCACTGCCTGAGGGCCCGGGGTCAGTAGGGGGCCCATAAGATGCCCCTGCTACCTTTTTCATAGGCTTTTTTGAGGCAAGGACACAGGGGCCCCATGATTCCCTATTGCCCGGGGGCCCCATGAGTTGTCAGTCCATTCCTGGATACAACCGAAGCATGGCACAATGTTGAGAGGAAATTTCAGAAAGGTCAGGACAGGCAGCAAACAAACATCTGCAAATACAAGCTGATATGGATAACCAGAAAAACGGGCAAACAGGAATGCTGGAGACTGGAACTTTGGCCTGGGAAGTGAACCTATTGACGTAAGCACAGCTACATATTGAGGTTGACTGATAGGTGGGAGAGAGACTGGCCATTCTACTGTTATATCAATCAGCTGGTGGGAACAGGCATGAAAGAGCACTGGAACTAACAAAGACTCAAGTTTTGGGTTAGGAAATGAACCTAATGCTCTGGCAATACCTGATGACCAGGGGCAGACTGACCATTTAGAAACTTGGGCACTGCCCGAGGGCCCGGGGTCAGTAGGGGGCCCCATGAGATGCCCCTGGTACCTTTTTCATAGGCTTTTTTGAGTTTGGGCAAGGACACAGAGGTCCCATGATCCCCTATTGCCCGGGGGCCCCATGAGTTGTCAGTCCGCACCTGCTGATGACAGTTGGGTCAGGTACTGTCTGTCTTATCAATCAGCAGGGAATATCTGGTAATGCTCATACCTCCCAGCCCTGTGAAGCATGTGGTGGTAGAACTTTGCTGCTGATCTGTGACAACCTGCCACAATATACAACAGCAACAGTAAAACCAAAAGTGTTACCATGTCTCAGAGGGTGAGTGTACGATGCCACATCTCAAGTTATACCAACAAGAGAAAAAGTCTTTCCAAAAAAGGGGGGAACTTTAAAGTCTTCGTATTAAAAATATAGCAACACAATTCCACATAAAACAGTTTTTATTTTATAAAAACATTAAAAATAGATGGTTGGGTAAAACACAACCACCATATTTTGATTACAAACAATATAGTACATAGCATTAAAAACAAATCAGATGCATATGTGACAGATTGGATGCTGATGGTCTACACCGACGCGTTTCGCAATCAATTCCCTGCTTCATCAGGGAAACCGAAGAAGCATCTGGAAAGTTAGAAAATGTTTCCACAGTACAGACATCATTGCACTTTAAATATGCCAGATTAGATCACCATGTATACCAATTGGCTTACCACAACGTCTGCCATACCTAAATCAATTGCTAGATCTCAAGAGGATGTCACATTCAAGGTCTGAAAGCCAACACCCCAGCAACCAAGCATGGGGTCCACCCAGAGGGGAAGCGAGGGCCACGGTCAACCACACTGTCACAACTGCAAAAGTAATATGACTCTACGTTTGCCTATATGTGAGCCAACATCACTATTACACAAAATAGGGAGCAACAAAGGTAAAAATAAATTACACCAAATCCCCCCCAACACACACATACACTATAACTAACTCTCAAACCAACGATCTGCAAGGACCCTGTAAAATGTGAATCCCTCATATGACCTCCTATACAAAAAACAAAAAACACTCCACCTACCTCAAAGCCACATAACATGTTTCCAGGTCAACTCCACACAACTACAGCCACAAAATACCAGTCATAGCCTACATCCTAACCTTTCAACCACAACACTCAAAACACTCATGAATCCCCCCAAACCATTCATATGAATCATACAAATCCATGACAAAGGGCTATATCCACACTGGATATCACTAATCTAAAAGACTGTTGGGAATACAACAGCATGTACTATATAGTATTGTGTGTTAATATCACATGACCAGTAGATGGCACTGTACACTAAGGTTACTAGTTGTGCATATGTGTAAAACTTGTTGGTTCTCTTTTTCTCTCTTCCTCTCTTCAAAACCAAGATGCCTGCTGAAATGTGTTCTGTATGTTTGCAACTTAAGCCACACAAGTAAAACAGTGTTCTGCCTCATCAAAAGCTACCAGTGTCTTCTCTAACACATAACCAACAAAGACAACAAAAGCAATGGTGTAAATAGTCTTAAAACTGAAGTTTAGTTAAAAACATTTTTCCTCTACAGCTTTAGTTACCTTCGTGACTCACTTTAATGAAGTCAGTCCCACAATGTACAGGCCGCCGAATTCTGTAGAAATCTTCACTGCAGGGCTGCCCTGTCCTCTTCCTGCTGCTGAGCTTCCAGCACTGTGAGGGTTAACAGCTTCAGGTCTCTGGGCTCAGATGCACTAAAGATTATCTGATGGAAATACACCCTTTCCTTCCCTTTCTTTCATTTAGAAATGTTACTTCACTGATTCTACTGTCTGTGAATGGAAGAGAGAATCCTGTGACTCAGACTCTCCCCATTAAAAGACTATGTTACAGGGAGTATATGTAAGAATGAAATGAAATCAATTAAAGAATGTTTTTTAATGGAGAAGGAGGAAGGAGCGGGTGTGCCCTTGTCAGATCATCTTTAGTGCAGCTGAGCCTGGAGACCTGAAGTAATCAACAGGGGTGGACTGACAACTCATGGGGCCCCCGGGCAATAGGGAATCATGGGGCCCCTGTGTCCTTGCCCAAACTCAAAAAAGCCTATGAAAAAGGTACCAGGGGCATCTCATAGGGCCCCCTACTGACCCCGGGCCCTCGGGCAGTGCCCGAGTTTCCAAATGGTCAGTCCGCCCCTGGTAATCAACCAACACAACCTGGTAATGCTCTACTGTGAAAGTTCAACAGCAGGAAGAGGACAGGGCAGTCCTGCTGTGGATTTCTACAGAATCCAGTAGCCTGAACATCATGGGACTGACTTCATTATGGGTAAGTAATGTAACTAGAAACATTTGATTTTTTAATTTCACATTAAAGAGCAGTTCTTGAGCTCCAGCCATGTGCAGTATTTTCCGTCTTTGAGCCAGCATCTCAGTCCAGGGGGTAGCTGTCAACCGCTGTCTGAGCAAAGAGGGCTCCATCCTTCTAGAAAGAAGGTTAGATGAATTCGTAATCTACCGAGTTCACTGAGGGTGGCCTCTGCTTATGCATTTGTTTGTCATTTGCTTAGATTAAATTGCCACAAGACTTCCATGAAAGTCTCACATTCCACATGGGTACATTTTTAGTGAGCTAATCCAGTATTGAAGAGCTCGCACTTGAAGTCACAAATATCATTGAAAAATAAAGCACAGTATGATTCATGCCTCCGTATTGTTATCACTACCTAGTAAATATATAGCCTTATTTATAGCCATAAATATTGGTTAACCCCACAAAATGGCTGACTCAGCTCAGTGTAGGCGATAAGCATGCTTGAAGTATTTAGCTGTTTGGAAAGCCGGTATTATTAGCAGAGTAATAACAGAATAAAATGGGCATCACAGTGCTGGTATAATTTCATGTGAAATTTCAATACTGAACATTCCAAAATGGAACACTCTGAACCTGAGTCCTGTGACATGAGTAGGTGAGATATGTGGACATACTGAGCATGTGTAGTCTGGGTTTTTATCTTCTAAAGATTCTTCAATACAGGAATATTCAGCAACGAGAAAAAAATATATAAGCCCACAGATCAAGTCTCAGATTCCTGCTACCTTCTATCCAGAGTCTCTAACACCCTTCTAATCCTACCTAGCTAGCTTCCTTGTGAAGCTATTTCTCAACTGTATTCATGCTGGACCTTTCCATAACACCCCTCCTGCCATGGATAGTTCCCCCCAGGGGCGGACTGACAACTCATGGGGCCCCCGGGCAATAGGGGATCATGGGGCCCCTGTGTCCTTGCCCAAACTCAAAAAAGCCTATGAAAAAGGAACCAGGGGCATCTCATGGGGCCCCTTAATGACCCCGGGCCCTCGGGCAGTGCCCGAGTTTCCAAATGGTCAGTCTGCCCCTGGTTTCCCCATTCTTTACTTCCCCTCTTTTTTTTACCTCCCCCATTCCCATATCCCTATTCCCTACCTTCTTTTCTCTCCCCTCTTCTTTTTTCCTCCTTCATCCCTATCTCAATACTTCTTTATCCCTCTATTTTCTTAGATTGTAAGCTCCCAGCATCAGGACCCTCCTATCCCTCTTGTATTGAACTGTATTGTTGCGGTATTGTCTCCCGTTATATTGTAAAGCGCTGAGCAAACTGTTGGCGCTATATAAATCCTGTATAATAATAATCATTTTCTCTATTTATAGGAGAGGTGTCCAGCCTTTAGTCTTTCCTGGGCCACATTGGAAGAAGAGGAACTGTCTTTGGCCACACAGAACTAACAATACACTAACAATAAGGATAGCTGATGAGTAGTAAAAGTTGAGCAGATCAAGTTAACAGTCACTGATATGAATGATGTACCTATCTGAGTAATAAAACAATTTTTTTTTAAATTATTTTTATTATAAAAGTAAAAAAGGGCAACATAAAACAAATGCAATATTTAGCACTCTTTTTTTTGATCAACTAATGCATCAATATCTGGTTCAATAGATGTAGTGGCAATTCTTAAAGTAGAGCTCCACCCAAAAGGAGAAGTTCCGCTTTAAAGACTGCTCCCCTGTTCCCCATTAAGGATTGGCACCTTTGGGGGGCGGGTACCCAAATTTGACAGGTACCTGCTCCCACTTCCGGTTCGATCGCCGGAAGGTGTCCTCCCTCCCTGTAGTCTTTTGGGACACATGACAGGTCCCAGAAGACTACAGGACCATTCATGAAGTGCAGCACTACTCGCGCATGCGCAGTGGGTACCCGGCTGTGAAGCTGCAAGCAGTCACAGCCGGGTGCCCACACTGAAGATGCCGGCCTCCTGGAATCCAGGACGGCTGGTGAAACGGGCTGCGGGGGGGGGGGACACTGCGGGACTGAGGGACAGGTAAGTGGCTGTTTTTTAAAAGGCAGCAGCTAGAGTTTTTGTAGCTGCTGACTTTTATTTTTTGACAGGTGAGTGGAATGAATTCTCAAGGTGCTCATCAAGTATTTTGGTTCTAATGTTGCCCTTCATGTGCTTCATCCTTAAAAAAGTTGCTCACAAATACAGGTGCAGGAGAAGAGATGTTGCTGGAAGTGGCAGCAGAGGAGGATTTTGACGTATCTGCCCCCCCCCTCCTTGGGCCAAGAGGGCCAGTTGTTTCTTTTGCCACTAAGGTGGATCCCTTAAGTGCTTACTATTTGGTGCGTAATATTGAAGTGGAACCTTCCCTATATCCGGAGAGTGTCTTTGGAGGAGAGGCTGTGTGCAGACGTATTGCCAGACGTGCTCCATATAATCCCGGATGATGATGACCAGGAGTGGTCTTGATTACTCAAAAGCGCTTCTATTTGCGCTGTCTGGTTAGTGCAGCTTACTCTCCTTTCCACATGCACTTGACGCATGGATCTGCACCTGTTTGAAGATTTCATTGTCACCGACACACGCCATTTAGACGCATTTGTGCACCCTTTGTGACACTTCTGTAGAATCCTAACATATATAATTTTTATTTTCTTTCCTATTACACTGAGCATCAGCTCATCTTACATGCGTTTATAACACGCTATTCACATGTGCTGTATATTTATTTATATTTAATTACCTATGTTTTTTACGAGTCAAAAGGAGATTATTTCATCTGAGCGCTGCATTGTTTGATATTATTGTTTACAAGGGTTGGAGGTTTAACCTTTTATGCAAGCTGCTACCTATACATTTCTAGCGCTCGTTCACCTACCTTTTATCGAGGTGCTGGAGAAAACTGATGACATGCATAAGGCGCGATTGTGAAGAATGGGATATTCTTCTTTGGCAAGGTAAAACTTATGTTTTATGCGTTCTCTAAGTGTAAACACATTTTTACAAAAAATTCCCCAAACAAATCAACATTTTAAAGTAAGTTTCTGATTTTGTGTTGGGCTGCATTCATAGAAGTCTTGGGCTGCAGGCTGGACACCCCTGATTTATACCATTTACTGTACCCTTCCCAAAAGGGCAAAGATACAGCAGAGATCGATATTTTACCTTTAACCACTTCCAGTCCGGACACTTTTACCCCCTTCCTGACCAGGACAATTTTCAGCATTCAGCGCTATCACATTTTGAATGACAATTGCGTGGTCATGCAACACTGTACCCAAATGAATTTTTTACCATTTTTTTGACACAGATAAAGCTTTATTTTGGTGGCATATATTCACCGCTGGGATTTTAATTTTTTTTGCTATGTAAATGAAAAAGTCCCAAAATTTTGAAAAAAAGTGTTTTTTTAAATTAAATTTTGCAAATAAATAATATTTCATCATAAATCTTTGCCAAAATTTATTCCGTTATCTTTTTAGTAAAAAAAAAAAATCTAAATTAGTTTATAACCAAAAATTATCATTTTTAAACATTTTTTTTTACATTTTTATTTTATTTTTTTATTATATTATTTTTTTTACATACTGTCACCCTAGCAGTACAGTGTCACCATGGTGACACTGTACTACTTGTGGGGGGTAATGAAGATTTTTTTTTTTTTTACACTGATTGCTTTTACACCCATATAGGATGTAAAAGCAACCATTTCTTTCTCTTATGCTGCATTCTTGCACTCATTGAGAAGTACTGAGTGAGCTGTGATTGGTCACAGCTGGTCACATGGTACAAGGCTGTTGTGAATAGCCTTGTACCATGTGACCTCTGTGATCATTCACAGATTTCACACGTAGTAAGCAATGATGTCACAAGTGATCACATGACCGGGACCTCGTATAGAGGTCCCGCCCGACTATCGGTGTTTCACTGTGTCCGGGGGACACAGCGGGCACTGGATCGCGGTGCTGCACGCTCCCAGGGAGCGTGCACAAGCAGGGTGCGGGGAGGCCGTTTATAAATGGCCACCCGACCCTGCACTGCCACCGTCTGGCCGTTTATATACAATGGCCGGTTGGGAAGTGGTTAACAAGATTTTTCACTACGTATATATTTTATTCATCCAATCCCCCAAGGGGAAAAGTGCATGAAACATGTTGTCCTGGCATTGTCATGTAGATGTGTACATTAACTTGGTGGACTCCAAGGGGTTTATTTACTAAAGCTGGAGAGTCCAAAATCAGACTCCCTTCTGCATAGAAACCAATCAGCTTCCAGGTTTCATTGCCAAAGCTTCATTGAACAAGCTGAGGTTAGAAGCTGATTGGTTTCTATGCAGAAGGGAGTCTGATTTTGGACTCTCCAGCTTTAGTAAATAAACCCCCAAGTGTTGGGACCCACCATGATAACTGTCTCATAACACTACTTGCATTCCACATTCAAATGACTGGCACTTACAAAATCTCCCTGTGTGTAATGCCCCGTACACACGATAAGAAAATCGCATGACAAATTTCACGGAACCACTGATCGAACGATTTTCTCTTCGTTGATGAGCAGGATGTTTTAACCGATAACGATATTGTGAATGAAAAAATCCGGTTGAACAACAGTGAAAAATGTTGTCGTTTTGCATACGAACGACCGATTTTCTATGCGGTGGTATGACGGTCATACGGAAAAAACCTATCAAGCGCTATCACGCATGAGCAGTAACAGAAGATGACCAGGATGTTTATGTCCAAGGAATCTTCGTAAACACGAACAAAAAATCCAAATGTTAAAAGTAGATTGTCCTAATGAGATGATGAAACCAGAATTGTGCAGATTATATTTGATGTATCACCATTTATATATATAGGTCATGTAATAAATGATATTATACTCATTGCTGGTCATTGTTGTGTATATCGCTCGTTCTGGCCGGAAGGGCGTGGCTACAAGGTCACACGCACACCGCATCACTTCCACTTGTACGGAAGACGTCAACACTACGTATCACCCAAACTATTTTTTTAGATTGGTAATGTGGGCCACGATTTTGACCAACAAACGGCTCTCGGTCGTCGGATGACCGATCGGTCGATTTTCTAATCGTATATTCCCACCTTTAAGGAGACCCTGTCACCAACTTAAAAACTTTAAGTCAAAAACACAGAAAAGTCAAGTGTTTTTCAGTTGTTTACTTGCAGCGTTTTTCATTGGTTGTGTGCTTTTCATCATACTAGGGAATTCAACCATTAGAGGTAATTCCTTAACACAGCCTCTTCCATCCTTCCTCCCTCATAGCCCTCTCCTCTTCTGGGGCTGTTTATTTACTGTGTGTGCTGGCCCAGCTCTCTTGTACCCTACTTCTGTGCCACATTTACAGAGCAGCTAGACCTATTGCAGGTCAATCTGCGCCCTTCGCACCCATAAAAAAAAACATTTACTGTGTGTGCTGGCCCAGCTCTCTTGTACCCTACTTCTGTGCCACATTTACAGAGCAGCTAGACCTATTGCAGGTCAATCTGCGCCCTTCGCACCCATAAAAAAAAACATTTTTTGCCTTTAGCTCTACTTTAAGGCATTGATTTACTTCTTTTTTTAAGACAAATTAATGTAGCGAGACAGGAGGCCAAACATACTGAAAGCTAGACTTTGGGTTGAAGGCTGAACATCTTCGCATTCAGTTTTTTATCATTGGCATTGTGCAGTAACTGACTTGCAAGTTTGGCCTTAGCTAAAATGACTTTCGAATCTATCTATTGGCAGCAGAGGAAAATTAATTTCCCTGATTCCAGTCACACAATGAATTTTTATTAAGAAATCGAAGTGACAGGGTGATTGTGGAGGGGGGTTGATTACCCCATGACTTGTCCTTCCCGTTAATTAGAATTTATTAGCAGTGGGAGTCCTGCAATCCTCATGTGGTGAGACATGGGACCTGAGAGGCTCTGATTACCTTGCAGGTGAGGGGCTCTAATTGTCTTTTCTGGTAATGAAGCCAACGGGTGGGGAAGGTCACCTTGAGTAATTGAGACACTCTGTGAATGCTTGCAAGAGAAAATTAAACTGTCTTACAGTAAATAATTGATATAAAGATGGCCAACATTCCATTAAGAGACCCATCATGATATAATCCCAACCAAACCCTGTGAAGTCCGCTGTGTGAAAATCATGAAAAGATGATGGAAGTTCTGAAGTACGTATGGCTGGAGAAACCACTGCTGTGGGATCTAAGGACAGCTAGAGATGAGCTAGGTTGGCCTCCAAACTTTGCATGTCCTAAAATAGGAAGAAGAGCTCTGAGGAAGAAGGGATGCCCTTCGAAACGCGTCAGATGTACTCTGAGTGTCTACCCCTATGATGGGACTCGCCCAGGCTTCCTAATTTTCAAGTTCCTTTGAGGACTTACATGCTTGAATTACTTCGCTGTTTGTGAGTATCATTTTGTATTCAATAAATTTTGGTTACTGAGGTAATGCGCAAGGTTGGTGCGCTTCTCTTTTTTGTTTCGCTTTGCATGTCCTAAAGCAGGGATGTCAATCTCAATTTGATTGCGAGCTACATCAACAATATGGTTGCCCTCAAAGGGCTGGTTGTATCTGTAAGACTAGATGTCAAATGCGCCCCCGCCATCAGATGTCAGGAGTCCTTCACCCTCCTTTACATCACAGTGCACCCCCCCTTACTTTATGCTGTGAAGTAGATAGGAGCAGATCTGGGAAACAAAAAGATCAGGGGATGGAGGAGCACAAGAGGAGGGCTGGAATCAGCTGCCAGGGTGTGCTGAAAGCTAAGACCAGGGGAGGTGATGACAAGGGGTGCTGCGGCTGCACAGAGAGGTGCAGGATCTGTAGGAGGAATTCCGTCCGCCTCTCTACTGCCAACTGCTGAGACAAGATGTGAGCAGAGTTGTGTGTGTGGGGGGGGCTGCAGCTGCAGAAGAGGTGCAAAGGCCAGATGGAATGGCCTGGTGGACTGTTTGGCCTTTGGTCCTTGCGTTTGACATTAAAGGGTGGGAAATGACCCAGCCAGCAGCTGGTTGGAGTAAAATAAAAAAATAAAATTTTGATGTTTGAAAGATGAGTTTGGAGAAACGTTCTAGAAATGCCTAGGCATTGGTCACATGGTCTCTGATGAAAGAAAGTTTCCCCTTCAGCAGATGTCTTGTGAACAAATGTCTAGACCCCTGGTGCCCAACCTGCGGCCCGAGGACCGCATGCAGCCCTTTGGCATATGATGTGCAGGCCTCTGACCCAATGGTCTATTTAGGTTTTGTGCTGCCCTAGGTAATGCAAAAATTCCCCCCCCCCTCCCGCAGAGAAAGCTTGACATTGACCAACGACACCCCTGCTCCCCACCTGGGTGACCTTTCCACTCCCCCCTCCCCCCAGCAATAGAGAGAAGACACTCATCTTCACATCTCCAGACATCCCCGGGAACAAGAGTCAGGCTCTACATAAACCACCAAGCAGCTCACAGCCTCTCTCGGATCCCACTTGGTTTCCATGGTGCGTGTGTCCCTTCTTTTATCCCTTCTTCTGGGGGGGAGGTGCTACCTCCCTGAAAAATGCCGCCCTAGGCAAGAGCCTTGTTTGCCTTAAGACGCCCCTGCTCAGACCTCAGCAGTCTGCAGTGGGAACATTGATTAGGGCAATAGCATTGATCTCTACTAGGCTCATGTAATATGTTCCCAGTATTCGTACTGTCTTCTGTAGCATATCCCCGACAAAAAATGTAGCATGTCCTCACTCTCTGACCCTCATTTCCTTTATTAGGTCCCCAGTTTCTGAGAGTCCTCTCAAGTAATACATATATTGATCAATATGTGCAGCCCTTTGGTGATGTCAGGGGCTGCATTTGAAGCCCCTTAGCTCATAGGTTGACAACCAATGGCCTAGACAAATGATCAGAAGACCAACTACACTGGGGAAAGGGCAACCTCACACAAAACATAATTACTAGGGATGCGCCGAAATTTCGGTGGTATAAATGTTTCGGCCGAAAACACCCCCTTCGGCCGCTGGCCTTGAAAATAGCACAGATACAGGTGCTGAATAAACGCCACTGCCCCTTGCAGCTGGTAGTTCTCAGCCTTACCTGAAAAACCATGGATCCTGGCGCTGGGCATAGAGATGAGTGAAGGAAAGATGGCCACCACTCATCTCTATGCCCTTGGAGGACCCAAGCGATGTCACTTCCCGTTCCGGCCATTTTTTTTTTCCTTTTTTTAAAGCACTAGATCAATGCTTTTTTTTTGATCTAACACTTCACATTGCAGAGGAGAGATATGGGGTCTTATTGACCCCATATCTCTCCATAAAGAGGACCTGTCACTAATTATTTCTATCACAAGGGATGCATGCATGTGATTGGAATAAAAGTGATTAAAATTTTTTTTAAAGGGGCAGTGCAAAAAAACACACAAACAAACAAAACATAAAATACATTTTTTAAAAATAGTTTAAAGTGCCCCAGTCCCCCCGCAACCTGTTGATCTTAATTGGGCTAATGTACTACGCGTCTGCTCACATACGATAGCTTCACAATAACATGCAATATTTCAAGCACCGCTGTCACCTCTGGTGGGCATGATGACGTCAGCACAGGCTACAAACCGGCATGTTTCATCCAAGATGACATTCTCAAGGGGTCGGCCATGTCTAGGGAGCAAAGAAAAGTAGATTTACTTACCTGATCCTCCAAGCTGCTACACCAGTCCCCGCAGTGTCATCTCCCTCATGTTCCAATGGTCTAAGATCCTGATGTCATCAAGACCAAAGCACAGTACATAGCCCTGGAATGGATGTAAAGAACACAGAGCAACAATCCACGGGGGAGCACTGTCTGCCAGAGAGAGGTGGATTTCCTCCCCTAGACCTAAAGGAGCAGTTAAACCTCACAGTATGGGCGCAGCCCCACAGGAAAGGATTATTTTTAGATTTCCCAGAGCTGGGCTTTAACTGTAATTGGTGCCACCCACCCGGTTGTGCTGTGTTGCAGAGCTGTGTAAATCTCAGCACTGGATGGACCTATATGCAAATCCTTAGACAGGTAAAACAGGTCCCATATATCAGTTTCATCCTTGTTTTATCTGTTTGCTCAGAGATTAGCTTTCAACTCATTCTATATTAGCAGCCACTGTATGTAGCATAGCTCATTTTGGAATTCTTTTTGAAAATCATTTCTTCCCATCCCCAGTAACATTCAGATATGGTCACCACAAATCCCTCATGTCTGAGCTCTAGGATCAGGTCTGGTTTCTCTCAACAGCCGCCCAGATAGCACAACAGCCTGGAGCATGTAAAGAACACCCGGGAGAGCTCTTCCAGATACCAGACTGCTCAACTTCCTCCAAGACAATCACCAAATAAGGCTGGTCAAAGATGGGAACATTTTTCACCTGATCAGATGAAGATTCCACCAGAAGAACTACAGACAATCGCAAAATTCAACATGACTCTAGAAAATGTTTACGACTCCTATTCAAATATCGATCTATTTCCATTGCTGCCACGCCTGAACATTCCAATCCAATGTAACGTCAGATGTGGCAGATTTAAAGTGTTACTAAGCCCAGGACCCTGCATTCACTATATCCGGTCACCCCGGACCCTGCATTCACTATATCCGGTCTCCCCAGACCCTGCATTCACTATATCTGGTCTCCCAGGACCCTGCATTCACTATATCTGGTCTCCCTGGACCCTGCATTCACTATATCCGGTCTCCCCGGACCCTGCATTCACTATATCCGGTCACCCCGGACCCTGCATTCACTATATCCAGTCTCCCCAGACCCCGCATTCACTATATCTGGTCTCCCAGGACCCTGCATTCACTATATCCGGTCTCCCTGGACCCTGCATTCACTATATCTGGTCTCCCCGGACCCTGCATTCACTATATCTGGTCTCCCAGGACCCTGCATTCACTATATCCTGTCTCTCAGGACCCTGCATTCACTATATCCGGTCTCCCAGGACCCTGCATTCACTATATCTGGTCTCCCAGGACCCTGCATTCACTATATCTAGTCTCCCTGGACCCTGCATTCACTATATCTGGTCTCCCCGGACCCTGCATTCACTATATCTGGTCTCCCAGGACCCTGCATTCACTATATCCGGTCTCCCCGGACTCTGCATTCACTATATCCGGTCTCCCCGGACTCTGCATTCACTATATCTGGTCTCCCAGGACTCTGCATTCACTATATCTGGTCTCATAGGACCCTGCATTCACTATATCCGGTCTCCCCGGACCCTGCATTCACTATATCTGGTCTCCCCGGACCCTGCATTCACTATATCTGGTCTCCCAGGACCCTGCATTCACTATATCTGGTCTCCCAGGACCCTGCATTCACTATATCCTGTCTCTCAGGACCCTGCATTCACTATATCTGGTCTCCCCGGACCCAGCATTCACTATATCTGGTCTCCCAGGACCCTGCATTCACTATATCTGGTCTCCCTGGACCCTGCATTCACTATATCTGGTCTCCCCGGACCCTGCATTCACTATATCTGGTCTCCCAGGACCCTGCATTCACTATATCCGGTCTCCCCGGACCCTGCATTCACTATATCCGGGCTCCCCGGACTCTGCATTCATTATATCTGGTCTCCCAGGACCCTGCATTCACTATATCTGGTCTCCCCGGACCCTGCATTCACTATATCTGGTCTCCCAGGACCCTGCATTCACTATATCCGGTCTCCCCGGACCCTGCATTCACTATATCCGGGCTCCCCGGACTCTGCATTCATTATATCTGGTCTCCCAGGACCCTGCATTCACTATATCTGGTCTCCCTGGACCCTGCATTCACTATATCCGGTCTCCCAGGACTCTGCATTCACTATATCTGGTCTCCCCAGACCCTGCATTCACTATATCTGGTCTCCTCAGACCCCGCATTCACTATATCTGGTCTCCCCGGACCCTGCATTCACTATATCTGGTCTCCCTGGACCCTGCATTCACTATATCCGGTCTCCCCGGACTCTGCATTCATTATATCTGGTCTCCCAGGACCCTGCATTCACTATATCTGGTCTCCCTGGACCCTGCATTCACTATATTCGGTCTCCCAGGACTCTGCATTCACTATATCTGGTCTCCCCAGACCCTGCATTCACTATATCTGGTCTCCTCAGACCCCGCATTCACTATATCTGGTCTCCCCGGACCCTGCATTCACTATATCTGGTCTCCCAGGACCCTGCATTCACTATATCTGGTCTCCCCAGACCCTGCATTCACTATATCTGGTCTCCTCAGACCCCGCATTCACTATATCTGGTCTCCCTGGACCCTGCATTCACTATATCTGGTCTCCCAGGACCCTGCATTCACTATATCTGGTCTCCCTGGACCCTGCATTCACTATATCCGGTCCCCCAGGACTCTGCATTCACTATATCTGGTCTCCCAGGACCCTGCATTCACTATATCTGGTCTCCTCAGACCCCGCATTCACTATATCTGGTCTCCCCGGACCCTGCATTCACTATATCTGGTCTCCCCGGTCCCTGCATTCACTATATCTGGTCTCCCACAGTACACAGAACATGGAAGTGCAATTATTTTAGTAAATATAAACTGCTAAATACCTTTTATCATCAGCAGTTAGAGCAGTCTTGTGACTTCTATCAGTGTCCAGCAGAGCACATGTTAAAGCTTACAGGAAGAGTTTTCATTTTGCTCTAGGAGGATGCAAAACCCCTGACCCTCTGTCTGGAAAGTGCTGATTGGCCAGGTACTGATCACATGCACTTTCCCAAAAAAAAAAAATATCTCTAGCAATACACACCAAACTGAGCATGTGCAGAGTGACTCCGCACGATATGCCTTATCAGGAGATAAGAGGGGGACAGTAGAAGAAGGGGAAGATCAGAGGAATCAGGATCAAACAGCGTTTTTTCAGAATACAGAGGATTAACCCCTTAGGTTCCACAGTGAGTATAACAAGCATGCTTTACTGCATATACAGACTGATTGTACTGTTGTGGGTTTAGTAACACTTTAATACAGAAGCCACAGTAGTTCCCCGGCCCAGCACACTGTGTGAATAAGCACATTGATATCATCTCTCATTCATCTGTATCTAAGTCCAAAAACAAAATGCAATCTATTGCAGCTCACCAGTCCTTGGTGTGGTGGCTGCATTTGTTTCCTTTTTTCAACCTTATTTTGCTTTCTTTTCACCTGGTAATAAATCCACCCCTACTCTGCGCTACTGGAGGTATCCACTCAATTCCAGCACACAGCGCTACATAGATTGCATCTGGGAGTCACTACTTTAAAAGTCTTCTTTCCTTATTATTATTCCAGGTACTTATATAGTGTCGTCAGTTTACGCAGCACTTTACATATATATTGTACATTCACATCAGTCCCTAACCCTCAAGGGGTGTACAATCTAAGGTCCCTAACTCACATTCATACATATACATACTAGGGACAATTTAGACAGGAGCCAATTCACCTACCAGCATGTCTTTGGAGTGTGGGAGGAAACCGGAGTACCCGGAGGAAACCAGCACATGCAAACTGCAGGCAGGTGGTGCTAAGGTTGGGATCATTCATGAAATGCCTTGAATGTAACTGTTTTTGGGAAACAGTTAAATCCGTGTCGCGATATGGCTGAATAATGGCTATGGAATCTCTCCACTGACCTGTATTAGTGTTGAGATATTAGTATACAGTACATTGCCGTGTGATCAGGAGATTGGCTCTGTGTTTGGCAGGACTTGGGAATGCAGTCTGGCCACCTCCAGCACTGAATGTATGTAATGGCAAAGGGTGATGGAGAGTCTATATTGATGCTGGCCGCTGGGGGACCTTTTGACACTGGGGGTGTCTATTGCTGCTGGTAGGGATCTAATGTGTAAGGTAGGGGTCTTCTGTTGCTGGCTGCTGGAGGTTCTATTCATGCTGGCTGCTGAGAAAACTATTGTTGGTGGATGTCTATTGTTTCTGGGGTGGATCTATTGTTGCTGGGTGTATATTGTTTCTGGGGTGGATCTATTGTTGCTGGGTGTCTATTGTTTCTGAATGGATCTATTGTTGCCGGGGTCTCTTGTTTCTGGGGTGGCTCTATTGTTGCTGGGTGTCTATTGTGTCTGGGGTGGATCTATTGTTGCTGGGTGTCTATTGTTTCTGGGGTGGATCTATTGTTGCTGGGTGTCTATTGTTTCTGGGGTGGATCTATTGTTGCTGGGTGTCTATTGTTTATGTGGTGGATCTATTGTTGCTGAGTGTCTATTGTTTATGTGGTGGATCTATTGTTGCTGGGTGTCTATTGTTTATGTGGTGGATCTATTGTTTATGTGGTGGATCTATTGTTGCTGAGTGTCTATTGTTTATGTGGTGGATCAATTGTTGTTGGGTGTCTATTGTTTCTGGGGTGGATCTATTGTTGCTGGGTGTCTATTGTTTCTGGGGTGGATCTATTGTTACTGGGTGTCTATTCTTTCTGGGGTGAATCTATTGTTGATGGGTTTCTATTGTTTCTGGGGTAGATCTATTGTTGCTGGGTGTGTATTATTCCTGGGGGGATATATTGTTTCTGGAGGTCTATTGGTTCTGGGGTGGATCTATTGCTTCTGGGGTGGATCCATTTGTGCTGGGTGTCTATTTTTCCGGTGGGGGTCTATTGTTCTTGGAGGATCTATTATTGCTGGAGATCTGTTGTAGAGCGCAGGTCTATAGTTGCTGACTGCTGGGGACCTATTTGACTGCTTTTCTTGTTATCATCGATAATTCCCATCCAAATGACTTAGCACCACAAAATGATACTTGGTTCTGTATTCTATAAATGGGAGGGGGGAGTTGGGGGGCAGAGACCAGGAATGACTCAGAAGGGGGGGGGGGGGGGGGGCAGCCTACACCTATTATCTGAGCAAAAAAACCCCGGTGTTTGGTATGTGAAATGTACCTCCTGCTACGCGGAGCATGGAAATCTGTCTTCATTACACTAATTGCTGCTTCATTAACTCTATCTGTGCGCAGTCAGTAAACTCTCCAACTCCCAGAAGACGACACAACACTGGGGCGGTAATACTGAGCGTGCAACCATCAGTACATGTAAAACACGGGTCAGCTACATACAACAGGAAATCTCCACTCACTTCTCTCCGAAGAACAGATCCGAGTTATAAAATGTCAAACTAATCGGACAAAATCTGAATATCAGTATGTCAGGTCACCAGTGCTGGGCTTGTGAAAAAATACTTGAAAATACCAAAATTCACCAGTAGAGGGCAATGCGGCACAAGCATACCAACACCCAACATATATATTCTGGGGATAAAAAGGAAACATTCTCACTTTTGGTTTATTTA
Source organism: Staurois parvus (assembly GCF_062004578.1). Taxonomy (NCBI): domain Eukaryota; kingdom Metazoa; phylum Chordata; class Amphibia; order Anura; family Ranidae; genus Staurois; species Staurois parvus. The sequence continues at coordinate 330,527 of NW_028318810.1, forward strand.
TTTCAGGTACTTACATAGGGCTGTCAGTTTACACAGCACTTTACATATATATTGTACATTCACATCAGTCCCTAACCCTCAAGGGGTGTACAATCTAAGTCACATTCATACACATACTAGGGCTAATTTAGACAGGATCCAATTAACCTACCAGCATGTTTTAGGAGTGTGGGAGGAAACTGGAGTACCCAGAGGAAACCCACGCAGGCACAGGGACAACATGCAAACTCCAGGTAGGTGGCGCTGTGGTTGGGATTTGAACTAACAACCCAAGTACTGCCAGGTGGAAGTGCTAACCATTTAGACACTGTGCTGATCAATTTCTTTTTTGATTGAGCCAATAGGATTAATCAATTTATAGTCACCAACCCATTCGATCAGTAAGCCACATACAGAGAATTGGATTTTGATCAAATTTTAAGATACGCTCATGAGTTATCAATTGCATCTCTGTGTCCACCATGTAATCTCGCAATCTGATTGATCAAAGTACAATCATATTAGTGAACAAAGTATCTCAGTGCTGCTGATCAATGCAAAATAATTTAGACAGGAGCCAATTAACCTACCAGCAGGGGCGGACTGACAACTCATGGGGCCCCCGGGCAATAGGGGATCATGGGGCCCCTGTGTCCTTGCCCAAACTCAAAAAAGCCTATGAAAAAGGTACCAGGGGCATCTCATGGGGCCCCCTACTGACCCCAGGCCCAAGTTTCCAAATGGTCAGTCCGCCCCTGCCTACCAGCATGTCTTTGGAGTGTGGGAGGAAACCAGAGTACCTGGAGAAAACCCACACAGACACAGGGAGAACATGCAAACTCCAGGCAGGTGGTGCCACAGTTGGGATTTGAACCAACGACCCTTATACTGCCAGGCAGAAGTGCTAACCATTTAGCAGTTGAATTTAAACATTTATTACATGTGCCTCTGAAAATTATAAAAAAAATAAAAACAGGTTCACCTCTCCAGCAGTGAAAAGTACACCCCTGGTACATCTGCTCTCTTCTACTAAAATTCTAGATAACTAGAGATAACTAGTTAAAAAAAAGTGATCTTAAAAAGGGGGGTAAAAACATAGTGAGGAGTGATGGCAGAAAGAGGCCAAGGGGCCTATCAAGCTCAGCCCATTTTTACATTTTTATTTATTCAGCTATTTTGTTAACCAGGTTTATCCACTTCAATACCAGGCCCTTTCACCCCCTTCCAGCCCAATTTTCAGCACTTGGAATGACCATTGCACATCCTGTCATGCAACACTGAACCCAAATGACATTTTTAGCATTTTGTCCACACGAATAGAACTTTCTTTTGGTGGTATTTAATCACCACTGGGATTATTATTGTTTGCTAAATAAACAAAAAAAGACAGAAAATGTAAAAAATTCAAAAACAAAAACAAAAAATTTTCTTACTTTCTGTTCTAAAAATTTGCAAATAAATAATCTTTCTTCATCAACTGTATGAAAATGTATTCTGCTATATTTCTTTGGTGAAAATAACCCAAATCAGTGTACATTTAGTCTGTAGGAAGGTTATAGAATCCACAAACTACGGGCTATATATATCTGAACATCGATCAGTCCTGATGTACTGGCGGCCTATCTAATTTCATGAGGCCTGAAAATGCCAGGACAGTACAAATACCCCCCAAATGACCCCTAGTTGGAAAGTAGACAGTCCAAGGTATTTGGTAAGAGGCATGGTGAGTTTTTTTAAGTTGTATTTTTTTTGTCACTTTTTTAGAAAATAAAGATATTAAAAAAAATAATAATTTTTTTCACATTTTTTTTGTTTACATACTGTCACCAGTGCAGTACAACATCAAATAATAAAAAAAAAATATAAATATATATATATTTGTTTTTTTTTACATTCTGTGACCAGTCATTGTCCCTGATCACCACCACACCAGTTATATGATGATGATTTTTTTTTTTATATTTTTTTCCTTTTTATTACTATTTTTTTGTTAACAACAATGTTAATATAGATATCAGTATTTTTTTTACATTTTTTTACCCAGTATGATTGCTTATAAAAGTGAATTTTACTGTTATAAGCAATCAGGACAGTACAAATACCCCCCAAATGACCCCTAGTTGGAAAGTAGACAGTCCAAGGTAATTGGTAAGAGGCATGGCAAGTTTTTTTGATGTTGAATTTTTTTGTCACTTTTTTAGAAAATAAAGATATTTAAAAAAAAAAAATGTTAACATTTTTTTTTTACATACTGTCACCAGTGCAGTACAACATCATCATATAACTGGTGTTACGGTGGTCAGGGATAATGACTAGTGAGGCCTGAAAATGCCAGGAAAGTACAAATACCTCCCAAATGACCCCTTTTTTGGAAAGTAGACAGTCCAAGGTATTTGGTAAGATGCATGGCGAGTTTTTTGAAGTTGTAATTTTTTTATCACTTTTTAGAAAATATATTAAAAAAAAAAAAATGTTCACATTTTTTTCTGTTTACATACTATCACCAGTGCAGTATAACATCACATAACTGGTGTGGCGGTGATCAGGGACAATGACTGGTGAGGCCTGCAAATGCCAGGACAGTACAAATACCTCCCAAATGACCCCTTTTTTGTAAAGCAGAGAGTCCAAGGTATTTGGTAAGATGCATGGTGAGTTTTTTGAAGTTGTAATTTTTTTTATCACATTTTTAGAAAATATATTTAAAAAAAAAAATTTTTGTCACATTTTTTTTTTGTTTACATACTATCACCAGTGCAGTACAACATCACATAACTGGTGTGGCAAAGATCAGGGACAATGACTGGTGAGGCCTGAAAATGCCAGGACAGTACAAATACCCCCCAAATGACTTATTTTTGGAAAGTAGACAGTCCAAGGTATTTGATAAGAGGCATGGTGAGTTTTTTTAAGTTGTAATTTTTTTGTCACTTTTTTAGAAAATGAAGATATTAAAAAAAAATAAAAAATTTTCACATTTTTTTTTGTTTACATACTGTCACAAGTGCAGTACAACATCAAATAATAAAAAAAAAATATATATATATATATTTTTTTTTTTACATTCTGTCACCAGTCATTGTCCCTGATCACCACCACACCAGTTATATGATGATGATTTTTTTTTTAATATATTTTTTTTCTTTTTTATTACTATTTTTTTTGTTAACAACAATGTTAATATAGATATCAATATTTTTTTTACACAGTATGATTGCTTATAAAAGTGAATTTTACTGTTATAAACAATCATTCTTACTGAATGAAATCAATTCATTCAGTGTGTTTTATTGTGATTAGCTGTAATTGTCCACAGTTAATCACATGGTACAGATGGGCTGTGACTGGCCCTGTCTGTACCATGTGATCACTCTGGCCAACCACAGCAAGCAGCACAATAGTACACAATGGATGGCATGAATGAAAGCCATCCATTGTGTACAATTGTCATGTGATCTGCTGTAATTTGCCACAGAAATCACATGGAACTGGAAGCGAGCTGCTACAGTGATCTGTCATCTGCTGTGTCCGGTGGATCGCGCTGCAGCGTGGCCCGTGGGGCCCACATGAGGCATGTTCTGGGGAGGACGTCATATGATGTCCACCCAAAATGAGAGAGCTCTTGCCCAGCCGTCATTTGTCTATAGTCCAGGCGGGAGTTCTCTCTGGTTAAATTCACTTAGGGGACTACTTGCTTTGCAAATGTCTCATCATTCTGACAAATGTAACAAACAATACCTGTAATATGTGTGCAATCCTCCCAAGACCTTCTGCTCTCTAGTTCCCGTGTCACCTCCTTCCATGCTCGCCTCCAGGACTTCTCCAGAGCTTCTCCCATCCTATGGAATTCTCTACCCCAATCTGTCCGGCTGTCCCCCTAATCTATCCACCTTTAGACAATCCCTGAAAACCTCTCTCTTTAAAGAAGCCTGTCCTGCTTCTACCTAGTAAACCGCCATTTATTTCCTCCATCAGCTCATCCCCCACAGCTATTACCTTTTGTATTACTCAACCCTTCCTCCTAGATTGTGAGCTCTAACGAGCCGGGCCCTCTGTTTCCTCTTGTACCAAATTGTATTGGAACTGTAATGTCTACCTTCATTTTGTACAGCGCTGCGCAAACTGTTGGCGCTATATAAATCCTGTATAATAATAATGTCAGTTTCTATTTGTTGCTTTTCGCCAGGCAAATGTAATATTCCCTAACATTTGATCCTAAGAGGTAACAGCTATAAGAACATTCGATGAATTAAAGAACACTCACCAATAAATAAAATAGCCTAACACTACAGTCTAGGAGTATTCCACTAGCACGGGAAATATGAGTGAGACCTTAGCACTGTCTACAGTCTATAAATATTCCTGTACAAACCACAGAACAAATTGGTGTAAAATAGAGCGAACCTCCAGCTGAAGTGTGAAATAAAACATTTAGCATCCCTATTATTACTACTGCTAAATATGACAGCTTCTTGATCAGGGCTCTTGGTGTTTAAGGTCCGACACTTGCTGGCATCTGAACGACCAGGGACTCATTCCTGCCAGGCACATTCAGTAGTCAGTAGGGGATATTCCAAACATGTATAAGAAAGAAAATGGTGTGGGGTCTCCCCCAAATTCCATACCAGACTCTTTGGGTCTGGTATGGATTTAAGGTTTCCCTACGCAAACAAAATGTGGGGCCTCCTCCAAAATCCATCCAGTTCCTTATCCAAGCATGACGCCCAGCTGGACTGAAAAGAGGGTGCGACCCTTTCCTCCTGAATCATACCAGACCAGATGCCCTCAACATGAGGGATGCACCTTGCAATGTGGGGCAGCCCTGGCAAAGCACCTTGTTCCTCATGTTGATGAGGACAAGGTCCTCTTCTCCGCAACCCTGGCCCAGTGAATGTGAGGGTCTGCATGCAGGGGGTTTATCGGAGTTTGGAGGTTCTTTCTTTCATATGTGAAAGAGTAAGGGGTACACAACATCCCTATACTCATTTAAATGAAAAAAGTCCAGTAGACCACCACAACCACCGAGCCAGGGTTGTAGGGAAGAAGCCATTGTCCTCATCAACATGGGGATTAGGTGCTTTGCCAGGGGTGTCTCCCCTAGCAAAGTACCCTTTCACCATGTTGAAAAAATGTAGTCTGGAATTGTTCAGGAGGAAAGGGGCAGCATGCTCATCCCCACCCTTTCCTGTCCAGCAAGGCTGCATGCTCTGATAAGGGCCTTGTATGGATTTTGGAAGGGGGGGAAGGAATTTTGCCTCGTCTTTTGCCTAGGGTTCCCCCTTAGAATCCATACCAGACCTAAATGGCCTGATATAAATTTTAAGGCCCTCTTGTTTGTTTGCATTCACCTGTCAGCCGGGAATCCCCTGCCGAACAAGAATGGGTGTTGGGCAGTGGTGCATTTAGGTTTCATGATGCCCTAGGCAACACAAAAATTGGCTTCCCCCACGGAGAGACCCTGATGCCGACCAACACCCCCCTCCCCCACAAAGAGAGCCTGACGTTGACCAACAACACCCCAGCCCCCCACCCAAGAGAGCCTTCTACTACCATCGCCCCCCAGACACTGGCCACCCCCCACCCCAACGAGAGAGAAAAGACACTCACCTTCACAGCTCCGGACATCCCCGGGAATAAGAGTCGGGCTCTGCATACACCATCAAGCAGCCCACAGCCTCTCTCAGATCCCACTTGGTCCCCATGCTGCGTGTGTCCCTTCTTCCATCCCTTTTTCTCGGGGTGGTGCTGCCCCCCTGAAAAATGCCGCTGCCCCCTTGAAAAATGCCGCCCTAGGCAAATGCCTTGTTTGCCTTGCGGTAAATATGCTCCTGGTGTTGGGCTGTTCACACAGGGATCCCCATAGACTGTACACAGTGCTGAGGTCTCCCTCATATTATTTCTCCTGCTGGTCGATTGTCCTTAGCCTATAGTGTTAAGCCGTTTTCTCCATTGGTGAATGTTCTTTAACTCCTATTGTCAAACCTTCTTTTGGCTATTTTTCTCTTTGGGTCGAATATTAGGGTCGAAGTTTGTTCCAAGCATCAACTACTCTGTTGGTAAAATAACACTTCCTAAGATTAGTTTTGAACTTTCCTCCTTCTAGTTTGAGGTCATGTCCCCGTGTTCTTGATGTTAGCTTCTTACTGAAGATACTGGCCTCTTGAACCGTATTCACACTCTAATGTATTTAAAGGTTTCAACTGTGTGCCCCCCAGGGCCGGTGCTAAACTATTTTGCACCCTAGGCAAGATCTGTCCCCCCCCCCCAAAAAAAAAATTAAAAACAGTAGAAAATAATAAATCAACAAAACATGAAACTGGTAAATTTCTTTAAATTTGCGAAAATAGGTGCCATAAGATGCCACCAGCACCAATATTAAAGACAAAATCAGTGTCACGGATGGACTGTATCTGTGGATGGCAGTGACTGGTGACAGTTGCAGTGAGTGGAGGATGATGGATCCACACTCTGACAGATCCCAGGATGGAATTCCCAGGCAATGGGGGGAGATAAAACACTGTGACAGCAGGCAGCCCAGGCCAGCCCACACACATAGAGAGAACACCGGAACTGAACGATCCCACACAGTAACAGACCCGACCAGGGGCGGACTGACAACTCATGGGGCCCCCAAGCAATAGGGGATCATGGGGCCTCTGTGTCCTTGCCCACACTCAAAGCACACCCAAAAAAGCCTATAAAAAAGGTACCAGGGGCATTTCATGGGGCCCCCTACTGACCCCGGGCCCTCGGGCAGTGCCTGAGTGCTCAAATGGTCAGTCCGCCCCTTGACCCGACACAACACACCACCACCAACACTGACACAGATCACAGGGCTAGCAGGCACTAGAAGAGCAGGTTGTGGGATAGTGATGATGTCATCACTAACTGACGTATTGTACATGTGATGGAAGACCGGCCAGACAGGTCACACTCACACAGACACAAGACATCAGAGTCAGACATTATCTTCCTCTGCAGGCGCAGCTCCACCTCCGCTGATGGATGGGAAGAGAAGAGCTGGAACACCACAGTGATCAGCAGCCGCCAGCCAACTTGCAGTAAGGGACTGAGTCTGAGAGGAACACTGGAAGAATCGGCAGCTCAGCTGCTACACTAAAAAAGAAAATGGTGTTGCTCTTCCTTACACAGTGCCTAAATACACTTATATACCATAATTAGTGCATAAATATAAATCTCAAATAAATTCTAACAAAAAGAAATATACACATCAAAAAAGGACAACATCATGTGATAATATGAAAAAAAAATATATAAATGTGTAAACGAGAAATAGACATCAAACACTGGAGAAAATGGTGAGACAATGTACACGCATTCCTTAAACAGGGAACAAAGTGACATAAATCACAAATAAACACAGTGAAAATGGCATAAAATATGCCTGAAACAGCGCCATGACCAGAAGACTCACAACAGGCGTGAATAATATACGGTGAGACTATCAGGATAAAAACCTGACTCAAAACAACATTTTCGGACCACATAAATGTGTTACAAAATGTGATCAAAATAAACAATATGTGACTGATGTGATCAAATCCCTAATTGGGACTTATTTATGTGAACACGAATACATAAACAGTGTCACAACAATGTATCACAATGTGCTGCAAAGAACAAACAAAAAACATAAAAACCCCTACTAGCCACGTAATGCCACAAATATTGTGCTGCTAAATAATATCACAGTGGCTAAGTGGTTAGTGCTTCCGCCTCGCAAAACTAGGGTTGTTGGTTCAAGTCACAGCACCACCTGCCTGGAATTTTGCATGTTCTCCCTGTGCCTGCATGGGTTTCCCCCTGGTACTCCAGTTTCCTCCCACACTCCAAAGACCTGCTGGTAGGTGAATTGGATCCTGTCTAAATTGACCCTCCTATATGTACAAATGTGAGTTAGGGACCTTAGATTGTACACCCCTTGAGGGTTAGGGACTGATGTGAATGTACAATATATATGTAAAGTGCTGCAGAAATTGACAGTGCTATATAAGTACCTGAAATAATAATAATAATGAGCAACAAATGTCCCCATGTGAACTCTTCAAAGTGAAAAAAATTCCACAGTGATATAGGTGAAAAAAATTGGGATCTGTCACCGGCTGGATTGCCCCTTCACCTTCATGCAGTGATGCCAGTAAGCCTCCACACTATAAGGTGCAGCAATACGGCCAATCAGCATAAACAAATCTGGTTTAGCAGTAGTGGTGGTATCCCCCTTATGGAACAATAGGTATGACCAATCCTGATATCCAAACTTCTTTTAGGCAGGATGATAAAATCAGCCAACTCACATCAGTTTTACTTTCTGATATAATAGACTGGCTCGTGAGAGTCTCAAATGTTGGGCAGCACAGTAGCTAAAGGGTTAGCATTTCCACCTGGCAGTACTAGGGTTGCTGGTTCAAATCCCAACCACGGCACCACCTGCCTGGAGTTTGCATGTTCTCCCTGTGCCTGTGTGGGTTTCCTCCCACACTCCAAAGACATGCTGGTAGGTTAATTGGCTCTTGTCTAAATTGTCCCTAGTATGTGTATGTATGAATGTGAGTTAGGGACCTTAGATTGTATGCCCCTTGAGGATTAGGGACCTTAGATTGTACGCCCCTTGAGGGATAGGGACTGATGTGAATGTAATATATATGTAAAGCACTGCATAGATTGACATCACTATATAAGTACCTGAAATAAATGTGGGATGAGACACAAAAAGTGTTAGTTGGAGTTTGGCCTCAATTAGTGTATTTAAATCTGCTAATACATTTAACATGGGTGGCTTAGTGGTTAGCACTTCTGCCTTGCAGTAATTGGGTTATGGGTTCAATTCCCAACCGTGGTGGTGCCTCCTGCATGGAGTTTGCATGTTCACATGGGTTTCCTCCCACACTCCAAAGACATGCTGGTAGGTTAATTGGCTCCTGTCTAAATTGTCCTAGTTTCATCCCTGGCCATGTGGGATCTCCTGCATGGTAGGGGTTGGGGAAAGACCTGGCAACCTACCCTGTAAAAGAGAATTCATGGAAAAAGTCGCTTATGAGTGACGGTCCATGCAATCCCTAAGGGTCAGATATGACTAGATAGAATACATTTAACATTTCTGCCCCCAGACTGACAATGCTGCTGTTGGCTGTGCCTTCTGTGCCCATTCATCCAGAGTGGTGTCTCAGTAATACAGGAGATGTGTTACTGGGCAGATCACCAGGTGACAACAGAGGGAAACAGCCAAAGAAAAGAAAGCTGATGCAGCCACCACATCTGACGATTGATAGGCTGCAATTTATTACATTTTGGGTGTAGTACCACTTTATACACAGTAGCCTGCCACCTAGTGCTCCCCACAGTGTATCACACGTGATTGCCCCAACCTACTTGGACACGGACGTAATCGACATGATCTCACCAAGTGAAGGGTTAAACCCCCCTCTGTGTCAAAGCGAATTCCTGCAAGAGAACAGGAGGACACCAGACTACTTAATTCATCACATATTCCAGCCTGACTTACATCCCATAATAGCTACATGATTGTCACAGTGACTTGACTATTTTTCAGGATGCAGAGCGGCCAATTAAAGCCATCGTCCTGGTACAATATTAGCATTTCTAATGTAATCCTAATTAATGCATTTGCTAAAACAGGCCATGCATGACGCCAAGAATTTTTTTTTCCTTTCAGTCTGTGAATATTCCGAGAATATTCAACCAGCTTCTTCCTTCCTGGAGAAGACAGAAGAACACGAGAGACAAATGGAATCGTGCCCTAAAGGCAGAAGAACATAATTAGGAATATATTTTTTTCCAACAAACTGCTTCAGCAGGACAGGGACAGGGAATGTAGACTCGGAGGCCAAGGCAGTCAGATAGGGAACATTATCTGTGGGAAGCATGAAGAGGTCTTTACTTTGCCTCTTGACCCTTGGAACTCCTCGGGGGTGGGGCTTGGTAGCAGCACTAAGAAGCAGTAGAGGGTTGATGATGGAAATCTTGCTTCCACCTCCAGTGCCTACTGTAGCCTGAACCCCCTTCCCCTTTAATATACTGCCACAGTTCAGTACAGATAAAAAGAACTAGTCATGAAATTCCATGGTAAGTATAAGTCCTCATTCACACTGGGTGTTTTCACAGCTGCTGTTTTTGACTTCCGGCATTTTTTTTTCTCTACTCCGCAGAATGTTATCCTATGGGCCCATGCACACATAGGCTTTAACCACTTCAAATCCGGACCAGGGGCAGACTGACCATTTGGAAACTTGGGCACTGCCTGAGGGCCCGGGGTCAGGGGCCCCATGAGATGCCCCTGGTACGTTTTTCATAGGCTTTGAGTTCGGGCAAGGACACAGGGGCCCCATGATCCCCTATTACCCGGGGGCCCCATGAGTTGTCAGTCCGCCCCTGGTCCGGACACTTTCACCCCCTTCAGCTTTCAGTGCTATTATACTTTGAATGACAATTGCGCGGTCATGCAACACTGTACTCATATGAATTTTTTAGCATTGTTTTGAGACAGATAAAACTTTATTTTGGTGGTATTTATTCACCACTGAGATTTTTATTTTTTGCTATATAAATGAAAAAGTCCCAAAATTTTGAAAAAAAATATTTTTCTTATAAAATTTTGCAAATAAATAATCTTTCTTGGTAAATCTTGACCTAAATTTATTCATCTATATTTTTAGTAAAAAAAAATAACCCAAATAAGTTTATAACGAAAAATGATAATTTTTTAAAAAATGTTTTACATTTTAATTTTATTTTTTAATATTATTATTTAAGTTTTTAAATTTTTTTTACATACTGTCACCCTAGCAGTGCAGTGTACTACTTGTGGGGGGTGATGAAGATTTTTTTTTCTTTTTTACACTGATTGCTTTTACACCCATAAAGTCTGTAAAAGCAATAATTTCTCCTTCTCTCTGGCTGCATTCTTACAGCCATTGAGAAATACTGTGTGAGCTGTGATTGGTCACAGCTTGTCACATGGTACAAGGCTGTTGTGAATAGCCTTGTACCATGTGACCTCTGTGATCCTTCACAGAATTCACATGTAGTAAGCAATGATGTCAGAAAGTGACATCTTGTTTACTACTATTCCTGTGATCACTGATTGGCCAATCAGTGATCACATGATTGGACTTCACACAGAGGTCCCGTACAGTGATCCCAGGGAGCGCGCACAGGCAAGGGATGCGGGGGGACGTTTAGAAACGTCCACCCGCTTCGGCAGCACTCCCATCCGGCCCATGTAGATAAACGGTTAATCAGCATTTTTTCGCAGAGGCTTTTTCTGGCTGGAAAAAAATCCAGAACTAGAGGGTTTCAAGAGGAGTTTTTTTTAGCTGTAAAAACATTCTAACGCTGGTAAATGCATTAAACCTGTGTTTTTGAGTGTTTTTTGAGCCAAAAATTTTCAACATTTTCTTTTGTGCTGCAAATTGCTAATGTGGAAAAACACGGCTAAACGCTAATGCAGAAAATGGAAAATAAATGTGGAAAAACACACGTTTGTAACATGACCTTATACTGCTAGCGCTATCAGCATTTTTAAAATGCCCAATGTGGATGAGGCCCAATGTCAGGGTGAGTTGGTGGTGATGGGGAAACACAGCAGGAGTCAGTTGGGATACAATGAGGAAGTTTAAAAAAAACTCTTTAATTTCTGAGTGCATAAAAAAGGTGCAGAATTAGTCTGTGGGGAGACACTGAAAGGAGGGGGTTCAAAATTCTTGGTTTAAAGAACTAAAGCCTAATTGAAGTCTCAAACCTCCTGCCCTCCTTCTAGTTCTTACACAGTGGCTAAATGCAGTGGCATCCCGAGACAGGTGCGGGCTGGGTGACACCTTCCGCACGGGGTGATACCGGACCCGCTCCACGAATAGGTAAGTTGTAAAGCAAGCAGACGATCCCCACAGGATGGATCTGATCCATCCTGCAAGGATCGTCAGTTTTCTTTACAACTTATCTTTTCATGGAGCGGGTCCGGCGTCACCCCGTAGAGGTTGCATGCCGACGATCCCCGCAGGATGGATTGGATCTGTGGATTGAGGAGCATAATGGATCGGAGTCCGATCCATTATGCTCAATCCGCAAATCCAATCCATTCTGCGGGGATCGTCGGAGGGGGTGTCACAAAGTGTTACTGCACTGGGTGAAACCAACGCTAGGGACGCCCCTGGCTAAATGGTTAGCACTTCCACCTGGCAGTACTAGTGTCGTTGGTTTGAATCCCAACCACAACAGCACCTGCCTGGAGTTTGCATGTTCTCCCTGTGTGTGCATGGGTTTCCACCCACACTCCAAAGACATGCTGGGAGGTTAATTGGATTCTATCTAAACTGGCCTTAGTATGTGTATGTATGAATGTGAGTTAGGGACCTTAGTAGGTTAGGGGCTGATGTCAATGTGCAATATATATATGTAAAGCGCTGTGTAAATTGGCCGCGCTGTATAAGTACCTGAAATAAATAAATACCCTTGCCTGTTATGATTTGTGACTGTTTTTGCTAGGAGAATCCTCTAAACACCCTGTTTTCTCAGTGAAGATGTTGCTTCCTGTTCTCTCACTCCAGTGCTCTGTGCTGGCAGAGCTGATTGACAGCTATACTGCTCAGTTACTAAGTGCTGATTACTGAGAGCACTAGGACAAACTCTGTTGCCTTTTTCAATGCGCAACCATATTTAGAGATCTGTGAGTACAAAGTCCATCTGGCTGCATATTTATTTGATCACTTTGGCTGGGCATGAAAGACTTTTACATGACAGGGTGGGCTGATCATCAGGCACTCACTAAACATACAAGACGTGCCTATTGGTGTATGTGGGCCTGACTTCTGTGAATTGTAAAGTATAGCTACAGGCAAAACCTTTTTTTATTAGTTTTGGATAGAGTGCAGAGGCACGAGAACACCTGTCAGGACTATGTCGCTGGATCTACCCCCACTGGGGAGATTCACCCTCTCTATTTGTCCTGCTTACTGTTATCAATGAGAAATAAAGGGGTTGTAAAGGCTCAAGGTTTTTTACTGTTATGCATTGTATGCATGACGGTAAAAAACCTTCTGTGTGTAGCAGTGCCCCCAGCCCGCTCAAAACATACCTGAGCCCCATCGTGATCAATCGATGTGCACAACAGCCTCGGCTGCATCCTCATTGGCTGAGACAGCAAGCGGGAGCCATTGGATCCTGCTGCTGTCAATCAGAGCCATGCAGCCAATGAGGAGATAGAGAGGGTGGGGCCAAGATGCAGCTTGGGAACACACCTGCTCGGGTGCCCTCATAGCAAGCGGCTTGCTATGGGGCACCCTACAGAAAGGAGGAGCTAGGAGAGCCAGGAGAGGACCTGAAAAGAGGAGGATCCAGGCTGCATTGTGCAAAACCACTGCATGGGAGCAGGTAAGTATAACATGTTTGTTATTCCCCCCTCCCCCCCCAAAAAAGCAAACCTTTAGCATCAATTTAAAGTGAAAGAATTTTGGTTGTCACCTGAAGAGGAATAGACAGAAAATCTTACAAAGGGGACACTATTTCTGGTGACAACCAGGAATTCCCTCACTTCAGAGGGTTTTCCTATCACTTTCTGTAGTTGCATTAGGACAGGTAGTGAAGGGAAATCTCTGCAATGGGACACAGATGGCAAAAAATGACAGTTGTCATAAACATCTCTTATCCTTTCTAAAATGAAAAAAAAAAAAAGTTTTGCTTAAGTTCTACTTTAAATGGTTCTCACCCCTTAGAAACGAATTTAAATAGAGGTACATGTCATCTGTCTTGAAAACTGGGCACATCTCCAAGAAAAATGAAAAACCGGTCGCTGACCCTCTAACTGGAGATAGCTAAGAAGCAATGCAGGTCTTCAAAACGTCCAGTAGATGGCAATGTACGCACTGAATATAATGGGACACATTACTGCACAGAAATAGCCTCATTGTTCCTGGTTAAAGCGTTTTGTAAAAGCTTTTATTTATATTTCTTCAACCATGAATACACGTTGTACAGGAAATTGTGAAGTGGACTATAATTTCAATTTTTGTCTTTGTGAAAACCTGTAGAATCTAACAGGAAGGCTGTGTTTTCTCAGGAGTTCTGTTGGCTGGGGAAGATGTCCAATGTGCGGAATCAGTAATACTGGATGTGTAGAGCAATGTGGGGTGATCACCGACTGCTGAAACTCCGGGGCTCCAGAATTATAGCCAGAGAAGATGGAGTGGCATGTAAAACCTCAATCTATACAACACAAGGATGCAGAACCACTATGTATATAGTACGTGGATGTACAGTTGTGTCCAAAATTATTCAACCCCCAATGCTGTAAAGGGGTTTAGGGACTATAGTGTACATTTGGAATTGTATTCAGAATCAAATCCTACAAGGACGTTGTAACTACCCAAATGCAACTAAAATGACATCAATTGTTTATGTAATACAGTAGTAAATGGTTCTTATGTGGTTTCTTCATTGCCACAATTATTCAACCCCTTAAAGACTACCACTCTGAAGAACAGAGGTTCATACAGGTGCTTTCCATCAGGTATTGAAAACACCTGTGGATGTCACCGAGCAGCAATCAAGCATAATAAGCACCAATTAGGCAGCTTTAAAATGACTGTGATACTCAGCTCCTTCTAGACATTTACTGGTGTGGTTACAAACATGGTGAAGGCAAGAGAATGGTCCAGGAAGACAAGAGAAGAGGTGATTTCTCTTCACAGGAAGGGCAATGGCTATAAGAAGATTGCAAAGATGTTAAACATACCAAGAGACACCTTAGGAAGCATCATTCGCAAATTCAAGGCAAAGGGCACTGTTGAAACGCTACCTGGTCGTGGCAGAAAGAAGATGCTGACTTCGACTGCTGTGCGCTACCTGAAGCGTAGAGTGGAGAGAAGTCCCCGTGTGACTGCTGAGGAACTGAGAAAAGATTTGTCAGATGTGGGTACAGAAGTTTCAGCCCAGACAATAAGACGCACACTGCGTAATGAAGGCCTCCGTGCCAGAACTCCCAGGCGTACCCCCTTGCTGTCTCCAAAGAATAAGAAGAGTCGACTGCAGTATGCCAAAAGCCATGTGGACAAACCACAAAAGTTGTGGGATAGTGTTCTGTGGACTGATGAAACAAAATTAGAACTGTTTGGGCCCATGGATCAACGCTATGTTTGGAGGAGGAAGAACAAGGCCTATGATGAAAAGAACACCTTGCCTACTGTGAAGCATGGTGGAGGGTCAATCATGCTTTGGGGCTGTTTTGCTTCTGCAGGTACAGGGAAGCTTCAGCGTGTGCAAGGTACCATGAATTCTCTTCAGTACCAGGAGATATTGGATGGAAACGTGATGCAGTCCGTCACACACCTGAGGCTTGGGAGACGTTGGACCTTTCAACAGGACAATGATCCCAAGCATACCTCCAAGTCCACTAGAGCATGGTTGCAGAGGAAAGGCTGGAACATTTTGGAGTGGCCATCGCAGTCACCAGACTTAAATCCGATTGAGAACCTCTGGTGGGACTTAAAGAAAGCAGTTGCAGTGCGCAAGCCTAAGAATGTGACTGAACTGGAGGCCTTTGCCCATGAAGAATGGGCGAAGATACCCGTAGATCGCTGCAAGACACTTGTGTCAAGCTATGCTTCACGTTTAAAAGCTGTTATAACTGTAAAAGGATGCTGTACTAAGTACTAAGATTGAATGTCACTTGGGGGTTGAATAAAACTGATAATGCTGTGAGCACAGAAAAGACATTTGTGGTTATTTCATTATAACTGTTATGTTATATTTGTCTGACCTACAAGTGCCTCTTTAATGTAAATGTAAGCAAGATGACTGAATGATCAAAAGCAATGTCAAACTGGCCAAAACACTCAATTTCAGTGGGGGTTGAATAATTTTGGACACAACTGTAGTACCACTATTTATCTACAGTATATAGTACGTGGATGTAGTACCACTATTGCAGGTATGATACAAGAGATGGTCAGAGACTGCTGACATGGTATAGAAGATGGTCAGAGACTGCATACGTGGTATAAAAGATGGTCAGAGACTGCAGACATGGCACAAGAGATGGTCAGAGACTGCAGACATGCTATAGGAGCTGTTCAGAGACGGCAGACATGATCCAAGAGATGGCCAGAGACTGCACACATGGCACAAGAGATGGTCAGAGACTGAAGACATGCTATAGGAGATGTTCATAGACAGCAGACATGATCCAAGAGATGGCCAGAGACTGCAGACATGGCACAAGAGATGGCCAGAGACTGCAGACATGGTATAGGAGATGGTCAGATATGGCAGACATGATCCAGGAGATGGCCAGAGACTGCAGACATGGTATAGGAGATGGTCAGAGACTGAAGACATGCTATAGGAGATGTTCATAGACAGCAGACATGATCCAAGAGATGGCCAGAGACTGCAGACATGGCACAAGAGATGGCCAGAGACTGCAGACATGGTATAGGAGATGGTCAGATATGGCAGACATGATCCAGGAGATAGCCAGAGACTGCAGACATGGCACAAGAGATGGTCAGAGACTGCAGACACGCTATAGGAGATGGTCAGACATGGCAGACATGATCCAGGAGATGGCCAGAGACTGCAGACATGGTATAGGAGATGGTCAGATATGGCAGACATGATCCAGGAGATAGCCAGAGACTGCAGACATGGCACAAGAGATGGTCAGAGACTGCAGACACGCTATAGGAGATGGTCAGACATGGCAGACATGATCCAGGAGATGGCCAGAGACTGCAGACATGGTACAAGAGATGGTCAGAGATTGTAGACATAGTACAAGAGATGATCGGAGACTGCAGACATAATACAAGAGATAGTCAGAGACTGCGGATATGGTACAAGAGATAGTCAAAGACTGCAGACATGGTATAGGAGATGGTTAGACACTTCAAACATGGTACAGGAGATGGTCAGAGACTGCAGACATGATACAAGAGATGGTCAGAGACTGCAGACATGCTACATGAGACAGATAGAAATCACTGCTTTAACAGGGCAAAAGGGAAACACAGATTGGTACCTAAAGAGTGCCAAAAGGCCGAAGGTTGGATTCCAGAGATCTATACAATAAGAAGATGTAGTACACTATTTATCTATCCATATTTTTCTGTATATAACATACTTTCATCTAGTTTTCTGTTTAATAACACACATTAAATGCATTTGAATTACTACTAAAATATCTGAAGTCAGATTTTATACAATAAATGTCTCACATTCCCCATGTATCAGGACAGAGAAAGGAAGCGGTGAGCAGTGCGAGTTGGGTGTCTGTCCCACTACACAGCATAGTCAGGCTAACACTGGAAGCTTGCCTACAAGGGATAATCATAAGAGTGACGTCATCAGGTGTACTGCACCTGCTACACTGACCAATCAGTAGGCAGAGGGTGGCCAGGTAACCAAGCCTTTTTCATTATCTGTACCAGAGACCAGTGAGGACATCCACCTGGCTATGAAGGCGGCAGATGTCCAAGTCACAAAAACAGTTCAACGGATCTGTAAAGCTTTCAGATAATGGTTAGTTATAATTCTAAAAGTGTCCCTAGCCCTTTGGTCAGAATTCAGCCTAAAAGAATGAAATGGGCCATGGCTTTGTCTGTGACGGATCTCACTTATCCAGGTCCTGGTGTATTTAGTAGCAGTCGTCACAATTAACTGGACTTGTTAACTGGACATTTGGTAGCTTCTCCAAGCCACTTCTTCATGATATGATGAGTGTCAGGAACATACCCCAGCATGGCTTTAGAAAACGAAATAACCTAACTTCTTTCCATTAGGAGTTTTTTCTAGAACAGTTTTTTGTTTTCTGATATTTTCCCGTTTAAGTCCAGTTTAAGACCCAGTCTGCACTTGGGTACTTCTGTTAGGATACCGTTTCCCTGTCCGAACACTGACGAGACCACTCTTGAAATAAATCAGGAAATAGATTACTTTATTGTAACACAGATAAAAGATATATAAATTCAAGGGAACAACCCCCCCTCCCTGCATAATGACAGGGCAGGGCAATCTACCTTTGGTAACAAGAGACACACCAACAGACAGTCCCATCAGGAGGGAGGGCTGCTGGAAACACCCCCCACCAAGCCAATACACAAACACATACATCCCATAATAGTTTGCTCCCAAGCCAGACACACAATAGAACAAGGGGATGCAATCACATGGCATTAAACAATCAACAACCTGACTGAGATGCCCGACGTTGTCAGGCATGCATACAAGCATGTGGGGGCCATACAAACTGAGGATCATTCTGAGTTGCTGCAATGAAATTTCAGCAAAATGGACTGGCCTGCTACATCATTTTTTCACTTTGATTTTCGGGGTGTCTTTGAATTCAGTCCTCTGTAGGTTGATAATTTTCATTTCCATCAAACGATGGGGCATCCTTACATTCCTAACACATTACCCATCCATATCAGTATAGATATCCAGCATGAGATTTCCCCCCATTGAGATCTGATGTGTTTTCAAAGTGTTCCTTTCATTTTTTTGACTACTGTATATATTTATATATATTAGAGTTTATGGTTAAAGCAAACTACAAGATATAATGAAGAGATACTGCACTGGCTTGTAAAGCTATAAAGCTAAGAGTGTATTCCGGAGGGATGATGATAAACCCTTTTGCTATGTGACAACAGTAAATAGTTTTTGTAATGGAAGAATTTGGGGTCACGGTGATGTCCTGAATTGGCATTACACATAAAGCATATGCGAATAGTTCCTTGTGCTGCCTAGCCCTCTGCAAGTTCTGCTGTAAAGGGAATTCAATGGGTTGACACCAAATCATCACACAAACATATACAATTATTGATTTGTTAATGAAGAGCTTCATTATATTATGTATTTTATATCTACCAGGAGTTTAGCTTTAAACATTTATATATTAGGACTTCATATTGTAGTAACCCTGCTCTCTCCTCCTATCAGCATGCTCATTGCAATGCAACTGCTTCTCCATTCACCAGTCTGATCTCTGCTGTACAGAGGCTGTAAACAAATCACATTTAGGTACATACACTTATTTTAATGATTACAGAACTGCATTTATGTTTCTTTCATATCTGCCTGAGAAGAAGAAAGTGGGGAAGGGAGGGGGGTGAGGAACAAGGTCAGTAAGTACTTTACATCCTTGAGCTGGGCTCACTAAACCTGTAAAAACGCTGGGAAATTCATAGTGAGCAGATAATGAAAAATCCATAAGAAGAGATTACCTTCTATGAAAAATACATGGCATAATCATCATCAGATCTAGACATCTGGACTGCTGAAATACACCCAAATTCAAACTGTACTGTAAAGTTGAGCTTTGCCACTGCCCTTCCTGCCTCCGTACTGGTGCTTTATTATGGTGGGAGGCTTTAGGGCTCATGCACACGGGTGTTTGCTATGGGCTGGTGCACTCTGCTCCATTTCGGTCGGTAGCGTTTAGCTACATAAAGCAAAACTAGCATTTACAGTTCAATTATGATAAATGGAGCCTATGTGCCGCCACTGCTTAGTAAACTCAGGGCGGACATGTAAACCTCAACCGTGTGTAAGCCGCTGTTTATACGCCGCTGCTGATTACACCCTATTGATATTTACATCTCCCAATAAATTAGTTATTTATACAGAAGTTGAGGAAAGTGGAAAATTAGTGCTGGACCCGTAGGATTATTTTGCTGTTATTGTTATCTCAAAGTATTGATGGTGGTGTAAATGAGTTGGTTCCTGGGCAGGTGCCTTCAACACCACAGAGGAATCTCCTTGGCTTGTTGTGTAATCTAACAAAAATGAAATAGAAGCCCCACACCACTGCTAAGAGGTCCAGATACAACTTTATTCCATTAAAAGTCATGGTAGAGTCCAAAAAGTAGCCACCGCTGCATAAGTGTAACAAAACATAAAACTGAAGCCCCACACCACTGCCAAGAGGCCCAGATACAACTTTATTCCATGAAAAGTCATGGTAGAGTCCAAAAAGTAGCCACCGCTGCATAAATGTAACAAAACATAAAAATGAAGCCCACACAACTGCTAAGAGGACCAGATACAACTTTATTCCATGAAAAGTCATGGTACAGTCCAAAAAGTAGCCACCACTGCATAAATGTAACAAAACATAAAACTGAAGCCCCACACCACTGCTAAGAGGCCCAGATACAACTTTATTCCATTAAAAGTCATGGTACAGTCCAAAAAGTAGCCACCGCTGCATAAATGTAACAAAACATAAAACTGAAGCTCCACACCACTGCTAAGAGGCCCAGATACAACTTTATTCCATGAAAAGTCATGGTACAGTCCAAAAAGTAGCCACCACTGCATAAATGTAACAAAACATAAAACTGAAGCCCCACACTACTGCTAAGAGGTCCAGATACAACTTTATTCCATTAAAAGTCATTGTAGAGTCCAAAAAGTAGCCACCGCTGCATAAATGTAACAAAACATAAAACTGAGGCTCCACACCACTGCTAAGAGGTCCAGATACAACTTTATTCCATGAAAAGTCATAGTACAATACAAAAAGTAGCCACAGCTGCATAAATGTAACAAAACATAAAACTGAAGCCCCACACCACTGCTAAGAGGCCCAGATACAACTTTATTCCATTAAAAGTCATGGTAGAGTCCAAAAAGTAGCCACCGCTGCATAAATGTAACAAAACATAAAACTGAAGCCCCACACTACTGCTAAGGGTCCAGATACAACTTTATTCCATGAAAAGTCATGGTACAGTCCAAAAAGTAGCCACCGCTGCATAAATGTAACAAAACATAAAACTGAAGCCCCACACTACTGCTAAGGGTCCAGATACAACTTTATTCCATGAAAAGTCATGGTACAGTCCAAAAAGTAGCCACCGCTGCATAAATGTAACAAAACATAAAACTGAAGCTCCACACCACTGCTAAGAGGCCCAGATACAACTTTATTCCATGAAAAGTCACGGTACAGTCCAAAATGGTTCCAACGCATTTCGGCAGTCCAAGAATTCCCCCTTCATCAGGCTTAGAAAGAACATAAGAAGATCTCTATATCAATCTAATATCAATACAATACTCAAGAGTTGGTTCTGGCCAGCTCAGTGGATTGCTTTAAAAAAGTCCTGGATTCTTTCTTAGATACACAGAATATAATTGGATACTAACATGTATAGGTAAAGTTGATCCAGGGAATATCTGATTGCCTCTCAGGGGATCAGGAAGGAATTTGTTTCTCTGCAGGAGCAAATTGGATCATGCTTTGCTGGGGGGGGGGGGGGGTTTGCCTTCCTCTGGATCAACTGTGGGTATAGGATTATATTTTTTTCTTTTTTTTTTTAATGGTTGAACTGGATGGACTTTTGTCTTTTCTCAGCCAGACTAACTATGTAACTATATACTGTAACAATATCCCCTCCACAGAGTCATAAATAAAGCCAAATAGCCAATAGTAATAGGAGTCTATACTTCTTATGTTCTTTCAAGCCCCAATGAAGGGGGCGCTCTTGGACCTCCAAAACGTGTTGGATACTTTTTAGATTGTACCCCTGACCTTTTATGGAATAAAGTTGTTTTGGGGCCTCTTAGCAGTGGAGTGGTGCTTCAAGTTCATTTTTTGTTACATTTATGCATCGGTGGCACAGGATGACTCAACCTTTGGTCATTCAGAATGACTGAACCCTGAGATCATTCTCCACCTGCCTCACATGAACAATTCAATCAGGGAATGTTGTCAGCATTGACAGTGTGCACTTGGTGTTGGTACGCAAATCTATGCATATCATCTTGCATACACATAGGGCTTTTTTTTCAGCAGGAACTAGCGGGAATGCAGTTCTGGCACCTCCAGCACTGAATTAATGTATTGGCAAGGGGTGCTGGGGGGTCTTGGAGGGTCTATTGATGCTAGCTTCTTGGAGATTTATTGTTGCTGATAGGGAATCTAATGTTGCTGTGGGGGTCTTATGTAGCTGCTTGGTCAATTGCTACTCTGAGGGATCTACTGTTGAAGAAGGAGTCTATAGTTGCTGGTTACTGGAGGGTCTATTGATACTGGCTTCTGGGAGATTTATTGTTTCTGGCAGGAGTCTACTGTTGCTAGGGTGGATCTATTGTTGCTGGGTTGTATTTTATTTGGGAAGTGGCTATTATTGTTGAGGGGGGTCTATTGTTGCTGGGGGCCAGTATATGTTCATATGAGTTCGGATGTAGAACGTATTGGTAAAAATACCAATGCTGTCACAACAATCATATTTTACTTTGCAGGAATTCAGTTAAAAAAAAAAAAAGATGGCGCTGCAGCTGCCACATGGCCGAATGCCTATTTCATGGAAGTCATGTTCTAATCTGATAAGTGGGCACAAGGAGATTATACAAGGATGAAAGGAGCCAGACTCTATAAATGGCTATTTTTAACTGGAGAATGACAGAGAATTGCTGCTGTAATAGGATTATTCCAAATACCGCTCATGATTCTGATATTTCTGAGGAGCCGTGCGGATTCTACTTCGCCAGGGTGAAGCGGAAACAGGACAATCTCTGGCACATTCTCCAACACATACAAGGGTGACATGATGGGTAAGGGGGGGAGGGGGTCACATGTGTATTACATAAAACTGGCATATGGCTTGATGTAATAACAATACCTTGCTGCTCAACTATACATTCATTTAATCACTCTCTTGTATCCCCTGTAGAAAGCATTGCCTGGTATATGGTGCTTTTTCAGGGTTTCTAATCAAATGATTACTAAAAATAGAGATAATCCGGCAGTGCAGCATATCCTTACACCTCCGGGATCTCTCCACGGACCAGTCACACTGCTGTGTTTAAATTTTTCCTGCCGGGAAACATCGACAGCACTATTCTACATTTAAAGTCTGACAAGAGAACAATCTTTTTCTCTCTCGAAGGAGCTTGGACAAGCAGTCTTGTATCCTGTCAGGGAGATGTCTCCCGTCAACTTCTCACTCCACCTCAAATTAAAAAGAAACATATGGTGGAATTATCCCCCCTCCCCTTCACAATTTTTGGACTACAATATTTGATATCTATCATGTCACTAGCACCAATATGCGTGTCCCCATCATCTTCCATTCACCCAGGGTCTATCTCCAAAGCAAAGCAAGGTCTTCTTATATTTGTATTACTAATGGCACAGGCTGTAGTCCTCTGACACTGAAAGTCTATCCAAGCCCCAAATGTCTTGGATAGCCTGTAGAAGAACTCACAGTACCCCCCACCCCATAACAGGTATTCAACCTACAAATTGGGTTGTTGTTAGATAAGGATTCTGGGCTCCCCAGGTGGGGGAAGGGTTAACTTTGGGCTGCCATTTTCCTGGGCTCTGCCATCCACCCTAGGGTGCTTATAAAAAGGGGGAAAGCATGGTCCAGGGAGCTCCAGAATGACCACATGGGAAAGGCTGAAGAGTCCACAAGTAGAGATGTAACTCTTGCACCAATATGCGTATCCCCATCATCTTCCATTCACCCAGGGTCTATCTCCAAAGCAAAGCAAGGTCTTCTTATAGTCGTATCACTAATAGCACAGGCTGTAGTCCTCTGACACTGAAAGTCTATCCAAGCCCCAAATGTCTTGGATAGCCTGTAGAAGAACTCACAGTACCCCCCACCCCATAAAAGGTATTCAACCTACAAATTGGGTTGTTGTTAGATAAGGATTCTGGGCTGCCCATGTGGGGGAAGGGTTAACTTTGGGCTGCCATTTTCCTGGGCTCTCCCATCCACTCTAGGGTGCTTATAAAAAGGGGGAAAGCATGGTCCAGGGAGCTCCAGAATGACCACATGGGAAAGGCTGAAGAGTCCACAAGTAGAGATGTAACCAGGAGCCACGCTCAATCACACCCCATGGAAACGTACCTGCAAAGAACTTTATCCTATATGAACACCTACCTGTAGAAGTATGCCATTAGATTTGGGCTAGCTAGCTAGAGTGGGAATCATGTGTTCTATGTGTTTGTGAACTGGACTTATGCAGAGTCTTTCAGTAATGTTTTATCGTTTCAAAGCCTGATCTGAAGTTACTCAAAAGATGTGCATGGTGGTAACAGCATATGGTAAAGAACAGGCCTGTTATGCACACATGGGGTGAAGTGGAGAACATAGCGTTCTCCAAAGGAAAGACGAATGATAGCCAGGCAGCAGAAAGGTGGTATTGGCAAGGGTGAGCAGCCTCATGCATAGCTAGGGAAGCGGTTTGCTGCCTCCCTTCTGAGATGTCAGTGCCTCAGTAACTGGGACCTAGCCACAGGTAGAGAAGGAGTTAAACAAGCAGGTTCATACAACACCTGGCAGAGTCATACACTATCACTGGGAGTGAGGGGGTAGGGAAGCTGGATCGGTGAAATAGGACATTTCTCTGTGGTGTCTCCTTCAAAATGTCGCATTCTGAACAGGTGTACGTATCATGGGACAGTGTGGCACAGTAAGCAAGGCCTCAGGTCATGGTACAGATGCACCAGGTGTACAGCTCATAAGTCGGGTTTCCACCGAAATGTTGAACTTGAAATGAACACGGCCCCACCTGGTGAGCACGTACACCGAAGAAGAAGAGAGTACAGGCCCTGAGTGCACCCACCGGACAAAGGTGGCCCCACCAGCAAACCTAGCTAGCCACATGGAATATCTAGGCAATTTCCTTGGGTCTTCCACAAACATAAGAAATATTAGTCAAGTGATACAACACCTACCAATTGGGACACTGATTTCCCCCATTTGGGCTTCTTTTTTTACTATCCTGCCTTCTCTCCCCCCCCCCCTTCCTCTTACTGACTTCTCCTTACTTTTAACACCTTTATTTACCTGAGAGCAGTTCTGAATATGCCTTGAAAAGTACGGCATACTTGTAACAGCATATATACATAATCTATACTAAGATGCGATCCTGACTGCTTTGTTTCCATTCTCTGTTGTATACCTTGAAAACTTTAATAAACTGTTCCTATTTTAAAAAAATGTTCTTTGCTCATGTGGTCACCTACCTCTGTCTATATAGCCATTAAAGTGAACTAAAAAATTAAGAGGTGCTATCTCATAAGGAATATTGAAAAATGTCCATTGTGCCTAATCAAGATGACCCAAAGAACCGAAACCTGGAGGAAGCCGGAGAGAAGATGTTGCTGGTACCGGCCAAGGAGCTTGAGAGGTGAGTATTGAGGGGTTTATTTCTGCTTTGACTAGCTACTGTATATAGTTTGGAGAAGGGTGATAAAATCACAAGAATAACTTAACACAATAACATTTTGGCAGGTATGGCAGTCTACAAGTGTTTCTTCAGCATGTTTGGCCTGAGTTCTGCTATAATATATCACTTCCTTCTTGTCAGTAAACTCTGCTGCCATTGAGCTGTCTACGGTGTCTCCGACCTACTGCCAGCTAAGCCTACAGGGGACATCTTCTCTCTCATCAAGTCTGACCTTTATGCTACACACTGCCCACATTTCAAGAAAATGTGCTGTGCTCTGGAATAGTTCACCTTAAACTAAAAGGTAACTGTAATTTTAAAAGACACAAGTTCTTTTGGCTCTAACCTTTACTCTTTCTCTTCCTATGCCCTCCTTATCAGGGGCAATGACAGGTCCAGGTCAGTGGAAACCTTGCTCTGATCACCTTCAGCTTATCATGTTTAAATCAATGACTTCACTGCAAGGAGCAATAAGTGATTATTTCTATGCAGCAATACACTTGTACAGTCACTGAAAATTACAATCTGGTGCAATCAATTAGCCCCTGTATCCGTTTGAGTATAGCAGCATTTGTAAACCCCAGAGAGACCCCTAAAATAATGTTTAGGTCTCAAGAACCCTTACAAATCCTATTCATTGGGGGTCGATGGTAAAATTTCCCCGTAAATCAGCAGTCAACTGAAAGAATGCCACTCTTACAGTGGTGGTCAGAATGCCACCATTGTAGACATCTAAAAAGATAATCAGTGTGATCCTACTGGCTTTGCCAAGTGGTATTGATCATGGAACCAAGCAGGCTTCATCAAATGGGAAGTCAATCACTCACAGCTCAAGGAACCCCTAGCAACTCTGCAGGGACACTAGGGTTCCATGGAACTCTAGTATGGAATGGCAGGACTACAATGTATATATCACATCTCCAGACCAGGGATAACAAAGGGATCTTTTTAGATGTACATTTTGCTTTCCACATATGGCTGTCTGGAATCAAATGGAATGAACATGAAAATGGGGAAAGAAAGGTTGAAGGAGGTTACATTGGCAAGTCTACTGGTATTCCTTGATACATTACATGAGTGAATATGTTTTAAGAGTACAGCTAGCTACAGGGAGCTAATCAGAGGAAAGTAAAAAAAAAAAAAAAATGGGTCTATTGAGCAGCAAGATTTACATATACATTAACTTCACTTTTCTGTATCTCTGGATCTACTGATTGCTTAGACACGCCGTTTGCACGGAACGTTACCCTCTGCTCTGTACTTATTCATCATGTCTGGATACATCATGTTCATCAGTTCAGATTTCCCACATTTCTGACAGGTTAACTTGTCTTGCTGGGTTTATGCCAGATTTACTTTAAAAGGAAGCTATCATTTGCTTTACTACTTAATTCATAGTCTGATCTGCTTTGTTCTCCTCCGCACCCTACTGGCTACAGAATGTGATGGGGCCAATAGAACTTTGGGGAAAGCAGAACCAGGCACACTATTCATCGACCAATAAAAAAGAGAAGGCATTATGAGTGGACAATATCCACTTCAGCTCATGAAGGTTTTACCTCCTTCCTGACCAGGCCATTTTCTGCTATTTAGAACTGTACCACTTTAACTGGAAATTGCGCGATCATGCAACAAAAATTACATAATTTTTCACACAAATAGAGCTTTCTTTTGATGGTATTTTATTTTTTTATTATATAAACGAAAAAAGAACAACATTTATTTTAAAAAGATATGTTTTTTACTTTCTGCTATAAAACATATCCAATAAAAACATTTTAAAAAATTAAATTTCATTGCTACATCTTTGGCAAAAAAAAATGCCAATAAGTGTGTATTGATTGGTTTGCGTGAAGGTTATAGCATCTACAAGCTATTGTACATATACTGGTAATGGCAGTGATCAGCCACTTATAGTGCGACTGTTGAAGTAGGGCAGGAAATCTGACACTAACTGATGCTGAGTGGGAACTGACCATCACAAACAAAGGATTTCCAGCACACTTACCAGTCAGCCTGCAAAACAACCAAATTGTCCCTCTCTAACAGTTTATGTTAAAAACAGGGGATTTTGTTTGCAAACATTTGCCGCAGTGCCCACGCCAAGGGACTTCTGTATACACTACGGTCCTAACTCTTAATTTCCAGAGCCTCCATAGTAAGAGTACATATAAGAATGGAGAGATTGAAGGTAGTTATGCCTGGTGGGAGCCAACCACTTAAAGGGACTTACTGACACTGACATCTTCAGTGACACTGATACATTGACCAGTGATAATACTATACACTGTCACTGTACTAATAACACTGGCTGCGAAAGGGTTACCATCTCGGGTAATCAAGGGGTTAAGTGTGTGCCTAACAAGTGTTAATTGTGTGCTGCTTTTTATGAAATATCTCTGTTTTATTCTCCCTGCTTTGCAGGGAGAAGAAACAGAGAGATTGTTCCTACTGTACAGAGCCACTGGGCTGTGATTGGACACAGCCGACCAACAGGTCCTGGCCATGAATCAATAGCCGGGACCTGCTGACAATCAGACTGGGAGTCGGTGGGCGAGGGCGCGCGCCCATGCCCTGTACCTGGTAGAGGCCGGTGACATACAGGTCTGCGCAAGAACTTCAGCTGCAATACTGGATTCCATAGACTAGTAAGTATGTTTTATATTATAAGATAAGGACTGTTATCAGAGAGAACATTCAGGATGACATTCCTCTCATTTAATCTCCAGGCAGATGTAGAAGACACATGTTAATGTGGCTCTGATGATTAATACATCATTAAGCCCAGGTTCACACCAATGCGGTGCGGGAAACGCTGAGAATCCTGTGTGTTTCCCGCACCGCATTGATCTCCATGTATAATACATAAGGCGGGATATGATTTCCATGTATAATACATAAGGGGAGATATGATCACCATGTATAATACATAAGGGGGGGATATGATCTCCATGTATAATACATAGGGGGGATATGATCTCCATGTATAATACATAAGGCGGGATATGATTTCCATGTATAATACATAAAGGGGGGATATGCTCTCCATGTATAATACATAAGGGGGGATATGATCTCCATGTATAATACATAAGGGGGGATATGATCTCCATGTATAATACATAAGGGGGGATATGATCTCCATGTATAATACATAAGGGGGGGATATGATCTCCATGTATAATACATAAGGGGGGATATGATCTCCATGTATAATACATAAGGGGGGATATGATCTCCATGTATAATACATAAGGGGGGATATGATCTCCATGTTTAATACATAAGGGGGATATGATCTCCATGTATAATACATAAGGGGGGATATGATCTCCATGTATAATACATAAGGGGGGATATGATCTCCATGTATAATACATAAGGGAGGATATGATCACCATGTATAATACATAAGGGGGGATATGATCTCCATGTATAATACATAAGGGAGGATATGATCACCATGTATAATACATAAGGGGGGATATGATCTCCATGTATAATACATAAGGGAGGATATGATCACCATGTATAATACATAAGGGAGGATATGATCACCATGTATAATACATAAGGGGGGATATGATCTCCATGTATAATACATAAGGGGGGATATGATCACTATGTATAATACATAAGGGGGGATATGTTCTCCATGTATAATACATAAGGGGGAATATGATCTCCATGTATAATACATAAGGGGGGATATGATCTCCATGTATAATACATAAGGGGGGATATGATCTCCATGTATAATACATAAGGGGGGATATGATCTCCATGTATAATACATAAGGGAGGATATGATCTCCATGTATAATACATAAGGGGGGATATGATCACCATGTATAATACATAAGGGGGGATATGATCTCCATGTATAATACATAAGGGGGGATATGATCACTATGTATAATACATAAGGGGGGATATGATCTCCATGTATAATACATAAGGGGGGATATGATCACCATGTATAATACATAAGGGGGGATATGATCTCCATGTATAATACATAAGGGGGGGATATATAATACATAAGGGGGGATATGATCTCCATGTATAATACATAAGGGGGGATATGATCTCCATGTATAATACATAAGGGGGATATGATCTCCATGTATAATACATAAGGGGGGATATGATCTCCATGTATAATACATAAGGGGGATATGATCTCCATGTATAATACATAAGGGGGGATATGATCTCCATGTATAATACATAAGGGGGGATATGATCACCATGTATAATACATAAGGGGGGATATGATCTCCATGTATAATACATAAGGGGGATATGATCACCATGTAAAATACATAAGGGGGGATATGATCTCCATGTATAATACATAAGGGGGATATGATCTCCATGTATAATACATAAGGGGGGATATGATCTCCATGTATAATACATAAGGGGGGATATGATCACCATGTATAATACATAAGGGGGGATATGATCTCCATGTATAATACATAAGGGGGATATGATCACCATGTAAAATACATAAGTGGTTCATATAGTGAACTCGGTGTAGAACTATTCACCCTGAGGTCATCACAGAGGACAAGGGGGCACTCTTTACGTCTGGAGGAAAAGAAATTTAATCTCCAAACATGGAAAGGTTTCTTCACAGTGAGAGCTGTGAAAATGTGGAATAGACTCCCTGAAGAGTTGGTTCTGGCCAGCTCAGTGGATTGCTGTAGGAAAGTCCTGGATTCTTTCTTGGATACACAGAATATAACTGGATATAACATTTATAGGTAAAGTTGATCCAGGGAATATCCGATTGCCTCTCGGGGGATCAGGAAGGATTTCTTTTCCCTGCAGGAGCAAATTGGATCATGCTTTGCTGGGTTTTTTTGCCTTTCTCTGGATCAACTGTGGATGTAGGAGTATAACTTTTTTTATTTTTTTTTTATAGTTGAACTGAATGGACTTTTGTCTTTTTTCAGCCAGACTAACTATGTAACTATTCTATTGTTTCTATTTTATTCTTTTCTACTGCTTTATTTTCTGTTCTATTCTTTTATTTTCTATTCTATTCTGTGTTATTCTATTCTCTTCAAAATTCAAATTTTGGAAGACACTAATACACATTGGGGTTGATTTACTAAAGGTAATATACTATGCTTTTCAAGTGTACTGCAAGTGCAGTTGCTTTAGATCCGAGGGGAAGCTCTGAAATGAGGCAGAGCTCTGCTGATTTTTTTCAACCAATCATGTGCAAGCACAAATGCTGTCTTTTTTCTTTTCCATGCATGTTCCCCTTAGATCTAGAGCAAGTGCACTTCCAAGTGTACTTGGGGTGCACTTGCAGTGCACAGCCTATTTGCCTTTAGTAAATCAACTCCATAGTCTTTAAAGGAAATCAGCAATTTTCAGAAATAGGTTTATATTTCAAATTTCTTTTCAAATTTGATTTAGCTTTCGAATTCGATTCAAAATTTTGCATGAAATTTCATTTCGTTACTTCGGATTCCTTTAAATTCATTACTACTGTAATTCCAAAATTTGGATACATCTGATTCTCCAAAAACTGAAAATTTCATCTGAATTTTGTTTTGAAAATAAACGAACTGCACATGTCCGGGAACAAGTAAGTGTTAGTGAACTGCAGCAGAGAAAGGCCAGGTCTCCTACCCTGCCATACATGACTGTGATGTACAGCAGGCAGGGGCGGACTGACAACTCATGGGGCCCCCGGGCAATAGGGGATCATGGGGCCCCTGTGTCCTTGCCCAAACTCAAAAAAGCCTATGAAAAAGGTACCAGGGGCATCTCATGGGGCCCCCTACTGACCCCGGGCCTCGGGTAGTGCCTGAGTTTCCAAATGGTCAGTCTGCCCCTGTCAGCAGGGCAATGTAAATCTGAAATCCTTTGGCAGGTAAAACAGCTTCCTTCTACAGTATGTATTTCATCTCTATAATTACACGTTTGCTTAGGTAACTAGGTTTTTGTCTTTCATGTGCATGGAAGCACACTCCGAGGTGTGCGGACCCTGAAAATGGCACAATGCTCAGTTTCCAGAGTGTTTACTGGGTGATATGTAACTGTCACAGCCGCACAGCAGGAGTAGATGTGTAACACCTCGTGAAGCTGGTGAGATGAACTCCTGGATGTCATATTGCTGTCAGACCCTTGGAAGCTTCTCCCGTGGAAGATGCTCGTTCGGCTCTTGGCTTTAATCTGACTGTTTTCGGTTTTGTTTTGTTTTTTTTCCCCTTGCTGCTCCCCATGGCCCAACGTATGTGTCATGAAATCAATGGGGGTCAAGAGGAACGCACATCGAGCGGCTAGAAATCAAAAGCAGCGGCAGAAGACAATACATTAGCGGCCGCCGATCCATCCTTGATCGATACATATATTATGTGTTTTATTTATTTTACAACGGAGGGTTCATTTATATCTTTCTGCACATATAAAACCTAAGAGGGCGTAGGTGTCTTTGTCGGCAGTGTCTCAGTGGTGCTATTGATTCACATCTTTGTGGAATAGACATTACATTAGCGCGAGACAATGAAAACTCCGGTAAAAAAAAATAAACATTTTTATACAGGAAAAACCTCTGCTCAAGTAAGGTCCAATGAAATAAGTATGTTTTTATTATTTAATGTTCAATATCTGACTTATGTTGGCATACAGAGTAACCCCCAAAATGGACAAATGCAGTGGCTGCCCAGGCTCTGCCTGCCTTCGTGTATCCCGAAATAGGACCCAGAACCAGGGGTGTCTTTATCACAAGGCAAACAAGGCATTTGCCTAGGGCGGCATTTTTCAGGGGGACAGCATTTTCCCCC
Organism: Staurois parvus; assembly: GCF_062004578.1. Taxonomy (NCBI): domain Eukaryota; kingdom Metazoa; phylum Chordata; class Amphibia; order Anura; family Ranidae; genus Staurois; species Staurois parvus. The sequence continues at coordinate 362,530 of NW_028318810.1, forward strand.
GAAAGAAGGGACACATACAAAACGGGGACCAGGTGGGATCTGAAAGAGGTTGCAGGCTGCTTGATGGTATGCAGAGTCTGACTCTTGTTCCCGGGGATGTCCGGAGCTGTGAAGGTGAGTGTCTTATCACTTGCCGGGGTCGTGTGTGGGGGGCAGGGGGGGTTGCCAGTGTATGGGGGGCTGGGGTGTTGTTGTTCAATGTCAGGCTCTCTTTGTGGGGGGGGGAGGAGGTGTTGGTTAGTGTCAGGGTCACTCCGTGGGGGGGGGGGGGTGCCAATTTTTGTGTTGCCTAGGGTAGCATGAAACCTAAATACACCACTGCCCATAACGCCCCCTATTTTTAGACCAGGTCCGCATGTATCTGTGTCCATTGTTTTCTGAATTTTATAACATATATTGTGACATATCAATGCGTGTTTTCATTATAGCAAGGGTGGGCAATTCATTTTCCCAAAGGGCCACAGGAAAAACTGTAACTATTATGGAGGAACAAACTTAAAGTATTTGTAAAGGCTGAAGGCAAATAAACCTTCTGTATGCTGCTCCCCCACAGCCCCCCAAACACTCACCTGAACCCCCTCTTGATGCATGGGAGCCTCTCTCCCTCCTCATTGGCTGAGACACAGCAGCGCAGTAGCAGGAGCCATTGTCTCCCACTGTTTTCCATCATAGCCAGTGAGCCAATGAGGAGAGAGTGGGGGGCGGGGCAGAGACGCGGCTCTTTGTGCCTTATGGACACATAGAGTGGGGCTCTAGAGAGAGCACACACCAGTGCCCACATAGCAAGCAGCTTGCTACTAGGGGCACTGGTCAAGGAGTCAAGGAGGGGAGCCAGGAGTGCTGGTGAGAGGAACCCAAGTGGATCAGGGATGTTCTGTGCAAAACCATTGCACAGAGCAGGTAAGTATGACATGTTTGTTATTTAAAAAAAAACAAAAACAAAACCCCCCCAAAAAATCTTTAATATAATTATTATTCTGCTCAATATTCATTTTGGACCTGGGAGGGTCCGTAAGTACATAAACATATAGAAAACATAAAAAAAACTTGGCACAAAGAATATTAGGTACAACTGCTCATGAAACAAGTCTCTTACAGATAACCAATTGAAGGTTGATACAAACAGCATGGCTGAGCCGTGGTTTTACTGCCCTCTTACACAGAAAGAACTTGGCAGCAGAGTGGCAAGAGAGCATTAGGATGTCTCCTAGGCACTGCTCTCCCAGAATCGAACCTCACTGCTGTACCGATCAGCTCCTCAAACTCTCTCCTTCCAGTTCTTGCAGCTCCCCAAATAGACAGCTGTGCTCAGTGCTCAGAGAGCCATGCCGAGAGTGGAGGCATTGAAGTCCGGATAGGGACAGCTTAAGGGCCGGATATGCCCAGATCTGCATTGTAGGTTGCAGTGTGTTTCTGATGGGTTACCTTGTGTTTCCATGCATTTTTGGCTCGGCCAGTGAGGATCAGTTTCCTGCAGTAACATAAATGTAATGGAATCTGGAAGAATCCACTTCAAAAGGGCTGGCAACGCATGAAAACGCAATACAACGAACTACATGTGAGCCCTGCAATGCATGCCAATGCACAGAAAAAAACAGACATGCCAAATTTAAAAAAAAATCAGCACAACAGATGGAAAAGATGTGAATGGCCTCATTGGATAACAGATGTTCCTATTTGTTTTGTGTTTTGCAGAGGTGCAAATGGGGCTTTAGGGCTGGCCATTCCCTCTGAGGCTGAAGACCATTGTTTGGCTACATCGCAAAAGCACATGGGCATGACAGGTCCACTTTAAATACAAGCATGCTAAACTATGTTGGCCAATCTGCACAGATGACCCATCACGGGCAAAGATCTCCCCACCCTATGTTCTCAGTGACACATCTGTCCATCACAGAAGAGAGTCTGGTCTCATTTAGAGTTTTATTACTGTCGTAGGGTTACATAAGCTCAATTTTCATTAACTTTCCATTTCCGATGATCAGAACTTAGCAATAACTGTGCGGAAAAAGAGCCATCTCATATCTGTACCATTCCAAATGCCTCCAATTGGCATAGGTCTTCTGAGCCCACTAGCAAGTATATACAACAATGATCAGTTATATTGGTATGTTGTACTGTATGTACTGTACATGTAAATACTACTTTTGTGACTAGACCACAGAAGTGCACTCTTGCGTAAATACATCTAAACCAGCCTTTTTCAACCTTTTCAACAAAAGAAGAACCCTTGAAATAACTTTCTGGTCTCAGGGAAACCTCGCTAAAAATTACTATATCGGCAACCCATGTTAAGGTAAGGAAGGGTCCACATGACCATGGATGCTCTTTACAGAAAAATTGATGCATTCTAGCCTACACGGCCATAGTTGTGACCGTGAAGGCTGAAACGCATCAACGTTTTTGTATCTGCAACTTTTATACTGTGGTCTCCAAATAAATATAAGCATCCAAAGAGCATCCATGGTCGTATGGATCCTTCCTTACCTTACTATTGTACATAGTTGAGCAACTGTGGATCGGGCACCTGTGGCTCGTCTTCATCCAAGATATTTGGGTAGTAGCACTGTTGTGTGTATTGCAACAACTCATGATACGTTAGTGCAGGGGTAGGCAACCTTGGCATTCCAGCTTTGGTGAAACTACCAATACTATCATGCCTCTGCTTCTGGAAGGCACGCCTGAGGTTGTTAGTCTTTCAGTGATTTAAAGGACGTGTAGTTCCTCAACAGCTGGAGTGCCGAGGTTGCCTATGATGGTCACTGGGAAAAATGCTGCTTATACATGCTTACACTTGTGGTTAAAATTGACCCCCTTACAGATAGCTAAAAAGAAAAATAGTGTCAGTGGGAACTTATCTGCGAGGCAGAAACAGCCCATCGCTCAAAAACCTCTATCAACCTCTGGAGGAACCCTAGGGTTCTACAGAACCCTTGTTGAGAAATCCTGTTCTAAACTATGCCAAGAAAGCACAGAGGTGTTAACACCCTCAATGGATAACATATGTTTTTATGATTTATCTGCTGCTTTGTGTTCCACACACCAAAATTAAAAGGTGTGAATGGGGCTTTAAGGTTGGCCATTCCCTACAAGGGTGAAGGCCTCCTGCAGATAATCTCAAAAGGACATGAGCAGCACAGGTCCACTTTATTCACAAGCGAGCAGCTACTGCCCTACATTGGCCAGGTTGCACAGATGGGAACTTATCTGTGAGGCAGAAATAGCCCATTGCTCAAAAACCTCTATGAACCTCTGGAGGAACCCTAGGATTCTACGGAACCCTTGTTGAGAAATCCTGATCTAAACTAAGCCAAGAAAGCACAGAGGTGTGAACGCCCTCAATGGATAATATATGTTTTTATGACCTATCTCCTGCTTTGTGTTCCAAGCACCAAAATGAATAGGTGTGAATGGGGCTTTAGGGTTGGCCATTCCCTACAAGAGTGAAGGCCTCCTACAGTGCATCTCAAAAGGACATGAGCAGCACAAGTCCACTTTAATCACAAGCGAGCAGCTACTGCCCTACGTTGGCCAGGTTGCACAGATAATCCGTCACATGCAAAGAGCTCCCTCCCCTGTGTTCTCAGAGAGACATCTGTCCATCTCAGAAGAGTTTATGGTCACCCTAGGTTAGTGATAAAATGCCCATGAATGTGAGTTCTGTACATGCTGTAATGATGGCAGCACAGATAACTGAAGAATACCAGAGAAAAAAAGAGAAATGATGTGAGTCAGCTCCTGTGCTCTATATATATCCTTCTATATATATAATATCACCCGAAGCTCATCCTCAGGACAGCTGTATACCAGGCAGCTGTATACAGATGAGTAATTTGACACAGAGCCCTGTAATCAGTGCGCACAGTGCTGTCATTACAGACAGAAGGAGGGGTGCAGCCAGCTGAGGGGAAAATTAACCCCTAGGAATATAAGCCGGGTTCTTCTACAATACTGTAGATTCTCACAGTGCGAGTCGGAAGAGAAGAGATTTAACCGGTCCTGCCCGTACAAAATGGAGGATCTAGGTAAATTAGGGATAGAAAAAATGAATATATATAGAGGAAGCTGCTTTTTGAATTTGCTCCTTGTAAGATAGACCATAATTGAAAATAAAGCCTTTATCCAACAACATCCTGCTTCTCTGTGTTCTGGATAACCAGCCATCGCACACAAAGCAATTTTGTCAACGTAAACCTATTACAATCCAGAGCTATGGATGGGCATATCATGAAAACAGCATAAATGGAGGTTACAGGTTGAACCTACCACTAGATCCAGGCAGCTAAAGTTATATACAAATCTTGACTATTAGGGCTCATGTACACTGCAGCTGATAAACTGACTTTCAGGAGCTTTTTTGCATTTTTTCAGCAGCCCCTGAGCCCCCCCTAATGTTTTCCTATGTGTCCATGTACACATCTTCATTTACAGTTGTTTTCAGGCATTTGAGTTTACAGTTGTTTTTTTGAATGCACCAAACTTGCATTCTGTAGATTTTACTGGTGTTTCAAATGCCAAATGCTTGTAAATGTTCATTTAGAAGCATTTTTTAACTGTTCCATATCCAGATGCTGTCCAGAGCCTTTTTTCATCATCAGAAATTTATTTATTTCAGGTACTTATATAGCACCATCAATTTGCACAGCGCTTTACATATATATTGTACATTCACATCAGTCCCTAACCCTCAAGGGGTGTACAATCTAAGGTCCCTAACGCACATTCATACATACACATACTAGGGCCAATTTAGACAGGAGCCAATTAACCTAACAGCATGTCTTTGGAGTGTGTGAGGAAACCCACACAGGCACAGAGAGAACATGCAAACTCCAGGCAGGTGGTGCCATGGATGGGATTTGAACCAACGACCCTAGTACTGCCAGGCGGAAGTGCTAACCATTTAGCCACTGTGCTGCCCAAAATGCATGCAAAGCGTCTTCCATGTATTCAAATGGACCCGGTACACCAGCGCAGTCAGTTCCAGGTTTTGTGTGAAGGAAAATATCGTAGAACGTGCCGCATTATGCTCATGATGGGATCCATAGTGAATACAACCACAAAAGACAGGTCATCTCAACACATACTGCTCTCTCTGCTCTCTCTATTTTTCTCAAAATGTCTGAAATAGTTAATTATTAAAACATTTTCAGTACATTCTGGGCATTTGGGAAGGTCTCCTGAGGTTATCTTTTAAAGACGCTTCTAAACGCAAACGCACATAAACGCGGTACGCAGCTAAACTGACGTTTTTTAACCTAAATTTTCCAGCAGTCAGTTTCCATCGTTCAGAAGAGTTTTCCAAACGCCCCGTGTACATGAACCCTTACTGCAGTGGTTCTCAACCTGTGGGGCATGACCCCTTTGGGGGTCGAACAACCCTTTCACAGGGGTCCCCTAAGACCATCAGAAAACACATATTTCCGATGTGTAAAGAGCAGCAACTGTGTAGAAAGCAGCTGCTGTGTTGAAAGCAGATACTCTGTTAAAAGCAGCTGCTGTGTTGAAAGCAGCTACTCTGTTAAAAGCAGCTACTGTGTTGAAAGCAGCAGTATTGGAGGTAAAACGACACTCATGAATTATAATTACTGGGTAAATAATTTTATAGTTGGGGGTCACCACAACATGAGGAACTGTATTAAAGGGTCGCGGCATTAGGAAGGTTGAGAACCACTGCCTTACTGTAAAGGCTGAATTTGGCTCTGCCCCTTCCCACCACCCAAGCCTACCTATTGGCCAATTATATTGGTGGACTAGTACGGAGACAAGGCAGGCATGAGGGGAGGTAGCCAAGCTTAGCTTTCAAAGGAAAAGCGTAGATTTGGATGTAGCTTTAGTTGCTGGTAGCTTTGGATCTTCTGGTCATTTTAATGTGGCTTTAACTGAAGGTGACTGTTGCTGGTGCATTTCCTTCATCATTCACCAGTGTTGAATTACCTAGGTTTGTGACGGCTTTGTGTTAAACCAGTGATGGACAAATTAATATGAAATTCAGGAGATGGTCTGTCCATTTCAGGGGCCAGCAGGATTTTTTAGGAGCCAGCTCCACTGTCAAAATCTAGAGAAAACTTCAAAAGTAAGACACCAGCCTTAGACTAAGTTTACACTTGTATCTAAACTGTTCTGGTCACTTTTCAGAGGCACTTGACAGGCAGTGGGGAGTTGATGTCACATCTCCTCACCTCAAGTTTTAACCCCATAATTGCCACATCAATGTGCAATACATATTGTTATGAGCAGGGCCATGGATAAGGGGGTACCACCAGTCCCCAGGCCTGCAGGGGGCCCCAGGCAGCTGGGTGAATCGGATGTGGGCAGGAAGGGTGAACGGGGAAATTACTGGAACCAATCCCCTGTATGGCTCTCCCTGCAGCAGCTGAAAGCTGGGTTCTTCTCCCCCCCCCCCCCCCGGCTGGCTGTCAGCTGCTGCAGAAAGAAACATACAGGGGGATCGGTTCCAGTAATTTACCAGCCCCTTTCATTCCTGAATGAACACAATGAGTGATCAGTACTGAAGCATAGTGAACTAAACATAGTAAACTTTTTCTTTTGTGGGGATGGGGGGGCCTTGTTAGGTTGGCGGTATGGAGCCCTGTGGTTTGGTGGGGCCCTGTCAGGTTGGCTGTAAGGGGCCCTGTGGTTTCTAACAGCAGCCCTGGTTATGAGTAAGCATTTAATTGTATGAAATGAATCAACAGTTTGTGTGTCGATGTGCTGTCTGTCAGACATTGGTGAGATAAACTTTGCTGAGATCGTGTCCTGCAGTGGTGTGCAGCCATTATTTCCTTTCCTCTCCAATATATATGGTGGCAGGGCATTAGCAGCACCTCCCCATTTGGCAAGCCTGCCAAAAGTGACAGGAGTGATTCTTTTTGTTACAGGCATGAAAGCAAAGCATCCTGACTGCAGCATGTGAACACCCCATCCGCTGCTTCTGCAGTTTAAGGGGGGGTTGGTCAACTTGCCAAAACTTGCCTCAACTGCATATTTTTTTTGCCCAGTCTAAACGAGCCCTAAATGTAGTCAAAATAAAAAAAAAAACACAAAAATCAGCACAAGGGACACGCTTTAGGATTAATGCATGGTATCTCCTGCCTTCCTTGAAATTTTCCTCCATTGAATATTCTCATTCCCGCCTGTGTGATCTTCCAGTGCAGCAGGAGTTAATAGAACTGAAGGAGCTGTCATCTGCAGTCATCAAGAAGGCCGACTGTGCCCAGCTCCTGGAAGGTTGGACCTTTCAATCATCCACCCGTTCTCGATTCATAGATCCAGTTTTATTCATAGAAGCTGTGCTATAACTTCTCATAATGGAAGAGCTGTGCAGAAGGGCGGGCATGGTCAGGCACTCTTGATGAGTACAAATGACAGCTCCTTCAGTTCTATCAACCCCTGGCACACCGGAAGATTACAGCAGCAGGGGTTGTGGAGGGATTGATGGGGGAACATTTCAAGGAAACCAGCAGCCAGCAGCACAAGGGACACAGTGCATCGATGATCGAAAGTCAGGTCCCCTGCACTGCGTTTTGTGGGGGGGGGTTTACTACACTTAGGGCTCATGTACACTGCAGCTGATATACGCATGTTTAGGAGCTGTTCAGCATTTTTTTCAGCAGCCCCTGAACTCACCCTAATGTTTTCCTATGTGTCCATGTACACATTTTCGTTTACAGTCGTTTACAGGCATTTGAGTTTACAGTCATTTTTTTTGAACACAGGAAACTTTCATTCCGCAATCGATTTTATCACTGTTTCAAACGCAAAACGCTTGTAAAAGCGGCAAATCGCATTTATAAGCGTTTGCGGTTGAAATTTTTTTTAACTCTTCCAGTTCCCCATGTTGTCCAGAGCCATTTTTTATCATGAAAAATGCATGCAAAGCATTTTCAAGGTACTCAGATGGACAAAACACTGAACACAGGATGTTCCTACCAAGCTTGTCACACATTGTAATGACCAATTCAAACTTCAGACCTCTCCCACCCTTGGAAACAAAAGATATGTTAATGACCATTCATACCTCAAATTCCTCATGAAGACCCCCTGCCAGTTGACTTTAATGACTCCCTCCACCAGCCACCTTTCCCACCCTTGGAAACAAAAGATGTTAACCACTTCCAGACCGGACACTTTTACCCCCTTCCTGACCAGGGCAATTTTCAGCTTTTAGTGCTATCACACTTTGAATGACAATTGCGTGGTCATGCAACACTATACCCTATTTTTTACCATTTTTTTGAGATAGATAAAGCTTTATTTTGGTGGTATTTATTCACCACTGGGATTTGTATTTTTTTTGCTATGTAAATGAAATGTCCAAAAATTTTGAAAAAAAGTGTTTTTTTTATAAAATTTTGCAAATAAATAATACTTCATCATAAATCTTAGCCAAAATTTATTCCGTTATCTTTTTAGTAAAAAAAAAAAAATACAAATTAGTTTATAAGCAAAAATTATAATTTTTAAACATTTTTTTTTTAATTTTAATTTTATTTTTTTATATTATTATTATTTTTTTTTTTTACATACTGTCACCCTAGCAGTACCGTGTCACCATGGTGACACTGTACTACTTGTGAGGGGTGATGAAGATTTTTTTTTTTTTTTTTTACACTGATTGCTTTTACACCCATATAGGATGTAAAAGCAATCATTTCTCTTTCTCTCTGTGTGCATTCATGCACTCATTGAGAAGAACTGAGTGAGCTGTGATTGGTCACAGCTTGTCACATGGTACAAGGCTTTTGTGAATAGCCTTGTACCATGTGACCTCTGTGATCATTCACAGATTTCACACATAGTAAGCAATGATGTCAGAAGTGACATCTTGCTTACTACTTTGCATGTGATCACTGATTGGCCAATCAGTGATCACATGATCGGGACCTCGTACAGAGGTCCCGTCCGACGATCGGTGTTTCACTGTGTCCGGAGGACACAGCGGGCACCGGATCGCGGTGCTGCGCGCTCCCAGGGAGCGCGCACAAGCAGGGTACGGGGAGGCCGTTTATAGACGGCCACCCGACCCTGCAGTGCCACCGTCCGGCCGTTTATATACAACGGCCGGTCGGGAAGTGGTTAATGACCATTCATACCTCAAATTCCTCATGAAGACCCCCTGCCAGGTGGCCTTAATGACTCCCTCCACCAGCCACCTTTCCCACCCTTGGAAACAAAAGAAATGTTAATGAGCAACTCAGACCTAAGCTAATCTCAACACATACTTCTGTCTCTGCTTCTACTCTCTGTATTTCTCTGAAACAGTCTGAAATAGTTAATAATTTACCACTTTTCAGTGCATTCTGGGCATTTGGGAGGTTCTCTTGTGCTTATCTCTAAAAAACGCTTCTAAACGCAAACGCGCATAAACGCGTTATGCAAACGCAGCTAAACAGACATTTTTTAACCCACGTTTTCCAGCAGTCAGTTTCCATCATTCAGAAGTGTCCCGTGTACATAGGGCCTTAGGCTTCAAGAAGCATTGGCTACTTAGTTACTGGGTTTTTTCAAGTCTTGCATTAAACAATGGCGCTTACCACATCCACAAAAATATCCTGAATGTTAACTAAACCCAGGAGTGCGTGGTGCTGCAAGGCTGCCATACTGTGTGACACTGAGCTGAGTCAGCCCTTTCCTCTAGGCTGCTGTGATACAACCAATACAGGGACAAGAGAATAAAGTACCAAACAAGCTCAGCCGATTCCTATCAGTTCTGTTCTTTATTCTGCCCTCTCCACCCACACACTGTGTAATAGAGATCTCCGCGTACCTCGCCCTCCTTATCATCTATAACCCTGTGCATCCTCTTTTACATTTACACCTCTCTGCTCTCCGTCTCCTCCGAATCAGCCAGAGATTTAAATACACTCCATGTTCCTATTATATTCGGCTCATTCACCTCTGCGTTACCCACAGCAGTTTCCGCTGCAATTCCAGCACACCTCAATGCGTCCAAAGGATGTGTACCATCTACTCTTCCCACCCCCACATTCCTTCGTGCCATCCGATTCTGCAATGATGGAGCTTTTTTTGCAGAACCAAGGAAAAGCCAACAATAAAAGTGGATGCTGTGGAAGGAGGAGACATATAAGAGAAGTACCAAGCCTCTCTACACATCAATCAAAATGGAGAATGTTGCACTTAAAGCCCCAGTAAACTTTCAGCTGGTGCAAAAGTCTTACAGTTTGTTTTAATCGGAAAGCAGCAACAGCAACAGGGGAAAAGCCTGTCCCCTGCCAGCATGCTGCAGAAAAGGACCCTTCTGTCTATGTGGAAGCAGTAGTCTCTCTGTAGGGGTCTGACACGCTCCCTGCTACATCAGACTTATAGATTTCCATACAGCGAGGAGCATGTGATTTGCTGATTCCAGAGCTATAGGTCTAAGCCAGCAAAGAGCCTGTTGGACCTCTACAGAGAGATCACTGCTTCCACACAGACAGCAAAGGTCCTTCTTCACAGCAATCTGGCAGGGAACAGGCTTTTCTACTAAATGTAAGACTCACCGTTTGTATTGATGCTCTAGCAATGTATATCGTTCCGGGGAACAAAGACACAGGACCAGCATGACAGCCAGGCAGGCAGCATTTTTAGAATAAGGTAAATCATGGAAGTTACCGATTTCTCTGATGACAGGTGTCCTTTAACGCGCACCTTCTGCAGAACCCCCCACCAGTAAGGCATACATTATAAGGTTCATATAATCAATGGCCTATTGGTAAGCATTCTGCAGAAGATGAACCTGAGCACCACACAGAGAATAACACCCAATCAATTTTGAGAAAGTGAAAAATACTCTATTGAATACAAAATTAAATATAAAAAAATCCAAACCACACTGTGACGGGAGTCACTTTGGGAGGGGGGGCCCATGGAACCCAGCTCACTTTGGAGAGGTGGGTAGACCCCTGTCTCAGCTCCCCATATCCCTCTAAATGTAGATTGCCCTGCCCTGTGTCATTATGCAGGGAGGGGGGATTGTCCCCTAAGTGTATATATATCCTGTATCTGTTTTCAAATAAACTAGTCTACCTTCTGGATTAAGTCAAGATTGGTGTTGTCTAGTCTTGCATGGTCAGCTGTGGTGTCTGTTGTCGGTGTTCGGACGGGGAAGCAGTATTCTAATGGAAGTACCCAAGCGCAGTCGGGGTTGGTTCTGTTACACACACCATTTCCCCAACCAATTAAAATTAAAGACAACATTGTCCTGTAGCCTATGGGTAGAAGAATAAGGTGGAATACCTTATATCTTGCCCCAGCAGGCTTCCTCCAGTTTGACAAGTCCACCAAAGCCTCTTCTCTAAGACACTCACATTTTGATGTCATCAAGTACCATGCAGGTCCAACAGTCCTGAATTGTACATGAGGATAAGAAGGGACTGCCCACAATTTGAACAGTTGGAGATAAAGGAGAGCATCAAAGCCTGCTGGATTGACGTAGCACAGTAGCATAGTGATAATACTTTGGTCTAGCAGCGCTAGGGTTGGTGGTTTGAGCCTCAACCATGGCACCACCTGCCTGGAGTTTGCATGTTCTCCCTGTGTCTGTGAGGGTTTCCTCCCAAACACCAAAAACATGCTGGTAGGTTAAGTGGATCCTGTCTAAATTGGCCCTAGTATATGTATGTATGAATGTAAGTTAGGACTTTAGACTGTAAGCTCCTTAAGGGTTAGGGACTGATGTAAATGTACAACATATATGTAAATGTGCTGTGTAAATTGATGGCGCTCCAATGAAGGAAATAAGTATTTGATCCCCTGCTGATTTTGAATGTTTGCCCACTCACAAAGAAATGATCAGTCTAAAAATCGAATGGTAGGTGTATTGTAACACTGAGAGACAGAATAGCAACAAAAATTCAAAAGAAATGCATGTCTAACAAATTATGCACTTATATGCATGTTCATGAGGGAAATAAGTATTTGATCCCCTATCATTCAGCAGGATTTCTGGCTACCAGGTGTCTTTCATACAGGTAACAAGCTGAGATTAGAAGCAGTCTCTTAAAGGGAGTGCTGCTAATCTGATTTTGTTATCTGTATAAAAGACACCTGTCCACAGGAGCAATCAAACTCTCCACCATGGCCACAAATACTTATTTCCTTCACTGTATATTAGCATCTATAATAAATAAGATAAGTGTTACACGTTATTCCTCTAACCCCTGACTTAATGCGGTTGTAAACTGCTGCTAAAAAAAAGGCCTCCCTGCAGGGTAAAATCATAATGTACTAGTATGCACTGCAGACCAGAACCTTATGACAGACTTACCCGTGAAACGGATCCTTCCAAAAGCGCCCTGTCACTACTGACAGGGAATCCATCTTCACCCGGTCTTCCTACTGGGTCCACAGGCTGCGGCTGCTTGAATGGCCAAGCTGTGATGACGTCACTCTCGCTCATATGTGCGGGAGTCACTGTTTGCTGCACAGGACTCTGAAGGAACGGGTATGCCATTCCTCCAGAGTGCATTCACCAGTGATGTCACCAGTGGCTACACAGGTAAATATCTCCTAAACGGTGCACATTTAGGAGATATTTACCTACAGGTAAACCTTATTATAGGCTTACCTATAAGTATAAAGCAAAAGGCAAAAAAGAGAGTATACTCCCCCTTTCATAAGCATTTAACCCTTGCAGGGCGGGGGGGGGGGGGGGGGCACTGCTATAGTAATTTCTGTGTAATTCCCGGAGTTGGATTTAAGATTAAATATCAATTTTTGATTGGATTAACACGTCAAGTAAATCATTTTTTCAATAGTTTTATTCTGGCTATTAGTTATTTTTATTATACAGTATTTACATAGCGCCAACAGTTTGCTCAGCGCTGTACATTACAATGGGAGACAGTACAGTAAAAATACAATTCGATACACGAGGGGTTCGAGGGCCCTGCTCCTTGGAGCTTACAATCTAGGAGGGAGGGGATAGTGGTACAGGAGGAAATAGCTGTGGGGGATGGAGTGGTAGGAAGAGTGGAGGAGATCGGCAATTAGCTGAGGGCGGGGTAGGCTTCCCTGAAGAGATGGTTCTTCAGGGTGCGTCTAAAGGAGAGGAGGGTAGTATTAGTTTAGTAACTTCATTGATTACTGGGGTTTACCACTGTCATAGGCTTACAGTAGCTGAAATTTCATTAACTTTCCATATCTGATGGTCAGAACTCCACAATAACTGGATGGGAAAGGAGCCTTCTCATAATGGAACCTTTCCAAATGTCTCCAGCTAGCCTAGGCCTTCTAAACCCAGTGGAAAATCCATACAACAATGACATTGTTACCACTGTATGCACTTGTAAATGCTACTTCTGTGGCTAGACCACAGAAGTCCATCATTTCTGCTACATCACTAGACAATTATGTAACCATTTTATATTTCTCAGCTTCCTCCAAGCTTCAGTACAACAATAACTCATCACTTACATGTTGCAGCAGCAATGGCACAAATTGCCTACAACTCCATACAACTAGGTTAGAGAGAGAGCAAATGCAACACAAAGCTCTTCAAGCCAACCAGTGGATGTAAAATACATCTAAACTATGCTGAGAAAGCACTGCTGCGAACATGCGGCCCATTAAGAGGATCTCTGATGGAGTGCTGAGACATTTAAAGGACAGGGTGATGAGTCATGTCGGAGTAACTCCATGTTTAAGTGCTTTGACCCCGTCACCCTACAGCTACCACCATGCTTGATTGGCAGATTGCATTGCTGTGTGGAGATAGTGACGTGGTTAGCTTCCTACTGTGAATCAAACTCAAGAGCACCAAGTTCATGATCCTCCAATTTAGAGGGATGCACAAAGATTAAAGCTTTTTTCATAGGAAATGTGTCGTTCTACTTCATTCAAATACAAAGTCTCTTTTTTTAATGTACACTTAATTCAGTTCCTGTAACATTTGTATGCTTAAAGTAAGCATTGTATGTATATATGAGTATACAGAAATAAGGGGAAAATAAAAGGAAGAAGAAAAGAAAAAGTTTAGGAAACAGAACAAAAATTACAAAAAAAGGGAAAGGAAAAGAAAAAGGAAAAAAGAAAAGGCAAATGAGATCAGAATGAAATATGAAAAAAAAGGGGAAGGAAGAGGAATGGAAAAAGAAGGGAAAAGGGAAGGAAGAGGAATGGAAAAAGGGGGAGATGGGGGTAAAGGAAAGGAAAGAGGGAAGGGAAGGAAAGGAAAGGAAAGGAAAAAGGGGGAAAGGAAAATAAAAAGGGGGAAAGGAAAAAGGTGGGAAGGAAAAGGAAAGGAAAAGGGGGGAAATGAAAGGAAAAGAAAGGAAAAGGGGGGAAAGGAAAAGAAAAAGGGGGAAAGGAAAGGAAAAAGGGGGAAAGGGAAGGAAAGGAAAAAGGGGGAAAGGGAAGGAAAGGAAAAAGGGGCAAAGGAAAGGAAAGGAGAAAAGGGGAAAGGAAAGGAAAAAGGGGGAAAGGAAAGAAAAAGGGGGAAAGGAAAAATGGGGAATGGAAAGGAAAAAGGGGGAAAGGAAAGGAAAAAGGGGAAAAAGGAAAGGAATGAAAAGGAAAGGAAAAAGGGGGAAAGGAAAGGAAAAAGGGGGGAAAGAAAGTAAAGGAAAAAGAGGGAATGGAAAGGAAAAGAAAAAGGGGGAAAGGAAAAAGGGGGAAGGGAAAGGAAAGGAAAAAGGGGGAAAGGAAAGGAAAAAGGGGGAAAGGAAAGGAAAGGAAAAAGGGGAAAGGAAAGGAAAGGAAAAAGGGGAAAGGAAAGGAAAGGAAAAAGGGGGAAAGGAAAGGAAAAGAAAGGAAAAAGGGGGAAAGGAATGAAAAAAGGGGGAAAGGAAAGGAAAAAGGGGGAAAGGAAATGAAACAAAAGGAAAAGGGGGGTAAGGAAAGGAAAGGAAAAAGGGGGAAATTAAAAAAAAGGAAAGGAAAAAGGGGGAAAGGAAAAAGGAAGAAAATGTAGGGGAAAGGGAAAGGAAAAAAAATTAAAGGAATGGAAAGAGAAAGGGAAGAAAAGGTAAAGGGAAGAAAAAGGAAATGGAAGGAAAGGGAAATGAAAAGGAGGAAAATGTGAGGGAAAGGAAAGAAATGAAAAGGGAAAGGAAGAGAAAAGGAAATATGAAGGAAGATAAAGGGAAAGGGAAGGCAGAAAAAAGGAAATGTGAAGGAAGATAAGAGAAAAGGAAATGTGGAGGAAAGGGACGGAAAGGAAAAGAAAGAAAAAGGAAGGAAGGGAAAAGAAAAAAAAAAATAAAAGGGAAGAAAAAGGAAAGGAAAGGAAGTGGAAATCAAAGAAAGAGGAAGACAAAGGGGAAAAGGAAGGAAAGAACACAGAAACGGGAAAGGAAAAGAAGAAGGAAAGGGAAGGAAAAGAAGAGGGAAAGACGAAGGAAAAGAAGAAGGAAAGGAAAAGAAAGGAGAGGAGAGAGGAGAAAAGGAGAGGGAAGGATGTGAAAAATAAATAAAATGGAAGGAAAAAGGAATGGAAAGAGAAGAGGAAATGGAAATAAGAAGGAAAGGGGAAGGAAGAGAAAAATAAAAAAAAATAAAAGGAATGGAAACAGAAGGGAAAGGAGAGGAGAGGGAAAGGGAAAGGAGAGGAGAGGGAAAGGAGAGGAGAAGAGAAAAGGGAAGAAGGAGGAAAGGAAATGGAAATAGGAAGGAAAGGAAAGGGGAAGGAAGAGAAAAATAAAAAAAAAAATAAAAGGAAAGGAAAAGGAATGGGAAGGGAATAGGAAAGGGAAAGGAAATGTGAAAGAAAATAAGAGAAAAGAAAATAAGAGAAAAAGAAATGTGGAGGAAAGGAAAGGAAAATGAAAAGGAAAGAGAAAAAGAAAAGGCGAAATGAAAAGGAAAGGAAAGAAAATGAAAGTTAATGAGGGGGAAAAGAAAAGGAAAGAAGGAATAAAGTTAAATTTGGTAAACATCTTGCACCATGTATCAAACTTCTCTACAAGCATGTTGTGTATCACCAACTTATGCGGCAAAATTCACACTAGCTAATATTCATTGTTTAGGAAAATAAACAACAAATGAAGTCTGCAATGGGATCAGGGATGAAATTTATTTATTTATTTCAGGTACTTATATAGCGCAGTCAATTTACTCAGCACTTTACATATATATTGTACATTCACATCAGTCCCTAACCCTCAAGGGGTGTACAATCTAAGGTCCCTAACTCACATTCATATACAAGGGCCAATTTAGACAGGAGCCAATTAACCTACAATAGTCTAAAAACCAACTGAATCTTTTGGTGAACTAATTATGGAGGCTGCCATTGCTGACTAACATTTGAAAATGTTAGCCGTCTTGCCGTCTCTGACTGTAATAGTTTTTAAACCACAACAAGCATAAAACAAGTGAAGTTAGAACTCTTACTCTATATACTTGCTTTGGGTCAGTGACTAATAAAACTCCGAAGCCAAAGAATCAGAAGGACTGCCGGGCAGCTAGAATTTTCAGAAGGAGAGGTCGATGACGGCAGCCCATGTATTTCTGTAAGAACGGGTTTCCTTTCATGAAGACTGGCAGTAGACTATTCTGGCAAACTCAGCTCTTTCCCTATTCGTCTATGAGCTCGTAATATTTGAGCATTTTAACAATGGGCACCATGACCCTAGTCACAAAGCATGCCTAAAAACCAGCAAAAAGAAGGAGCAAGCTAACTTGGCACCATATAAATGTCAATTTACCACCTCTATCTAAATCTTAGACAGGAATCCATCACTGACTGGCGACAATATAATGCAAGGCGATTTGCCTTCGCTGGGAGCTAGATACACATTTTATTGCTGGAGCCCTTTGATCAACGGCCCACACAATCCTTATTTAGGGCTCACTAATTATCCAGGATAAAACAACAGAGCGTCAAAGTGGAAGGCAGGAGTGATTTGGAGGCATTGCACAGAAATGAAACCTGATGTCAGCCGTCTGTTATCTGATGATGGGAAATAAGATTTAAGGGTGTTTTGAACAGCAGAGGGAAGTTATTCAGCCATGTCACATCACAGCCATTTGCAGAGCAGGCGGAACTGACAAACCCTTCCGTGTGATGCCTGTCATGGCCTTGCCATCTGTCACCGGTAAGTAACCCCCGCTGACGTTTAAAAGTCCCAAGGCGGGGAAAAAAAAGAAAGAACTCCGGAAAACACAGGGGAAATGTTCAAGGTCATGTAGAGGGCCTGAATGCTGATGGTGAACTCTTTACTGGAAGGGTTGCATTTTTATACATGTACTTAAATTCTGTCACTGTCAGGTTAATGGCTACTTTGCAGTCTCACTGGACCTGTAAGGATTTCCTTTCACTCTTGTAAGCCTTTTAGTCGTTAGTATAAGCAATGGATGTCACATCATTTTTGCTCTATAAAGGCAAATTGATCAATTAACATAACATAACTTAAAAAAAAAAAGTTTTGTTTCTTTTTTTTTGCTAACAAGAGTGGTTGCCCCTTACATAGAGGCTGCAAGTTTTTGCAGGCTCACTTCATGGCAGGAAACAAATGACTTTGCAATCAAAGGTCCCCCCACCAAAATTACTACTGAGAAAAGGAAATACATGTAAGGCTGTCAATTCTCTGTTTCTTTTCTTGAAAAAAAAAATCAAAATCAACAGGTCAAATGCTTTGTCAGATAATGTTATTAATGGAACAGAATAGATCAATTTAACTTATTGAACTAAAATGCTAACCCATATCCCTAATTATATACAGAAAAATCTAACTGAACAAAGTGTTAGCTTAATGTAACCAAGAAGTGCCTTATCTACTGGACACTCCTCTGCAAAGCTCATACTGTTTGCCAAGGATTAGGCCATTTAGGAGGAAATAATGGGAACCTGTGACTGTCTTAAGTACTCATTATCATACAGTATGTTTCCTAATTCATTGGGAAGTGGGTGCCAATCGTTTCCTTTGTCTGACTACTTTTCTTATGACACTTCTGCCTGTCTATGCCCAACCTAAAGTTGGCCATGTATAGCTAGATACAATTAATTTCACTGATATAAGTTGTGTCGGCCATACTGAACACCTATTGTAGGCAATATTTATCTCCAGTCTGTGTGATGCTATACAGTACACTACAAGGGACTGATATACCAGGACAGTTTTAGGTAATTATTTTAGTTGCACTTCTAGCTAGGGACCTTAGATTGTACAACCCTTGAGGGTTAGGAACTGATGTGAATGTACAATATATATGTAAAGCACTGCAGTCATTGGCGACACTAACTGCCTGCAATTAATAAATAAATAAAACAAACTTCAAAGACTAGAAATAGTATGAGAGAAGGAGCAAGAGGATAAATGATCAAAGGAAGGAAGTATAGAAAGAAGGAAATTGGAGGAAATAAGGCAGGATAGAAGGAAGGAAGCAAAGAAAGGGAAGGGATGTAAAGAAATAGAGAATATGGGAGTGGAGGGGGGCGGTGGAAGGGAAAAATGGGAGGAAAGGTGACAGAAAAAGGGAGAATGGAAAGGAGAAGGGAGAGAAAAGTACAGAGAGAAGCTGAATGTGAATGAATGAAGTAAGTGTGAGAGAGAGAGAGAGGAGAAAGGAAGTACTGGAGTAAGAAAAGAAAGGGAATGGAATGAGGAAAGAAAGTACAGAAGAAAGGAAAAGGAATGAGGGAGAGGGGTACAGAAAAAAGGAAGAATGGAGAAGAGAAGAGAAGCGGAGGTCAGGGAAGAGAAGAGAAGAGAGGAGAACAAATGCAGGATAGAAAGAAGGAAGCAGACAGAGAAGGGATGTTCAGAAATAGAGAAAATGGGGGGGGGGGGGGCGGTGGAAGTGAAGGAGGGAATGATGGGAGGAGAGATGACAAAAAAAGGAAGAATGGAAAGGAGAAGGGAGAGAAAAGTAGAGAGAGAAGCTGAATGTGATGGAAGTATGAGAGAGAGAGAGAGAGAGAGAGAGAGAGAGAGAGAGAGAGAGGAGAAAAGAAGTAAAGGAGTAAGAAAAGAAAGGAAATGGAATGAGGAAAGAAAGTATAGAAGAAAGGAAAAGGAATGAGAGGGGTACAGAAAAAAGGAAGAATGGAGAAGGGAAGAGAAGAAAGAAGAAATGCAGGATAGAAGGAAGGAAGCAAAGACAGGGAAGGAATGTTCAGATAATAGAGAATATGGGTGGGGGGGTGGAAGTGAAGAAGGGAACGATGGGAGGAGAGGTGACAAAAAAAGGAAGAATGGAAAGGAGAAGGGAGAGAAAAGTACAGAGAGAAGCTGAATGTTATAGAAGTATGAGAGAGAGTGGAGAAAGGAAGTACAGGAGTAAGAAAAGAAAGGAAATGGAATGAGGAAAGAAAGTATAGAAGAAAGGAAAAGGAATGAGAGGGGTACAGAAAAAAGGAAGAATGGAAAAGAGAAGGGAAGGGAAGAGAAGTGAAGAGAAGAGAAGGAAAGGGAAGGGAAGGGAAGAGAAGAGAAGAGAAGAGAAGAGAAGAGAAGAGAAGAGAAGAGAAGAGAAGGAAAGGGAAGAGAAGAGAAGAGAAGAGAAGAAAATATGAGGTTGGGAGGAAGGAAGGAAAGGGGGAAATACACAAATGCATCCAACTCTATAAGACTGAAATAAAATACAAGCACTGGGCAGGGCATGCATAGCCTTGCAGTTTAGGATCTAGAGAGCCGCACATTATCCCTGATGTATTAAAAAAAAGTCAGCAGCAAAAGAGCTCTGTAGATGTGAGAGTGGCGGGAAAGCAGGTTAGAGGATTGGAGAAATGAGGAGAAGGAATGAGTGATGGGGATAAGGAGAGGGATAATGGAATAAGGCAGAGAGAAGAGATCAGGTATAGATAGGAGAGGGAGAGTGGCTGAAACCTGATGAGAAGGAGAAGCACCATGGAGAGGGACAAAGAAAAGGATGGAGAGCAGGACAGTGAGATGGGGGGAGAGAAAGATAGAGGGGGCAAGAGAGCGGCAAGGAGAAAATGAGAGGGAATTACAGGGAGAGAGAACGTGGATGATTTTAACGGAGAATCCAGCTGAGGGACTGAGTCATCTGAATTAATTTTAGAACCATCAACTAAAGAGAAAAAATATCTATACATTTTCATGCTGCTTCATCTATGCATGCCCTCTACTTGGGAACTTGCTGTTATATTGTTTTTAAATCACATAGCACTGCCATTAGAAGCTGTGTAGCATCCTGTGTACAGATGCTCAAGATATACAGTGGGGCAAAAAAGTATTTAGTCAGCCACCAATTGTGCAAGTTCTCCCACTTAAAAAGATGAGAGAGGCCTATAATTGGCATCATAGGTAGACCTCAACTATGAGAGACAAAATGAGAAAAAAAAATCCAGACAATCACATTGGCTGATTTGGAAAGAATTTATTTGCAAATTATGGTGGAAAATAAGTATTTGGTCAAAATCAAAAGTTCATCTCAATACTTTGT
The DNA here is from genome assembly GCF_062004578.1 of Staurois parvus. Taxonomy (NCBI): domain Eukaryota; kingdom Metazoa; phylum Chordata; class Amphibia; order Anura; family Ranidae; genus Staurois; species Staurois parvus. The sequence continues at coordinate 382,879 of NW_028318810.1, forward strand.
TATATATCCTTTGTTGGCAATGACAGAGGTCAAACGTTTCCTGTAAGTCTTCACAAGGTTGGCACACACTGTTGCTGGTATGTTGGCCCATTCCTCCATGCAGATCTCCTCTAGAGCAGTGATGTTTTGGGGCTGTCGCTGGGCAACACGGACTTTCAACTCCCTCCAAAGGTTTTCTATGGGGTTGAGATCTGGAGACTGGCTAGGCCACTCCAGGACCTTGAAATGCTTCTTACGAAGCCACTCCTTCGTTGCCCGGGCAGTATGTTTGGGATCATTGTCTTGTTGGAAGACCCAGCCACGTTTCATCTTCAATGCCCTTGCTGATGGAAGGAGGTTTGCACTCAAAATCTCACGATACATGGCTCCATTCATTCTGTCCTGTACATGGATCAATCGTCCTGGTCCCTTTGCGGAAACACAGCCCCAAAGCATGATGTTGCCACCCCCATGCTTCACAGTAGGTATGGTGTTCTTTGGATGCAACTCTCTCCTCCAAACACGAGGACTTGTGTTTCTACCAAACAGTTCTATTTTGGTTTCATCTGACTATATGACATTCTCCCAATCCTCTTATGGATCATTCAAATGCTCTCTAGCAAACTTCAGACGGGCCCGGACATGTACTGGCTTAAGCAGGGGGACATGTCTGGCACTGCAGGATCTGAGTCCCTGGTGGCGTAGTGTGTTACTGATGGTAGCCTTTGTTACGTTGGTCGAGCTCTCTGCAGGTCGATCACTAGGTCCCCCCGTGTGGTCCTGGGATTTTTTCTCACCGTTCTTGTGATCATTTTGACCCCACGGGGTGAGATCTTGCGTGGAGCCCCAGATCGAGGGAGATTATCAGTGGTCTTGTATGTCTTCCATTTTCTAATGATTGCTCCCACAGTTGATTTGTTCACACCAAGCTGCTTGCCTATTGCAGATTCAGTCTTCCCAGCCTGGTGCAGGTCTAGAATTTTGTTTCTGGTGTCCTTCGACAGCTCTTTGGTCTTCACCATAGTGGAGTTTGGAGTGTGACTGTTTAAGGTTGTGGACAGGTGTCTTTTATACTGATAACAAGTTCAAACAGGTGCCATTGATACAGGTAATGAGTGCAGGACAGAGGAGCCTCTTAAAGAAGAAGGTACAGGTCTGTGAGAGCCAGAAATCTTGCTTGTTTGTAGGTGACCAAATACTTATTTTCTACCATAATTTGCAAATAAATTCTTTCCAAATCAGCCAATGTGATTGTCTGGATTTTTTTCTCATTTTGTCTCTCATAGTTGAGGTCTACCTATGATGCCAATTACAGGCCTCTCTCATCTTTGTAAGTGGGAGAACTTGCACAATTGGTGGCTGACTAAATACTTTTTTGCCCCACTGTAAATGATGATCCCGGAGGTGAACAAATCCCAGAAGCCAGGCAGTCAATGGGCCTGTAAAAAACCCATGTTGATGCATGACTTTTTCACTTTTTTCGACCACTGCCAGCAGGGGGATGTTTTCCCAATCTCTGTCTGTGGGCCCACAGAATACTTAAAGACACCCTGTCAGGTCTCTAAATAAATTAAAACAACAAGCTTCTGCAATAGAAGTGGTTTTATACTCCTCTATCCAGGAGCCCTTGGCTTCGACTCTTTTTCCATTTCAGCATTGCATCCTCTGTCGATGTCTTTGCATTCAACACTTCTGAGAGTGTCCCTCAAATTCACAGTGTGGTTCCTTCCTATGAACAGCTTTGTCATTGCTATGTCCTGTAGCAACTTTGTGGTTGGAGAAAGAAACCAAAGAGTGCAGTGGAGAACTCGGGCATTTGACTCTCCTGGCAGTATCAAATGCCGAAGACACTAATGGAAGCTGAAGTCCTGGAATTGAGGGAAGATAGAAGACACAGGCCACCTGACAAGTAAGTATACAACTATGTATGGTGCAGAGATCAGGGCTGCGACAAGGGGTGGACAGGAGGGGCACCTGCCCTGGGCTCAACAGTTCATTGTAGGAATGGGGGAGCCCTGTGGTGAGTTCTTTCTGCCTACAAGGTTGGCAGGAGTAGAGACAGCAGCAACAGTACTACTGTCAGACCAGTGCTGGAAGAGGTGAGGAGACAGCCGGGAGGAGGTGCGGGCTAATTCCCCCTCCTTCCTCCTGCCAGTACAGCGCTCCTATATTAAAGGCAGAAGGTTTTTTACCTGAATGCATTCTCTTTATTAGGCTAAGTTCACACTAGCTTTGTCAGCAGGCATCAGACAGGTGTTTGGGAAGCGTTTTTAACGCTTCTGAAACGCCTATGAAAATTCTGCGCATGGTAGCACACAGTGCTGTTCACACGGAAACGTTAACGTCGCATTGCGTCGCAGCAAAACTGGCACCTCATGTCGAGTCAGGAGGAGTTGAAGCCTCCCATTCAAGTCTATGCTGCCGCTCCGCAAATGCCTGGCAGACGTTTGCGACACAGCTGCAAACACCTATAATGAAGTTAAATGGAACATTAATACCATTTAACTTCATTATAGGAGTTTGTGTTGCGGTTTTAAGGCTTGGCAAATGCCTATCAACTGCCTCAAAACCGCGCATAGGGCGTTTAGGGAGCGTTTGGGCAGCGTTTGAGGAGCATTAAAAATGCTTCCCAAACGCCTGTCAAACACTATAGGGGCGTTTGGCAAGAGTTAGATATAAAGTCAAGTGTGAACGAGCTCTTAAGGTTAAAAAAAACCTTCTGCAAGCAGCTCCCTCCATCCCCAGCCCACCTTATCCTGCACTTACCTGAGCCTGATTTCCATCCAGCGATGTGCACAAGAGCAGAGGCTCTGTCAGCTCTCTCCCTCCTCATTGGCTCAATCAAAACCAATGGGGAGGGAATGGAGGGTGGGGCTGAGCTGCGCTCTGTGTGCCTAATGGACACACAGAGCTGGCTCCAGAGCAAGCCTGCACGAGTGCCCCCATAGTAAGCGGCTTGCTATGGGGGCACTTGGTGGGGTAAGGGGGAACTAGCCAGAAGTGCCAGTGGGTAATTCGAGAAGAGGAGGTTTGGGGTTGCTCTGTGCAAAACTATTGAACACAGCAGGTAAGCAAAACATGTTTGTTATTTAACAAAAAAACAATATATCCTTTACAATAACTTTAAAAATTCGCAGTGGCGTTCACAGAATGCAGGAGTGCTGCACTAGTAATGAGGAGGATGGAGATATTTAGGGTCCCAGCTTTGATGATACTACTGCTGTTCATATAAATGTTCCTCTGTGAGCTTTAAAAAAGTGCTTTGTGCTGCTGTTGCACACAACCGCACGTCTAAATCTACCAGTGCTGGACTGTCGACACTGAGATCAAATATAATGTCTATAGAAAAGGGAGCGAGTGAAGTTATAAGCGGTGTTATCTGCCGGAACTGGTTTATCAGCTGAGAACATTAAGGATCAGAACATGCCTTCTAAACTTTCAGATCCATTGTTCCCTAAAGGACGGTTGACTGTCAACTTTCAGTAAACTGTCAGACCCAGCAAATGTCATTCTATGTCTATGGCTACCTTTTATGTACCTTTGGACAATCTGTAGTTGAATTCAGTGGCAAAGTACACAAGCTGGCAGTAAATCGTGATTCTCTACGGCATAATAGACAGGCAGACAGAGAAATAAAAGCTTTATGAATAGTCTGAAAGGATGCCAGTCGGTGCTGTCCCCACCCTTTGCCGCTCAGTACTTTCCAACACACAACAAAATCTGCATTGAGCTATGTCAGTACTTTGGCACTTACCCGCCATCACAGAATGTCTCTTTATCAGCAATAATAGTGCTCAAGCTCAACCAAAAACTGTATAGTAAAATGCCTAAAAGAAGTCATTATTTATCAGTATATATATATGTGGTTAGGCACTCAATAAACCAGTACAACGTTTGACAAATATTTAACAAAGTATATTTACACGAAACGCGTTAGGGAGGTGCCTCCCCACACAGTAACCTCAGCCCACATGGTCCCTATGTTTGACCGGTGGCCATCTTGGAAATCTATGTAAGTTGAATACTTGTTTTTATATTGCACCTTTTGAAATAAAATACTACACTATCGGATACCTCTCTCCTGGGCTTGTTTATTCTATGAGCCCCCCAAGGTGATTCCTGACACATGAGAGTGTGCAACATCCCCCTGGTGGCTGATGACGGGAGGTGATTCCTGATATAAGAGAGCGTGTAACATCCCTCTAGTGGCTGATGACGGAATACTTGGAGATGACACAGAGTACCTGGAGGTTGCTGACCTGATGACCATTCATGTTGCAGTGTCTCGGATCCAGTGACCAGGAGTAGGTCTTATTTACTCCAACGCGCAATCTATTGCGCTATCTGGTTAGTGCAATCAACATTCATTCTCTAAATCTATATGGATTTCTTGCAACACCAACGGATAGATTGACTTTGGCACCATTGTCACCATATACACTTTGCTTTGTCTTCAGGATATCTAGCATAGTTTTACATCATTGGTCTCTGCACCAAGCCTCTTATTGCTCATTTGCATATGTATATCATGTATACTGTATTTTACAATTTAATATCCTACTTTTAGCGCTCCATATTTTATGTTTAAGCAATATAACAGTACAACGTATTTTGCATTAACTAACAAGGCAAAGGCTCTTTCACCTGTGGCTCCAGACTTCACCATGGGTCTGCACATAATATTTATTATATGTGATGCCACAAAGGACTGTCAGAGTTTGTGAATACGCTTCAGGAGATGGTCAAAGACTATGGATGTGCTACCCCAGTAATTAGAGACTGAAGACATGCTTCAGGAGTCAGAGACTGGGAACATATTACTTGAGACTGCTAGAGATAAGTGCCCGTAATGCCCCTGTCACACCTGTAATGACTGCCAAGGTCTGAGGGCCCCACAAGAACCAAAGAGCCGCAAGTGGCCCTCGAGCTGCAGTTTGAGCACCAGGGGACTAATGTCTAAGGGCCCATTCACACAGCTGCTGGATAAGCAAGAGTTCCACTGTAGAATTGTTTTTCAGTAGGCTTTCATTTGGGACGCAAACACAATTTCAAGAGCGTGTCAAGAGAATCAGCTAAAATCAATGATCAGGAGATTACAGTGTCAACCTGCGGGATGGGGGTGTTTGGAGTAAGCAATTCTCACACTCATTCACCGGATTTGAAAGTTCATCTCAACAGAGTTCTCAATTCCAATTAAACCATCTATTATTTTTTCTTTGACAGTGATAGGCTGCCCAATTTGCAACACATGAGGTCATCTAAGGTGAGGTGTGTGAAAGGTATGGGTGACCCTGTTAGGTACAACTGTTCATGAGTGAGAATGTGAAAGCTCCATGCACCCAACAGATGTGGACCTCTTACAGCTGCATCTTCTTTTTTAGCAATTCAGTATGTGACCTATTCTCAATCGGCAGTCAGCAGTGGTATACTGTATTCGTGGGCTGAGATCCACAACCTATACATTTTATGATATGGGATAGCTAGCTTTCATGGTAGATGCATTGTTTTAATGAGTCCACAGCAGACAGGAACTATTTTTAAGGGCTTCATAGCCCACTTCTATTTAAAAGAAAGCAAAAAAGTTTACAAATGAATGATCTCCCACGCAGGTGATCTTCTCCAACTTCACAGAAATCTATGCAGTGGAAAATGCCGAGCCCCCTGGCTCATAAGTTCACTCAACTTCAATTGTAGTACCGCTCCTGGATACTTGGCTCTCTAGCCTTTAGACACAGCTCCCTGCTGTAAGGCCCACCTCTGGCCTATGGATAGGGGTTCTCCTGACACCCCAACAGGAGCCGACCTGACTCCTGGAACTGAGACCTCTGTCTCTTGGCATCCGGCTAGGTCCTCTGACCCAAGGCCGGTGCTAGACTATTTTGCGTCCTAGGCAAGACCAGATACTTGCACCCCCTATAGTTGAGGTAAAGCAGACAGAACTTTACCTATAGTTCTACATCACCACTCCTAGCACACATCCTCTTTCCCCTCAAATTTTCCACCCTTGCACAAATACTCTCCAACAGATCCCTCTCCTAGCATAAATCACCCCAATCCAACCTCCTAGCACAATCCCCTCCAAATCCCCCCCAAATCCCCCACTTTTAGCACACCCCCCAATCCCCCCTCTTAGCACAAATCTCACCCAATCCTCCCTTCTAGCACCCCCCCCCCCCAAATCCCCTCTCCTAGCACAAATTCCCCCAACTCCCCCATCCTAGCACAAATCCTCCTAATACAGATCCCCCCAATCCTCTTTCCTAACACAAGTCCCTCCAATCCCCTCACCTAGCACAAATCCTCCCCCCAATCCCCCTCCTACCACAAATCTCCCTAATTCACCCTCCCAACATCACTCCTATTCCTTTAATCCCCCCACCACCACCTAGGACAAATTTCACCAAATCCCTCCTCTAGCTAAGCCCCCACCAAATTACCCTTCCCAGCATAAAATTCACCTTACCCAAATCTGCCCAAAGCCAATTCCAGTACCCCCCTAGATCAGGCCATGGTTTAAAGTAGGGACACCAGCGGCCGTGGCTGTGCCCTTAGATGGCAGTGTGCCCTAGGCGGCTGCCTAGTTTGCCTAGTGGTAGCTATGGCCCTGCTCTGACCCCTCAATAAGATCTTCTGTCTCCCACACTGGGAATGGTCTCCAACTAGGAGCTCTGAGCTATTCTCAGACCTCAGTAAATAACGACACCTTACAGTTTTGTACTCCAGATTGAGGGTGTCTATCAAAACCCAGACACGGGATTGAATGCTTTGATCCAGAGCTGCAGAATCTAGAGAAAGCCAAATCCGCAGTTTTCTCTGGTAAGAAACATTAGTCTGGAACGTCACATTCACCCTAAATGCGAATACTGTGTCTCATTTTCCTATCTTCCCACAGTGACAGGGTTTCGTCCTGTCACAATATGTATACTTTTTATTTAATGCTCACAGAAAAACGCTACAGTATTATACAATAGGTTTTCGGCAACAGTATGTTGTGTATAACAACAAGACAAATGTGACAACAGATGTTTTAGAACTTTTAAACAATTTACTTAAGTTCCATGTTTTTCAAACTTTTAATACAGAAAACATAACTGGAAAGCATGCTGGGATTACAAATAAGAAAGCCCAGCACTGTGGCCCTCATGCTTGGTGGCAGCCTCTTATCTCTCCCATGTCCATATCAGCAACAGTTGATATATGAACCTGCGGAATTCTATTCTTAGGTGGACATTATTGAAAATAACACTCTAAATTCCATTTTGAGGTGAAACAAAAAGAAAAAAACACACAAAACATTTCTTTTAAATGCATTAAAGCAGACTTCTTTATGGTCACCCCTGGATGTTGCCATCTCGTAACTTCCCCTCTTGGCTTCCAGACAGAGATAGCGACTCCTAGGCTGGTGATGGTGTGGTTGACAACTCTGGCTTCCAGGTTCAGCTGTTTCAGTGACAAAGTGCTTTTGAACTGAAATGAGCACATGACCATAGATCATCTGTGAACAATAAAAAGGATCCAGGCAGGCATAAGGCGAACACATACTTTAACACTCTGGGCAACAATTGTTTTGGGGCCTTCAAGTCCTCATTACTGTAGTCTGCCAGTACTGACTAGTTCACTCTAGAAGCCAAATAGCTTTAGTGTGCAAATAGTTACAATATTCCACTCAATGCTGTCAGTAACCAGTCAGTGACCTTGGAAGCTTTTATTAAGCCATGGAATGTTTATGAGTTTTTGTGGAATTTCCATAGGTTTTATTACTTTCCAAGAATTTTCAACATAAAAGCAGCTTTAGTCACTGTACTATTCTACTGTTCATTTAAGAACCTATCAACTTCTATCCTGAGTTGAAAGATCAGTTTAATATGGAATGATTCTTTATAAACCAACTTCAACTAAAATTAATCAATGAACTCCTAAAGATAGCCACACTGTGGTCATAAGTTCCTCTCAATTAACCTTTGCTGAAGCTCCCTTTATGCTACAACATGTTTGGAGGAGGCTACAAAAGGCCTGACTTGAACCAGTGAACACTAGGCTTCATTTTTGCAGGCTTAGATTTAGTCCTCTTTAGAAGATGGGATAATTTGCAGCTACAAGGTTGTGGCTGGCTGAGTACCAGATGAAAAGAAACACAATTAGAAGCAATTAGCTGGGGATGACTACAATGAACCTGCTAACAAACATAGGATGGTCAATTTCTGATCCATCTATTTTTGACCAGATAGGACAATAATGTCATGTCTATGGTGGCCAAAGAAAACCCAAACCAGCAATTCTGCAGGTGACATGATGTAATATCTTATCCAATCACTATAGTTTCCTCACAAAAAGCTTACCCATATCTCTTTCCTCCTCCCCTCTCTACAGACATACAGTACATGCATAAGAAGTCTCAGTTAACCAATCATGTTTATGGAGAACCTGAAGATAGTTTACCTAAAAGCACACATCGTGCTTGTACATCCTACGGTCCTCCTTTGTCAGTGGGAACCTTAAATTAGTTTAAAGAAGAGTTTATTAAAATCTAATCTTCAAATTAATTCAAAGGTCAAGTTGGCACTATCCAATCGCCTCACTATTCTGAAAAAAAAAGTGTTCTTCTTTCTTCTTAAGGATAAATAGCTACTTTGTCTGATCTACCGCATATTACATAATGCATTGAAAAAGATCACACGGAGCACTGTGGATCTTTCAAGTCTTTAAAGACTGCTGAAAACCTATGGCTTAAAATCAAAAAGACCAAGTGGTAGGTAGATCTGAAGTGCGCAAAGATTAGAAGGAAATAATCACTGTGCAGACTTTGAAATCGCCAAGACTGGCTTGTATGTTAAAGTGTAATAAACCCCAAACCAAAAATGTAATATATTACAGTTTACCAATCCTTAGATGTGGTGGCTGCATTCATTTTCTTTTTTTAGGCCCTCTTCCTTCTGTTTTCACCTGGTGATCTGGCCAGTAACACACCTCCTGTTTTACAGTCCGTAGTAAACAGTTTGACTCTTAACACTCTTAACTGATACATTTGCAGGAGAGCTTGTTCTGTTGAAAAACAGCAGCCTTACTGGCTGGATCACCAGATACAAATAAAAGAAAGCCTATAAAAGCAAAATAAAGAGCCATCACATCTAATGAGTTATAAGCTTTAATATAATAAATGTTTGCTTTTGGGTTTAATACAATTTTAAAGGCCAGGTGTACTTTTATCCAAACCTTTGCTTACCCCCCCCCCCCCTTCACTCCTAAGCTAAATTACACTTGCTCAACCACCCCATCCCTACAGCGGCTTACTTACCTGAGTTCCAGAGCCATGGCTTCCTCCACATCTTACAGCCTGTCCAAGGAATTCCTTTTCAGGGCTGGCCCCATAGGCTTGAAAGCGCCATATATAGAGACTCAGTAGAGTGCTCCATTCAAGCCTATAGAGACTTAATGCACAAGTTCGGTCAGCACTGAAAAGATTTTCATTGGAGAGGGAGAAGTTGCAGCTCTGGAACTAAGGTAATAAACAGCTGGGGGGCTGGGGTGGAGGAGTGTAGTTTAGCTTTGAGATATGGCTTAGCGTATCTTTAGACAAAAGCACTTTAAAGGTGCTAGCTCCTGTTGCTGCGCAGTGCTGTTTCTTGATGCCTCCACCCATCTGTGCTTTTACTGTCTTTGTATCTGTATTTCCTCCACATCTTGCTGTTTGTTGAAGCCTTCCCTTTACTGCTGTTTCTGGATCTGTGTCTCTTCCACCGCTCCTGTGTCTACTGATCATTCTTTCCCTTCCACCAGTCATCAGCTTGTTGGCAGGTGCAGTCTATCCACTGTAGATGGCGCTCCACCGAAGCGGAAATGCAGAAGGAGAAGGAAGTTGTCAGAAACTTGGTTTCTTAATGATTTCATGCAGTCACCAGGGGAACTACTATCCGACTGGACCCTGGTGCCCCACGTGACCTCCGTGCCCATCTTAGATAAGGGCAGAGCTTATTTAAGCCCCTAGCAAGCATCCTGCGAGTGTCTAGGGTAGGGACAGTCTCCATGTCTGTCATGGACACTACTTAGCAACAGGGAGAGGTTCCAGAGGAGTAGGGAAAGTGCAGGGACCAAGATATCTCCACCTTGGATGCCTCCCAGTTGGGTCAGACTGGCCAGGATTCATTCCCGCTCCTCATTGCAGAAGTTGTCGGTATCATTACAAGCTACCAATCTACCACAGTCTCCGTAAGTGGCTCTGGACAGTTGTGTTTTACCGCCTGGCCTAGTTGTGTTCTGTTGAAAGGTGTTCTGTCTCCACGTCTGTCATGGACAATACTTAGCAACAGGGAGAGGTTCCAGAGGAGTAGGGAAAGAGCAGGAACCATGGTATCTCCACCTTGGATGCCTCCCAGTTGGGTCAGACTTGCCAGGATGCATTGCCACTCCTCATTGCAGAAGTTGTCGGTATCATTACAAGCTACCAATCTACCACAGCCGCGGTAAGTGGCTCTGGACAGTTGTGTTTACTGCCTGGCCTAGTTGTGTTCTGTTGAAAGGTTCTACAACATACAATTTATACTAATCAGCCTCTGTGTGATCTCTGCCACTGGTGCACCAAGGGAAGCAAAGCCCTGCTTCTCTATGAAGATGAGAGACACAGCGTGGAAGGTGGCATAAGTTGGTCCTGTGAAAAGACCATCTGCAGGTGCCTATAGGAAATTTTGGTGACTAGCCCTGGATCCTTCATTAGACCATTATTAGGAGCAGCTACCATAGTGTAGGTCTTCTTTAAGTAGGGGATGGAGCCTGCATATGTAAAATAGAAATATTGCTGCCCCAGTCTACAAATATAATTACAAAGCATAAAAACAAGGTTTGTAAGGCATTTTACATAAAGCTGGTCACTTTCACATGTTTATCTAAAACAAAATGACCACAGTTCCTCTTCTAAGCATTTAGCACACTGCGAGGAATGTGGAACAACTGGTCGGTCCTGCAGGAAGCCTGCTGGAATTACTGGTGACTGGCGCTGGATCCCCCATTAGACCATTTTGGGAACAGCATCCACAGTATAGGTGTTCTTTAAAGTGTTACTAATCCCCCAACCCCGCATTCACTCTATCTGGTCTCCCACAGTATACAGAACATGGAAGTGCAATTATTTTAGTAAATATAAACTGCTAAATACCTCTTCTCATCAGCAGCAAATAGCAGTCTTGTGACTTCTATCAGTGTCCAGCAGAGCACATGTTAAAGTTTGTAGGAGGAGTTTCCATTCTGCTGTAGGAGGATGCAGGACAACTGTCCTCTGTCTGGGCAATGCAGATTGGCCCTGTGCTGGTCTCATGCACTCTCCCAAGAAAAAAAAAACCTCTCTACCAATACATACCAAAATGAGCATGTGCAGAATTACTTTACACGATATGTCTTATCAGGAGATAAGAGGGGGACACTGGAAGAAAGGGAGGATCAAAGAAGTCAAGATCAAACATCATTTTTACACATTGCAGAGGATTAACCTCTTAGGTAACACCGTGAGTATCACAAACATGCTTTATTGCATATACAGACTGATTTTACTGGTGTGGGTTTAGTAACACTTTAAGTGGGAGGTAGAGCCTGGAAAGTCAGGATGGATTCAGAGCCTGGAAAGTCAGGATGGATCCAGGGCCTGGAATGTCAGGATGGATCCAGGGCCTGGAATGTCAGGATGGATCCAGAGCCTGGAAAGTCAGGATGGATCCAGAGCCTGGAAAGTCAGGATGGATCCAGAGCCTGGAAAGTCAGGATGGATCCAGAGCCTGGAAAGTCAGGATGGATCCAGAGCCTGGAAAGTCAGGATGGATCCAGAGCCTGGAAAGTCAGGATGGATCCAGGGCCTGGAATGTCAGGATGGATCCAAAGCCTGGAAAGTCAGAATGGATCCAGAGCCTGGAAAGTCAGGATGGATCCAGAGCCTGGAAAGTCAGAATGGATCCAGAGCCTGGAAAGTCAGAATGGATCCAGAGCCTGGAAAGTCAGAATGGATCCAGAGCCTGGAAAGTCAGGATGGATCCAGAGCCTGGAAAGTCAGGATGGATCCAGAGCCTGGAAAGTCAGGATGGATCCAGAGCCTGGAAAGTCAGGATGGATCCAGAGCCTGGAAAGTCAGGATGGATCCATGCTTTCATATTGTTTACGCCAAACTCTGACCGTACCATCTGAATGTTGCAGCAATCAGTCTGCCCATGCTCCTCTGACCTCTGACATCAACAAGGCATTTTTTCCACACAACTGCAGTTCACTGGATATTTTCTCTTTCTTGGACCATTCCCTGAACCCTAGAAATGATTGTGTGTGAAAATTCCAGTAGATTAGCCGTTTTTTAAATACTCAGACCAGCCCGTCCGGCACCATCATCCATGCCACAGTCAAAATCACTTAAATCCCCTTTCTTCCCCATTCTAATACTCGGTTTGAACTTCAGCAAGTTGCCTTCCCATGTCTACATGCCTAAATGCATTGAGTTGCTGCCATGTGATTGGCTGATTAGCAATTTGTGTTACCAAGCAATTGAACAGATATGCCTAATAAAGGCTGGAGAGTGTATATAATTACAAAGTAAGTATTAATACAAGGATCATAAAGCATTTTACATAAAGCTGATCACTTCCACATGTATATCTAAAACAAAAAGACTATAGTTCTTCCAAATGTGTACCTCTCAGTGGGGATTGCAGGCAGCGGTCAATTTTCCCCTACATTAGCTCCCACCCCCCAAAAAAAAAAGGAAAACAAGCTTCAAAACTGTATGCAACTTTATTACTTTCAAGACAACATGGATAGCCGTAAGAGCTACTAATATTATTTTATTCCAGTTTTATGGACACATTTCTCTTATGGATCCCTGATGAGCACTATAAAAAATTATGTAAAGAGAGAAAAATGATAAAAGCCCATAAAAAAGGAACAAAAAACGACACCCACTGGTACAATACAAACAGGAACCGAATATCTGATCCGCTATCAGTCAGTTCGGATGACTTTAACTCCTTCGCTCCCTAAGGGGTGAGATTTTACAATCATCCATCTCCATCTGACTTATCATCAGCGCAGGATCTTTGGAGGTCACAGGAAGGTCACCGTAGAAGATGCCCCTGAGCCGTCTTATGGCGATGAAGATGAAAGGCGCGAAAGTGACGTCTGACCACTTACCCTGAGACAAATGTTGCTGCCTGTCTTAATTATGTGCAATAACCGGATTTGTGTGTATTCTACACCTATCTGCACGAATCCTCAAGTGGCTATTACTGAGCGTGTGCCTGGAAAATAATGTTATTAAAATCAAAGATTTCCCATAATCATGGGAGAGGGGAGTAATAGTCTGAGCCAGAGATAAAAATATCCATGGAGCCTAGAGAATATAGACACTTAAAACGGGCAAGAAGACGTATGCTCATTCATGACACCCAAAGAGGTAGGTCCAGCTGTACAAGGAGCGGACTGACCATTTGGAAATTCAGGCACTGTCCAAGGGCCAGGGGTCAGTAGGGGGCCCCATGAGATGCCCCTGGTACCTTTTTCATAGGCTTTTTTGAGTTTGGGCAAGGACACAGGGGACCCATAATTCCCTATTGCCCGGGGGGCCCCATGAGTTGTCAGTCCGCCCCTGAGCTGTACAATGGAGGCTATGAGCATTGGCATCCCTAGGCAGGTGCGGGGGGTGCGGACCGCACCGGGTGACACCTACCACACAGGGTGACACCTACCGCACAGGGTGACACCGGACCCGCTCCACGAAAAGGTAAGTTGTAAAGCAAGCCAACGATCCCAGGATGGATCCGATCCCCCGTCCCTAAACACTTGCCTCCCAACTGTCCCTGATTTCGAAGGGACTGTCCCTCATTTGGACCAAAGCTCCTATGTCCCTCCTTCCCCATCATTTGTCCCTCATTTTGGTCTGATCTATATACTTGTATACAGGGGCGGACTGACAACTCATGGGGCCCCCGGGCAATAGGGGATCATGGGGCCCCTGTGTCCTTGCCCAAACTCAAAAAAGCCTACGAAAAAGGTACCAAGGGCATCTCATGGGGCCCCCTACTGACCTCGGGCCTTCGGGAAGTGCCCAAGTTTCCAAATGGTCAGTTCACCCCTGCTTGTATATATAATGCACTAATTAACTATTTGTCTTGTAAAGCATGTTTTACAGCGTTAAACCTTTTATTCTAATTTCTAAATTGCTGCATTTGTAAATTTTAAAAGCCAATAAAAAGAAATGGTAGTGGTAAAAAAAAAGCACTTGTGGGTCTAACCAATCTTTATTTTTGTTTAATTCTCCTTTAAGGGGGGAGTGGCAGGAGGTGTGTCCTATGCCTACCTACTTTGGATAAGGATGTCTTTCATTCCCACCTCGCTCCAGCATCCCTTGCCTCACTTCCTGCTTTCACAAGAGACACTGAGGGCAGCGGAGCCATAGGCCCCTTCTGCTGTCAATCAAACTCCTATGAGGAGGGAATGGGGTGTGGCTTACTGGTGCTTTGTGTGTCTATGGACGCACACAGCCCAGCTTGGGAGCATGCCCACATGGGTGCCTCCTTAGCACCTGGCTTGCTAAGGAGGCACTTAAAGGTGACAGCCCTGGTGGGGGACTGGCAGAAGGCAGTGCTTTCTGTGCAACGTCATTGCACACCAACGGTAAGTATGACCTCTTTTTTTTAAATTTATAATAATATATACTTTAGTATCACTTCAAAACTGAGCTCCAGATAGATATACTGCATTTCTGACATTAATATGTCAATATATACATTTACTAAATAAAAGCAGTGTAAATATCTAAATTTCATCTGGTATGTGCCTTTTATGGTCCCTGTGCAGAAGGGGTGGAGTGTGAGAAGAGGAAGCAGTACAAGAAACCAATCAGTTCATGTGCTGACAAAAGGAATACTGATAGGAGGAGAAAGCAGAGTGACAGAGAAATTAACTCATCACCAGGGGTGGACTGACAACTCATGGGGCCCCCAGGCAATAGGGGATCATGGGACCTCTGTGTCCTTGCCCAAACTCAAAAAAGCCTATGAAAAAGGTACCAGGGGCATCTCATGGGGCCCCCTACTGACCCCTGGCCCTTGGGCAGTGCCTGAACTTCCAAATGGTCAGTCCGCCCCTGCTCATCACTGTGCTGCTTCTCCTTTTTCCTTTCACTCTCTTGTCACAGGCTGGGCATGGGTCCCGGACAACCTGGACTCACAGGAAGTGGGTTGAGTGAGGCTGGACATCAGAATGAGGACATCTAGTGGTGCAAAAGAAGTACCGCAGTGAACAGCTCTAGATTAAAGGTAAAGATTACAGCAAAATATGCTCTCTCACTCTCTATCACCAGAGCCAGAGAATACATGGGAATAAAAAAATTTTCCTCACTTTCCTCTCATTTCCTATAGCATCTCCAGTACAGGAAGTAAAGAGATCTCTTTATTGGGTCACATACAGCAACAAAAATAACCAATTTGACCCTTCTAAAATGTTTTAGGCTATACATACACTTTAAAGGAACTCATTAATGGCCAAACAATAATTATATTTTACAGAAAATTAATCCGATTACAACAATACAAAAGCCTATCCTAATGAGTTCTATGTTATCTACAGAGTTATCCCCTCCTGAAGCTACAGACAGTTTATGAAGGATAAATATATATATATTATATATATATATATATTTTTAGTTTTTTTTGGGGGGGTTAATGATAGTGATAAAAATAATCTATAGTGGTTTTTGAAGAGGTGATGGGCATGAGCACCCCTGGCCAGGGGCGGACTGACAACTCGTGGGGCCCCCGGGCAATAGGGGATCATGGGGCCCCTGTGTCCTTGCCCAAACTCAAAAAAGCCTATGAAAAAGGTACCAGGGGCATCTCATGGGGCCCCCTACTGACCCCGGGCCCTCGGGCAGTGCCCGAGTTTCCAAATGGTCAGTCCGCCCCTGCCCCTGGCATCTAACCAGCATCTGCTGATGACTTAAAAAGTCCCCGTATGTCTACAGTAAGCAGCTTTCTGCTATGGGGGTTGAATTCCAAGACAATGATTTATCTCTCCCCTTATCACTCCATAATATCTTCTATTATGCATTGACAAGCTCCGTATTGAATTTTGCATTAGCGCTTTACCACTTATAGAAAAAAAAAGATTTTGAACATTTAGGCTGACTTTAGAGGGCAGTTGAACATTCAGATGAAATCCCCTTAAGCAAAGGCCATGGTCAATTCATCCAACCACTCTCATTAAATTTCCATGGGTACCTGTAGGCCATGACTGCCTTGTTTTGGGAAGTGCAAGCTCCAGGATCTTTGTCCTCATCACTGGTTTGACTGCTTAGTGAGCCACCTTCCTGGAACAGGTATGCGCAGATCGAATGTCCCGAAGCAGTGATTTATTCAACAGTGAAGGGTGAAGGCCCCAGAGCATGCACCTTTAAATTGAAGCTAGTGGTCATTTTCATACTTTTTACAGTGGAAGTTTTTTTTGAAGCAAAAAAAAAAAAGATGTAGACCATCAAACTCTGCCTATCATGCCAGTCTAGGTGCCTGAACATCCTCTTTATTCCTCAAATCTCTTGGTGAGCACAGCGGGATATTTGAAATCCAGGAAACCCTAGCAAGCCCCCTTTCACCTTATTATTGGATAGAGAAGCCACTCATCACAGAGGTGATATGACAGTAAGGTGCAAGAAACTGAAGAGGTGAGCCCTAACTGTTGACCACTAAAGCTGGTTTCCATTCCTAGGTTTCTGCTCCTCAGGGTGCTTTACAGGACAACAGAGTGGGTAGGCAGTTATTTAGAGTTTCCTGCTATGCAGAATAAACGGCACTTCATCAATCTATTTCTTTTTACTGTGTTAATGTTAACTATAGGCTTTAGAAGATGGCCAACGTGAAGACATGACCAGCCTCAGACCACACAAATCTTCTGCTTGCAGAATAGTACGTGCCAGACTTGCAACCTTGGCTCAAATGAATTTCCATGTTTATGTCACTGGAGAAGATGTCCTCCAAGAGCAGTTAGCCCTGTACACTCAGACGTGGCTCTTAGAACTGTACATTGAGATGTGTGTTGTACATTCTATGAGTGTTAAACATCCCAAAGCTGCTATCATCCCTCTACAACCCAGAGGAACTATCAGCCCTGTACACCGCAGAGGAACTATCAGGCCTGTACACCGCAGAGGAACTATCAGGCCAGTACACCGCAGAGGAACTATGGGCCTGTACACCCCAGAGGAACTATCAGCCCTGTACACCCCAGAGGAACTATCAGCCCTGTACACCCCAGAGGAACTATCAACCCTGTACACCCCAGAGGAACTATCGGCCCTGTACACCGCAGAGGAACTATCGGCCCTGTACACCGCAGAGGAACTATCGGCCCTGTACACCCCTGAGGAACTATCGGCCCTGTACACCCCTGAGGAACTATCAGCCCTGTACACCGCAGAGGAACTATCAGCCCTGTACACCGCAGAGGAACTATCAGCCCTGTACACCGCAGAGGAACTATCAGCCCTGTACACCGCAGAGGAACTATCAGCCCTGTACACCGCAGAGAAACTATCAGCCCTGTACACCGCAGAGGAACTATCAGCCCTGTACACCGCAGAGGAACTATCAGCCCTGTACACCGCAGAGGAACTATCAGCCCTGTACACCGAAGAGGAACTGTCAGCCCTGTACACCGCAGAGGAACTATCAGCCCTGTACACCGAAGAGGAACTATCAGCCCTGTACACCGCAGAGAAACTATCAGCCCTGTACACCGCAGAGGAACTATCAGCCCTGTACACCGAAGAGGAACTGTCAGCCCTGTACACCGCAGAGGAACTGTCAGCCCTGTACACCCCAGAGGAACTGTCAGCCCTGTACACCCCAGAGGAACTATCAGTACTCTACACCCCAGAGGAACTATCAGTACTCTACACCCCAGAGGAACTATCAGTACTCTACACCCCAGAGGAACTATCAGTACTCTACACCCCAGAGGAACTATCAGTACTCTACACCCCAGAGGAACTATCAGTACTCTACACCCCAGAGGAACTATCAGTACTCTACACCCCAGAGGAACTATCAGTACTCTACACCCCAGAGGAACTATCAGTACTCTACACCCCATAGAAGCTATCAGTGCTATACACCTGAGGAGCTACCAGCACTGTACACCACAGAACAGCTATCAGCACTATATACATCAGAAGAACTATCGGCACAGTACACCCCAGCCAGAGGAGCTATCAGTACTGTACACCCCAGAGGAGCTATCAGCACTGTATACTCCAGAGCAGCTAAAAGCACTGTACACTCCACAGGAGCTATCAGTACTATACACTACAGAACAGCTATCAGCACTGTACACTCCAGAGGAGCTACCAGCAATGTACACCACAGAACAGCTATCAATAATGTATACCTCAGAAGAACTGTTATTAGCACTGTACACCCCAGAGCAGCTATATGCAATGTATACCCAGAAGTAACTATTTGCACTGTACACCTCAGAATAGTGATCTTTGCTGTACACCCAGGATGTATACCCAGGAGCAGATATCATTACTCTTTACTCAACAAGCAGTTATCAGCATTGTACATTTAACACTAGTTCTCAACAATGTATACCCAGGAGCAGCTACAAATACTGTACACCCAGAAGTAGCTTCCAGAACTGCCTGCCCATGAGCAGCTATCAGTATTGTACACTTAGGCGCAGCTATAAGCATTGTACACTAATGAGCAACACTGTACAACCAGGAGCAGCTACTAGTACTGTACACCCAGGAACAGATACAAGCATTGTATACTCACTGGACAACTAGGAACAGATATGAGCATTGTACACCCAGAAACAGATATGAGCATTGTACACCTATGGGCAGCACTGTACACCCAGGGACAGATACGAGAATTGTACACTCATGGGTAGCACTGTACACCCAGGAACAGATATGAGCATTGTACATCTAGGGACAGATACATGCATTGTACACCCATGAGCAGCACTGTACACCGAGGAACAGATATGAGCATTGTACACCCATGGACAGCACTGTACACCAAGGAACAGACATGAGCATTGTACACCCATGGGCAGCACTGTACACGCAGGAACAGATATGAGCATTGTACACCCATGGGCAGCAATGTACACCCAGGAACAGATATGAGCATTGTACACCCATGGTCAGCACTGTACACGCAGGAACAGATATGAGCATTGTACACCCATGGTCAGCACTGTACACCCAGGAACAGATATGAGCATTGTACACCCATGGGCAGCACTGTACACCAAGGAACAGACATGAGCATTGTAAACCCATGGACAGCACTGTACACCCAGGAACAGATATAAACATTGTACACCCAGGGATAGATACAAGCATTGTACACCTTTGGGTAGCACTCTACACCCAGAAACAGATATGAGCATTGTACACCCAATGGGCAGCACTGTACACTCAGAAACAGAAATGAGCATTGTACACCTAGGGACAGATACACGCATTGTACACCCATGAGCAGCACTGTACACCCAGGAACAGATATGAGCATTGTACACCCATGGGCAGCACTGTACACCAAGGAACAGATATGAGCATTGTACACCCATGGGCAGCACTGTACACGCAGGAACAGATATGAGCATTGTACACCCATGGGCAGCACTGTACACGCAGGAACAGATATGAGCATTGTACACCCATGGGCAGCACTGTACACCAAGGGACAGATATGAGCATTGTACACCTATAGGCAGCAATGTACACCCAGGGACAGATACACGCATTGTACACCTATAGGCAGCAATGTACACCCAGGGACAGATACACGCATTGTACACCCAGAAAGAGTTGTGGCTCTCTATACCCAGGGGCAATGTGTTCTGTGCCCTCAGAGACAATGATGAACTGTGCCATCCTCTGGGTAGTTACAAGCCAATGCAATTGTACATCGAGCATTTAGTTTGCAGTTTAGTCCTCCCCGATCTATCCATTCCAGACGCAGAATGACTAATATAATGTCTGCTACACTATATTAAATACACACAGCTGTATATTATATAGACACCCCTGGGTGAGCAGTGCGGGGGCCGGGACTAGGGACATGATCAGAAAGTGAATATTCTTCACGCAGCTTGATAAGTGATGAGGTGTCTCCCGCCTGAGACCATCAGTGAATACTAAGCAGGGTGTGGGAGATCTGTATACACAGGCAGCAATACAGCAAGGGGCTATCCCTGCATACAGCATGCCGCACACACTCCACAACGGCAGCTCACACACAGCTAACTATCACACAACCTACTCATACAACATACACATAAACACATTTACTACTACAACATGTACAGAAGAAAAAGATCTAGCAAAACATATTACCTGAAAAAAAAATACATGCTAAGGGTTCCATTTAAAAGGAACAATTTTATTCAAATAACAAAACTGTCGTCTTTACAATGAAAAGGCCAATAAATGATATCTACATGTCCAATAAAGAATAACTATTCAGTCAGCCCGAAAAACAAGCAGATGTGGGCTGCCTTGCAAACATATACTGTGGGTATGCTGTGACCCCGGCACTGTTGCTGATGACAAGTGGTTGGGGTCTGTTTATTAAGGTATATTTAAAGCAGACCTTCGACCATGAAATGAACTACCTCTCCTCTGTCTGCCCCCCACCATCCGTACACAATTGCAGATGTTCCTGAGGTTGACAATAGTAAATAGCTTTTTCCGATTCCTTGCCTAGGTGTTGAAGATGTAGGATCAGCCAAGTGCTGCCTCCTGGGATGACCACATCACGCATCCCAGGAGGCAGTGTTTCAGTCTGTATATGTAGGATCGCGCACATGTACGTCGTGACGTCACGCCGCCAGAGCCACGTGGAGGCCCGGCAGACATCTTGGTATCTGGACGGTCAGTCCATATTGCATTGCTGTTTCTTCTTATGATAACATTTGCCCATATTTTTGTTTTTAACCATAATTATTTAATACATTAATGCATATTGATATAATACACTATGGCTTCCCAAGTGGAGTGATTAATTTTTATTGCCATTTGGATCCAGCACATTACAAGTATCCAGAGAGGGGAGTTCCTAACACATAGGTTTCCATACCCACCCACCCCTTAAAGGGGCCTCTGGCTGACTGGATCTATTACCATCTGAGAGCTCCAACAGTACCACCTATATGCAGAGGGAGGATTATCCTAGTCCAGGATCACATCCAACTCCTAGAGGGGACCTCTACTGATTTGTTCTATGCGGATTAACATTACGCATCTGGTGAGTGCGTACTCTTACCATACTGTTTTGGTAGCACCGACACTGGATCTTGATTGATACTAGCTTCACCTAGACCTGCATGGACTGTCACTTTTGGATCATTTATACATTTCTTATCTCACATTGACTGATTATTATTAGTGCTGCACTTTATTGATGTATTTTATGTGTAGAAATGCCTCAGGTCTCTGCCAGGAATATGAGACCTAACATACAGTATAGTATTGGGTACAATAGTCAATGCGTTTCAGGGGCCATACATCTCTTGAGAACCTTTCTGCTTTGGGAGCCTGCTGCTGTGTGAAAAGGCTGAGTGATGACAGAACTTTAGAAAGTGGCTTCACATTACAGTCTGAGTCCATATCATTTTAACCCTGATGAAAAGGGTAATTTATGGCCCTTGAAACACGTTGGTTGTTCTATTCATTATATGTTTAGAATAAAACACCATTTTGGACTCAATACTTTGCTTTGGCACTATGATCTTTAGTCTCTGTGGCAGTTCCTCACGGTACAGAAGCAGCCTACATAGCACCCAGATGCCCCACTGGGAGTGTGTAGTTTTGGTCAATTATTTTCAAACACAAAAACACTATCTACCTAAAGTTCTAGCTCCATTAATCCACTATTTGAGGAATATGGGCAGAGGCCCATGGCATGTTTGAGCGTGGGATCTTTAGCATGTGTAGACATACCATGGGTCTCGGCGAGGTCTCACATTCCTGAAACAATAGATTATTGCAGTGGATCTTTGCCACATCCCAAATACCTGTGTTCACATGCCTGAGATCTCCCCAAACAAAAGTTTCAAGATGGTGTTGCAGAAGCAGAACCGTGCAAGCAGAACTGGACTCCATGGGCTCCATGGACTAGTATTTTTTTTTATCATACATGGACAGTCATTAGAAAAATTTATTTTTAACTAGGGAGGGTGAAGTTCCCCCAAACCAAAAGCAAGTTTTGGATTTTAGTGTGGGGTAGATTATGGATGGGTTGGAATCCTTGTCAATTTTTTTTTCCTGCTTATGTATTGTTGGGAGATTTCCCTTTACATCCTGTTCCAGAGAAATCTCTTCACAGTGAGGGGATTCCCCTGTTAGAACATTTTCACTGAAATAGGTGTCCCCATTGGAAAATCCCCCATCACCTCCTGTTCTGCTGATAACTAAAATTTTGGATTTCCAATCACTTTTTGTCTCAGTTGACAATGGTCAACGGTAGGGATGAGCTCAGGCGTGTTCAGATACTAGTAGTCTGAACCCTCCTGAGCTATCCTTCCAGGAAGCTGTCACTGCAGACAGCCAATCATAAGCGGCTATGGCATTCCTTGCCCTGCATCATAGACAAGGGGCATGTTCATGGGTTTAGATACACTGCTCATAGGCTAATCTTCCCCAATAGGGATACACTGTGATTGGTTCGACCTATTGATAGGTATTGCATATCTTCTTTCAGCTTTATTTCTGTTCTACAAAATCTGCTCTCAACTATGTGGGAGTGACTTTTGGGATGCACAATAGTACAATGGAGATGAGAATTGAATTAAAGATCCACATTATTAAAATCCAATATTGCCAAACAGATTTGCACAAAAAGCAGCCCTCATCTCCATCGATTCACACGGCCAACGACCCAGGAGACCTTCCTCTATGTGTCCTCTATCTGCTAATTGTCCTCCATCGTCTCCCTCTGCATACACTGAGACTCCATATCTCGGCCCCAAAGATTTGAATTGTATCCATCATACACTGCAATTTAGCTTGTCAGGTTTAAGTGCTATTCATCCCTCGAGTGTTTTTAGCAGGTCCTGTGAAAATGAGATCCATTACTAAGTGACAAAACTGTAAGCAAGAGATACAGCCCATATTTTACATGTACTGCGCGGGCGAAAATGAATACTTACTGTTCGCTTTTACACAAGCGTCATGATTCACCAATTTGGCTTAGTAGTTAGTATTTCTACCTTGCAGCACTGGGGTCCTTGGCTCAAATCCCGGCCAGGACACTATCTGCATGGATTATACCAATAGTATGTACTATAACAGGCAAATGGCAAGAATTGCCACCCCTTTGATTTGGGTATGCTGGGCCCACCAGACCAATGACTTCTTTTGGCTTGTTTGGCACAGTGCAACTTTGGCTGCATCTTCCACCCAAAGACATAAGTGGTGAGGTCTGAGGTTGCAACTCTTGCTACAGTTTCAAAATAAGGGACAGTTTCTTAAAGTAGATGTAAACCATAACTGAATGACATTTACTGCAGGTTTCCTAAATCATTTTGTATCATAGACTTCCATTTTTTGGACTACAATACTTGTTTTCAGTTTTTATTTGACTATTTCTTGCATCTCAGTACTTCTGATCTTCCATAGTCTCTTTGTAGTCTTTTGCTGTCTACATACACTCCAGCAATGGCTGAATGGTGTTTCTCAGAGCGGGTTTCCTGATGGTGACAACAATGGACCATGTTTGGTCAATGTGTGCTATGAGCATTTGATTCCTCCAGCTACACAGTCTGTGTTGATGGGGGAATCCCTCCTGCAGAGCCACTGTGTTCTCCCAGCGGATGGGGGGGGGGCCTAGGGAGGACACAGTGATTATTGCTAGCAGCTGTAGCCGCTTGCAATAATCGCATGCTAGAAATCTAATATGCTGGTTGTACCAAAGTCGATGGATCGACTTGGGAACAATCAGCCTGCCCATACACGGGTTGAATCTCGACTGGTCCCTGCTGAACTGGCTGAGATTTGAACCATCTATGGCCAGTTTAAGTCTTATTTTGATAAAAGCTGCAGGTTAAATAACATTGAAACTGACTTTTTTAATGACATTAACAAATTGATCTTTAGAGATTGGGTTTACCAATCCTTTAATGAAAGTGTAAAATCCCTTTGCAAAATAATAAAATTTTAAACTGGAAAGAAAAGCCATGCTGGCTGTATGATAGATAATATAATACATACGTTTTCCTTCATTTTGGGCAAAAGAAAAATTATTTTGTGTCACCATTTGCTATTAAAGACAGGCAGCCCTCGTGTGCTCTTATCTGACCCCTCACATTAATCACCAATTTATATTTCGGTCACCTTGTCTCTCCTTGAAATGACCCTGAGCCCTCGGTCTGCCATGAACCACTTATTATAGGTCCTACATTAACACCAATTTACTGTAGGCTTCTCTGGGAGTAGAGCGTATAATCCCATAATTACTAACTAGCACCAGATTTGTTTAACCACACTCCGATAATTCACTGTTAGAGTTAACCCTTCAGGGCATTTTTTTTCCTTTAGAGCTAGTTTTCAGGTCTGTCCGTGTCCATTAGGCTATGGTCCGAAAGAATCTGAGACCTGCTTTTAGAGTCTGCCTTCTGACACGGTCTTATGCAAAAAGTGCACATAGCGCAGCACTAGGGCTGTACGATGAGAGGTAGAACCTATTACAAGTATACACAGTATGGGGAGGAAGCTAAGTAAGGGTAATTCACTAGAAGTTTAAAGTGGACCTAAAGTCAAACTCCATGTAGGGTCTTGATTGCATACAACTTTGGTGCAGCTTGGACTAATGTAAGTATGCCTGAGGGGCCACTGAGAAAGCTAAAAATCACCATACTAGTAACCACTACTACAGTGATAACCCCGATCTTCTAGTTCCTGTGCCACAAGGCAAAGGGGAGGGGTAGTGACATGAAAACCTCCAACTTGCCCATTTAGAGAAAGCCTTGTATTCACTGACAAAAAATATAAGACGATCTGTAATTGGCGGCAGTGCCAAGTGACCCAGTGGTCAGTGTGCAGATGGGATATTGCAAACAACAGGACCCGGAAGACCGTGGCTATTACTGTAGTTGCGCCAAATTCTACAATGATTGTCAGCTTCCCAAACAACCCATCAGGTATGGGATATACATACATACATACATAGGTCCAAGCTAGACCAAGATCATACCTGAAGTTCAGCTTTAGGCCTGGCTCACACCTATCACGCAATCTGCTGCGGGAAAAAAAGTCCCTGACCCTATCCAAAAACACAGCGGCTGAAAACGCAAAGATGTGAACATGTCCCAAAGGAAACCATGTTAAATGGTCTTTAGTGAGTTTCTGAAAAATGCGAAAAGCACTAAAAAGCAATAGGCGTAAACAAGGCCTTAAAGTGGACCTGAATTGAAAAAGTGCATAACACATGTATGACCCCATGCACTCTGTACATTACATACTCCTGGCCCCTGCAATATGTACGCATTACACTCCTAGTGATGTAGCTGGGGGCAGAGTTGTGAATGGCTTTATAAGCTGTTCTTAGTATTTTTAATTTTAGTTGTTGGGTGAGCAGAAGCCAAAGGATGGATTGACCGATAGGAGTAGCAGACACTGAATGGTTGGTAAGGTGGATGAACCTGGCATTCATGTTGGACTGAAGGGGGGATATCCTATGTAAAGGCAAGCCAATGATAAGGGAGTTGCAGTAGTCAAGGCGAGAGATAACCAGGCAGTGAATTAAAGGTTTTGTGGTGTTAAGAAGGGGCATATTTTGGAGATGTTACAGAAACGTTACATACTCCTGACCTCTGCACTCTGTTAATTACATATTCGTGTCCCCTCCACTCCTGACCACTGCAAACTGTACATAACACACTTATCATGTGACCACTGTGATTGGTTGTCACAGTGGTCACATGATTGGGAGCTGGTCCAGCTGGCTACTGATCATTAATTAATGAGACACCCCTCCACATCATTGGATGCAGGTGTTCCATTCACCTCCATTGCCACAAGGGTATAAAATCAAGCACCTAGGCATGCAGACAAACATTTGTGAAAGAATGGGTCACTCTCAGGTGCTCAGTGAATTCAGTACTCAGTGTGGTACCGTGATAGGTGGCCACCTGTGCAATAAGTCCATCCATGACATTTCCTGGCTACTAAATATTCCACGGTCAACTGTTAGTGGTATTATAACAAAGTGGAAGCAACTGGGAACAACAGCAACTCAGCCACGAAGTGATAGGCCACGTAAAATGACAGAGCGGGGTCAGCGCATGCTGAAGTGCACAGTGCGCAGAAGTCGCCAACTGTCTGCAGAGTCAATAGCTAAAGACCTCCAAACTTCATGTGGCCTTCAGATTAGCACAACAACAGTGCGTAGAGAGCTTCATGGAATGGGTTTCCATGGCCGAGCAGCTGCATCCAAGCCTTCCATCACCAAGCGCAATGCAAAGCGTCGGATGCAGTGGTGTAAAGCACACCGCCACTGGACTCTAGAGCAGTGGAGACGTGTTCTCTGGAGTGACAAATCACGCTTCTCTGTCTGGCAATCTGAAGGACATGTCTGGGTTTGGCGGTTGCCAGGAGAACAGTACTTGCCTGACTGCATTGTGGCAAGTGTAAAATTTGGTGGAGGGGGGATTATGGTGTGGGGTTGTTTTCCAGGGGTGGGGCTTGGCCCCCTTAGTTCCAGTGAAGGGAACTCTTAAGGCATCAACATACCAAGATATTTTGGACAATTTTATGCTCCCAACTTTGTGGGAAGAGTTTGGGGATGGCCCCTTCCTGTTCCAACATGACTGCACACCAGTGCACAAAGCAAGGTCCATAAAGACATGGATGAGTGAGTTTGGGGTGGAGGAACTTGACTGGCCTGCCCAGAGTCCTGACCTTAACCTGATAGAACACCTTTGGGATGAATTAGAGTGGAGACTGCACACCAGGATTCTTGTCCGACATCAGTGCCTAACCTCACAAATGCACTTCTGGAAGAATGGTCAAACATTCCCATAGACACCCTCCTAAACCTTGTGGACGGCCTTCCCAGAAGAGTTGAAGCTGTTATAGCTGCAAAGGGCGGGGCCAACTCAATATTGAACCCTACGGACTAAGACTGGGATGCCATTAAAGTTCATGTGCGTGTAAAGGCCGGCCGACCAATACTTTTAGCATTATAGTGTATGCGCCCTATCTGGGTGTTAAAGGACACCCTTTTTCCACATGCAAATATCTATTACAAGGGGAGCATGGGAAGAATGATCTCAAACTGTGTTATTCTTTCTACAGACTCTGATCAAATTCTTCCTTTACTTCTCCTAGCACTGCAAATGAAATCTGATTAGCTACCAGTCCTTCCCTCAGTTTGGTAATTGAGGCTAACAGTTTTAGATGACTTGATTGGAGTTAGGAGAAAAAGGAGAAAAAAACAAGCTATGTAAAGTCATTCCCTCTGATTATCATGTGTTAGCTGAACGGGACTCTGAACCAAATAGGCCTCTGTTCCCATGATGCTACTGGAGCTTCTTCTTTGTTTTATCTTTTTTTAAAACTAAAAGTGTTTTAAGCTAAAGCTGACTACACTATGAGAATTCCAGCCAGTTTCTGAAGACTTGGCTGCAGTTAGCTTTGTGGTTGGCCCCCTCTGCCAGACAACCTTCAATCTGAAAAACTGAAGGAGCCGACAGAAAAATTTCAGATGAAGAATGGTTGCATCCAATCAGATATTGCCACTGTTCTGAAGATTCATCCACCCATGTTGTATAGTGTGGTTGGTAGAATCTGTTGTATTATTAATGAAAATATATGAAAAAATTAGGACCAACTTAAAGCAGACCTTTACCCAAAAGTGACCTTTTTTTCATGACAGGTACCTGCTCCCATTTCTCCATTCTCTCCTAGGCTGTGCTGACCCCTTCCTCTCCCTCTTGGGATACATCACCCATCCAAGCAGACTGTAGGACAAGTCTCACAGCACTGCAGGGAGCTAGCTGTGATTCATCAGGAAATTACAGCCAGCTCCGAAATCCAAGATGTTGACGCAGATGGACTGTAGTGGTGAGAAGATCCTCCTCAGGTCCCCCACTGGTGCTCCTATATCCTCTCCCACTTGCTATGGGGGCACTCATGAAAGCTCGCTCCTGAGCCGGCTCTGTGTGTCCCAAGACACTCAGAGTGCAGCTCAGCCCTGCATCCCACTCCCTCCTCACTGGCTGTTATTGACAGCAACGAGAGTCAATGGCTCTCATTGCTGTCTCTGAGCCAATGAGGAGGGAGAGAGTTGCTGCGCTGGTGCACATCACTGGATTAAGATCGGGATCAGGTGACTATAAAGTAAAAAACCTTCTGCATGCAGAAGGTTTTTTACTTTAATGCAGAGAATGCGCTAAGGCAACTGTCGTCCTCCAGCTGTTGTAGAACTACAAGTCCCATCAGGCAAAACTGACAGTTACAAGCATGACTCCCAAAGGAGGAGGCATGATGGGGTTTGTAGTTCACCAACAGCTGGAGGGCCACAGTTGCCCATCCCTGCGCTAAGGTAAAAGGTTTCTGCCTTTAGAACCACTTTAAGATGTCAACCTCCACCTGATTTTCAAAAACAACGAATCATAGACATACCATGTAAGGAGTGGATGCGTTCTACAAATATAAAGTCACAATTCTGATTAGTAATTTGTATTGTTTGTAAACAATAAATATAATGTAATGAAACACATTACGTTTCTGGGGCATTGCACCCCTTCATCAGGCTTATAATAAATGCATAAAAATACACTGAAAAAAGATGTTTCAATCTAATCTTCAAGTAATTATAAAATCAAATGTATACACACTAAAAGCTCCCCAAGGGGAGAAGAAATAATAACACATAAAATGAGAAAATAGACAATTTTTGTCTCAACCATAAAAGTGATTTAAAATGAATACTGGGGTAAAATAAAGTTAATTGTAAACGGAATCCTGAGCAGCAGATTAGCTGTTTTTGTACTCTAAGGTTAAACGAGTTAACTAGATATGTTTAGTGATTTTAAAAGCTTCCCATTTTAAAACCTTTTTGTAAGTTTAAATTAAACTGCAGTGATTCTTTAACGCTAAATTGTAATTTCAGATTAAATTGTCGAAAAACATTCCAGGTGCATCAAATTAAACGTGGTACACAGCGTTGCCATTTGTTTTCTTTAGAAAGCAGCCACAACCTAAGCAGAAACCCTTCAAGAATGATGTAGAGGAGGACCTTTGCTCTCTGTTTGGAAGCAGTGGTCTCTCTACAGAGGTCCAACACCCCACCTGCTGAGTTCACATGAAGGGTCCTTTTCCTAAATTTAAAATGAACTACAGTGTTTCTATAAAGATACATTGAAATGTAAGATTCAATTATTGAAATACAATCCAGGTGCTTGAAAGTCTTGCCATTTGTTTTCTTTTGGCCTCCAGCACACAGGACGTTAAAAAATAAAACTCTCCTAGAAGCTGTCCTCCTGGCAGCAGTATTTTTTGCAGAAAAAATGCCTTGCGCATGTAAAAGTATCTAATGTGTATAGGCATGTTTACAAGCATCAAATACTTGGGCGTTAATTAATTTCTTTGGCCAGAATGATCATTTATTCTAGCCAATGAAATGAATTAACGCTCAAGCGCTAAACGCGCCTAGCATTAAATCCTGTATAATAATAATAGACCTGATCAGCTGTTTTCTGTCAAAACGCTGCTGCTCCTGGACACACTGGCCCTGGGTTTTTTTTTCCTACTGGTAAACGCTACTGCTACTAAAAGCTTCTAAAAGTCTATGTGTGCATGGACACAGGGGCGGACTGACCATTCGAGCACTCGGACACTGCCCGAGGGCCCGGGGTCAGAAGGGGGCCCCATGAAATGCCCCTGGTACCTTTTATAGGCTTTTTTAGGTGTGCTTTGAGTGTGGGCAAGGACACAGGGGCCCCATGATCCCCTATTGCCTGGGGGCCCCATGAGTTGTCAGTCCGCCCCTGCATGGACACATAGGATAACATAGGGGGCTGTTTGGAACAAAACGCCTGACACCCCTGAAAGTGGCTGCAAAAATGCCCTGTGTGCATGAAGCCTTAAAAAGCAGCCACCCTTGAAGAATGATGTAGAGGCGGACATTTGCTCTCTGGAAGCAGTAGTCTCTCTACAGAGGTACATCACCCCCCCTGTTCACAAGAAGGGTCTGATCAGGTCCGTCTGTCAGTTTTTCAGGCGGACCTGATTGGATGGTACAATCACCCCTATAGACTGGTGGGTGTAAATGGAATTGTGTCCATTTACACCGGACTACCTGCGGTCCGCTAATAATAAAAACTGGGAGGGGATTTGTCTCCTCCGTTCAAGCGGACAGAGGGCAGTTGGGGGTAAACCGACAGAGGAGTCTGTTTACTCCTGGCCACCCATAAAGCACAGCTGGCCATGTCCGCTCTGCATAAACTGAGCAGATATGGACCTGTCATCTGCTTGCTCTGCTCTGATCAGCAGACAGGTCCCCTGCTGTTCTCCGCAGAGTCTGCCCCATGTGGATAAGGCCTGACAGCTCTACAATCAGAAATGTACATACTGCCGGCTAATTAGAAAGTTCTAGCTATGATTTATCAGCAGATCACTACAGAGAGACGACTGTCTCCACACAGAAAGTAGGTGTCCTTCTCTACAGCATGCTGGCAAGGGGTGGGCTTTTTTACTCAGGCTGTGGCTGCTTTCTAAAAAAAAAAACATACTCTGCACACCTTTTGTTTTAATGCACCTGGAGAGAATTTAAACTGAAATTTAAACTGAAAATTCAGTTGGACCTTAACCACTTCTTGACCGCCCACCCATAATGTACTGTAATAAATAAAGCTGCTAGAATGGCCCAGCCAAACACCTGACTTTAATCCAATAGAAAATCTATGGAAAGAACCAGGGACTGACAACTCATGGGGCCCCTGGGCAATAGGGGATCATGGGGCCTCTGTGTCCTTGCCCAAACTCAAAAAAGTCTATGAAAGGTACCAGGGGCATCTCATGGGGCCCCCTACTGACCCCGGGCCCTCGGCAGTGCCCGAGTTTCCAAATGGTCAGTCCGCCCCTGGAAAGAACTAAAGATCAGAGTTCATAGAAGAGGCCCACAGAACCTTCAAGATTTGAAGACAGTTTGTGTGAAAGAATTTGCCAAAATCACACCTGAGCAATGCATGCGACTAGTATCTCCATATAGGAAGCTTCTTGAAGCTGTCATTACCAACAAAGGATTTTGTACGAAGTATTAAATAAATTTCAATTAGCGTGTTCAATACTTTTTCCCTATGTCATTTCATTTTATTACACATAACTTAATTTCTGAACTTATTTGTTTTGGTTTCTTTGTCTGTATGGATTGTATGGATTGTTACTGACACGTGGTGAACATTTCATGTCAATAGTGCCTTTAGAAATAAATTTACTGAGACAAATGGTGACGTGTTCAATACTTATTGTACCTGCTGTATATTGTACCTGCTGTATATACCATAGTTTGTAGATGCTATAACTTTCCCGCAAACCAATCAATATACATTTATTGAGTTTTTATTTTACCAAAGACATGTAGCAGAATACATTTTGGCCAAAATTTATAAAGAAATTTTTTTTACATTTTTTTATTGGATATGATTTTATAGCAGAAAGTAAAAAATATTGTTTTTTTTCTTCAAAAACGTTCATTTTTTTTTGTTTCTATCAAAAAAAAAAATGGTGATCAAATACCACCAAATGAAAGCTCTATTTGTGTAAATAAAATGATATAAATTTTGTTTGGGTACAGCAATGCATGACCACACAATTACCAGTTAAAGTAGTACAGTGCCAAATAGGAAAAATGGCCCAGTCATGAAGGGAGTAAAACCATGTGCCAATGTTCGATTCACCCGCTGCAGCGATTTGCTGTACCTGATATAGGGGAGTACGTGACTTTCTACACTTTTTTCCAAATGGTGGGGCAGGAGTGCAATGATACCCAGTGCATCTAGTTGGTGAAGATCCCCTTCAAGTGTGCTTTGGTGCATTGCCAGCCTATTTCAGTGAATGAGCTGCCATAACAAAGTAATGTGCGACATATTGCTTGTTAAAGCGTGTGCATTAATGCAGTTCACAAGACCCTAATAATGTAAATGGGCCCCACGATTTAGCAATTTTTTGATAGGGAGCTTTCCTTTAAATTAAATTTCCATTACTTCCCATCATAGGAGATATTCTTCATCTGGAATGGTCACGTGGCCAACTTTCTATGTAACAAGGCTCATGCCTGTACACAGGTTTTACACTTGTTCTTCGTCCCCTGACGTACCTGCCATCATCCCTTCCCATGTCACTGTGCTTGACTGATCATGCATTGTTTCTTAGTTAAGGGCTACGTTTCTCTCTTTGCACTGCAAGCGGATTCTATTCATGTTCCTCAGCCATGCATAAAAACACTAAGCTGGCGTAAAAATCTGTCCGTTATCACTTCACTTTCCTCCGGCGTGCACTTGGGAGCGTGCCAGCCGCCCGCTATCTCAGAAGGGGTGTGCGGATCAGAAAGAAAATAGAAGCACAATATGCAGTAAAAGACGGAGGCTTGTGACGACTTCTGTTCCTGCCAATCATCAGCTGCAAATAAAATGAATAGAAGCACAGCTGTCTTAATAAAGGGTGTTAATACTTTCTGACTAGTTTTTTTTTTTTTGTACTGCCATTGTCTAACCATTTGTTAACCCAATGATGCAAATGGATGTTTATTCAACTGTCACATGTAGCAAACAGTTATTGCTATTTTAGGGTCAGCCGCAACCAAACCTGATATTGGGGTTGATTTACTAAAGGAAAATTGTGTGTTCACTTTGCAAGGAAAAAACGTACCCCAGAACTTAGAGAATGTGGACAAATTTTACTTTGCCAAGAGTACCCAATGAAGGAAATTTTTTTTAAAAAACTGTATTTTTTGTGCATATGACTGGATAATGGAAGTTAGCAGAGCTTCACCGCATTCACTAAGCTCTGGGGCAAATTCTCTTGCTAAGTGAACAGAATATTTACAATTAGTAAATCAACCCCCCCCCCCCCCAGGGTCAACTCCAAACAAAACTGATATATTAAGGTAGATTTACTAAAGTCAAATAGTCTGTTAACTTTTTAAGGGATTTCGCCTCAGAGCTTAGTGAATCCAATCTTGTGCATCCATCATCATCCAATCTTGTGCAAGCAAAAAAACTGTTTTTTTTCCATGAACGAGATTGGGTATTCTTTGCAAAGTGAAATTTCACCGCATTCACTTAGCTCTGGGGAAAATTCCCTTGCAAGGTGCAGCTTCCCTTGCAAAGTGACCAGTCTAGTTGCCTTTAGTAAACAAATCATATTATGTAGACACTTTATATTGTTGAATTAATGGGGTTGATTTACTAAAGGCATATAGGCTGGTCACTTTGCAAGGGCATTTTCCAAAGAGCTTAATGAAATGATGAAATGCCACTTTGCAAAGAATGCCTATCATGTGCAAGGACATTTTTTAAAAATCGCATTTTTGCTTGTAGACGGCTGGATGATAGAAGTCAGCATGTTGGGTAGGTGCAGTGTGGTGCACACAAAGTCCCAGGCTGCAGAAAACAATGTATTGCAAAATTTGAAAAACAGTTTAATGGGCCCGGTGGGGAATCTTACCCAACTGGGACACTAACAACAGTTTGGAGTAGAGTAAGTGGTGTGTAGGTCCAAGCTGAAGACAAAGTCTGGACAAAGAAAAGCAGAATGCAGCCTTGCTGGTCAATCCCAAAGGGGAGCTTCCTGAAGATGCAGACGTAGGCTCTATGAAAAAGACTCTGTGTGTCCCAAGATGGCCACCAGGGTCACCTGGATTCAACGCAACCAACTGGATCGCTGCTCCAGGGTACAGAGGAAACCATAGAAAAACCCAGTTTTTCTTCACTTCTTCCTTCAGCATTGCTGGTAAAGATGTGTGCCGCCTGCACTGGAGACTGTAGATTGCACCAGCCTACAAGCAACGTTTTACCAGATTCGCCAAGCTCTGGGAAGTATTCCCTTGCAAAGTGAATGGGCTTTAGTAAATCAACTCCACTAAACTTAGGTTCCAGTGAAGGGTAACATTGTGCTACAGAATACAAAAACATTTTAGACAATTGTACGCTTCTAGCCTTGTAACAACAGTGTTTTGACATGACTATACCTTTGAGGTCAAAGCCATAAAGACATGGTTTGATGCATTTGGCATTGAGAAATTCAAGTGGCCTGCACAGAACCCTGACCTCAACCCTACTGAACACCTTTTGGATGAAGTGGAATACCAACTTCTTGTCCCACACCAGCTCCTGACCTCACAAATTTCCACACCCTCCAAAATCTTTTCAGAAGATTGGAGGCTCTTATAGCTGCAAAAGGAAGTGACTCAACATTACTGCCCATGGTTAGTAAATCCACTTTACTGAGCTAAGGTGTTTCCAGTGAAGGGTACCATCGTACTATAGCATTTGAAAACATTTTAGACAATTGTACTCTTCCAGTCTTGTAACAAGTGTTCCAGTATGACTATACAGTTGAGGGCAAAGTCAGCTCCATAAACCCATGGTTTGATGAGTTTGGTGTGGAAGAAATCCAGTGGCTTGCACAGAACACTGACGTCAACTCTACTGAACACCTTCTGGATGAAGTGGAACACCAACTCTTGTCCCACACCAGCCCCTGACCTCACAAATTTCGACACCCTCCAAAATCTTTTCAGAAGAGTGGAGGTGAAAATAATTAGTTCTACATTACTGCCCATGGTTTTTGAATGAGATGTCCAACAAGCTCATAGCTCATGATGGTCAGATATCCACAACCTTGTGGCCATGCAGTATATATACAAATATACACATTAGTTGTATACTGTACAGTGCTAAAGTAGCACTTTGAAAGAAATTTCCCCATGCACAGATCCAGTGAGTTCCAGCTGACAGCTCTCAGTGTTTCACACACTCTAATCTCATTTTCATCAACAAGCAACAAACATCCTACAGAAATACAGCGTATCACACAGACAAAGAGCGTTTCTGTTAAAAGTTAAGCACGCCAGAATGATTCCTTTGAAGTGAAGGTTAAGTCTGTTTTTCTTGTCGCACTCACACAATTTAAAGCTAAACCTGTTTACCATAGTTTAGAGATTTTCCATGGGATGACAAAATATAGGAGAGTTTCCTTGGAAATGCAAGGAAGAGTAAACAAACTGTTTGCCCAGCACACAAAAGATACACACACACAAAGCCAATTGGTACCCTTGGTCATCAAGACTCAGGACAAGGCTCATGGACGGGCCTCATAAACACTGTAATTATTGAGAGTGTGTCAAGCTGTCGATTGCTGTGACCTTCGCGTCATGGGAAAAATCAAAGAGACCATATTCAGGACATCTCTACAATGCACGCATATTTTCCCATGTTTTATGTCTATAACAAATGATGAAGGCACAGAAAAACACGTATAGTACTCCAACAGTGATGCTTTCAATTACAAACAAATACTCACTATGTCCAACACTCAACGGAAATGTCAGACCCGTATTTCTGAAGGTCTGTAAATGCTTGTGTTACAGCCTCTCTATCATCCGTTATCCAGGAAATTACCTGTAGAACCAGCAATGCCCTATGCCGTTCTTCCTCCTGCTACGTCTTTTGGCACTCTTGAGCTCCACAAGAGCACAGCTAAACTGTATTACAGCTTCAAATCACCTGGCACTTTTCACCTCCCCTACAGTAAAGGCATCTAATGAAGTTAATGGATGAAACATGTCCAGCATGTTAGAGGTGGCCTTTATAATTGTTTTCACTTTGTTTCAAATAAATCAGTCACACTATGCAGTTTCATTTTGCTTTACTATGTGACTTTGCTACATGACTGCGTATCATATTCTTCACTGATGTACTGGAGAAGAGGTCCATTTGGGATGCTACAACTTGTTTCAAGTTGGTTCTGGAGTACCCTGCATACATTTAAACCAGCCTTTCTCATCTTTTTATATGGTGGAAGAACCCTTAAAATAACTTTCAATGCCCAGGGACCCTAGCTAGTTATTACTACATTTATAGCTCATAGGACTGTAGTGTGATTCTCGCTGGGAAGAATGCTCCTTACATTTATGGTTGTCCTTGGGAAGAATCCTTCCCTTACAGATAACTCAAAAGATCCTTGTTGTCAGTTGTTTCATCCAAAAGGTAGAAATGCTCATTGTTCAAGAAATTCCTGATTGAGAAAGGCTGATTTCAATATACTGAAAGTATGAGAGAGAGGGACACCTCTTTAGCACAAAGAACGTAGGCAAAAGGACCACCCCGCCACGTTCTCCAACCTTTTATGCAAACCACAAAAGATGATTGGGTAAACCAACAGGAGTTAGCAGATAAGAGGAACAGAGGAAATGTGGTTCCTAAAAATGAACTGACCGAATGACTGAAAACGATCAACGATCACGAGGCATGTACTCTTGAGAGCCCAGAAACCTGAGGCAATCAATTCTGCAAACCTCAACTACATTTAAAAATGTTTCTGTTTCCAGCACCTTCCTCCTGGCTTACTGTTGCATTTGGTGAACTCTTTGATCAGTGTGGCACAGTCAGTGGTTGAGGCCAAGCACTGACTTTCTAGATGAATTGGAGAGTTGCAAAATAGAGCCCTACCAGGTTCCAAGGGTAAGGCTGAAGATGCCTGAAGGCTCCCGCTAGTCTCTTTTTTTTAGCCATGCATACATAAAGTCAAAGATATTTTCCCACCAGCTATATGTGAAACATTTACCATACACAGTTTAATGTTAGTGTTGAAGTCCAAACCTCTGATCTGCATAGCTGTTCTGCATTGTTCACATTTCTACATACTTGATCCTTCTTATTTCTGTTTTGTAGATTAGCCACACTTGGAAGGAGAAAACACTCCATTAACAATTGCTCTGCATTGTGTACTAAAGCAAGCCTGTTACCAAACAAGTTCCTTCAATCTTGAGAAGTCATATTCTTAAAGTGATTGTAAACCCTTACATATACCCACTGAAGTAACTGGCCTCATGTGTTACACAGAGATGAAACAAACCTTCCTACATAAGTTGTCCTGTGTATCTGCAGTCTTCTCTCCTCTGTCAAAAAAAGAGACAGAGAGCTGAAATCACACACAGTAGAGCTCAGTGAGGAGAGCTCTGAGAGCTGATTGAAGGGAAGCGACACACCCCCTTCACAAAGCACACAGGAACAACGCTGAGGCTGTCAATCTGCTGGAGGTTCCTCCCCTGTCACCTTTTTTGCTCTTGGTGTCAGAAAAACTTGTCATAATTGATTCATGCTGATAGCAGAGGAACAAAGCAGCAGACAGAAATTACACTTAGTCCCCTTATTGAGACAAGTATACACTATAGAGCAATATGTTTTGTTCATATTTCATGTCTGCGATTTACAACCACTTTAAGTTTGCACTGAAGCCAACATATCCGGGAGCATCAACCAAGTTCTCTTGCAGCACTCAGTGGTTCCTTCCTCTAACCTCCACATCACTATAGTCTCCCCCTCACTATAGTCAGAGGAGGAACAAGTGATAGCCATGGGGGATCTAGAACATCGACATGAGGCTGTCATTCGTTTTCAGTACGGATATATTGTAACTCCCTCCTCATTGGCCTACCTCATCGCAGGCTATCCCCTCTTCAATCGATCATGAATGCTGCTGCCAGACCTATCCACCTTACTAACTGTTCTGTATCAGTCACCCCTCTCTGCCAATCCCTCCACTGGCTTCCCATTGCCCAACGGATAAAATTCAAAACATTAACAATAACATATAAAGCCATTTATAACTCCGCCCCAAATTGCATCACCAATCTTGTCTCCAAATATCACCCAAACCGTACTCTCCGCTCCTCACAAGACCTCCTGCTCTCTAGCTCCCTTGTCTCCTCCTCCCATGCTCATCTCCAGGACTTCTCCAGAGCTTCCCCCATCCTCTGGAACTCTCTACCCCAATTTATCAGACTATCGCCTACTCTGCTCACTTTTAGGCGATCTCTGAAAACCTATCTCTTCAGGGAAGCCTATCCTGCCTTCAGCTAATAATGGAACCTTCTACTCCTCCTACCAGTCCATCCCCCACAGCTACTACCTTTTGTACCACTAGCCCCTCCCTCCTAGATTGTAAGCTCCAAGGATCAGGGCCCTCCTATCCCTCTTGTATTGAACTGTATTGTTGCTGTATTGTCTCCCGTTATATTGTAAAGCGCTGAGCAAACTGTTGGCACTATATAAATCCTGTATAATAATAAAAATAATAATAATATCATGAAAAAGTTTCTACAGATCAGAGTGGAGTTCAGCAGTTTGGGCAACAGGAAGATCAAGTATGTCCTGTTTACTTTTACAGGTATGGCGTGCTTTAAAACTTTTTGTACAGCATCTGGGTTGCACTTGCCGACCGCAGATAGCCGAATGATGGTTTCACTGCGGCCGGCCAGTTCTGGAAGGGCGTCATAAGGCGTCCTTCCAGGACGCGCCCTTTCATGTGCCCCCCGGAGGCATGCACCCAGCGATCTCCGTAATCACTGTGTCCTATGGACACAGCTGATCACGTGATGTGGTAAAAGGCCAATCACAGCAGCTTTTTACCACGTGATCAGATGTGTCCAATGACACAGAAGATCACCGGGAAATGCAGTTGCCGGTTATCGGCTGCACTTTCCTCAAACTGTCACAGTGTGAGGAAAGTACTGCCGATAATCAGCAATTGTCAGAGGAGGGATCGGCACCGATCATCAGGGCACTGATGATCAGTGCCCTGATGATCAGCGCCCAGCAGTGCCACCCACCAGTGCCGCCCACAAGTGCCACCCACCTGTGGCCATCAGTGCCCACTAGTTCTACGCACCAGTGGCCATCAGTGACACCCAGCAGTGCCACCCAGCAGTGCTGCCAGTCAGTGCAACCCAGCAGTGCCCATCAGTGCTGCCCATCAGTACACATCAGTGCCGCCTATCAGTGCCCATCAGTGCTGCCTATCAGTGCCCATAATCAGTGTAAGCTCATCAGTGCTGCCTATCAGTGCCCACCAGTGTTGCCTCTCTGTGCCACCTAACCAGTGCCTCCTATCAGTGCCCATCAGTGCCACCTATCAGTGCCCATCAGTGCTGCCTATCAGTGCCCATCACTGCTGCCTATCAGTGCAGCCTCATCAACGCACATCAGTGAAGGAGAAAAATTACCTGTTTGCAAAATTGTATAATAGAAACAAAGAAAAACTTTTTTTTCAAATTTTTCGCTCTTTTTTTGTTTATAGTGCAAAAAATAAAAAACACAACGGCGAGTATATACCACCAAAAGAAAGCTTTATTTGTGTGAAAAAATGATAAAAATTTCATATGGGTACAATGTTGCATGACCGCGCAATTGTCATTGAAAGTGTGACAGAGCTGAAAGCTGAAAATTGGCCCAGGCAGGAAGGGGGAATAAGTGCCCGGTAGGCTAGTGATTAACAACAATTAAGATGAGATATCCAGCACACAGAAAATGTACCGTTTTAAAGCCTATATTTAAGTAAAAAAAAAAAAACAATAAAAACAGCACAAGGGACATTACTTACATTTATTGAAACGTGTTCCTTGTGCTGATGCCGGCTGTCCTAGTTAAAATCTGAAGTCCCCTGCACACCCTCATATCCCCACAGCAAAAAAAAAGGGGCTGCATTTGTCCTGAATATTTGCCATACATGCAGAATCACACAATGACTGAAAAGTCTATAGATTCCCTTTACGCCTGTCTTCAGCTGGGGGCTCAGGACCTGTACCAGATGCAGTATTCTATATGACCCTGTCACAGCCATCCCTCTGCTCCACTGCAGCAGCACTCAACAAGAGCGCACACAAGTCTCGTCACCTCTGACAGATGTTGCCAATTTCAGTTTCTCCTGAACAAGCCCGAGACGTCAGAAATCTGCGGTGAACAACTCCTCGCCACACCAGTCTAGACAAATTTCCAATTGACTTACAGAGCCCCTCGCAGCAGATTCCAGCGATAATAGCATGCAGACAAATTGGCCATTATTATATCTGGAGAAGGCAGCTTTATTATAGAAAGAAAATTGAAGGAGAATTTATCATTTCCTCCGCAAACTGTACGTGCGGGCAATGCATTAGCTCAGGTTTTCTTCACCAGAGGGTAGATGGGAGGTGGGGTGGCTCGTTAGCAGCAAACAATAGGAACATGAAAATGTTATCGATTAATCATCTTCATTCATAGTTCAGACATAACACAATCTTTACCTGATCCATTATGGTTAGACTGGAAAAGGATTGCATGTCTGTGGGCGCTCCCCAGCTCCGGACATCCCCTGGTTGACGGGCAACCAGAATGGATTTTTCCATCGTACTCTTACTGTTCACCCCTAATCAAGATGAGCCAGATGTCTTCCTGCTCTCCATGCCAATGCAAGCATGCATGTTAATGGAAAGATCTTTTGTCAGAAGGATCTGCAGGAAGTCAGAGTGTGCTTGAACACTTTCCAACAAAGAAATGACAGAGCTGTCAAGAGGGTGCAGACATTGTTTATCAGGAATAAGTTGAGAAGGCAACATTTTTAAGAAGAAAACCTCTTAAAGCCCAGTTGACCCTTCTGCATTTATTTCTATACAGTCCTGTGTTGGTAAGCCTTGGGCTTGTGTAAAATGGCATCAAAATGAAACCTTGACAAAGTGCCATTACTGACGAAACGTGTTGGTGGAAGAACTGAGCTGCAGTTCTAGCTTCTGCATCCCGGTATACCAGGATCCAAGGCATCATCCTAACTGAGCCCCAGTGGGTGTCCATCCTAATATCCATGACGGCAGCAAGGTGATGTGTGTGCAGCGGTGAGGAGAGGGGCTTTCATGGTGGACTAACCTGCACCTGCTCACAAAAGGTCTCCATAAATTCCTGTACACCCATAGAGGAAGACTGAATGTCTGGAACTGCTGCGGTAAGACACTGCTCTATACTTAGAAATACAGATAGAATAGGTAGGCGATGAGACAAGATCGGGCGCATTCAGGGTGATG
Source organism: Staurois parvus (assembly GCF_062004578.1). NCBI lineage: Eukaryota > Metazoa > Chordata > Amphibia > Anura > Ranidae > Staurois > Staurois parvus. The sequence goes on from NW_028318810.1 coordinate 423,945, forward strand.
TGGCCGTGGGTGGCTAAGTTTGCTTGGACCAAAAAGATATTGTAACCCCTTCGTATAGCAATTCAACCAATAGTGAACATGTGAAGTAAATAATAAAAAAACATGAATTTACTGACAACTCTTGTAACTGTCCCAAAATAGAGTAATAGAAAATTCAAAAGAGGGTAAAAAAAAAAATCAATAAATGTGAAAAAAAATTATATAAAAAATATAAAAATAAATGTGACTGTGATCTTCACCGCGTGTTCAGAACCGTGAAGTGTAGATGACTCACTCACCAGATCCTTTGACCCCAGTTATGGTGGTCAAATGCTCCTTCGGTTATATAGAGCAGCCTTTCTCAACCAGGGTGCCTTGGCAAAATGTCTAAAAATTGCCCAAAACTTGTATACAAGCCAGTGGGTGGACAGCCTGCCTTTTAGTTAATAAATCACCTCTAATGCTGAGTGTCCTACAAGTGTGGATGTTGCTGCATTATAAAAACTATTAGAATAGTTTCTCACATTTTAGAATGGGGTGCCTCAAGACTGTTCATAATTTTAAAGGGTGCCTCGGGAATACCCATCATTTTTAAAGGGTGCCTTGGCTGAAAAAAGGGGAAACACTGATATAGGGAACCACTGCTTTATACTTGCTTCAGTTGCTAGGTGCTTTGGCAACTGTCTACTATCAATGTGTCTTGCTTTCCTCTTCTGTACTGCACTCTATTAGCTGCCTATGTTCTGTAGGTCAGTGCAGGTCAATGCTCCTGCACACTTGGCTATTTATGTGCATTTACAGTATACAGGCCTGCTTACACAGATTATGTAGTCCCTAAGAATACAATAGCATTGAGTACAACTTGAGATGCCTTTATTAATTCAGCTGCAGGTATTATCCTCACCATTGGAGGTCACAATGGCAATATTAGTTATCAACTTCACTGCTAACATTCTGACTTGAGTGTCCTGTCCTCTCTTGCCCCTCAGTAACATAGGGGTCTTGTGGTTGTGTGCAATATTCAGCAATAGCACCTTAGGTACCAGTACCATGGATTTAGCAACTGACTGAAATGTTTGGCTGATGGTTGGCTAACAACATTGTTACCCGTTTTTATGTTTCACAGTGGGAATTGTGCTTTTGGGGGTGTTTTGTAGTAGATTTTTTGGCCATTTGTTGTAATAAAGGGTAATTTTTGTCTACTGATATGCAGTAGACCTTTTCATTTCTTGTTTTCTATTAAGTTGACATCAGTTTAAGACACTTCTGAGATCATTTAGAATTCACTGAAAGGTGCATTTTACCTGCTGTTGACCTCATTCTGACCTGCATGTGACCTGCTTCAAGCAGATTTAGCGTTCTCAAAGAATTGTATGGGAATGCAAAACCGATCTCATGCAAAAAAGAGACATTTGATACCTAATGAAGTCTGGCTGCATATCTAGTCAAAATGATGACTGTCTACACATTTGTATGACATACTGTGAGCTGCAGCAAGAGTTAAGATACCACCTTGGAAAGTCAGACTGTTGCTCTTACATACAATGTAGTGGGGCGAGTCCCCAGCGGTCCAACATACCCCTCCCCCGCACACTGCCTAATTACCAGAGCTGCTTAGAGAGCATGAGCGCTTATATTTGTAGTAGTGTGCAAAGCGGCATATTGGACCACTGGAGATTCAGGCTGCTGCACTGTATGCGAGGTCAACAGATGACTCTCCAGCGTGGTATTTTAATGCTTGCTGCAGCACATAGTACACTGGAAAAAAAAGTCAAGCATGTTTTTTATTGCAGCCTTTCTCAAACAGGGTTCCATGAAACCCTATGATTCCTTCAAAGGTGGTTTTTTGAGTAATTCACAAATTCTAACTCTCAGATATGTAACCATCAACACCAATAATCATTTTAACTATTTTTATGGGGGATATTCCTTCCGCTGACCACCAAAGTAAGGGATATTCCTCCCACTGACCACCAATGTAAGAGGCATTCTTCCCACTGACCACCAATGTAAGGGATATTCCTCCCACTGACCACCAATGTAAGAGGCATTATTCCCACTGACAACCAATGTAGGGGATATTCCTTCCACTGACCACCAATGTAAGAGGCATTATTCCCACTGACAACCAATGTAAGGGATATTCCTCCCACTGACCACCAATGTAAGAGGCATTATTCCCACTGACAACCAATATAAGGGATATTCCTCCCACTGACCACTATTATAGGAGGCATTTTTCCCACTGACCACCAATGTAAGAGGCATTATTCCCACTGGCCACCAATATAAGGGATATTCCTCCCACTGACCACCAATGTAAGAGGCATTATTCCCACTGACCACCAATATAAGGGGTATTCCTCCCACTGACCACCATTATAGGAGGCATTTTTCCCCCTGACCACCAATGTAAGAGGCATTATTCCCACTGGCCACAAATATAAGGGATATTCCTCCCACTGATCACCAATGTAAGAGGCATTATTCCCACTGACCACCACACTAATATACCGTTAGTTGTTGATATAGCAATTAGTGGCCAGGGTTCCCCAAAACCTGAAATTTATTGTAAAGGTTTCTCCATGCTAAGAATTTTGAGCAAGGCTGTATTTCTGTACATGCAGGATGATAGCATTACAGTAGTAAATAGTGAGGGTTCAGTTGGGCTTTGAAGCAAATCTGTGCTTCCTCCAAGCAAGGCATTACGATAGGTTCACTTAGGTGGAGGATCCACCAGCAGTTTCCATTCCTTCACTCACCGATGCTCTTTTCTGTAGCTGGGAGCAAAGAGCAATACCTGGTACGTCTGAGCATGTAAGAGCATGTGATTCATGACTTCCTCCCAAGTGACAGTACTGGTCCTTGGTGACAGGCCACTTAGACACCCACCACTATCACAGGAGTCCTCAATCCTGTGGAAGCTCCAATTACGTCTTGAAGGTAACTAAAGGCTTCCACTCTTTGTAACCAGCAGGTTTATGGAGGGATAGGGAAGTAATGATGGTATGTGCTGCTGGGAGGGGGAATAAAACAAATATGTTGCTTTGAAAAGGCAAAACATAGGTTCACTTTAAACCCACTTTAAAGAAAATCTGAAATGACAGAAACGAGGAGGCTGTCATTCCTCAGCTTCTTCTGAAAAGGCCTAATCCCTGGCTCTTGGCCTTCAATGCCTTTTGACATTCTGACTAAGAACAAGCAGGAAGAAAGTGAAGTCAGCTCAAAGTCAGTATGCCTGATCTCCATACTTGTTCTGGGTCAGTGACTCAGAGAACATTGATATCAAAACACTTTGCAATTTTAGAGAGGTCTGAAATGGCAGCCTACAAATTTTCTTCAATACAAGTACCTTAAAATTCCCTTTCTGTTTTTATTGTGGTCAGCTTTTATATTTTTTTTTAGGTGAATATGGAATATTGAATAGAATAATTATTATGATATACAGCCATGGTTCCTTTTCATGTGTCTCAGAAGCATGTAGTAAGAAGCTTGTTTAGTTTACAAAACTCTGTAGCTCAAGGTGAAATTTAAACAGAAGTAAACATTTAGAGCAGTTACACATCCCTTAACCTCCCTAGCGGTCTGATTATGTCCATATTTCTGTGCTCAAAGCGGTAAATTTTTTTGCATGGAAATATGTATTTTTTTTTATTGTAGGCCCGTAATTTTTACGAATAACTCACTGAAATCTGTCCGAACAAAAGTCTAGTAAACATTCCGGATATGATAAAATTTGAAACACGAAATCATAAATTATAATTTAATAACTAATCATAAAAAAAAATAATATAATAATAATACATTTAATTCAATAATATAATCAAACCAAAAACACTGAAATTTGAAATAGAGCGCCAAGTTCGTACATTGCTGAGCAAAGTCGCAGAATCGTTTTCAGTGTCAGATGATGAATTTCCCCCACGAATCATTATCACTCAATTCTGCAAGTGGTTCTAATTTACTATCGCTGTTCTCTAGCTGTTCTAAAACTGATTTTGACCTAAAGGAATGCTTTTTGGATGCCATGGACATTTCTCAGTTTCCAGGCAGAAAGAACAGTAAAAATGCAGGCAGGGCGCAGGACAAAGCACTCGGGACAAAATGTATGTGAAATGGTTTGATACAGGAATGTTATACTATGTGATTTTAATGAATTTAGTGAATGTCACTTTTTGTCATTTTCAAATTTCCCGCCAGTTCTGTCCCCCATACGTCCCGACGTCGCAGGGGATGGAACCCAGAAGACAGATGCTGGCATCTGCCAGAGGACATTACAGGGGACACTGCAGGAGGGACATCGAGGGAGCGCAGGACAAGGTAAGTGAAGAACAGATCCCGGAGCAACGCTGCAGTGTATTCCTGAGTGTAGCTCGGGGTTACCGCTTGTGGTACTGAAACTTTACCCCGAGCTACACTCGGGAATACCGCCAGGAAGGTTAAATGACTATAATAAAGATTTAGCCCCGGTTCACACTATAATTTGAAAAAGGGTCAGCCGCACACCGGAGGAATGATGAATATAGTGTATATTTATTGATCCATAGGACACACAAAACACCAGGATATGACTACAGGACCTGTTAACGCGTTTCAAACGATCTCGTTCGTAATCATAACGGTGATTAAGCACAAGATCGTTGGTTATGATTAAGCACGAGATCGTGTGAAACGCGTTAACAGGTCCTGTATTCATGTCCTGTGTTTTGTGTGTCCTATGGATCAATAAATACACACTATATTCATCATTCCTCCGGTGTATGGCTGACCCTTCTTTCTATTGCGTCGAGTGTGGTGGTGAGCCAGAGCCTGCACCTGTCGTGGATTAATCTGGATTGTTTGCCTGAGCAGTATACCTCTGTTCTTTGGATTCAGATCACACTATAATTTGCATGTGAATCGCACATAAACTGCACCGCGTTCCTGTGAAATTCAAATGCAATTCAGTACGATGCAATTTGAGCTTAACATGCATGCACCTCATTGTTTTGTATCACATGATCTAGTGCAAGCAAATGTACTGTGTTTGGGGTGTCATTAACTTTGTACTGATATATGCAGCAGGTAGCAAGGGCAATGCAATTGCAATGTGGTGCGGGAAACTCCCAGGGATAACGGCGTTTCCCACACCACATAAGTGTGAACCTAGGCTACATGAGAGACAGCTGTGTCTGAAAGGAAGCTACAACTGTACTTTCTTTTTAGCTAATTCACAGTGCTCTGGGATTCCACTGTCACGTATTAATAACAGAGCCTTGATTGGCTAGCCTCTCCCAGTCTGAACAGTGGATATCAACACATATTCAGCTATTTATACCGGAGGTAACTAAAAATGGCTAATGATTTTAATGAATCCTTGATAGTGTGGTTATACCTGTATGGGGTTCAAATTTGACAATGTGTACAAGTGCACTCGCCACCTACATAGTAGTGGTTAACTAAAAATGAAAACCACAGAACCTCTTTAAATGGGTTTGCTGAATGATGAAATAACTTGCAGTGTTTGCACACTTATATAAGAACAAACACACACACACCCAGTGAATCCAGTGTATGTGTAATTTTCCCATCTTCTCCCGCACATCAATTGAAGTGTTCCATCAGTTGAGGGTTCCCCTGATATCTAGCTGCAATGTTAAAGCTTATCAAGGATTTTAATGATTAGGTTTAGTTCTATTTTATTGTGAAGCAGAAGAGCAACAAGCTGTTGCTGGAAAGCAGGACAACCCAGCATGTGGGCATCAAGCTGGCCCAGGAACACGGTTTATGTGTCATGGTGGAGCCCGGCAAAGAAGCGGACTGTAGAGAACTGCCAGAATGCAGTCATCAGAGCTGCCTGTGTGCCAAGGAATGACTCACGATTCAAGGGAATGACTGGCAACACCAGGGAAAACTGCAAGGGGCTGGAGGTGGATGAAAATCAGAAAACACACACCGTGCACAACACTGCAGAATGATGATAGTACGGGGTGCATACGTACCTACGGATACAGCTAACATATAGAAACACACAGATACAACAAGGGATCAGATAAGATCCCTAATCTCATCTGCTGTTAACAAACAATGAATAGTTTAATTTTATTCAAATATTTTATTTTACTATTATCATGATTAACCTCCCTGGCGGTATTCCCGAGTGTAGCTCGGGGTAAAGTTTCAGTACCACAAGCGGTAACCCCGAGCTACACTCGGGCTTACCATGCGGCGTTGCTCCGGCATCTGTTCTGCACTTACCTTGTCCTGCGCTCCCGCGATGTCCCTCCTGCAGTGTCCCCGGCAATGTCCTCCGGCAGATGCCGGCATCTGTCTTCTGGGTTCCGTTCTCTGCGACGTCGGGACGTACGGGGGATGGAACGGCGGGAAATTTGAAAATGACAAAAAGTGTCTAAAAACACTAAAATCACATAGTAAAACATTACTGTATCAAACCATTTCACATACATTTTGTCCCGAGTGCTTTGTCCTGTGCCCTGCCTGCATTTTTACTGTTCTTTCTGCTTGGAAACTGAGAAACGTCCATGGCGTCCAAAAAGCGTCCCTTTAGGTTAAAAGTGGTTTTAGACCGGCTAGAGAACAGCAATAGTAAATCAGAACCACTTGTAGAATTAAGTGATAATGATTCGTGGGGGAAATTCATCATCAGACACTGAAAACGATTTTGTGACTTTGCTCAGTGATGTGCGAACTTGGCGCTATATTTCAAATTTCAGTGTTTTTGGTTTGATTATATTATTTAATGAAATTTATTATTATTATATTATTTTTTATGATTATTTATTAAATTATAATTTATGATTTTGTGTTTCAAATTTTATCATACCCGGGATGTTTACTAGACTCTTGTTCGGACAGATTTCAGTGAGTTATTCCTAAAAATTACAAGCCTACAGTAAAAAAAATACATATTTCCATGCACAAAAATGTACCGCTTTGAGCACAGAAATAGGGACATAATCAGACTGCTAGGGGGGTTAATCATGACATGATAAAATACAATTTAAGTTAGTGTCATATAGGCCAATTAAAGGACTACATCACCTTCACCAAAAAGCTGCCTATACAAGGTAAGTTGGATAATGCCATGGCTATAGGTGTAGGCGATTTACAAACCTACAGAAAACTAGCCAAAAAACTCCCAGGGATGGCATCATCCAATCCTACCTCGTTATTAGGATGTTACTGAGACACTCCCAGAAATTACGGCTCACCCCTACCATCAAAAAAGGAAGCTGTCATACACTGGCAACTAAATCTCTCTAAAACTGAGCTGATAATATCCCCCCCCCACTCATGCCCTCCTCCATGACTTTTCCATCAAGAGCAATAATACAACCATCAGTCCTCCCCTCAAGCCAAGGTACTAGGTGTAATGCTGGACTCTCACCGGTCCTTTCGGCCCCAAATGCAATCGCTGTCAAAAGGATGTAGACTTCACCTCCATAACATCTCTAAAATTCGCCCCTTTTCAACTAATGAAACCACCAAGCTACTCATTCACTCCCTTGTTATCTCTCGGCTTGACTATTGCAACTCCTTTCTCATAGGCCTACCTCTTCATAGGCAATCTCCTCTTCAGTCTATCAGCAGTGCTGCTGCTAGAATCATCTATCTTACCAACTGATCAGTGTCTGCCACCCCTCCCTGCCAATCCTTCCACTGGATTCCGATTGCCCAGCAAATTAAATTTAGAATACTAACAACATACAAAGCCATTCACAACTCTGCACCAAGCAACATCACCAATCTTGTCTCCAAATATCACCCAAACCGCCCTCTCCGTTCCTCTCATGATCATCTGCTCTCAGGATCCCTTGTCACCTTCTCCCATACTCATCACCAGGACTTCGCCAGAGCCCCTCCCATCCTCGGGAACTCTCTATCCCAATCTGTCCAGATAGCCCCTATTCTGGCTGCCATTAGGCAACCCTGAAACGTCATCTCTTCAGGGAAGCCTATCACGCCTCCAATTAAACATTTATCACTGCCATCAGCTCATTCCCCCCAGTTATAACCTTTTGTACCGTTCTCCCCACCCTTTTAGATTGTAAGCTCTTATGAGCAGGCCCTCCTAATCCTTGTTTTTTATTGTATTGTAACTGTACTGTCTCCCTTTATATTGTAAACAGTTGATGCTATATAAATTCTGTATTATAATAATAATAATAATGTGTGATCCATTATCTTCTCTGTCGCAGCATTGCTGAGCTCAGGGCTACTGAGACGGGAGAGAACAGATACGAATGAGTTTGAATCAGCTGGGAATGTCTTAGCAATGTCCTAGCAACAAGGCAGAACAGGATGTCGCCATCTCTGGGAGTTTTTCAGCCATGTAAATAACCTACACCTAAAGCAAGGCAGACAGCATAGGACATTTTTGGGTAAAGGTGAACTAACTAGCTTGCAACTATCCGGGCGTTCTCCCTGTTGGAAGGGAAAGGGTAGGTAGAAGAGGGCTGTGCCTATATGTCAAAAGCAAATTGATAGTGAATGAGGGATGCCATTGCCAACTGGGCTAATGATGATCTGCAGTCTTTGTGGCTGGAGCTTTTAAGAATGAAACAAACAGTAAATTAATTGTGGGTTTATGCTATAGGCCCCCTAACATTAAATAGGTGAAGGAGGAATCCGATCTCTTTTCTCAGTTAGAGATGGTAGGGAGGCAGGGCAATGTTATAATCATATGGGACTTCAGGTATACTGATACTGATTGGGCAGACAGAATTATGCACCCAACCAAGGGTCACTGTTTCTTGAATGTAATGTAGTACAATTTCATGAGTGAAATGGTGGAAGCCCTAACTAGAAATAATGCTCTGCTGGACCTTCTAATTACAAAGAATGCAGAGCTGAATACAGATGTGCAAATAAAGTATAACAAAGGAAATAGTGATCACAGAGTAATTAAGTTTGCCATAAACTATAGGAAAAGGAGATAAAAGTATAGGAAAAGAAAACTAAATTTCAAAAGAGCCAACTTTATACTAGACTTCATTCCATACTACATGATATAAATACATCAAGAGCGGATATGATCGTAATATTCAAATATTTGAATGGTGACTTTAGCATAGGGAGGAAACTAATTAACCAAAGGTCTCTAAAGACACAAAGCTGCACACTGAAGTTGAATTATTAACATTTCAATCTTAAACTGCGTAAGGGGTTCTTTACTGTTACAGCAGTAAGGATGTAGAAGTAACGGATAATATATGGGCATCACAGTGGCTAAGCACTTCCGCCTGGCAGTACTAAGGTCATCGGTTCAAATCCCAACCACGGCACCACCTGCCTGGAGTTTGCATGTTCTCCCTGTGCCTGCGTGGGTTTCTTCTGGGTACTCCGGTTTCCTCCCACACTCCAAAGACATGCTGGTAGGGTAATTGGCTCCTGTCTACATTGGACCTAGTATGTGTATGTATGAATGTAAGTTAGGGACCTTAGATTGTACGCCCCTTGAGGGTTAAGGGACTGATGTGAATGTACAATATATATGTATGTAAAGCGCTGCGTAAATTGACAGCGCTATATAAGTACCTGAAATAAATAAATAAATATAGGAAACAGTGACAACAAAGTAATTAAGTTTGCCATAAATTATAGGAAAAGGAGACACAAGTATAGGACAAGAACACTAAATTTTAAAAGAGACAACTTTACTAGGCTGCGGTCCATACCACATGATATAAATACATTAAGAGCAGATATGATCACAATATACAAATATCTGAATGGTGATTTTAGCATAGGGAGGAAACTATTTACGGTAACTAAAGGTCTCTAAAGACACATAGGTGCACACTGAAGTTGAATGAATGATTAACAGTTCAATCTTAAACTTCATACAGGGTTCTTCACTGTTAGAGCGGTATGGATGTGGAAGTCCCTTCTACAGCTGGTGGTGTCAGCTGAGCATGTAGTTAAATTAAAAAACTTTAAGATTTGTTTGTTAGAGGACGCAATGTACAGGGATGTGAAAAATGGTAGCGACAAACACACATACGCGCACACACACACATTGGATAGACTGGTGTCTTTATTCAACCTTGCCAACTATGTTACTATGTAAGACTTTAAGCAATTTCACCGAATGTGAAAATGCATGTCTGTAGAGGATGTAGCTTGTAGGAAAAAGAACTACCATTAAATCTGATTGGCTACTCTCAGGTAATAAAGTGGAGCTCCACCCAAAAGGGGATGTTCCGGTTTAAGCCTTAGTCCCCTGCTCCCCATTAAGGATTGGCACCTTTGGGGAGTGGGGGGGAGGGGGCACCCGAATTTGACAGGTACCAGCTCCCACTTCCACTGCAATCGCCTAGGCGATCGGAAGCGGAAGTTGTCCGCCCACCCCTCCCTCCCCGTAGTCTTCTGGGACATGTGACAAGTCCCAGAAAACTATGGGCCATTCACAAAGCGCAGCGCTTCTCGCGCATGTGCAGTGGGCATCCGGTTGTGAAGCTGCAAGCTGTCACAGCCGGGTGCCCGCACTGAAGATGCCAGCGCCAGGGAGAGAAGACGGCCGGTGAAACCAGCGGTGGTGAGGACAGCGCTGGACCGAGGGACAAGTAACTGCCTGTATTTTAAGAGTCAGCAGCTACAGTTTTTGTAGCTGCTGACTTTTATTTTTTTTTTTTTCAGGTGGAACTCCGCTTTATGCACCCATAAAGATCATTTAACAAGTAATTTCTGAATCCGATTGTTTGCTGTATGGCAATGCTTTCTGTGCATTAAAAATAGCAGCCTCCCCAATGTGTATTGTGACTAAAGGCCTTGGGGGAAAGAACAGGTCAAACTGAGTAAAGCTGCGTGAATTATACATAAGTTGTGTCTACATATGTTTGTATGAATGTTTTTCTGTCCCCTGCAGTTGTGAAAGTGTGGGGAGCAGTACTACACGGAAGTGCAGTCGCATAATTGGAGACATTAATAAATTATAACAGAATGTGAATTAAAATGCAAATACAGACATTAACAGTTAGGTGTTATTGCCAATGTCACATCATTTACCGACTCCTCGGCTTTATGTAAAAGTGTTTAATATTCAGCGAGGGTGCCCCTTTTGCAGACCCGAATCTGCGTCTGGAATTTAATATGAGAGGCTTTTATCTGCTTGAAATATTTACAAAACCTTCCAAAGTAGAAAATGAACCCATGTAAGCCAGAGAACAGGCCACTGAGAGTCAACTACCACATCAACTATTTACATCTCTGCATGAAACTCAAATACACATTTATCCACACAAAGAAATAGTTCTGTTAACCACCCCAATACCAGTTTGTTACACCTCATTCATTAGGGTCCATTCACATGGATGCTAAATGCAGCCGCTTTATCAGTATAGCGTCTTTTTTTTTACAGATCTGATGCATTGTTTTCTATGGGCCTATGCCGACAGCTGCATGAAGAGCTGCTCTGGCACTGATTCTGAAAAAAAAAACAAAAAACAGCACAAAAACCCCAATAGTCAATTGGGTGAAAAAGTTAGAGAGTGCAGGTCAACTGTTCCAAATACCATCTAAACTCCTTCCTGATTTAGCCATCAACTGTTTGGAGGCGGATATCAGGAGGGTTGTATTATTATTACCTGAAACAGAATGGTCCACCCTTGCTCAGATAGTAAAGCAGATGGAGAAGTCACTCCTGTGGCTGAGCTGCGATGGAAGTTCTTCCTCTGGAAATAGCAGTAGGGTGAGACCATTCCTTGGTTTGTGGTGGCCATTCAGGAATTGTGGAAGTGGATCGAAGAAAAAGACCACTTGGGTTGCGCTGCTGTGAATGCCCCGATTAAATACTACGAGGTCAATTTATTTCAGGGATTATCGCTGGTCCCCTCAAAAGGCCTTACAAGAGCAGGTATGAGCAGACACTGTTAAGTAGTTTAATGTTACCTTGTTGAAAGCCGTTAAGAGAGAACAGGAAGAAACTGAAGCCAGGTAAATGTAATTTGATAAGAAGCTGAATACAGTATTTAGGAGGATGTAGGGGTGTACCCTGATATGGCTAAGATACAGACAGTACAGGACTGGCCAACCCCCAAAACCATGAGAGAACTGCATTCTTTTCTGGGGCTGGTAAGCTATTACCCAGGCTGCATTGGTCTACTCAGTTGAAGGGCAAGTTGTCCCCCATCATCAATTGGAAGACTGGCCAGGAGGTAGCATTTAAAACCCTCAAGGAAAGGATGACCATAGCCCTTCTTCTGCAGTTAATTCAACAATGGCACTGCTTGGAGATACAAGATGGAGTGTTGTACCAGTGGGCTCACATTGCTGCTGAGCAGCAAGATATATACCAGATTGTGGTCCCTCTGTCGGCTGCATTCCACCATAGCACCCTTTGTTGTGGATTGCACACAGACCCATGTCAGGTGATATTTCTACTGCACTAGGATTGTCGGAAGTGTCACAGCTGTGCCCTACACAAAGGGCCTACTCAGCAAACTGTATCACCCTCAGGGGAACAAAGTGTATCAGCATTTCAACCATATGCAGCTTGGAGTGCTTCGGACAATGGAACAGGAGCATCAGGATCATTGGCCAGGATACAGGGAGAAATTGTTTTGGCCTACAACCATACAGTGCACTAAGGTACCAGCTACACTCCTTTTTTTCCTAATGTTTCGGTGTAGTGGATGAGTACCTATTGACTTGCGAATGGAGACATGAAAGTCAGTGTCTCCTAGTACAACAAATGACTGGGTCCAGGAGCATTGGAACTGCTTGAAAAAAGCAAAACAGGTAATTTTAAAGCATCATAGGGACTTAGCGAACAAGGCTGTGGTTGACTTGTTACCTTTGAGACACAGAGATAGGGTATTCATCAAGAACCCAAGGAACAAAAGGGGCAACAAACTGGAACCCAGGTGGGAACTTTTTACGAACTCTCTAGTTTACGATGTTATAGCCGAAATTTAAGGAAATGCCTATAAATGTTTACATCAGAACTTGCTTGCTTGTTTCTTTGAGGGAGGTTCCTCTTCTGTGCCTGCTACAGACTTGGGTGGTAGAAGTACTACAGACATACCTCCAATTCTGGAGGCTCCTGTGGAGTGGTGCCTGCACCTTTTTGAAACTCAACCTCTGAGCTACTGATTCACCTATACAGCCTTTGGATATTTCTGAAGGCTCAGGTGAGAGTGTCTTTACTGCCAATGACAACCATTTCACAACTGTGGCCGTTGAACAATCTCCTGAAAATGATCCTCTTGCAAAAGCTATGGACAATGGCGTAGAACGCCTTCCTGCTAGAACTACTAGAGGACAATTACCTGTTAGATATTCATAATGCTGTTTGATGTGTTCATTGTTCATATGCTATGTGGTTGTTTGTGAGATATTTTTGTTATGCAGAAGACTTCATCTGTTAGCGTGGGGAAGTGTAGGCAGGTTCAGGTTTCCCCGTCGTCCAGTTGGTAGCACTGTGCCATTATACGAATGGAGTAAAGTTTGCCATTATATGGTGAGCTGTGATCATTATCGGTGTATATATACTCGGTGTCATTATACGGAGCGGTGTGATCATTATCGGTGTATGTATACTCGGTGTCATTATACGGTGTGATCATTATCGGTGTATGTATACTCGGTGTCATAATACGGTGTGATCATTATCGGTGTATGTATACTCGGTGTCATTATACGGCGCGGTGTGATCGTTATCGGTGTATGTATACTCGGTGTCATTATACGGCACGGTGTGATCATTATCGGTGTATATATACTCGGTGTCAGTATACGGAGCGGTGTGATCATTATCGGTGTATATATACTCGGTGTCATTATACGGCGCGGTGTGATCGTTATCGGTGTATGTATACTCGGTGTCATTATACGGCGCGGTGTGATCATTATCGGTGTATATATACTCGGTGTCATTATACGGTGCGGTGTGATCATTATCGGTGTATATATACTCGGTGTCATTATACGGAGCGGTGTGATCATTATCGGTGTATATATACTCGGTGTCATTATACGGAGCAGTGTGATCATTATCGGTGTATGTATACTCGGTGTCATTATACGGCGCGGTGTGATCATTATCGGTGTATGTATACTCGGTGTCATTATACGGCGCGGTGTGATCATTATCGGTGTATATATACTCGGTGTCATTATACGGCGCGGTGTGATCATTATCGGTGTATGTATACTCGGTGTCATTATACAGAGCGGTGTGATCATTATCGGTGTATGTATACTCGGTGTCATTATACAATGCGGTGTGATCATTATCGGTGTGTATATACTCGGTGTCATTATACGGCGCGGTGTGATCATTATCGGTGTATATATACTCGGTGTCATTATACGGCGCGGTGTGATCATTATCGGTGTATATATACTCGGTGTCATTATACGGAGCGGTGTGATCATTATCGGTGTATATATACTCGGTGTCATTATACGGTGCGGTGTGATCATTATCGGGGTGTATATACTCGGTGTCATTATACGGAGCGGTGTGATCATTATCGGTGTATGTATACTCGGTGTCATTATACGGAGCGGTGTGATCATTATCGGTGTATATATACTCGGTGTCATTATACAGTGTGGTGTGATCATTATCGGTGTATATATACTCGGTGTCATTATACGGAGCGGTGTGATCAATATCGGTGTATATATACTCGGTGTCCTTGTACGGTGCGGTGTGATCATTATCGGTGTATATATATCGGTGTCATTATACGGCGCGGTGTGATCATTATCGGTGTATATATACTCGGTGTCGTTATATGGTGTGATCATTATCGGTGTATATATACTCGGTGTCATTATACGGCGCGGTGTGATCATTATCGGTGTATATATACTCGGTGTCATTATACGGCGCGGTGTGATCATTATCGGTGTATGTATACTCGGTGTCATTATACGGAGCGGTGTGATCATTATCGGTGTATGTATACTCGGTGTCATTATACGGTGTGATCATTATCGGTGTATGTATACTCGGTGTCATTATACGGCGCGGTGTGATCATTATCGGTGTATGTATACTCGGTGTCATTATACAGAGCGGTGTGATCATTATCGGTGTGTATATACTCGGTGTCATTATACAATGCGGTGTGATCATTATCGGTGTGTATATACTCGGTGTCATTATACGGTGCGGTGTGATCATTATCGGTGTATATATACTCGGTGTCATTATACGGAGTGGTGTGATCATTATCGGTGTATATATACTCGGTGTCATTATACGGTGTGATCATTATCGGTGTATATATACTCGGTGTCATTATACGGTGCGGTGTGATCATTATCGGTGTATATATACTCGGTGTCATTATACGGTGCGGTGTGATCATTATCGGTGTATATATACTCGGTGTCATTATACGGAGTGGTGTGATCATTATCGGTGTGTATATACTCGGTGTCATTACACGGAGCGGTGTGATCATTATCGGTGTATATATACTTGGTGTCATTATACGGTGTGATCATTATCGGTGTATATATACTCGGTGTCATTATACGACGCGGTGTGATCATTATCGGTGTATATATACTCTATCATTATACGGCGCGGTGTGATCATTATCGGTGTGTATATACTCGGTGTCATTATACGGAGTGGTGTGATCATTATCGGTGTGTATATACTCGGTGTCATTATACGGCGCGGTGTGATCATTATCGGGGTATATATACTCGGTGTCATTATACGGCGCGGTGTGATCATTATCGGTGTATATATACTCGGTGTCATTATACGGCACGGTGTGATCATTATCGGTGTATATATACTCGGTGTCATTATACGGAGCGGTGTGATCATTATCGGTGTATATATACTCTGTGTCATTATACGGAGCGGTGTGATCATTATCGGTGTATATGTACTCGGTGTCATTATACGGCGCGGTGTGATCATTATCGGTGTATATATACTTGGTGTCATTATACGGTGTGATCATTATCGGTGTATATATACTCGGTGTCATTATACGACGCGGTGTGATCATTATCGGTGTATATATACTCTATCATTATACGGCGCGGTGTGATCATTATCGGTGTGTATATACTCGGTGTCATTATACGGAGTGGTGTGATCATTATCGGTGTGTATATACTCGGTGTCATTATACGGCGCGGTGTGATCATTATCGGGGTATATATACTCGGTGTCATTATACGGCGCGGTGTGATCATTATCGGTGTATATATACTCGGTGTCATTATACGGAGAGGTGTGATCATTATCGCTGTATATATACTCGGTGTCATTATACGGAGCGGTGTGATCATTATCGGTGTATATATACTCGGTGTCATTATACGGAGCGGTGTGATCATTATCGGCGTATATATACTCGGTGTCATTACACGGAGCGGTGTGATCATTATCGGTGTATATATACTCTGTGTCATTACACGGAGCGGTGTGATCATTATCGGTGTATATATACTCGGTGTCATTATACGGCGCGGTGTGATCATTATCGGTGTATATATACTCGGTGTCATTATACGGAGTGGTGTGATCATTATCGGTGTGTATATACTCGGTGTCATTATACGGCGCGGTGTGATCATTATCGGGGTGTATATGTACTCGGTGTCATTATACGGAGCGGTGTGATCATTATCGGTGTATATCTACTCGGTGTCATTATACGGAGCGGTGTGATCATTATCGGTGTATATATACTCGGTGTCATTATACGGAGTGGTGTGATCATTATCGGTGTATATATACTCTATCATTATACGGCGCGGTGTGATCATTATCGGTGTATATATACTCGGTGTCATTATACGGAGTGGTGTGATCATTATCGGTGTGTATATACTCGGTGTCATTATACGGCGCGGTGTGATCATTATCGGTGTATATATACTCGGTGTCATTATACGGAGCGGTGTGATCATTATCGGTGTATATCTACTCGGTGTCATTATACGGCGCTGTGTGATCATTATCGGCGTATATGTACTCGGTGTCATTATACGGCGCGGTGTGATCATTATCGGCGTATATGTACTCGGTGTCATTATACGGCGCGGTGTGATCATTATCGGCGTATATATACTCGGTGTCATTATACGGCGCGGTGTGATCATTATCGGGGTGTATATATACTCGGTGTCATTATACGGAGCGGTGTGATCATTATCGGTGTATATATACTCGGTGTCATTATACGGCGCGGTGTGATCATTATCGGCGTATATATACTCGGTGTCATTATACTGTGTGATCATTATCGGTGTATATATACTCGGTGTCATTATACGGTGTGATCATTATCGGTGTATATGTACTCGGTGTCATTATACGGCGCGGTGTGATCATTATCGGTGTATATATACTCGGTGTCATTATACGGCGCGGTGTGATCATTATCGGGGTGTATATATACTCGGTGTCATTATACGGAGCGGTGTGATCATTATCGGTGTATATATACTCGGTGTCATTATACGGAGCGGTGTGATCATTATCGGCGTATATATACTCGGTGTCATTATACGGCGCGGTGTGATCATTATCGGTGTATATATACTCGGTGTCATTATACGGCGCGGTGTGATCGTTATCGGCGTATATATACTCGGTGTCATTATACTGTGCGGTGTGATCATTATCGGTGTATATACTCGGTGTCATTATACGGTGCGGTGTGATCATTATCGGTGTATATATACTCGGTGTCATTATACGGAGCGGTGTGATCATTATCGGTGTATATATACTCGGTGTCATTATACGGCGCGGTGTGATCATTATCGGTGTATATATACTCGGTGTCATTATACGGAGCGGTGTGATCATTATCAGTGTATATATACTCGGTGTCATTATACTGTGCGGTGTGATCATTATCGGTGTATATATACTCGGTGTCATTATACGGAGCGGTGTGATCATTATCGGTGTATATGTACTCGGTATCATTATACGGTGCGGTGTGATCATTATCGGTGTATATATACTCGGTGTCATTATACGGTGCGGTGTGATCATTATCGGTGTATATATACTCGGTGTCATTATACGGCGCGGTGTGATCATTATCGGTGTATATATACTCGGTGTCATTATACGGTGCGGTGTGATCATTATCGGTGTATATATACTCGGTGTCATTATACGGCGCGGTGTGATCATTATCGGTGTATATATACTCGGTGTCATTATACGGCGCGGTGTGGACATTATCGGTGTATATATACTCGGTGTCATTATACGGAGCGGTGTGATCATTATCGGTGTATATATACTCGGTGTCATTATACGGTGCGGTGTGATCATTATCGGTGTATATATACTCGGTGTCATTATACGGTGCGGTGTGATCATTATCGGTGTATATATACTCGGTGTCATTATACGGAGCGGTGTGATCATTATCGGTGTATATATACTCGGTGTCATTATACGGAGCGGTGTGATCATTATCGGTGTATATATACTCGGTGTCATTATACGGAGCGGTGTGATCATTATCGGTGTATATATACTCAGTGTCATTATACGGCGCGGTGTGATCATTATCGGTGTATGTATACTCGGTGTCATTATACGGAGCGGTGTGATCATTATCGGTGTATATATACTCTGTATCATTACATGGAGCAACGTGATCTTTATTGATATATACATACGATGCATCATTATACAGAGTAGTGTGATCATTATTGATATATAAATACCTGGTATCACCATATTCTGGGTGTTTTCATTCTGACTTGAGGGGGTGAGATGTCTGTATGGATACAGTGGCCTCCCTATGATGTGCAGGCTCAGCCGCGGGAGATCCTTGGCCCCCGTCACAAGCCGCCTGAATAATCCCAAATAAATCAGTGCACAGTAGACTGCACTGCACTGGTAAGTGCCCTGTGGGGGAGCTTAACACACATTCTACACAGATAACCCTCTGACTACCAGAAATATTTCTGCACTAACACGGCATGCTGTGATCTGCAGTTAACTGAAGAGGCCACTGCTGGAGTTCCAGGTATGTGTGGAGTTCCAGGTGTTGTCCTTTCCAAAAAATGAAAACCCAAATCTAAGTCCTTATGCACATTGGATGTTTTTACAATTGCTGTTTTTGGCTTTTGATGTTTTTTTCTACAGCTAGTGAACCCCCCACCATGTTATCCTATGTGTCCATGCACACATAAAGTAAAGGAAATAAGTATTTGATCCCCTGCTGATTCTGAATGTTTGCCCACTCACAAAGAAATGATCAGTCTAAAAATCGAATGGTAGGTGTATTGTAACACTGAGAGACAGAATAGCAACAAAAAATTCAGCAGAAATGCATGTCTAACAAATGATGCACTGATTTGCATGTTCATTAGGGAAATAAGTATTTGATCCCTTTCACAAAACATGACTTAGTACTTGGTGGCAAATCCCTTGTTGGCAATCACAGAGGTCAGACGTTTCCTGTAGTTGGCCATCAGGTTTGCACACATCTCAGGAGGGATTTTGGCCCACTGCTCTTGGCAGATCCACTCCAAGTCATTAAGGTTTGGTGATTGACATTTGCCAACTCAAATTTTCAGCCCCCTTCACAGATTTTCAACCAGATTAAGGTCTGGAGACTGGCTAGGCCACTCCAGGACCTTAATGTGCTTCTTCTTCAGCCACTCCTTTGTTGCCTTGGCCGTGTGTTTTGGGTCATTGTCATGCTGGAACACCCATCCACGACCCATTTTCAATGCCCTGGCTGAGTGAAGAAGGTTCTCACCCAAGATTTGAC
This sequence comes from Staurois parvus, assembly GCF_062004578.1. NCBI lineage: Eukaryota > Metazoa > Chordata > Amphibia > Anura > Ranidae > Staurois > Staurois parvus. The sequence goes on from NW_028318810.1 coordinate 443,654, forward strand.
GGTACATTGCCCCGTCCTTCGTCCCTTTGATGCGGTGCAGTTGTCCTGTCCCCTTAGCAGAAAAACACCCCCAAAGCAGAATGTTTCCACCACCATGTTTGACAGTTGGGATGGTGTTCTTGGGGTCATAGGCAGCATTCCTCCTCTTCCAAACACGGCGAGTTGAGTTGATGCCAAAGAGCTCGATTTTGGTCTCTTTCAACCAGTCCTCCTCTGCATCATTCAGATGTTCAGTGGCAAACTTCAGCCGGGCCTGGGCATGTGCTTTGAGCAGAGGGACCTTGTGGGCACTGCAGGATTTCAATCCTTGTCGGCGTAGTGTGCTACCAATTGTTTTCTTGGTGACTGTGGTCCCAGCTGCCTGGAGATAATTGACAAGATCCTCAAGTGTAGTTCTGGGGTGATTCCTCACGATCATTGACACTCCACGAGGTGAGATCTTGCATGGCGCACCAGACCTAGGGAGACTGACAGTTGTTTTGTGTTTCTTCCATTTGCAAATAATTGCACCAACTGTTGTCACCTTCTCACCAAGCTGCTTGGCGATAGTTTTGTAGCCCAATCCATCCTTGTGTAGGTCTACAATCTTGTACCTGACATCCTTGGACAGCTGTTTGGTCTTTGCCATGGTGGAGAGTTTGGAATCTGATTGTTTGATTGCTCCTGTGGACAGGTGTCTTTTATACAGGTAACAAAATGAGATTAGCAGCACTCCCTTTAAGAGACTGCGTCTAATCTCAGCTTGTTACCTGTATGAAAGACACCTGGTAGCCAGAAATCCTGCTGAATGATAGGGTATCAAATACTTATTTCCCTCATGAACATGCAAATCAGTGCATAATTTGTTAGACATGCATTTCTTTTGAATTTTTTGTTTCTATTCTGTCTCTCAGTGTTACAATACACCTACCATTCGATTTTTAGACTGATCATTTCTTTGTGAGTGGGCAAACATTCAAAATCAGCAGGGGATCAAATACGTATTTCCTTCCCTGTAGACTGTAATCAACGTTTTCTGGCTGGGACGTTTTTTGGATGGAAAAAAACTCAGGACTAGTGGTTTTCTAGAGGAGTTTTTTAGCTGTAAAAACACTCTAACGATGCAAAATGCGGTAAAATGGCACAAACCAGTGTTTTTGGACTTTTTTTAGCCCAGAAAAAACCTGTAAAAACCGCAAACGTGGAAAAACGCCGCTAATCATGGCAAAATGCCGCTAAACGCTAATGCAAAAACGCTAAAAACCTCACGTTTTTAACGTGACTTTACACAGCTAACGTTACCAGCATTATCAAAATGCCCAGTGTGCATGGAGCCTAAAGCTCCAATCTGTAGGAAGGCAATGTCCCCCACCGCACCCCAGGTCTACACCACAAGGAAAATTGTTTCACCTGTCCAAAGCTGGACACACACTGATCAAAATGTGGATGCTGCTGTCAGAATACAAAGTGGGGAAGGGTTTTCCTCCATCCACCTCGTTTTTCCTCCAGTCCACTCTGTATGACCAGCTTTAGGATAACATGAGAAAAATCAGATTACTCTACTAAAATATTGATTGGACTCAGTGACTACCTCAACCAGGGGCGGACTGACCATTTGGAAACTCGGGCACTGCCCAAGGGCCCGGGGTCAGTAGGGGGCCCCATGAGATGCCCCTGGTACCTTTTTCATAGTCTTTTTTGAGTTTGGGCAAGGACACAGGGGCCCCATGATCCCCTATTGCCCGGGGGCCCCATGAGTTGTCAGTCCACCCCTGATCTCAACATAAAAACCTGACTGCTGAAATGGTTAGTAACTTTTCTCCTAAATTTTCATGACATCTAAAGGTTGCCTTCTAAATGTCGAGGTTCTGCTTCTGTAGCGTAGGCCAGATACCTGATAATATCGCTGATCTTCATGCCTGGCTCCTTGTTACTCCTGGATATCTGTGAAGAGGAGTTCCCTCATCTCTGTAGATGATGACATACAACTTGCCCCTGCGCGCTTCTTACCTTTCTCTTACACACATGCATAGCCAAACCTTTTATTTTAGATTTGGATATAAAAGGGAAGGGTTACAACTCTTTGGTGCCCCATTGGGGAGACTTCTCTTTACCTTCTGTCTTCAAGACACAACAGAAAGTAAAAAAGGAGAATTTCTCTGACCTGAGATTAAATTTGGGTTTAGTTGTTCCCGGAACAAGTGTCCCCAATGGAAGATTTAGTCTACTATTGTTCTGGTGGCAATGCTAAAATAGTGGATTTCCCATCACTTTTTGTTCAGGTGACAGTGGACACATGGATATATAAGGCTTGATTTACTAAAGCTGGTCATACATTGATCAAATGTCAAACAGAAATGTTGGAAAACTTTTGCCGATCAAGGACTGCAGCTGATTGGAAGAGTCCCGCTGTAAGAATGCAATGGGGTAGATTTTCTAAAACTGGAGCGTGCAAAAACTGGGGCGGCTGTGCATGGTAGCCAATCAGCTTCTAACTTCAGCTTGTTCAATTAAGCTATGACAACAAATCCTAGAAGCGGATTGGTTTCTATGCAGAGCTGCACCACTTTGTGCACTCTCCTGTTTTAGTAAATCAACCCCAATGCCTTAGTGAGCATTCCTCCATCTGCCTTGCTTTTGTGGAAGGGGGAATCTATTTTGTTTTGGGGTTTTTTCAATCAACTAACTGGATGATCAAGAAAAGAAGAAGAAGAAGTCATCTATGGCCAGCCTGAAGGCAAACAGACTGTTCACTTTGCAAAGGAAGTTGCACTTTCCAAGGAAATTTTCCCCAGAGCATAATGAAAGAAGTGAATGCCTATCATCCAGCCATCCAATGCATCCAATTCTGATGCCCATCATCTAACCATGTGCAAGCAAAAATGCTTTGTCTTTATTTTCCTTGCACGTGATTGGGTATTTGCAAATTCTTGCAAAGGGAAATTTTACCAAATTTACCAAGCTCCGGGGAAAATTCCCTTGCAAAGTGAACAGTCCATTTTTCTTTAGAGAGGGTGAAGCTCCCTAGCAGGGGCAAAGAGTGGAAATATCCTTTCTGTACTCTACACTCCAAAATGTTTTAGCTATCCATACACTTTAATAAGGAGCAAACCAGAAACATAATGGCTTCTTCTTGCACTAGGACAAAACCATATTTAATTAATCTTTTTTTGTTTATCCCATTGTGCCTAGATGATATCTGATGCCCATTATATACTCTACAACTGTTTTGGACGTGTAGACCAATTAAGATTTTTTAGGTCATTTTCTTCTAGCTCCGTGAGCTTTCACATCCAGGGTGAGCCATTGAGTCCCATATATATGTATATATATATATTTGATTAAATACCTCGTATTGGATATATTAAAGTTGTTTGGTAATTGAACAGTTTTCCTTTGATATACTTTTAGACTGCCTTGGCGGTAGAAATTTCCTCAAAAAATCTCCCCTGAAGAAGCCCGTGAGGGCGAAACATATAGGGAGTATACTACATTTACCTAACCAAGTTTGAATCTCAGTTGGTATTCTTAGAATTTAAATTGTTTTTATGTTTTTGTATTTTTTCCTTTCTTGTGTTTTTTTACCAAAATACGAAATAAAAAATATTTAACTTTTAATGTGTGGTATTCATGTCTATGCACCCTGAAAGTCCCATCTTTTCTATTGATTACTAGGACAAAACCATAGTTTATGAAAAAAAATCATAGTGTAAAATCTGCAGAGAATACATACACATTCACTTCCACTTTCTGAGTGGGGGTGTCTGCCTGCTATAGTCTCCGGACCAGTCCCAGTGATGTAATGATAAAATAGGGGAAAGCAATCAGCCAATCACATGATCAGAAAATGACATTGCTGGGGGGGGGGTTGTGTACACCGTGTACAGAACACCGATGTTATTTCCATGTTGCCATACTAACCAGGAAGCAACAGTGGAATATTTTTGCCAGTTTTAGAAAATCATACCTGGCTGCAGATTAAAATGCAAAGGTCATTTATAATGACATTAAACTGCTAGCGTAGCAATAACATATACTATACCAACAATAACCACTTGCCCTCCAGAGGATTTACCCCCCTTCCTGGCCAGGCCATTTTTTGCATTACGGCGCTGCGTTACTTTAACTGACAATTGCGCAGTCATGCAATGCTGCACCCAAATGAAATTTATGTCCTTTTTTCCTACGAATTGAGCTTTCTTTCGATGGTATTTGATCACCTGTGCATTTTTTATTTTTTGCACTATAAAAAAAAGAGACAATTTTGAGAAAAAAAAATATTTTTGACTTTTTGATAGTAAATATGTCCAGTAAAATATTAAAAAAAAAAATCAAATTTTGGCATAAATTTAGGCCAAAATGTATTCTGCTACATGTCTTTGCTAAAAAAAAAATCCCAATGCATGTAAATTAATTTGTTTGCGTGAAAGTTATAGAGTTTACAAAATGGCATTATATATACTGAGATTTGTTTTTATTTTTACTAGTAATGATGGCGATTAGCGACTTATAACGGGACTGCGGCGGGCATTCTGACACTGGGGGGAACTGACTTGGTGTCACTGACATCCCCAGTGACACCAATACAGTAATCAGTGCTAAAAAAAAAGCACTGACACTGTACTAATGGCACTGGGCAGGAAGGCGTTAACATGAGGGGTGATCAAAGGGTTAACTGTGTGCTGTTATACTATGTGCTGTGTCTGTGTGCTTCACCGTAAGCACACTACTTTAGATGGCTGTGCTTTGCACAGCCATCCAAAGCAGTGTGCACGAACTGACAGGGAGGACATTGTTTTGTTTACAAACAGTTCTGCTCCCCATAGGAGATTCTCCACAATCACCGGGTGCCGGCGAGTAATCACTGGCCGGGACACAGTGATTGACAGCCGCGCGGCCGCAAATCGAACGCCCCCTACCTGGAAATGCAAAATCATGTATATATACGTGATTTTGCGCAGCCCTGCCACCCTATAGCAGTATTTCTGCTACAGGGCGGTCGGGAAGCAGTTACTGAAAGTCAAGGGGTCCTTTGATGTTTTAAAGAAACCGGTTTCTATAAAATGTATTAGCTTGGTGTGCTTGTCTGTAGAATAGCTGATTTATGTTAGACTGGGTTTGCACCATTGAGCAACGTGCTAAAAACATACATGTTGCGCATCAGGTGCTGCAGTGTCATTCATAATGGCTCCCCAACACACGTTGCCCATACATGTGTTTTAACTCAACGCACTACCATGTATTGTAATTTACACAGCGCTTTACATATACAGTCTACTGTATATTCACATCAGTCCCTGCCAGGGGTGGACTGACGATTTGGAAACTCGGGCACTGCCCAAGGGCCCGGGGTCAGTATTGGGCCGCATGAGATGCCCCTGGTACCTTTTTCATAGGCTTTTTTGAGTTTGGGCAAGGACACAGGGGCCCCATGATCCCCTATTGCCTGGGAGCCCCATGAGTTGTCAGTCCACCCCTGGTCCCTGCCCTCAAGGAGCTTACAGTCCAAGGTCCCTTACTCACATTCATACATACACATACTAGGGCCAATGTAGAGAGGAGCCAATCACCCTACCAGTATGTCTCTGGAGTAGAGGAGGAAACCAGAGTGTCCAGAGGACATCTACAGAGGCACAGGAGGAATATACTCAAAATTAGGAACTGTGTACATTGAGGACTTTGTCTAATCTTCAGGACAAGCTGCACTGGAGTCCTTGTGTGAATCCAATAAGCAGACAGCTTAAAGTGATATTAAATCTTCTTCTTTTTTTTTAAATTAAAATAACAAACATGTCTATACTTACCTGTTCTGTGCAATGCTTTAGCACAGAGCAGCCCTATCCTCCTCTTCTGGGGTCGCCCCCAGTGCTCCCGGCCCCTCCTCTTTGGGGGTTGCCCCCACGGAAAGACGTTTTCCATGGGGGAACCCGTGTGGGCTTGCTCCTGAACTTGTGACTTCTATCAGTATCCAGCAGAGTACTGGTTAAAGCTTGCAGAAGGAGTGCTCATTCTCCTCTGATTGTCTGATGAGGCTGCAGGACCCCTCACCCTCTGTCTAAACAGCGCTGATTGGCCCTGTGCTGATCACATGCAGCCTCCCAAGGAAAAAAAAACTCTAGCAATACACACCAAACTGAGCATGTGCAGCTTGACCCAGAGGCTCTCTTCTATCAGCACATGGATTGGGGATAGTGGAAGAAGGGGAGGACAAGATCAAACAGAATTTTTACACAATGGAGAGGATTAACTCCTTAGGTTCCACAGTGAGTATAACAAGCATGCTTTACTGCATATTCAGACTGATTGTACTGTTGTGGGTTTAGTAACACTTTATCCACGTGCCAATATGGCTGTATTAGTGGAGGTAATCATGGGTGGCTGTGGGAGTACGGCAGTCACAGGGCTGGGTTGTCTGTCTCGATATTTCCAAAGCCCCACAGGCTGAACTTCATATATCTGTGTATGGCATAGGGCTAGCTTCCTGATGGGGCCACAGAAAGAACAGAGAAGTGGCCCCATGTGATTGTTGACACTATCACCTTTTACTTCATTTATTAATCAATTCACTGATTAGATCCTGTTAACTCTATCACAGGTTTAGTTCTGATGAAACCCTTGAGCTGCTTTCTGGTTCTTTCTGCTTCTCTTTCATGTACCAAGCTGGGTTGGAAGTTACTGGGGAAGAGTGCTATCACAGGGCAGATTGAAGGCTGTCACCAAGCAGAGAGGCTACTCAGCTTACCAGTGGACTGGTGGTTCATGACATGGTGGGAAAACAGCTATCCAATCTCTGAGACCCTTACCCTTTATATGTCTTGTCCCTAAGGCAGATATCAGCAGTTACAGATGTGCTCAAACGTTTGCATACCCTGGCAGAAATCGTGAAAGTTTGACATTAATATCGAAAATATGATGGATCATGCCAAAAAGTCTTTTATTTAAAGTGGAGCTCCACCCAATAGAGGAAGTTCTGCTTTAAGGCTTTGTCTCTCGATCCCAGTTTAGGATTGGCACCTTTGGGGAGCGGGTACCCGATCTTGACAGTTACCCGCTCCCACTTCCCCTGTGTGGCTTGTATGGCCGGCCTTAAAGCGGAGCTCCACCCAAAAGGGGAAGTTCCGCTTTAAGGACTGCTCCCCCACTCCCCATTAAGGATTAGCACCTTTGGGGAGTGGGGGGGGGAGTGGGTACCCGAATTTGACAGGTACCCACTCCCACTTCTGGTGCAATCGCCTAGGCCAGTGGTTCTCAACCTTCCTAATGTCGTGACCCTTTAATACAGTTCCTCATGTTGTGGTGACCCCCAACCATAAAATCATTTACCCAGTAATTATAATTCATGAGTGTCGTTTTACCTCCAATACTTCTGCTTTCAACACAGTAGCTGCTTTCAACAGAGTAGCTGCTTTCTACACAGTAGCTGCTTTCTACACAGTAGCTGCTCTTTACACATTGGAAATATGTGTTTTCCGATGGTCTTAGGTGACCCCTGTGAAAGGGTTGTTCGACCCCCAAAGGGGTCGCGACCCACAGGATGAGAACCACTGGCCTAGGCGATTTGAAGCGGAAGGTGCCCTCCCTCCTCCCTGTAGTCTTTTGGGACGTGACAGGTCCCAGAAGACTACAGGACCATTCATGAAGCTCAGCACTACTCGCGCATGCACAGTGGGCACCCGGCTGTGAAGCCACAAGCTGTCACAGCCGGGTGCTCACACTAAAGATTCCGGCCTCCTGGAATACAGGATGGCCGGTGAAACGAATATAGGGGACACACCACAGGACCGAGGGACAGGTAAGTGGCTGTTTTTTAAAAGTCAGCAGCTACAGTTTTTGTAGCTGCTGACTTTTATTTTTTGACAGGGTGAATGGAACTCGGCTTTAATCTCAGAGCCGTGGCCTGCCCCAAAGTGGACATCCCACAGCTGAAATTTCCTTGCTTGCTGGCTGCTTCTACACATCCCCATAGACTTTAAAACATCTCCAGCCTAAGTGGACATAACCCTCCGACAACACTTTACCGTTAAAGGATCTCTTTTAACACCTACTCCATGTGAACCATTTTACTGTAAAGAACTGAGATAACAAACAACCGAAAATAATATGCTATCTTGTAAGCGTACAACAATCACGCAATTGCTGAAATACCTTGAAATTGCTGGCTAGCCAAAACGTAAGTGAGGTTTTCTCTCGCTACAGTCTAAAAAATGATTTGTGATTGCACAGACATATGCCATCTTTAAATGCTGTCTTGCCCTCATCTCGTGTACGGCACTTGTGCGCCAACCAATCCGCTGTAATTCACTAGACCCCAGCTATACCTTGCAGAGATACATCCAGGGAACATCACACATACACATATAAATGCGTCACAAGCAAGGACATAAGTGTTGCATTACAGAGAGAGAATTAGTAATTTTATCATAGCAGCCCAGCTCCTCCAGAAATACCCAGTGTGTGTCCTAGGAAGGCATATTATCTGTCTGTGTGCTCTATCGGCATGTTCTCCAGCTCTGCATACTATACATGCATTTACATAAACACGTTATGTTAGAACATTTCCATATCAAATATAATGTAATCATATAAAATCTTAACAAAGTGCAAGATAAAAATGTCACTGACAGGTGACTGGTAGGTGTTGGGCATTAACAACCAGATACAGTCCAAAGTGTGAGTGCGATTGAGATCCCAGATGATCTTCAAAATCCAGTGACTGGATCCGTGAGTGAGGTGATAATATGTGTAAAGATTGCGCACTCACCAGATACGCAATCACAATGCGCATTTAGAGTTGTAAACCTCAGGACATCAGAGGATCCTTAGGTAGGTCTGGTCTTATGCCCCTCACCGTTTGGTAGTACTGCCACACTTAGAGATAGCCACTCTGTAGATGTAAGTGGTTCCCACCGGAGCTCAAAAAAACACAGAGGAGGCCAAATAGTGTGATATCCTTATGATAAGGAGTATTTATTCCCAGCAAATACACGGTAGGAGCACAGAAAAGAAAGATACTGACCCATTGAGTATACAAAAAATGGCCGCCAGGGTCCTCGTGGCGCCGGTTGCGTGACGTCACACCGCTGTAGCCCCTCCCTGACGCGTTTCGTGCGAAGGCACATAGTCATAGGGAGTTAACTATACATGCATTTACCTTGTGTGCTCTTTAACTGTGTGCGCTGACCGTACATGCTTTGTGCACTCTTAGGAAGCCCATACAGTCACCTTTTTTTTTCCATTCAGCCAGCGGGTTGAACGAAAAAAAAATAAATAATCCACACATTCTATATGGATGGGGAAATCCTCCGGCTGTGCTATTGTGTTCTGACGGCAGGGAGACTTCCCTGCTGTCAATATACAATGATCATTGCTGCTGGCTAAAGCCAGCAGCACCGATTGATCGGGGAAAAACCTGACAGGCTGGTTGTACAGAAGTTGATCGGTAGACTAACTTCTGTACAACCGGGTTGCCTATATATGGATTGAGACTGGGCTGGTCCAATGTGTGGCTGGCTTTACTGTGCATGCTGTTTCTGTATCTACTCTACATGTGTTTTGACATTGGAAGCAGTGTCTGTGTGCGCTGACTTTTCAATGTTGGTGCTCTATGCGTGCTTCATGTTTTTAGACTTTTTGGTGAGTATGTATGTTTGTTTTTTAATGCACCCAAAACTTCTCCTTTAATGCATTACTAGAAATAAGGTAAAAAATAATTTTGTTACCCCTCTTGTCCCCAAACACATACCTGCTGCCCTTGTTACGGATACCAGGTCCAGGATCCGTCAGTGCTGCCTTTCAAACTTTCTGAATCCTCAACAGATACTGAGGACAGGGGAGCAATAGGTCCTTGCTGCCATCACTTGGGAGGAGGGTGCAGGGGCATGGCTTACCGCCATTGCGTGTGTCTAGGGAAGCACACAGCTCAGCTCAGGGAGGAAGTGTGCATGGATATTTACTTACCACATGGCTCCCTAGAGAGACACTGGCAAACAGGGAGTTAGAGACAGTAGCCTTGGGACTCTCTACTACAGGAAGGAAAGAAAAGGGGCCTTTCAGAAGATAAAAGGGAAGGAAAAGGGCCTTTCAGAGGAAGCAGGTAAGGAAAGGGGCTTTCAGAAGACAAAGGGAAGAAAAGGAGCAATTTGGAAGAAAAGGGGCCCTTTCAGGAGAAGAGAAGAAAAGGTGCCTTTCAGGAGAAGATGGAAGAAAGGGGGCCCTTTCAGGAGAAGGGAAGGAAAAGCTTTTGCTTCCATCTTTTAGAAGATGGAAGAAAAGGGGCCTTTCAGAAGAAGAAGGGAAAGAAAGGTGCCCTTCAAAAGAAGAAGGGAAGGAAGATGGCCTTTCAGAAGAAGAAGGGAAAGAAAGGGGCCTTTCAGATTAAGGAAGAAAGGGGGCCCTTTCAGGAGAAGAAGGAAGAAAGGGGGCCCTTTTAGAAGAAGGGAAGGAAAAGCGCCTTTTAGAAGAAGGAAGAAAAGGGGCCTTTCAGAAGAAGAAGGGAAGGAAAGGGGCCCTTTAAAAGAAGAAGGGAAGGAAGATGGCCTTTCAGAAAAGAAGGGAAAGAAAGGGCCTTTCAGAAGAAGAAGGAAGGAAAGGGGCCTTTCAGAAGAAGAAGGGAAAGAAAGGTGCCCTTCAAAAGAAGAAGGGAAGGAAGATGGCCTTTCAGAAGAAGAAGGGAAAGAAAGGGGCCTTTCAAATTAAGGAAGAAAGGGGGCCCTTTCAGGAGAAGAAGGAAGAAAGGGGACCCTTTCAGAAGAAGGGAAGGAAAAGTGCATTTTAGCAGAAGGAAGAAAAGGGGCCTTTCCGAAGAAGAAGGGAAGGAAAGGGGCCCTTCAAAAGAAGAAGGGAAGGAAGATGGCCTTTCAGAAGAAGAAGGGAAAGAAAGGGCCTTTCAGAAGAAGAAGGAAGGAAAGGGGCCTTTCAGAAGGAGAAGGGAAGCAAAGAAGAGGACTACACAAAATAAGTAAATAGAGAAAAATACGAGTCACATAAAGAGGTATCAGATCTTTTGCCAGTTTTATATTTAAGGTCACATCTCAATTGGCAGCCCATTAAACAGCCCTAGGCTGTTCTTCTCAAGAACAAACTTTCCCTGGCGGTGGTGCACATTTCCTGAAACTCATACAGTGACTTTGGTGGTTGTTTAGTTTGTTAATGGCAAACATACTGTAAAGGGAGTTTATATCTTCTTTTTATTAAAGAAACATTTAAACCTGATCAGCTTAATGGACAGCTTACCCCAGAAGTAATATCTTGGCTTTGTGTAGATAGTAAAGTGAAGGACATGCCAGATTCAATCAGCCCGCAGGATAGGTAGCTTTGATGCCATAAAAATCTGTGAATTACAGCATGAGTAACCATACACCTGACCTCATCCCTTCACCTGACCCTACCACTAAGACCTCACACACATGGGCATAAAAAACACCGCTTTTACAGGTGTACAACATATATTTTTTTTAAAAGCCTTTGAACGCAGTTCTATGTTAGCCAATGTGGCCACGCACATTAGGTGTTTAAATCAATATTTTTAGAGCACTGTTTAGAGGCATAAAAAAATGCCTGAAAGTTGCGTTCAGAGAGAAGATTATGACCATAATTTATGCACATCCGCGCCTAAAATTCACACATATACATGTAAATGTAATCCAGTAGCCTGAATAAATTAATATTCTGGCCAGTAGAATGAGTTTATGGTCAGCACTATACACCTGTATGGGAGCATAAATATCCACCAAAAAGAGATTGCAACCGCTACAAGTGCCGCGCACACAGCCATAATGAGAGGGACCCAGAGCAAAAGCCACGCCTCCACAGCGGTGACGGACAGCAGCTCCCAAATTATAACTGAACTAGAACTGGACATTCTATATAAAATATACAGTAATAGTATGATAGTAGAATCTGCAAGGAATGTATAAAAGGCGCACTACAACAATAGCACAAATGGTATGTGGTTATACTAAAAGCCAACTCCGCCAAAAACGTTCATTTCAGACTGGATACAGAAGCAGGCGGCTTCTTTTATCTCTCGAATTTGCCAGTGGCGAGATTTCCATGCTGTAGTCCCCCCTCCTCTTTCCCTCCTACCCACATGGCCATAATGAAGGTGCCGCTTTCACACAGCTGGATTTCCCAATTATGTATTACACATTATGAAGAATCCATGGAGGGAGTGTGACACCATCGCTTGGCTTTCTGCGCTAGCTATTTGGCAGTGTGTGCGCTAATAAAAGGGGAAGGAAAGCGGGGAGGGGTTCGGCGTTCTAGAGAGCGCTCACTGGGGACCTCTGACTCAACAGGGTCTAACACTGGCAAAGGATGGCGGATCAATGAGCTTAGATCTATGTATCATGTTCTGAGATAAAAAACAGGAATTTAAAATAAAACTTTTAATAAAGCTTGGCATAAAATCTGTATTTTAAAGGCACATTGGCCTTAAAGGAGAATTCCAGAGAGATATAAAAGACAAAAATGAATTCTGCTCTTTAATAATTAATATATCGTATGATTATATATCATCATGCATGCCTATTTTTACCACCCCACAACAACAAGTGTAAATGAGCCCTAAGCCTGGGGAGGAAAGACTTGGATGATGTTCAAATGAGCATATCACTCCATAATGTGTACTTGTCTCAATTAAGAAGATTAAGTGTCATTTCTGTCTGCCACTTTGTTGCTCCACCATCTGCATGAATTACTTCTGACAAGTTTCCTGACGCCATAAGAAAAAAGTCGACCAGGAGGGAGCTCCTGCACATGGCCTGTGATTTACAGACTCAGCTCTGTTCCTGTGTGTTGTGTGAATGGGGGTGTGTCTCTTCCCTCCAATCAGCTCTCACCTAACACTGCAAACTGTAATTTCACTTCCCAGCCCCCTGCTTTCTGACAGCTCAGACAAGTGTTATAAATTCTGTACTTTGAAGAGATGTAGAGAAAAATGCAGATAAACAGGTACAACTTATGTGGAAGGATTTGTTTAATCTCTGTGTATCACCGGAGGCCAGTCACTTCGCTGGGTATATGTAAGGCTTTGAATAGAGGATCCTGTACAACTGTGCAAGATTGAAGTGCAGTTTCAATTATGAGCCCTCACTCACAGTTTTGTAGCAAGCAATACTCCAAAAAATAGAGGGGAGGGACCTCTGTGTCACATGATGTACTCCAAGAAACACATTTTACAGGTACAAATACAAAAATACAGTTTTGCTCATTTAGAGCAAAGCAATGCCCACCTCTCCAGTAGCACATGCTTACCTTCACATGTTCCCTCTGCCACTCCAGTCAAGTCAGGGCCTGGACTGAGCGAAGTATAAGGGAGGGCCAGCATGACTGGGGCGTGCAGACGAGGCAGAGAGTGTAATTTGAGTGGAGTATAGGCAAGGAAAAGGGGATGGGGGGTGGTTACTTACTTGATTGGTGTAGGCAGCATTGTGGGTGGTCTTGCAGGTTTTGAATTGGGGGGGTTGTGTCTTGTCGGAGTCAGTCGGAGCTTGTGCCATCACGGAGGTGGTTTCTTCTTCTTTTGCTGGTACCTGCGACGGAAAAAAGCTAGGCCATGAGTGACTTAGATGGGATGCTATCCCAATTGCGGGCGGCAGCTGAAGCCAATGGCTCAGGGTGGTTAAGGGAGAGGCTGTCGGACATGCTGCAAGGCCCCAGGCCCGCGTCGCCGGGCCCTTCTACTGGGCGCACACGTGCTCGGCGGTCTGTGCCTCCGGTGCGCTTTAGCCCTGAAGTGACAGCTCGGGTTCTGCGCCGTTCTGGGAGCCCCTTAGGGGACCCTCCAGCTCCGCCAGTGAAGCGTCGGCCTGCTTCTCCGGGGAGGGCTGGGAGGAATCCTCGTCGCTGGCGGACCCCTGGCAGGAGCACATCTAATACCACCCGCTCCCCAGCCAACTCACCTCTTCTGCAGGACCATGCGGCTGGCCCTGCAGGCTTTGGGCCTGCAGCGGTGGGGGCCCGGCGTGGGAGGAATGGCGGACGGCCTTCGGGGGGGACTGTGTCCACGTCCCCAAGGAGAAGAGGATCGGGCTCGACAGGATCACGGCGGGCCCAGGAGGGTGCCGCCTCGTCACAGGCCGGGACCACGATGTTGGGGCCATCTTCTATGGAGCGACGAGGGGTGCAGTGGGCGGGGCTTAGCGGCTCGGAGCTCCGGCCCGGCAGCGGGTGAAGACATGGCCCCTGTGTGCGGCCCGGGCTCTGGAGCCGGGATTCGGCAGCTTCCTCGCCGGCCTGCGGCTGCTGGGCTCTCTTCTGCTGTCCAGCGGGCCTCTCAGGAGACGGCTCGGAGCGCCGGGGTGGCGGCGCCGGATGATGTCATTCCCGGGCGCCACCCGGGCTCTGGAGCCGGGACCCGGTCTGCAGTGGGGAGTCAGCTTGCGGCTGCTGGGCTTTCAGTGGCAGCCCAGCGAGCCCGTCGAGGGGGGGCGGACCTCCCCCCTGTGCAGCGGATCTGTGCTGGAGCAGGACAGGGTCCCCTGTCAGTTGGGGCTTCGGCTGCTGGGAGTTCCTCTGCCTCCCAGCGAGCCCAGCGTGGGAGGGATGATCCGGCGGCTCTGGGCTCCGGTGTGGCGGGAGCCACCCTGTCCGTGTGCCGCCCGGGCCCAGGAGCCATGCAAGAGTCGGGAGCGAGGCCTGTTGCGGCCTGGGACCAGGAGCCTGGGGTGTGGAGATCTGAAGGGGAGCTCAGCGGCTCCGAAGATGCTGGGGTCCCTTCATCCCTGCATGGATCCGGATTGGCGGCTGTGGGTCCCGGTGAACGACTGCAGCCCGGTGAGTTGAATTCTGGGGCTGTTTTTTCATTGTCTTCTTCTTCTATGTTTGAGGGTTCACGGGACCTGGGGAGTGGCGCTCTTGCTTTGGCGTCAAGCGGGCCTGGGGCTGCGAGGGTTAATGTGTCTTCCCTGGGGGGTTCCCCAGGGGCTGAGGGGGTTGTTAGTATGCTATTGTCGGGTTTTCGGGATGTGTTGGCGCGTTGTGAGGCGGGGGTGGTTGCTCGGGGTGCGGCGCCACCTTTGGCTGCATGGTCGGCGGTGCAAGCTGCGGCATGTGGGAGCGGTGTTTGTCCTGGGGGTGGTGGACGTGAAGCTGCGGGGGTGATCCCGCAGGTGGTTACGGTGGCTGGGTCGCAGGTCGCTGGTGCCTCTGCTGCAGTGTGGTCGGCGGTGGTTAGTTCTTTTAGCTCTGGTTCTGAGGCTCTGGGGGGGGAAGCGGCGGCGGATCATACTGGGGTTGATGGCGGAGATAAAGGGGTGACGGGGTTTGATGGTGTGCGTTTGGCGGATGCAGCGAAATGCGAAGTTTACGTGTGCTTCGAGGGGCCCTTGGGGGCTCATCTGAAGCCGGAGGTGAAGGAGCGCATTTGGAGGGGTGAATATGTTGAAATATTTTCTTTGTTGCCGTTGGAGAAATTCAACTTAGACAAAGTTCGGCCAGATGAGAGTAAGAGGGAGGAGGAGGAAAACCGGCGATATCGTTTGATTCCCCGAACCTTCTCTAATTGGCTTCAGGCGTTTGCCATTCTGGCAAGCGTTATTGGTGAGAGGACGCCGGAGCATTGTTCCCCCTTTTTTGTTACTTAGATGCCATAGGGGAAGCTCAGAGGGTTTATGGGGGCATCGCGTGGTTACGATATGACGAGCAGTTTCGTCAGCGTATGGCGGTTAGGCCTTCTTTGCGGTGGGACCATAAGGATATCGGGCTGTGGATGAAGCTTATGACTCTGGGGCGGACCGCAGCTCATCCCTTTCAGGGGGGGGCCGGGGGTACAGCTATGGTTGCACAACCGGCCGCGCTTAGAAAAGGTTTCTGCTGGCAGTTTAATGAGGGATCGTGCAAGTTTGGATTCGGCTGCCGATTCCGTCATGAGTGCTCGGGTTGCGGGGGGGCTCACCCATTGTCCCGGTGTTTTAAGCAAGGGCGGGGGAGAGGTGGCGACACTGGAAAAAGGGATGTCGCCGGTGAGGGTAGGAAGGATGTTGCCGTTTTTAAAGCGGTACCCTGATCAGGCAGCGGCAACCTTGTTGCAGCGGGGTTTTTCTGAGGGTTTTTTGATCCCTTGTGTATTGGCGGTGGTTCCTCCAGCGGCGGATAATTTGAGGTCGGCGCGGTTGCACCCGGAGGTTATTGGGGAAAAAATTCAAAAGGAGGTGTCATTGGGTCGTATGGCTGGCCCGTTTGTGGACCCCCCTATGCCGGATTTGGTAATTTCGCCGCTGGGGGTTGTTCCAAAGAAAGAGCCTAATAAATATAGACTCATTCATCACCTGTCTCATCCGCGGGGGGGTTCGGTCAATGATGCTATTGACCCTGGTTTGTGTTCGGTTTCCTATACTTCTTTTGACGCGGCGATTTCATGGGTGCGGCGGTTTGGTCGGGGTGCCCTGTTGGCAAAAACTGATATTGAGGCAGCGTTTCGCCTTTTGCCGGTGCATCCTAGTTGTCTCCGATTGCTGGGTTGCAAATGGGAGGGGTGCATATTTGTTGATCGTTGCTTGCCTATGGGCTGCGCCATTTCTTGTTCTCTAAATGAGACTTTTAGTTCTTTTCTTGAATGGGCGGTTAGGGATGTTTCTGGGCTCGCATCTGTCATCCATTATTTGGATGATTTTTTGTGTATTGGCCCTCCGGGTAGTTCCATCTGTGCATCGTTACTGAGCACGGTGGAACATGTGTTCGAGCATTTTGGCGTTCCTTTGGCTTCGGATAAGACGGTGGGTCCGACAACGGAATTGTGTTTTTTGGGAATTTTTGTCGATACGGAGGCCATGGAATGTCGTTTGCCTCAGGATAAATTGGAGGAGCTCCAGGGGTTGGTGAGTTCGGTGGGTCAGTGCAGGAAGATTCGGCTTCGGGAATTGCAGTCGTTACTAGGCAAGTTAAATTTCGCTTGTCGCATCATGCCCATGGGGCGTATATTTTCCAGGCGTTTGGCGGCTGCCACGGCTGGTGTGGCGGCCCCGCATCACAGGGTTCGGCTGCGAGGTGAGCTACGGGATGATTTGGGGGTATGGAGGTCGTTTCTTGATTCCTATAATGGAAGATCACTTTGGTTGGATGGGGTCGTGTCCAATTTTGATTTGGAACTCTTTACGGATGTGGCGGGCTCGGCCGGTTTTGGGGCCTATTTTCAGGGTCAGTGGTGTGCGGGTTCGTGGCCTTTGCAATGGCGGGAGGTGGGTCTGTTGCGCAATCTGACCTTACTGGAACTTTTCCCCATCGTTTTAGCTGTTTCTTTGTGGGGTGCTGTTTTCCGGAATAAACGGATTCGTTTTCATTGTGATAATTTGAGCGTGGTTCATGCCATTAACTGTGTTTCGGCCACGTCTCGGCCGGTGGTTCGTATGTTGCAGCGGTTGGTTTTGGACTGTTTGAGTCTCAATTGTTTTATTTCGGCTGTACATGTTCCGGGCGTGGATAACTCAGTTGCTGATGCTCTATCTCGTTTTCAGTGGGACAGATTCCGTCGGTTGGCACCAGAAGCGGAGCAACGCGGTATCGATTGTCCGGATCACTTGTGGAGCATTGCCTTGCCTCTTCAGCGGCCTTGATTCAGACATCAGTTTGCGCGTCCACTTGGGTTTTCTATGAGAAGGTGTGGTGGGAATGGCTGGAGCTGGTGAGTGAGGTGGGGGGTGGTTTAGGGGTGGATGATGCCCTATGCCTCCTGCTTTATTTCATCGGTAGGAATTTTGAAAGGGGTGTTTCCGCAACTTTGATGTCTCGCAAGCTGGCGGGGTTGGCTTTTCATTTAAAACTGGCGGGGGGTCGTGACGTGACGAAGGATTTCCTTGTTCGGCAGGCTATGCGGGGGTACAGAAAAGGCCGTTCCATCCCTGATTCTAGAAGGCCGGTTTCTTTTGAGGTTCTTCAAGTGGTGGTTGGCCAGTTGGATTGTATTTGTTCCTCGTTGTATGAGGCGATTTTGTTCCGTGCGGCTTTTGTGCTGGCATTTTTTGGGGCCTTTCGGGTTGGGGAGTTGGTTAGTCGGACTAAGTGGGGCGAGGGTGGTTTGGCCGTAGATGAGGTGGTCTTGATGGGTAGTGGGTTGCGCGTTTTTCTGCGCAAGTCAAAAACGGACCGTTTGGGTCGGGGTACCTGGGTGGAATTGGCTGAGATTCTGAGTTCTCGGATTTGTCCGGTACGGGCGGTTAGGGAATTTCTCGAGGTGCGACCTGACCTTCCTGGGGTTTTCTTTTTGCATACGAATGGGATGGCTCTGTCTCGATTCCAATTTGGGGCAGTGTTTAAACGGTGTTTGCAGTCTGCCGGGTTGGGTGTGGAACATTACTCGTCTCATTCATTTCGCATTGGGGCAGCTACGGAGGCCGCCCGCTGGGGGTTAGGTGATCAAGTGGTTCGTCGGATTGGGCGTTGGGATTCGGACAGGTTCAAGTTATATGTGCGTCCTCAGCTCTTGTGATTAAAAAAAAAAAAAAAAAAAAAAGAGGTTTTGGTGTTGTGTTGGTCTCTGTGGTACTTGTATTTTATGTTAACTTTGTGTTTTTTGTTTGTTTTGTGGGGGCCTTTGTGGTGAAGGTTCTACCTCCTCCCTTCTTTTGTGTGTTTCTTTGCAGGTTCCGAAGGCTGCTTGGTATGGATCTTGGGACATTCATATGTTTTTTGGGGGGCTAAGAGGGCGGATGTTCGTCCAGAGGGTCGGCAACTGGGATTTGAGAGGGGGGAGGCGAGGCTTCGTTGGCTTGGAGTGCCGGGAATGTTGTGGTCCAGGAAATTCATCACTATTCCCATTTGGACCGGCCTCCAGATGTTTTGGTATTGCATGTGGGGGGTAATGATCTCGGGTTGCGCTCCATGCGGGAGGTTATCCGGGACATCAAGTTTGATTTTTTGCGGATTCGGTCTTTTTTCCCGGACACAGTGCTGGTATGGTCGGACATAGTGGCCCGTGCTTATTGGCGTATGGCCCGTTCCGTCGAAAAAATTAATAGGGCTCGAGTTAAGGTGAATAAGGAGGTGGCGCGTTTTGTGTTGAGGAATGGTGGCCTAGCAGTCCGTCATAGGGAGCTGGAGGAGGAGTCCTGGCGGTATTTGCGTTCGGATGGGGTGCATCTTAATGCAGTTGGGATTGATCTGTGGTCCTTGGGCCTGCAGGATGGTATCCAACGTGGATTACGTGTGTGGCGGGCTACACGAGTGTAAGGGTTCACACTCGTGTGCTGTGGCAGGGGTCGATGGGTCTTTGAAGGCGGTGGTGGAGTGACAAGTTGAGGAATTATGGGTTGGGCCCATCGTAGGTATGGGTGTCCCTTCCCAATAAAAGGTCATATTGGTAATGTGGGAGTTCATTTGGCTGTATCTGGGTTAAGTAACAGTAGTATTGTCCCCGAGGCAGTGTAGTAGCGGCTGGGGGCCTTTCATTGAGTAGTAGATACAGCCGAGTTGGTGATGGGAGTAATGGTGCCTTCAGAGACCTTGGACCCGGGTGGTAATGTACTAAGATATTATGTTGAGTTATGTTAAATAAATGGCTGCTATGGCCGGTTTTACACCAAAAAGTGAGTTGCGTGTTTATTTGGGGGAAGGTTTTGAAGGGGTGGTGGTGTTTTAAAAGGGGGTAAGTAAGTATTAGCCTCGGGATTCTGCAAGTCCAACAGTCATGAGTTTTGCTGATTCCGTGACTCTGGCTATAGCCTATGCAGCAAATAATGTACTCATGGTCATTTGTGTCTCTTGAGTCCACATGATTATACATTAGGTTTTAAGGCTCGCTCACACCCGGTGTGGTTTCCCTGCACGTTTCCCGCACAATGCACTGGGTGTGCAATCTTCTGTGGGTATCAATATATTCCTAAGAACACCCCAAATACTGATCGCAAATGCAGTGTGCTTGCCTGCACCGGTTCGCATGGTAATACAGTACCATGCGATTTGGTGCAGTGCGTTTTTTTAAAGTAGTGTATGCACTACTTTTGGTGCAATCCAGTATTGTAATAGCACATTCAAATGAATGGGCTGAAAATCGCACCACACAGAGTTGCACAGGAATTGCATAGGAACTGCGTTACTGTGTGATTCAGGTGTAAAGCGGCCCTAAGCCCTGAAGAAGTAGCACATCTTCGAGTCCCTGAAACGTGTTGCCTGTGTTGTTCTTTAACCTCTTGTCGCCGGCCAAACGCAAATGTGCGGCCTTCCCATGGCTGGGCCTAGACGCCGAGCGGCCGCACATTTGTGTGCTATTAAAAAAAGACATATGTGTTGAGAGAGCACGCCCTGCATGCTCCCAGCACGTGTCTGGTACTCACGGAAAGGTCCCAATCTCCTCTTTTGTTCGGGACCTTTCCCGATCATGTGACAGCTGTGACGTCGTGTCACGGCAGTCACATGACTCTATACCCCGCCCCGCCTCCGGGCTTCTGAAACCCTTAAAGGGCCGGGAGGCGCCGGCGCTACGGGGTTAAGAATCAATATTATTAAAAGGTTTTTGGACTTTCAGACTGTTTGGCATTCTCTTTGTACTCCTTTCCAACAGACTTGCTCTCCATCGTCACGTGACAGCACCAGACCGATCACCAACCACTGGTACTGTCACATGGAAAGAAGGGGAATTAATCCTCTGCTTCTCGATTTCTAGAAGCACCATTTATATTCTTCTCTCCTGGCAGCTGAATGGAGGGTGGGGAAGGGAAGGAAAGCATGATCTGGTTGGGTTGGGAGGGGGTGTTAAAGTGAACCTGTTGCTCTGCCCCAGATGGATAAAGTTCAGTAGTGCTTTAAATGCTCAGTGGTGTAACGCCCTCTACTGACCTTCTACAGCAGGGTGTCAAACTGGCCGCCCTCCAGCTGTTGGGAAACTACAAGTCCTATCATGCCTCTGCCTTTGGGAGTCATGCTTGTAACTGTCTCATGGGAGTTGTAGTTGGGCAACAGCTGGAGAGCTACCAGTTTGACACCCGTGTTCTACGGCTTTTCACTACTGCCACTGGCACATGGCTGAAGGAGGGTGTCCACCATAAAGAATGATTTTGGCCTACCTAGCTGTCAATACTGACATATTGGAAATGTTAAGTTTGCACAAGTGAAGATTCACTGTGGCATTTACTGATTAAAGACACGCAAAAACAAACACCTGTGAAGTGAATTAGATTTTCAATGCTAATTCCCCCTAATGTATTCCTGGCTATAGAGCCCTAAAGATGAAAGAGATTGAGCTGCTGAGAAAGAGAAGATGAGAGGTAGACGTGGATTGTGAAGATATTTATGAGAGGATGGGTTACATGAAAGGTTTTCTGCTGCCTTCTGTGATGCCATGGACTACAATATAAAGGAAAATAGAGAAGGGTTTTAAAGGCTAATTCACAGAAGAGGAAAACTCTACGGACAATTTAATATTTAAATGATACCAAGGAAATCTGTAAATTTGTTATCTCCACATTTTTATTCACAGGCATTTCAAAGCTGTCTTCAGAGGTCCAGGCTAGTGCACACACTGTTTTGTTTACATTTAATCTGACAGCTTCTGCACTGTAACTGCAGACAGGGACCAAGAACACCAATTTAAGTCAATAGAATATTTGTTTCACAAAGTTGTACAAAATGCCATCCTCACTGTCCTGGTGGCACCGGTGTGTGGAACCCCCATATATTTCCATAGGGCTAAGTCCAAGGCTGGAGATGAATGAAGACGATGGCAGAGGTCCCCATTGAATTCTAAAGCCGATCATACATGAATCGAAATTTCGCCGGTTCAGCAGGGATCAGCCTGAACTTCAATTTATGTATGGGCAGGCTGCTTGCACACAAGTCGATTCACAGGCATTTCAAAGCTGTCTTCAGAGGTCCAGGCTAGTGTACACACTGCTTTGTTTACAATTAATCTGACAGCTTCTGCACTGTAACTGCAGACAGGGACCAAGAACACCAATTTAAGTCAATAGAATATTTGTTTCACAAAGTTGTACAACATGCCATGCTCACTGTCCTGGTTGCACCGGAGTGTGGAAACCCCATATACTGTACTTCCATAGGGCTAAGTCTAAGGCTGGAGATGAATGAAGACAATGGGAGAGGGCCCTATTGCATTCTAAAGCCGGTCATACATGGATCGAAATTTAGCCGGTTCAGCAGGGATCGGCTGAACTTCAATGTATGTATGGGCAGGCTGGTTGTACACAAGTCAACCTATCAATTGACCTGTGTACAACCGTCCTGTCAGGGTTTTCCCAAATGATTAGTGCCACCAGCTATAGCCAGAAACAATGACCATTGTATTCTACTTGTGGCGAATACAATAGCTCAGTAGGAGGGATTCCTCCATCCACATTGAATTTGCGGATGGGGAAATCAGTTCATTTTTTTTCAATCATCCTGCTGGTTGACCGAAAAAAAAAAATGAATCATGTATGGCCAGTCTAAGGGGCTGTAATGTTCAGGTGGGGTCAGGATGTAAACAAACACCGGACGCTGTGGCATAAGGTAAGTATGCATCTGTGGAGGGGGAAGGTAGATAACATTAGGTCAGGACAAAGGAGCAAAAACATAAGTGCACTTTGTCTTAAAGTGGTCTTATCCATTACATTTCTATTTACTGCTTGTACAAAATATGTATATCCTTGATGGTGCGTATCATGGCCATAAGTCTGCTTTAACTACTACAGGACCAGCACACTCACTGTTCTGACAGACTGTCTATAAATGGCCTTTTTATGTTTTCTTAATGAGCCTCTACCCCAGCCTACGCTCTTGGCTTTCTAATGACAGCAGAAGGCACAGAGCTGATTGGAGTGGCTTTCAAATGTAAACAGTACTACACTGTGTGATCTCAGTGATTGGCCATCATGGCAACCACATGGCACAGAGCCACTCCAATCATCTCTGTGCCTTGTGATTGCCATGATGGCCAATCACTGAGATCACACAGTGTAGTACTGTTTACATTTGAAAGCTCTCTCGATGGAGAAAAGGGAAGAATGGAGGATTTAATTAATGAATCCATTCATTAAGGCTGTAGTAAGGTCTTACAATTAAGCAAACAAAATTTGGCATACCAGCACATTATGATAGACTTACCTTAAAACAAAAATTCTCTACTGGTGTGGTGTCACTGCTGTTAGAGCTTCCATCTTCACCTGGTCTTTCATTTGGGTTTGCACTCTCTGGCTGTTTGAATGGCCGACCCATGATGACGTCACTCCCGTGCATGCCCACAGAAGTCACGGTCACAGCACAGCGCTCTCAGTGGACGGCATGCTCCAGTCTGCTGTCCATTTAAAGTGCAGCGCACATGCGCCAGTGACATCACCAGCCGCTAAAAATGTGAATATCCCCTAAACAGTAACTGTTTAAGAGATATTCACTGTACCTACAGTCAGGGGCGGACTGACAACTCATGGGGCCCCCGGGCAATAGGGGATCATGGGGCCCCTGTTTCCTTGCCCAAACTCAAAAAAGCCTATGAAAAATGTAGCAGGGGCATCTCATGGGGCCCCCTACTGACCCCGGGCCCTCGGGCAGTGCCCAAGTTTCCAAATGGTCAGTCCGCCCCTGCCTACAGTACAGGTAAGCCTGTTTTTCCTTTACGAATTCTTGGCTTTAGCTTTGCTAGTTGAAGAGCTCAGAGGCTTTCCACACCTCCAACAAAAGTTTGTGCTATGTTTTTCAAGGTATGCCATGTGAATGGGAACATGGAACAAATATAAAGTAGGTGTTCTCCCAATTTGGCTGCAAAAGTGGAAATACACTTTAACCCTCTCATATCAGACACAGAACAACTCTGCGTAGACAGAAAATTATAGAGCTCTATAGAAACTGTTGATGCTTAGTAAAAACAGCAAAGGCAAAAATAAAATATAATAACAGCGTGTGTCACTCAATCACTGTGTTATGAAGACATACACCATGCTGTTTAAAATAGGCCTGTCAAGAAATAATAAAAATTCCAACAATGTTACAAACTGAGTAAAAAAAAAAATTCAATGTACTCCTACAGCCAAAGCGATCAATGGCTGAAAGCCACTGTTACACAATCCCAGATGCTGTATCACAAGCCTTGACGAAACCTCGCCAGTGCTTGGGTCGTGTCCTTCTGGGGAATGAATTTTTGTTTTAAAGTGAGAGTCCCGGGAAAATGTTTTATTTAGATTTTGAGAGAGCTAAGGGGGGAGGGTGGGGGGTTACAACATCTGCAGTTTTACAGCTGTCAGATATTTCTGCTCATTTCCGATCGAGGTGCCCCTGGTCATGTGGGAGGAAGAGAATCCTCTAAACTCACAAATGGATAGCGTCTAAACGCAGCAAATCGCGTTTATAAGCGTTTGCGTTTTACATTTTTTTTTAACTCTTCCAGTTCCCAATGCTATCCAGAGCCTTTTTTCATCATGAAAAATGCATGCAAAGAGTTTTCAAGGTGCTCAGATGGACAAAACACTGAACACAGGATGTTCCTACCAAGCTTGTCACACATTGTAATGACCAATTCACTCCTCAGACCTCTCCCACCCTTGGAAACAAAAGATATCTAATGACCATTCACACCTCAAATTCCTCATGAAGACCCCCTGCCAGGTGACCTTAATGACTCACTCCAGCAACACATACTGCTGTTTCTGTGTCTACTGTGTGTATTTCTCTGAAACAGCCTGAGATAGTTAATAATTTACCGCTTTTCAGTGCTTTCTGGGCATTTGGGAGGTTCTCCTGTGCTTATCTTTAAAAAACGATTCTGGAAGCAAACGCAGCTACACGTGGTATGCAAACACGGCAAAACGAAATATTTTTAACCTGCGTTTTCCTGCTGTCAATTTCCAGCGTTAAGGAGTGTTCTCCAAACGTCCCGTGTACATGAGCCCTTAAAGACTTCACCTTCATAATAAAATGCATTGTGCAGTCAAGAGGCTTTACTACTGAATAGGTTTACAGCACAGCGTTTAATATGCCATGAAACTTATAAGAGAAAGACCTCTGCAGAGAGACCACTGGATCCACAGAGAAGAAAAGGGATAGTTTCTACATTTTCTAAAGCAAATGAAATACAAGATGTTTTGATACACTTGGAATGTATTTAGCTGATTTAAAATAACGTTTAGTAAGGCTTTAACTTTTTTTGTTCATTTTGAGCCTTGTGCCTCCATTTATGAGTTTTGGAGCAGAATGTGCATCTTCTGATGTCACCCCACAAGTTTTCTATTGGATTAAGATCCGGGGATTGGGCTGGCCACTCCATAACGTCAATCTTGTTGGTCTGGAACCAAGATGTTGCACGTTTACTGGTGTGTTTGGGGTCGTTGTCTTGTTGGAACACCCATTTCAAGGGCATTTCCTCTTCGCCATAAGGCAGCATGACCTCTTCAAGTATTCTGATGTATTCAAACTGATCCATGATCCCTGGTATGCGATAAATAGGCCCAACACCGTAGTATGAGAAACATCCCCATATCATGATGCTTGCGCAACCATGTTTCGCGGTCTTCACAGTGTACTGTGGCTTGAATTCAGTGTTTGGGGGTCGTCTGACAAACTGTCTCCGACCACTAGACCCAAAAAGAACAATCTTACTTTCATCAGTCCACAAAATGTTGCACCATTTCTCTTTAGGCCAGTCAATGTGCTCTTTGGCAAATTGTAACCTCTTCAGCACGTCTTTTTTTCAACAGTGAGACTTTGCGGGGACTTCTTGCAGATAGCTTGGCTTCACATAGGCATCTTCTAATTGTAACAGTACTCACAGGGAACTTTACACCTTCTTTCATCTTCCTGGAGCTGATCGTTGGCTGAGTCCTTGCCATTTTGGCTATTCTTCTATCCATTCGAATGGTAGTTTTTCGCTTTCTTCCACGTCTTTCAGGGTTTGGTTGCCATTTTAAAGCATTTGTGATCATTTTAGCTGAGCAGCCTATCATTTTCTGCACTTCTTTATATGTTTTCCCCTCTCCAATCAACTTTTTAATCAAGGTACGCTGTTCTTCTGAACAATGTCTGGAACGACCCATTTTCCTCAGAATTTCAGAGAGAAATGCACTGTAACCAGCATGTACAACATTTGCTGCCTTCCTTCCTAAAATAAGGGCAATAATTACCACCTGTTTTTCAAAGAATGAATGACCTCACTAATAGAACTCCACACTGCTATTATTTTGAACATGCCCCTTTCAATTAGTGATTCAATTACACAGAATCAGCAGCATGCATGTCATGACTGTTGGGTCTGTTGGGTTTCTATTACTCTACTACACTTGCTAGTAAATTATTTGCCTTGTAGGAATATCATTTCTACCAAAAACAGTGATTGATCAGGTTAGTGATGTCTGACTGCTATTATTTTGAACACAACTGTAAGTGTGTCATACTTGTACATTATGGCACATTCAGGCTGGCCCCATGATGCTCTAATTCCACTTTCATTTACAAGGGATCATAAAATATGTACTACTGTGAGGTGTGCCTATGTCCATTAGATGTTATGTAGGGAGCCTCTCATGGACCCCTTCTCCTGACCTCTGGACTATACTGCAGCAATGATTAAAACAGTTTTTTGGCCATATAAATAAGTTAAAAAATATTTTTTGTAGCTGTGCAGGCAGAAAAGGAGGTTGTGGTAAAAAAAAAAAAAAAAAAAAAGATTGATTATGGAGTTCAGTTTTTATGCACCCCCACAACAAGGTAAGCCAAAATACACATGGGGGGAAGATTTACTAAAACTAAAGAGTGCAAAATCTGGTGCAGCTGCGCATAGCAGTCAATCAGCTTCCAGGTTTTATTGTCAAAGCCTAATTGAACAAGTTAGAAGCTGACTAGTCACTATGCACGGCTGTACCAGATTTTGTGTGCTCCAGCCTTAGTAAACTACCCCATAGAGTCAGATACAGGAATTAGGTATACACATTTCGCTTCTAAGAACGAACTTTTTTGATATGCTTTAGCGCTGCACTTTATTCATCTATATACACAATCAGAGGAGGTTGTGATCCCCTCTTGTGCCATTAGCTGCTTACTTTTTCATTGATATTTTATTTAATGAGCGCTCACTTCATTTTATATTTTAGGTATACACATTTGCCTAATCTGTCAGACAAAGCCAAGCAAAGCGTCATATGTACATCATCGAATTTCATGAGAGTCATATTTTATGAGGCCGTCTTCTGAGACGACATGTGATTTTCTTGGAAAGACATCTTTTATATTAAAAAATACATATGTCATCTGAGCTGATAGCACTGGAGTACTGGCTTTGCCCAGAATATGATACATAAATGGCTTGCTACATAACAGGAGCCAGCCAATCTGTTTAGGTACACCAAGAAGCCTGTAGCAGCTTTATAAAGCATATAAAGCAGTAGCTGGTAAAATTGGTAAATGCCATCTCAAAAATTCTTTATTTTTATACTGTGACCTGAGTACTAGGAAATATTATACATCTCAGTACAGCCGGAGGATGTAGCATGTGCACAGTCTACAGCAGGCAAAGCCACAACAGGTCCAGAGTGTAGATCCACCATCCATCCAATGGTCTACTCTTAAGTCTCTATACACAATGTCAACAGAACCACCATATACACTGCTGTTCCTTTATAAATATTGGAGCAGCCAAAAAATGCACATTATAACTACACTAAATCTAGAGTAAATACAACAAATGGAAAAAGGATTTTTAAGGCAGCGCACGTAAAACTTACAAAACACTCCCTTTTATACCATGTGTAAAAGTCTACAACCTTCAGCAGGTACCGCAGATATTATCAATAACTGGCTCATCAGCACTGCTTCAGGATTTAACAAGGGTACAAACATCTCTTCAGAACACAAGACCTCATTTTACCCGCTTGTAAAATGTGTTTCCCAGAGGTTACAGGTGGATTGGAGGCACAATGCTGGCTTGTTTTCAGAGACAACTATAATGCCTCTCCAAAATCCACAGAAAAGAACTGTATATTGCAAAGATCGATATCTAAAGCAACAAATACGTACATCTTAATAACCTAACGAACATGCTTCTACTTTGCATTAAAGTAGTAGTATTAAAATATGGGAAGGGTTCCAGTGGATCTGCAGAACATTATGTTACTTCAAGGACAACTGCATTAAATTATTATCATGAGACATGTAATCTACCATGAAAAAGTGACACACTCTCCATGCCCCCAGTCTGTTATCCTGTGTGAAGTCCCAGCCATTGAGTTTCCAGAAGTTGTCAGCTTTTGTATTTCACTAAATTTACAAGGTATAGAAGGCTATGGGGAATCCATGTCACCTAACCAGAAGAAGGTGCAGCTCGCTAACGGAAAGGCACATGTGATCCACTGTATTCACAAGGAGTAGAAGTCTATATGGAATCCATGTCACATGACCAGAAGAAAGTGCAAACCATCTGTGGATGGACACATGTATTCCACTGAATTCACAAGCTGTAACAAGTTATGGGGAATCCATGTCCCCTAACCAGAAGAAGGCACAGACCACCAATGGATGGACAAGTATTTTCCAATGAATTCACAAGGTGTAACCTCTATGGGGAATCCTGATCACCTAACCAGAAGAAAATGCAGATCATTACTGGATAGACAAATGTATTCCACTGAATTCACAAGGTGCAGAAGTCTATGGGAAATCCATGTCACCTAAATAAAAGAAAGTGCAGACCACTAGTGAACAGACAAGTACACTGCTCAAAAAAAATTAAGGGAACACTTTTTAATCAGAGTATAGCATCAAGTCAATTAACTGCCTGGGATATTGATCTGGTCAGTTAAGTAGCGGAGGGGGTTGTTAGTTTCATTAACGCCAAAGCAGCTGAAACTGATTAACAACAGGTGCAGAGAGGGGCAAAAAACAGGAATTCCCAAAACAGGAATGGTTTTATAGGTGGAGGCCACTTGCATTTTTTTCCCTACTCATATTTTCTGACTGTTTTTCACTAGTTTTATACTTGTTATAAATCCTCCTGCGCTTCTATGGACCCCACCCCCCTACCTTTCAGCTGCTTACACTCAAACTGATACCAAAACAGTGCACAAATAAATATTAAACTAGTGTAGCGCTAATAAACTCAACCATAAAACGCAAATTCAAATAAATCTTTGTGTGAATAGTGAAACTAAAATATATAGACCTTGTGATAAAACTCACAGTGCCCTACTCCTCTTAGTGCCCTACACACGTGCCACTTAATTCCTAAATAATATTTATAAAACATATATCATAATAGTGCTATTTCATATTAAGCATATATCCTGTGATAGTGCCACTTCAAAAACATGTACCATGTGATCGTGCCACTTCAATTTAAACTAATCCATAGTCCAATGTTCAAATAATAAAAAATATATAAAGCAATATAATTCAGGTGATGCTTATATACACATGCAGTGTCATTAGTGCCACACGTGTAAACACACTCTTCCACTCCATCTGCAGTGCCTCCTCACCTCCTTTCAGCGACCCCTAGGGGCCTACAAGCCTTTAGGATCACCCTGGATCCTCAACAATCCTAGTTGGTAACTCACAGGCTGTCCTCTCAAATACACTCCCTGACAGTTTCTTATCCTTCATCACTCTATTCAAAACTAAAAAAAAAAAAAAAAAAAAGGAAGTAGTTTCGGCTGGGGGAGAAGTACAGTTCAAAAAAACCCCAGCAGAGCAGAATGCAGTTTTTGAAGATAAATAATGGTTAACCTTAATTTCTAGGGGTTTGGCTCAAAATTTGCTTACTGGAAGCACTACTATACCTTTAGTCTCTGTCAGGATTTTATTGTTTTCTTCATCCCTGCTAGGAAGGTTCACCCCTTTGTCTTTGTGACCACTGTCACAAGAATATAAAGTGATGGAAAATTCAGAAATGTATGGTTGTACCAGATCTTAGAGATGAACGGAAATTTTGAGACCAACCATTGTAACAACTGTCCTCCCATTTTCTTAAAAAATTGCCCTCACCCTCTATTTTTAGTCTTGGTTACCAGGAGTTAAAATGGAACCGAATCAAAACTTTACTATGTTATAGGGAACATCTAGAAGACATCTAGTTAATTGTGCCTATGCAAGAGGCTGAAAATGTTACATATGTCTTGAATTCCTCCTGAAAAATAGCAGTGCACTTCCTGGTATGTGAGGGTGCCTAGGCACTTCTTTGTAGTATGAGATCTAAAGCAGGCCATACATTAGCCAATTTTCTTTCCTTCAACCACGGGTTGAAGAAAATAAGATTTCCCCATCAGCACATTCAGCTCCCATGGAGCTATTGTATTCTGACAACGGGAGGTTTCCCAGCTATCAGAATACAATGATCACTGCTTGTGGATATAGCCGCTGGCAGTGACTGCATGAAAAACAAAAACGACAGGCTAGTTGTGCTAAAGTTGGTCGGTAGGTCATCTTCAGTATAACCAGCCTGCCCATACATAAATCAAAATTAAGCCAGTTCCTGCTGAATCAGACAAATTTCAATCAGTTTTTGGATGGCTTAGGGCACTGCTACCTCTAACAGCTAGTCTCAGGAGATTTGGAATGGGATATGGTGATGTCACTACTGTGCTGCTCACTGTTTCCTTGGCTGGAGGGTCAGATATGCAGAAACAAATTTCTGCCTCTACCAAGATGTCCACCACCATATAAAAAGACGCAGTGCAGAACATGGCATGGTAGTCAGTATTGGGAAAGATCAGCAGCAGGGAGACCATAGGAAATACTGGTGACTAGTCCTTTGTCCTCTGCCAGACATTATTAGGGCACAGCCTCCAGAACTCAGTTCCTTTTTAATGTGACAGAAACTCCAAAATTTTCAGTTGTCACTAAAACATTTAGAGAGGGGAAATCTTCCAGTAGGGATCATTGCTCCATTGATGAATGTATTTGAATCAAGTTCCCTTTTTTCAAAAATGTCCTCTATTTAAGGAGAGAGAAAATTTTGAGTTGTCACTAAAACATGAACTGAAGGAAACTCTTCGAGTGGGGACAATGGTTCCAATGACAATGATAAAAGTAAGGAATTCTGAACTGTTTGAAACATCTCTTCTCATTTTCTGTCGCAAGAAAATATCCCGAAAGGGACATGGCAAAAGTTTTAAGCCTTCCCTGATCTAGTCAAAGCTATAAAAAGTTTGGGTTTGCAAGTATGGCCTTCATGCCAACAGCTAAATTTAATCTCCACCTCCTGGTTGGGTTAAGGATTCCAAGGAGGAACATGGCATCCACGTTTGGGTTGAACTGCTTTGGATTCAGTAAGATTTTGAAGCGGCAGAATCTTTTTTTTGTTTCTTGCAGCCCAGGAGACAACGTCTCTGCTGGGTACATTAGGTGAAATTATCTTTTAAGAAGAAGGGTTAATGGCAGTTTATGTTACACATATTGCTGTGTTCCAAGCATTTATCGCTGAGCTGGCGTTTAATTAATTCTCCTCATTATAGCTCCACGTTCCCGGTAATTAAATTCTCAGTTACCAGGGCTTCATTTTTTTTTTTTCTCGGGAAACCCAAGACAGATATGATGTTATATGTCTTTGGTGGAGCTGCGAAAGAATGAATATTTAATATATTGCTCTCTCTGTAATGAGAAAAACTGAAATATTTCCCACGCTAAGTTGCATAAGGAAAAGGTACAATTCTATTAGAAGTCTGGGATATGATTTGTGAATACTGAGCAGGATATACCGGCTCGCAAACTCATTTCCTCAATCCTCGGTGGAGCCGGGAGTAAATGAATCCATTCCTGTCTGTGGCAAGAAGTGTGAGGAAATGTACATCTGACTATTGAAACAACCCAGGCGGGAAAGGATAAATGCACCTCTAGATAAAAGTCAACTCCTGAGGGATAAAATAACAGGAAACTGCCGGAAGTTTTTGGTCTGAAAAGCACGTAACATACTGATACCGTTGGGTTTGTACTAGTGTTATGAACTGGGCTGGGGACGGTGACCCAACATAGGGAAAGGAAACATTTGTGTAATCGGTAAATGGACATTGGCCAAATGGCAATACCACACCTTTGTTAAGGGTTTGGGTTCAGAACTGCCTGTGTTGCCTACAGTCTGAAGGACTAGCCTGACAATGTCACTTGTTTAAAACCTCAAGTAGATGGGCAAAAGCAGAATGTTGACAGGTGCATTCAGTTTACATTTCACATTATTGTTTAGATGTTTCTGAATTCCTAAGCAGTTTCTGACTTGGATTTGGCCTCCTTCTGGCCTGCATTTATCTCAGTCTAAGCTGCATCAAGGTCCTTTTGCATTCCCAATTATTTGTATGTAAGGAAAAGCAGTTCAGACACAAACAAAATCAAACATATGCAAGATTTAAGTGTGTTCAACAGATTGGTGCTGTCCCTTCTATCGCACTGCAGGGGAAGGAAGATGTCTTCCCCTGAGTAACTTACACTTGACCATGTGACCGACAACTGGGTGCAAACTTGGAAGTCTCTTTCTCTATCATTTTGTTTAAGCTTGAGTTTTGAAACAAAAGAAAACATCAGATCCAATGATACAATGGGAGCTACCCTTGTTCTGTATGATCTGTGCCATCAACTACCATGAAGTACATTTTGAAGCAGGTCCAGCCTCACAAGTAAGGTTAGGCTCACCCTCTCGGCCACATCACCCAAACCAATGTTCCTACAGTCCTGAAGTTCTTCTTGAAGAAGAAACACTGATATAAAGGACATATTATTTATCAGTTTGTGTATTCATTACAAGCTCCTTTATCTCTCTTTATATTAGCCTTCCATTATCCCCTGTACGAAGGGGCAGCAATATAAGTCGATGTAACACACAAAGCATGTTGATTGGAGGAGAGAACAGAGTGATGACCTCCTTAGTGTGCCGCTGATCTTTCTCTGTTCAATCACAGGTCATGGCAAGTCTTTGACCACACTATAGTGATTTAGCTGTAGTGGAAAAAATTCACACACATGTATTTCAACTGCATATTTAGCTGTTTTTTTTCTGGAGTTCAGGTTTAAAATGTAATACATTCTGGAACTAATATAGACATGCCCTGCAATGCTGCCTAACCATCCCTTCACCATTCAAGCTGGTAAAAATATAAACAAATGTATTCAAATGGTGGATTGTGCCATACAAATAAACCCAGCCACCAGCTCTCAATGGGGAACAAAGGCCGAATACTGCCAGAGAGGAACCCCCAGGAGTCTGCTGTGTAAATGCAGTGGGGGTCTGGTAAATGCTGTTCAAACACACAGCCAGGATCTTCAAACGTTTTGATTCTTTCATCATCGAATATCAAAGCCAATTTAAGCTGTGAAATTATTTCTGTTTTTTTTGTTAATACAGACTACATATTATAATTGCATCATCTTGTGCACTGATTTGCCCTGCATTGACTGTCCTCAATACTGATACATTCAAAGAAATGTCTTCAATTACTCTATAGACACATTTAAAGGATTGGTCCACCAAAAATGATATTTCAGTGTAACGTTCATGTGCTATCGACCTGTCATATCTCTCAAGGAATCTAGTGGGCAGACCTCTAGGTGGCACCTCAACAAAGACAAAAATGCAACAGATTGTGCAGAAAAGTCTTAAACTAGGCATATGCATCTCAAATTTCAGCCAATTACTCTTTAATCAGTCAAAATTCAAGCATGGATGCCCTGTTGGCAAGTAGAAGAAAAGGCTAACTATTCTCAAGAAGAGGGAGTACAGACAATGGCTGGGCCTTGGGAGCCTATGGGTGACTTCATGACTCTGAGAATTCACAGCCGTTGTCAAGCTTTTCCTTACAGAGGGGAGCTGGAGCTGCTGAATCACATTGGACTGGATTAAAAAAGGTACACAGATCTTTTTTATACAGAATGTGCAGGATAGGTAGGAGGAGGGGGGAGGAAACGTATCTTAAACGTAAGAACAGTCAGACTTAGCCTTTGCTACCACTTTAAATATAAAATGACTGTATATCCGTAACAAGCACTCCTACCTTCCAATGCAATACGTCATCAGGCTTTCTACCTAATCTGTCCAAGTCCCTTTTCCTTGGCTGCAAAGGAAACCATCTTTAAAAAAAAAAATCTCTGCATCCCGTGGCTCCCAGAAAAATGTATCCCAATGTTTGCGCTCCCTAAATATATTCATAATCCTGAAGAGGTGAGTTAGAACCAGGGGCGGACTGACCATTCAAGAACTCAGGCACTGCCCGAGGGCCCAGGGTCAGTAGGGGGCCCCATGAGATGCCCCTGGCACCTTTCATAGGCTTTTTTGAGTGTGGTTTGAGTGTGGGCGAGTACACAGGGGCCCCATGATCTCCTATTGCCTGGGGGCCCCATGAGTTGTCAGTCCGCCCCTGGTTAAAACATTGTTGGTTATTAGGAGAAAAGTAACAGAAAGGTATTTTCTCAGAAACCATGGTTGTAGTCAGCGCTGGGACAAGGTCATCCAGTGCACAGGGCAAAGATGTCAAACTGTCCAGCCATGTAACAGAAGGAAGCCCCCCATCCCTACAATAAACCATTGCACTCAGGGCAGCTGCCCCTCCCACCCCCCTTTGTCCTGGACCTGGCTGTAGGACAGCCACCCATTTCAATTCTGTTAGTTCTTGTGCTCTCTGCCCGTTTTCAACCCATTATGAAAAAAAAATACACACAAGAACTGCATGAAGAGTTTAAATGCCCAATGCAGCCCTTTATTTAAGCAAAAAAACAAAAGTTTCAATTAATATTAAGCTACAAAAATAAATAACATAAAAACAGCTGGTTGCATGAAGGTGTCTTTCATGCTTGACTAAAATCCACCCTTGTCCCCAACCACACCCCACAGGACAGCTCCAAAATTGACTTTTTTTTTATTTTCCAAGGGACTAAACCTCTATTAAAACAATTGACACCAACAGGGAAACACCATACCACCAGATGGGCCCTGCACTTTGTAACCATCTCACCTTTTCGCAAAAGAACCCAAAGACTACATAACCCACCAAGTTGCCAAGACAATCACATGCAAATCCAACTATGTTGTCAAACAGTAAACAAGCAAGGGACGGTGAGATAACTTTCCTTCCTCATTTAACCTCCCAAAATAAACTCCCAACAGGTCCCACCATTTTGGCTCCTCCATAAGACCTGACCATTGACCTCCAGTCAAGGTCTGTTTTTACACCTGTGGTTAACTATTCCTCACCCCGGTCATGTAGCCTCTTCATTATCTTCCTCCTGTTCTGTCTTACTGGTGAAAAATGAAACACATGAATTATGAAACTGGAAAACAACTACTTACATTTGATTAGAAACTGGAGAAGGCAACGGCGCAGGGATGCTCTACAACACTGTAGTCATGGCTCTACAGAATGCACCTTACCCATGCTTTATTTATAATTATTGGCAATAGGCTTTTTGTTGGATTATGCATGCATTTCAATGGTGGAAACTGCATGAGATAAAAAAATTCAGAGAAGACGAAACACCCACCGAGCCTCCGATGGGGTCCATGTGATGGAGGCGGTCTATGCTTTATATCACATGAGGTTGTTTTTCTACTCAAATAACAATGTGATCTGGTAACACTTGCACTCTCATATTGTGTATGAAGTGTGAATTTAATAATAGCTTCTCTTTAATATTGAAGTTAGGAGACAGTGAAGCCAATCTAGGAACCAGCAAGAACACCTGTACCCCCATTGATTACAGTGCAAAAAAATCAAAAAAGTTTCTGATTGACGGTCATACTATTTCCCTGGCTGCAGGGATTTATCTAACCCTGTATTAATGACAGAGGTAATTGAAGCTTAGATGTCAAGCAAAAATATATTAGTTACTGGCCCTGATCTTAGTGCTGCTTCCCTGAACTTCCAGTCTTCACAGAAAAGCGTTAACAATAGACAGTGCAGTATGGAGTGAGTCTGTTAGCTTGGGGACTGCAAGATAAAGGAGCTACCCTGAAACAGGAAACCTGGGGCAACAGTCATGGCACCAGCTTATACTGGAATATAGGCAAGGATTAAATATAAAGATGCTGCATACTCAGTAAGTGATTAAAGAATATGTAAACCCAACATTTCATATTCCTGATATGTGCCTGCTCTACCATGTACTTGTATGCAAAAGTATACAGTTCTCTTTGTATTGCTTGTTTTGTGTGAAATTCCTGGTGTTCCTTTTGTTTTACTATTAAAATCTGACCACACTATGTATGAGAGCACAGCGTGGTCAGTTCTTTAGCTGGGCTGAGAACTCTGTGTGCTCTTCTCCAATGATCTGACCTATCCAGAACTCCCCCTCCTGCACAGCCATTCACTGGGAAGACCAGTGTGCTGCTGTTTCTCCTCTTCCAGCATTCTGAGCTCCTTATGCAGCTGGGTTATGTGATAATTTATAAAAAAAGGGGAAAAAATTTGTTTATAATGTTTTTATATCTATACACAAATATTTTGCCTTTCATTTCTATTTCAAACTCTATGGGTTGTTATACAAGGTGAGGGTTCACATATATTTTAAATCACCTGCTGAACAGAGAGATTGATATCACTTTTAGGTGGCCATACAATATGTGAATTTTAACTGGTTCCCCTTGAACCAAGCAAAATTTTCTTAGTAGGTTGCCCTGTCAGTTGCCTCCTGCACGACATCCTTCGACTGGAAAATCAAAGGAGCTGGATTGAAAACTGATGAGCGAACCGTGGCTGCATTGAAACAGATGCAGCTGCTGGGTATTAATGGACAAGGCTGCTTGTGGAAATACAATAGCCCCAGCAGGGGATTCATCCATGTGCAGCAGTCTGAATTAAAATATTCTATAAATGTATAGCCAGCTTTGGAATGTCATATTCCCACATTATTGGTCGTGGCGTTTATGTCAAACGCTGGCTTTTCCACCGGGAACATAATTGCTGTTAGGCCCTCTCCATTGGGTCATTCCCACGCTGGTTTGCAGTGAACTGTACGTGAACTGAGGCTTGCCATGTCTGCATATTATCCAAGCCACAAGATTCCTATGAAGCTGTAATAATGTGAATCCAATATTTACTCACAGTCTATACCGGACAGAACATGACGCGAGAGTCTCGGGTATTCACACCTAATAGCAACACAGCAAGTCCGGCTGCTGATTGATCCGAACGGTTAGAGCAAACCTCACCAAAGAAACATCACAGATATCTTGTATTCCCATCTTATCAACCACTATTTATTTGAATCTCTTATTTATATATATATTTCTGTTTTTGAGATATGTTTATATATATATATATATATATATATATATATATATATATATATATATATTTTTTATGTTTTTCTTTTATATATAAATTTTTTTTTTTATATTTATATTATTTTAATATGTATAAACAGAAATATATATACTTCCTGTTTATATACTTTTATTTTTATTTTTTATATATGTATATTTTTTGTATATGTGTATTTTTATTGGTTTAGAGTACTTCTTTAAAGTGGAACATGGCCCTTTAATTAGTGTGTGTGATAACATTTAAGAGGGGATGCTATTCTAAGAATGGTATTTAATTGTTGCGGATATTTTATACGTTTGCAATGTCCTTAGAAAGATGTCAACTTGTTAAAAAAAAATTTTTAGCTTCCAATGTTTGGTAAAGGAGGTGGAATGTGTAGCCAAAGTTGGATATCTTGTTTTAGATTGTATTATATTCGCCGCACCTATCACCTTTCATGTTATGTGATTGGCATACGAACGAACGGTATAAATTATAGGGAGTAGACGTCTGCATCCAGACTGCCCCGTGAGGACGTCGTTGGTGACGAAACGCGTAGGGAGTGGCCTGCTGGATGCTGACGTCTAAGACATTCTTTGGATGTGAGAGGAGGAGATCCAGAGCAAACGAAGATACGTTCGTGCACGATTGCCTAAAACATGCTTGTAAAACTGGTGTCGGTGGAGACACCTGACTTGTGAGTTTTATTCGTTCATTAAAAAGTTCGTTAGATGTTTAAAACTTGCTGCACCATGATTCTTTTTTCTTGCCTTTAAACATGGTCCCTATGGTATGGAAATATACGAAAGAGTCGTGAGATATATTTCTGGAAATTACCTACACCCTTGAATGGTTTCATCTGAAAATTCGTTCATTTCTTGCATCTAAGAATCGGATTGCGATATATCCTTGTTACATCTTTGAATGGTGGTTTTTCATCTGAGGAAAAATCGTTTGTTGATTCACACAATAATATTTTTCATTGGAGGAAAATTTGTTCATTGATTTACACAGTATCGTATCCAAGATTTGTTATATATTGCCTAGAGCAAAGAGGTGACTGTTTTTATTTTTATTTTTGAGCTTAGTTGGGTGATTTAAAAATATTTTTTGTGGTGATTCTAACACAGTGTGGACATTAATTAAAAAAATTTTTTGGACATTATTTATGGACACTTTTTTTGCATAATTTTTATTCAATATTTTTTATTATTATTTTTTTCTTATATTCACTTTGTATTATTATTTACTCAATTAGCGCATTCCTTTTATTTATTTATAAGATTCCTATAAAGCTGTTAATAATGCGAATCCAATATTTACTCACAGTCTATACCGGTCAGAACATGACGCGAGAGTCTCGGGTATTCACACCTAATACCAACACAGCAAGTCCGGCTGCTGATTGATCCTAACGGTTAGAGCAAACCTCACCAAAGAAACATCACAGATATCTTGTATTCCCATCTTATCAACCACTATTTATTTGAATCTCTTATCTCAGATTTCTTCTCTTTATCCTTTGACTTTTTCCTGCTATCACCTGCATCCCCTTCAGGCAGCTTTATACACTAACAAAAGAAAGCATCTGATAGGTGTACATGCTGCGGGACAATACTTTCCATAAAGCAAAGCCACGGTTTCCCTCCAGCTCCCCTCTCTCAGCATGTGCGGAGGCTTCGAGAACAAACAGACACCAAGAGGAAAGACGCCGATTTCCAGAAAGGAAACAAACATCCCAAAGCTGATCTTCCAGATCGCTGGCTGTCTGTGACGTTCAAGATTGTCTGTGGATGTGAGCAATGGAGACATGACGGAAATATAGAGACTCGGCTGACTGTAAAGAGTCTTACATTACTTTTCCAACTGCAAGTCCCGAAAGTTCAATAAAGCCAAACTCCATGATTAGCAAATATATTGTAAATATGTCGATGTGTATTCTTACTTTGTGCTTTGTGTATTTCTTCCAGATCTGTGCAGTATTCCAGTGTGAAACTTTGCCTCTGTGCAGGAACGTCCTGTAATAAAGACTGCTCACTGCTGCTCTCTATCTTTGTCCAGGATGACTGGTCTGGTCTCCGCCCCCTCCTGTAGTTTTCTGCAGGCAGCTTGTAGTAGGTGGAGCCTGCCTGGCCCCTCCCACATCTCTGCATAGGCTATGTACAATACAGCGAGGATGCCACTGCTAATTTTACATGTAATTAGGTTTCAAAAGACATTTGCTTGAAAACATAGCAGCACAGTGGCTAAATGGTTAGCATTTCTGCCTGGCATTACTAGGGTCGTTAGTTCGAATTCCAATCATGACACCACCTGCCTGGAGTTTGTGTGTTTTGTATCTGCACTGTGTCCCTGAATTTTGTAAAGAACTGTGCAGCACAGTGGCTAAATGGTTAGCACTTCCACCTGGCAGTACGAGGGTCATTGGTTCAAATCCCAACCATGGAACCACCTGCCTGGAGCTTGCACGTTCTCCCTGTGTCTGTGTGGGCTTCCTCCTACACTCCAAAGACATGCTGGTAGGTGAATTGGCTCCTGTCTAAATTGGCCCTAGTATGTGTATGTATGAATGTGAGTTAGGGACCTTAGATTGTATGCCCCTTGAGGGTTAGGGACTGATGTGAATGTACAATATATATGTAAATTGACGGCACTATATAAGTGCCTGAAATAAATAATAAAATACATTTTGTGCAAAAGGTAGATACATTTGTGCTCAAAAGTTTGCATACCCTGGCAGAAATTGTGAAATTTTGGCATTGATATTGAAAATATAACTGATCATGCCAATAAATGTTCTTTTATTATTGGAGGATGATCATATGAAGCCATTTATTATCACATAGTTTTTTGGCTCCTTTTTAAATCATAATGATAACAGAAATCACCCAAATGGCCATGATCAAAAGATTACACACTCTGGAATGGTTGGCCTTGGTACAGACACACAAGGTGACACACACGGGTTAAAATGCCAGTTAGAAGCTAATGGGTTGGTATCAAGAGATCCCCAAACTTTCCACTTCTTAATAGATGATTTAACAGTACTGATTGGCATATTCAAGGCTTTGGACATCTTTTTATGTCCTTATCCATCTTTATATAGTTCCATTACCTTGCTACGCAGGACTTTTGACAGTTCTTTTCTGATCCCCATGGCTCAGTATCTAGCCTAGTCAGTGCATCCATGTAAGAGCTAACAAACTCATTGGCTAGTTATACACTGACACTAATTGCAATTTAAAAAGCCACAGATGTGGGACATTAACCTCCAATTGGCATTGTAACCCGTGTGTGTCACCTTGTGTGTCTGTACCAAGGCCAAACATTCCAGGGGAGGGAAACTTTTGATCATGGCCATTTGGGTGATTTCTGGTATCATTATGATTTAAAAAGGAGCCAAGCAACTATTTGATAATAAATGGCTTCATATGATCATCATCCTTCAATAAAAGAGCAATTTTGTGGCATGATCAGTCATATTTTCAATATCAATGCCAAAATTTCACAATTTCTGCCAGGGTATGTAAACTTTTGAGCACAACTGTATACATCTATCCTGGCAGCATAGTGACTAAGTGGTTAGCACTTCTGCTTAGCAGCAGTACGGTCGTTGGTTTGAATCCCAACCACGTCACTACCTGCCTGCAGTTTGCATGTTCTCCCTGTGCCTGCGTGGGATTCCTCCCACACTCCAAAGACATGCTGGTAAGTTAATTGGCTCCTGTGAAAATTGGCCCTAGTATGTGAGTTAGGGACGTTAGATTGTACGCTCCTTGAGGGCAGGGATTGATGTGAATATACGATATATATGTAAAGTGCTGCATAGATTGACAGCTCTATACAAATAAATATCCGTTGTGGCTATTGCGAAGTACATAGAAATGAAAATTTGGTTTTATAGTAGATCTAAACCCAATAACTAAAGTGTCATATAAGCAAAAAAGAAAGAAGAATTCCAGGTATAGATAGGATAACCTCCCTAGCGGTCTGATTATGTCCATATTTCTGTGCTCAAAGCGGTACATTTTTTTGCATGGAAATATGTATTTTTTTTATTGTAGGCCTGTAATTTTTAGGAATAACTCACTGAAATCTGTCTGA
The DNA here is from genome assembly GCF_062004578.1 of Staurois parvus. Taxonomy (NCBI): domain Eukaryota; kingdom Metazoa; phylum Chordata; class Amphibia; order Anura; family Ranidae; genus Staurois; species Staurois parvus. The sequence goes on from NW_028318810.1 coordinate 484,858, forward strand.
ACAAGAGTCTAGTAAACATCCCGGGTATGATAAAATTTGAAACACGAAATCATAAATTATAATTTAATAAATAATCATAAAAAATAATATAATAATTAAATTCAATAATATAATCAAACCAAAAACACTGAAATTTGAAATATAGCGCCAAGTTCGCACATCGCTGAGCAAAGTCGCAGAATCGTTTTCAGTGTCTGATGACGAATTTCCCCCACGAATCATTATCACTCAATTCTGCAAGTGGTTCTGATTTACTATCGCTGTTCTCTAGCTGGTCTAAAACTGATTTTGACCTAAAGGGACACTTTTTGGACGCCATGGACGTTTCTCAGTTTCCAGGCAGAAAGAACAGTAAAAATGCAGGCAGGGCGCCGGACAAAGCACTCGGGACAAAATGTATGTGAAATGGTTTGATACCGACGTCGCAGGGGACGGAACACAGATGACAAATGCCGGCATCCGCCGGATTACATTGCCGGGGACACTGCAGGAGGGACATCGCGGGAGAGCAGGACAAGGTAAGTGATCGAGGGATCCCGGAGCAGCGCTGCAGTGTATTCCCGAGTGTAGCTCAGGGTTACGGCTTGTGGTACTGAAACTTTACCCCGAGCTACACTCGGGAATACCACCAGGGGGGTTAAACATAGTTACATTAGTAAAGCTGGAACAATGTAACCCTGTATACAACATACCTGGCTAAGCCCCCTGGAGGCTGGAATTCACTAAAGTAGACACCACTACTCCAGTAATCCACTAGCTTCCAGGTCACATGCAGAGCGACTGCCCTGCTACATCCTGAACACAGGAGGTCACCACTTGGCACCAGAGCCATTTACAGATTGCTTTGCATTTTCTGATGGATGAGGACGATAGCATGACACCTCTCCACCTCATCCAATGTAACTATGGAAAAATTGCCCATACCTGGAATTCATCTTTAGACTTACACATACAAAATACATATAAAAGGAGCTGTTTTACCATCTATAGCACATGTGTCAAACACAAGTCCAGTGGGCAGAATCCAGCCCACCAGGCCATATCATGTGGCCTTCGCCTCTCTCCTACAGCTGTGGCACTGCCCTTGATTTTGCCCCCACCTTGTCTCAGCAATTGGCAGCAGAGAGGAGGTCATAACTCCTTGCCCAGTTCTTACGTTTCTCTGTGCAGCGTCTGTGAGGACTGTCTCTGCCCCCCCATCTCAGCAGTTGGCAGAAAAGCAGAAGAGAGAACTCCTCCTACAGATCCTGCGCCTCTCTGCACAGCCGAAGCACCCCCCCATCTCCGCCTCAGCATCTCAGCATTCAGCAGCTGACTCCAGTCCTCCTCTGGCCCTTCTCCAGATCCTGCACTTTCTGCTTATCAGCTCACAGCAGCACAAGGTAAGGGGGGTGCACTGTGATGTAAGAAAAGTAGGGGGACTCTTGACATCTGATATAAGGGGGGAGGGGGTGCTCTGGACATCTAGTCTTACAGGCAGTGTGGACTGACAACTCATGGGGCCCCTGGGCAATAGGGTATCATGGGGCCCCTGTGTCCTTGCCCACACCCAAAAAAGCCTATGAAAAAGCCAATGAAAAGGTACCAGGGGCATCTCATGGGGCCCCCTACTGACCCCAGGCCCTCGGGCACTGCCCGAGTGCTCGAATGGTCAGTCCGCCCCTGCTTACAGATATAACCGGCCCTTTGAAGGCATCCATAATGCTGATGCAGCTCGCAATGAAATGGAGTTTGACACCCCTGGTCTAAAGGATTTGTCCATCCATTCCTGAGATTACACAGATCTGCAACACAACACAGCCCTGTCAGGCATCTATAATGTATCTATGGTCAAAATGTAAAATAATATATACATATCCACATTGTATTTCAATTCTTTCTTGCCTACTCCTTCCTATTATTTTTAAAGATCTTAATTTGTGAGGACAGATTAGTAAAGTATGGAAACAAGGCAATGAGATCCGAGTGTTGGTAAATGTAGCTCAGCTTGTTTCCCTATATATATACTGAAATAACATTGGCAGTTTTTCAGGACGGGTAGAGGGGGTGGTTGGGCAAGGTCCACTTTAACCACCTCTTGACTGGTCAATGTTGTTGAATGGTTGGTCAAGGCAGCTGTTATTCCAAGTGGATGTTTATAAACGTCTCTGTACAGATGCATGCGCAATGCCTGTGTTTGCACTGTCAGAGCAGATCACAGGCAAAGTACACAGAGCCAATCAGAGAGAGGCTCTGTGCCTTGTGATCACTCTGAACCAATCACAGTAGTAAACACGGTTTTCATTTTTTCTCTTGTGGTGTTCATTCTTATTTGCTGATCAAGTTCATTGATAAAAAAAAAAAATACATTTTTTTTTAAATGACTTATTAATTGTGTAGCGTATCCTGAAGCTCTAGCATGTCCCTTTATACAGTACTGGAACGCAGGTGTTTTCAACGTCAACCTATTATTGACAGAAATGTGGATTGTAGATGAAGCGGTTATTCTGGTTCTGTATACAAAACAAGAGAGAAAACACAAATATGTGTAGTCAGCGGTCTGGTATTATAAAGGGAATGATAAGGCTGCTGAAGGTAAAGGTGATGGTTTGTATTAAAGGGTCAGTAATAAGCAGTGACAGGAGAGAAGGGGCAATATTTTACAACAGCCTCTATGTACAGATACCATATGATAGTATAGCAAAAGGAATAGTAGGAGTCAATTTAAAGCTTTAAAGAAGATCTACAGCCCTGGTGCCCAACCTGCGGCCCTTTGGCACTTTATCTGTGGCCCCTGCAGACTCTGATCTGTGTTTCCTTATTGCCCTGTTACAGTGGTGATATCTAGCGGTCTAATATAATGCATCTCCAGTCTATTACTGCCACTTGAAGAAAGTTCACTGTCTCCAACAGCTCTTGTATCATGTCCACAGTCCCTGACCATCTCTTGCATCATGTTTACAGTCTCTCACCATCTCTTGCATCATGTCCACAGTCTCTGACCATCTCTTGCATCATGTCCACAGTCTCTGACCATCTCTTGCATCATGTCCACAGTCTCTGACCATCTCTTGCATCATGTTCACAGTCTCTGACCATCTCTTGCATCATGTCCACAGTCTCTAACCATCTCTTGTATCAGGTCTACAGTCTCTAACCATCTCTTGTATCAGGTCTACAGTCTCTGACCATCTCTTGTATCATATCCACAGTCTCTGACAATCTCTTGTATTGTATCCACAGTCTCTGACCATCTCTTGTATCATATCCACAGTCTCTGACCATCTCTTGTTTCATAGCCACAGTCTCTGACCATCTCTTGCATTATCTCTACAGTCTCTGACCATCTCCCGTATCGTGTCCAGAGTCTCTGACCATCTCTTGTATCATGTTTACAGTCTCTGACCATCTCCCATATCATGTCCAGAGTCTCTGACCATGTCTTGTATCCTGTCCGCAGTCTCTGACCATCTCTTGTATCAAATCCACAGTCTCTGACCATCTCTTGTATCCTGTCCGCATTCTCTGACCATCTCTTGTATCATATCCACAGTCTCTGACCATCTCTTGTATCATTTCTACAGTCTCTAACCATCTACCGTATCGTGTCTACAGTCTCTAACCATCTCCCGTATCGTGTCCACAGTCTCTAACCATCTCTTGTATCTTGTCCAGAGTCTCTGAGCATCTCTTGTATCATATCCAATCTCTGACCATCTCTTGTATCCTGTCCACAGTTTTTGACCATCTCTTGTATCCTGTCCACAGTATCTGACCATCTCCTACATCATATCCAGCCTCTGACCATCTCTTGTATCATATCCAGCCTCTGACCATCTCTTGTATCATATCCAGCCTCTGACCATCTCTTGCATCATATTCAGCCTCTGACCATCTCTTGCATCATATTCAGCCTCTGACCATCTCTTGCATCATATTCAGCCTCTGACCATATCTTGCATCATATTCAGCCTCTGACCATCTCTTGCATCATATTCAGCCTCTGACCATCTCTTGTATCCTGTCCACAGTCTCTGACCATCTCTTGTATCATGCCCTTAGTCTCTGACCATCTCTTGTATCATGCCCTTAGTCTCTGACCATCTCTTGTATCACGCCCACAGTCTCTGACCATCTGTTGTAATGTATGTGCAGTCCTTGACCATCACCAGTTGTGTGTTTGCTCTCTCTAAGACTGAATATTCACTTTATTTTAGGTGTAGCCCTTGTGATGTCGGGGACTGCACTTTAGGCCTCCATATCCAAAAAGTTGACCACCCCAAATCTACGGTCACTGCATACACTTTCATTTTAATACGATCAGCATGGTAATACCAATACAAACAATGGTTATATAGGAGACAATCCAATATAAGATCACTTGAAAAATCTCCTTTCATGCTGTGAGTTCTGCCTGTCTGCCGGCCATCTCTTTCAAGAACTTCCTGGATTCTCTGCATGCTTTGCAGTGTCTCCCCAATGTGCAAGGACTACATATCCCATGGTACCTTGCTGCCTGAAAGCAGCGATTCCCGTACTGACTCAGCCTCCTGAAACTCCTCCTTTCAGCACTTCTGTTTTAGAAGGCAGGCTCTGTGAAATGTGTGACACAGCAGTGCTACTCACAGGGCATAGTGACTACGAGCCACAGAAATCAAGAAATGAATGTGGGATCTTCACAAAGTAAGTTTACAAACAACTGGATTGTTCAGATTAATAGGAGTTGACTGAAAATAATTGCGATACAATGTGTTAATGAATATATTATTTTATATTTTGACCATAGTCATGCAGCTAACACAGCAATTATAAAAATGTCTGCTTAGTAAAAATACACTATACGCTCCCTTTAAAGCGCAGGGATTTTCAATTTGTATTGCCCGATGTCCGGGACATGTAGTTCAGGGTGCCGGGCAGGTAGTTTGTTTTAAACCTTTAGCCCTGCTGCGGGCAAGAAGCAGGGCTCACCTGTCAGCGCTGGCACCCTGGAAGCATTTGGGTGCCAGTGTGCTGGCGATTGCTTCCACACAGCACACAGTGACTGCCTCCTCCACCTCCCCGTGTGCCTCCATCTTGCCCGCTATACCTCCCAGGATCTGTTGCCCATCTGCGGGCCTGGGATTAGTTTAGCGGGTGCCAACGTGTAGAGGGGATGGAGGACAGCGGACACGTCTGCTCCCCTCCTGTTCTTCTCCTGACCCAAAGGTGATGTTATGACATCACGTCCAGGTCCCCGTTGACAGATTTCCCAGATGTCGAGACCGGGAAAGAATGTAATGTAATGCGATGTGTATTACATCCACTTGAGTACAGGGGAGACATGCAGGGCCTTTTAGACCTTGGATGTCTCAATAAAGAGAACCTGTCACCAAAAATCATCACATAGGGGACTTTTTGTCCCTTATGTGATGAAGAAAAAAAAGTTAAGTAAAAAAAATTTTTTTGTTAATTGTAAAAAATTAAAGTTACACTCAAGTACATAATACCCCCCCAAAAAAAAAAAATGTTGAGGACCCCCATGTATAAACGAAGCACATGTAGGGGCACCTATGCATGAAAATGTCGATTGAGAAACACTTATGTATTGCCACGCACGCCAGAACGAGAACAATAATTCTAGCACCAGACCTCCTCTGTAACACTAAACTGGTGATTTATAAGGGGCTTTAAAAGTGTCACCTGTAGCAAATAAGGGGGACTAAAGTTTGTCCCCATTTCATGAACACACGTGAAACTCGTTGCAACCTTTTTTTTTTTTTTTTTTTTTTTAAGCAAAAAAAAAAAGAAGGTTCATTTATTGCTGTTTTATGCCCTATAATTAAAGCGGAGCTCCACCCAAAAGGGGAAACTCCGCTTTAAGCCTTTGTCTCCCGCTCCCCATTAAGGATTGGCACCTTTGGGTTGCGGGGGGGGGGGGGGGGGAGAGCGGGTGTCTGAATTTGACAGGTACCCGTTCCCATTTCCACTGCGATCGGAAGCGGAAGTTGTCCTACCCCCTTATGGGACACGTGACAGGTCCCAGAAGACTACAGGGCCATTCACATAGAGCAGTGCTTCCTGCGCATGCGCAGTAGGCACCTGGCTGTGAAGCCGCAAGCTGTCACAGCCGTGTGCCCACACTGAAGTTGCCGACCCAGCATCAGTGAGAATAAACATGGCCTCAGGGATGGTGGTCAGTAGGAAGAAGAGTAGTGCCCCATCATTGGTATTAATGGGAGGAATAGTATCACATAAGTGTTATCAGTAGTGCCCCATTGTTGGTGTCAGTGGGAGGAATACTGCTTCATACCATTGGGAGGAATAGTGCCCCAAGGGCCAGATAAAGGCTAGCAAAGGGCCACATCGGGCCCTCGGGCCGCAGTTTGGAGACCCCTGCTTTAACAGGACACCGGGGGAGAGTAAACTGTCAAGGGATAAATGCTGGCCAGAATGTAACCACCATAAGAGATGCTTTGCTCTATAGCCTTTGTATTTCATTCAAAGCTTTCAACAGCCATTGTGAATAATCCTCATAATGGGGGAGGTTTACTGGAGCATTCAGAATCTGGTGCAGCTGTACTTGGTAGCCAATCAGGTTCTAACTTCATCTTTTTCAGTTACGCTTTGGCAATAAAACCTGGAAGCTTATTGGTTTTTTATGCACAGCTGCACCAGATTTTGAACCTTCCAGTTTTAGTTAATCAATCCTGGTGTGTTTAATATGTTAATATCAGCTCTGTCTAATGGTCATAATATGGTACTTTCCTCATGAACCTTAATCAGGAATGTACTGCATTATGGCCACTAGATGGAGGTGATGTTCATGGGAAATAGACACATTAAGGAGATTATTTGTGACTGAGGCATTTGCATACTGATCGTTTTATAAATCGACTCCAATGTGTCTACATTTTAATCATTTGAAAAGTTTGATTATTATAATTGGCAGAACAGTGAAAAAACCATGGATTCTAGAAGCAGAAAACTACAGCCAGACAACAATAATACTGCATGAATAAACATAATTTAAGCGTTCAAGTAGCAACCACTTTGGAATTAAAGTGGAGAAATTAGCAGTCAATTAGAATAACACAAACCGGCATATAGTGTCCCACTGCACCATATTTAAATGTGCGGCCGACCACTGTTTCATTTTACACCTGTTTATGAGGATCAAGAATTCATCTCTGGGGGCTGTGTGCTGGAACAGATCTGTGATTTCTGCATCCAGTTGTATATCCAGTGCAGTATATTTCCACCCCACACGGTGCAGACATGCGGCTTTGGGCATTTCTCTGTGAAAGTGGAAGTTTGGCTCCAGAGCAATTTTTATTTTTTGCATACATGTAAAAAAAAATCTCGACTTTTGGCAATAAAATTACTTAAACCCCCAGAATATTATATATTTTCTGAAAGAAGAGGCCCTGTAGAATAAAAAGGTGATATTTGCACATTTTTATGTCACATATATGCACAACTGTTTATTGAATGCACATTTTCAGGAAAAAATATAATAAAATGAATTTTAGTGCAAAAACACACAATAAAACACCCATTTTTGGTTAAATTATAAAAGACGAGGTTCCATCGAGTAAACAGATACCAAACATTCCATGTCTGAGCATTTAGAAAAAAGGGCGCGGAGAGCTGAACTTACACACCACAGAGCTCAGTGAGGAGAGCTCAGATTGCTGACTGGAGGGAAGAGACACCCCCTCCACACAGGTCACAGGAACAGAGCTGAGGTTGTCACTCTACTGGAGGTCCCTCCCCATCACCATTTTTCTCTTAGTATCAAGAAAATTTGTCAGAAATGATTCTCCTAATTGAGACAAGTACATACTATAGAGGGATATGCTTTGTTCATATTTCATGTCAGAAGTTTACAACCAATTTAAACCACTTGCTAACCATGTTATAGCTGAATGATGGCTACAGTGCAGTTGTCCAGTTCTGGGAGGGCATCATATGATGTCCTCCCAGAACGCGCCCTCTCGTGTGCACCCCCTAGCGGCACGCACCCAGCAATCTCTGTGATCGGACACAACTGATCACGTGATGAGGTAAAAGGCCAATCACAGCGGCCTTTTACCACATGATCAGCTGTGTCCAATGACAGTAAATACAGTTGCCAGTTATCAGCACCATTTTCCTCGCACTGTCACAGAATGAGGAAAGTACTGCCGATAACCGGCAGCTGTCACAGAGCAGATTCACACTGATCATTAGGGCACTGATGATCAGCGCCCTGCAGTGCCACCCAGCAGTGCCCCCCCCTCATTAGTGCTGCCCAGCAGTTGCGCCATTATCAGTACCTCCTCATCAATGCCCACCAGTGCCTCCTCATCAGTTCCTCATCATCAGTGCAGCCCCATCAACGCATATCAGTGGAGAAAAATTACCTGTTTGCAAAATGTTATAATAGAAGCAAAGAAAAAAAAATGTTTTTTCAAATTTTTGACTCTTCTTTTATTTATAGTGCAAAAAAATAAAAACACCCAATGGCAAGTAAATACCACCAAAATAAAGCTCTATTTGTGTGAAAAAATGATAAAAATTTCATATGGTACAGTGTTGCATGACCGCGCAATTGTCATTCAAAGTGTGACAGCTGAAAAGTGACCTGGGCATGAAGTGGGTAAAAGTGCCCAGTAGGCAAGTGGTTAAAGTGGCAGTAAACTCTTCTTTAATAATTGTACCTACAGGTACGCTTATAATAAAGATTACCTGTAGGCAGGGGCGGACTGACAACTCATGGGGGCCCCCGGGCAACAGGGGATCATGGGGCCCGTGTCCTTGCCCAAACTCAAAAAAGCCTATGAAAAAGGTACCAGGGGCATCTCATGGGGCCCTCTACTTACCCTGGGCCCTCGGGCAGTGTCTGAGTTTCCAAATGGTCAGTCCGCCCCTGGCCTGTAGGTAACACAATATCTCCTAAACGTGAACCGTTTAGGAGATATTAGCCCGTTTTGATAATCAGCGCATGCACTCTGCAGGAATGGCACACCCGTGCCGTTCATTCAGAGCACTGCGTCGCGGCCCAGGACTCCAGTGTGCATGCATGGGAGTGACGTCATCGTGGCATAGCCAGTCAGCTGACCAGAGCTCGTGAACCCGGCAGGAAGACCGGGTGAAGATGGAAGCCACGGGGAACCGTGACAGCACTCCGCTGGAGGGCTTTGTTTGAAGACAAGTCCTTCATAATGTGCTAGTATGCAATATATACTAGCACATTATGCCTTTACTTTGCGTGTGTGGGGAGGGGGAGGGGTTTCTTTTTTTTTTTTTATGCAGTTTACTACCACTTTAAGTGTGGGATAGGAAGAGAGAGGACTAGGGACTAGATGGGGGATGTATGGAGTTGGACCTTAAGACCTGGTAAGGTAGGCTGTGGAACCAAGACGACATCTGCACTCAGAAACACAGATCAGGAATAGGTGGATTGACCGACCTCCATGGTATCTCGTCCACCAAAGGATCAAAGGCTGTGCAGCTCTTTAGCAAGGCTCGGGAAGCCTGACCAGTACTGCAAATAAGAACAAAAGAAAGCGCACCAACCTTGCACGTTGCCTCAGCGATAAAAGCAACTTTATTAAAATAAGATGTATACTCACAAACCTAGCAATATAAAAAGCATGTAATGTCCAAGAGTGGATCACAAGAATTCAAGTAGCGTGTGAATCCCACTGGAAGGGAGACTCTCTGTATAAGGCTGATGCATTTCGAAGGGAGATCCCTTCTTCCTCAAAGCCAACATGATAGAGTGCCCTCTTCTATATGGAGTTGGACCTTAAGGCTTGTTCATACTTGACTGTTTTACCAACTCTTGCCAAACGCCCCTTTAGTGTTTGGCAAGCGTTGGTCCGGCGTTTGCGGAGCGTTTTTTAACGCTCCGCAAACACCGCATGCGCGGTTCAGCGGCGGTTGCTAGGCATTTGCCGAGCATTAAAAACGCCCTACAAATGCCTATAATGAAGTTTGAATTGTGTTACTGCTCTGCAAACGCCCCACAACCGCACCGCAAACGCCGGGCATTTGCAGAGCGGCACCATAGACTAGAATAGGAGGCTTCAATGCCTCCTGACTGGACCAGAGGCGTCCGTTTTGCCGCAACGCTAACCCTCCCGTTAGAACACCACCATGTGCTGCAATGTGCAGAATTGTCCGAGGCCTTTGGGAAGCGGTAAAAACGCTTCCCGAACGCCTTTCTGCCGCCTGCACACAACGATAGTGTGAACGCAGCCTTAGACCTGGTAAGGTAGCCTGTGGTCCCTGTACATATTTTCCTTCTAAAGTTTTGCGTATGACTTCTATTTACCTTTAAAACGCTTTTTATACTTGACCACCATTATTTCTGAGCAGTCATTGATGCGTCATCTCAACTGATAACATTGTCCCTAGGTTGGTGCAGATACAATTCAGTGATGTGTCCTCTCTGAGGACCGTCGCTGCCTACAGAAAGTCAATATTCCCCGTCCCCTGGCTTGTAGCAGAAGATCTCCGCAGAGACACCTGTCAGAGTCACAGCGCTGAGGTTTCTGCAGATTACTAGTCACAGTTAGGTCATCCTGCCCCGCGGTGCCGCTCTCTCTATAACCCCATCCGTTTAAACCTGTCAAACCATCGTCATATTCCAAAGCAGCATTGTAAAAAATGTGATAGGCAGGTGGCTAACAACCCAATTAATCTTTATCTGCAATGTGCGCTCTTCTGATCGCTCCCTCCCTCCCAGACTGAGAGCTGAATAACTGTCCCCTGCCAATAGACAATGGTGGGGCTACAGAGGGAAGCACAAGGCATAGCCTGTCCCCTGCCAGACTCATCATTAAACTGTCAGAATACTGAGCATCGATGGGGAAAAGCCCAGCAGGCACCCAGACAAACTCATATAAACATCTGCCAACAGATACCGCAGTACTCAAACTTTACAGAACAGTAAATGCAGCATATCTATTGCACTGGTATATCCTATACAGTCTGAATGAGTCTCTGGCTACTCACAGTTAGCCTTCCTGGGCAACAGTTATCTCATGTCTACAGGCCCATCAGACACTCATCTGCCTACCAATCTTGTGGGGGATTTGGTTTATTAATCAGACTAATTAGAAAACCTGTTTATCCTTTTGTTTTCTCTTTCCTAAGGCAGGCCATAGATGGAATTTTCGCCCGATAAACGAAAAATCGGCTGGCCCCGTTGCCGATGCTGCCACCCATGTCTGCGAAAAATGCCCGTTTTTCACGGATTTTCCAGCTTGACTGATAAAAATAAATGAGGAGATCCGCAAAAAAATGGCCCCACTAACGGTGTGATTATCGGCCAATAAACGACCCGTCTGTGGCCTGCATAATTGTATGCTATTTTGTAAACTCAATAAAAGAAGAATAAAACCTCACTAGTTTACTATTGTTCTTCCTCAAGGAAGTGGTAACAAGAGTCTGGAACATTTGTTTTCAAATTTTTTAAGCTAGCAGAACCTTTGAAATCATTTTCCCGTGTCTTAGGGAACCCCAGCTAAATGAGAACATCTCTGGCTAATTTGCATTGTCAGTAAGTTATAAAGATAGTAATACATAACAATTAAAGATTGTAGTGTGTCTTTGCATATTTGACAATCAGAGCAGATTTTTTTTATAACACTCCTCCGCTCTTTAAGAAAACATTGTTTCAGTAACAATCATGAAATGGAACAAATAATAATAAAGGTCAGAAAGAAACACCAAGTGTGAAAATGGAAGTTAGAAACGCTTCATTGCTCAAGGGACCCCCTAGCAACCTCTGGAACCCTAGTTGAGAAACCCTCCCATTGAAGAACCCCTTAAATAATTTTCAAGTCTCCAATTCAAATTTTCAAATCCCAATTAAAACCAACAAATCAATGGTCAATAGGAAACATGCCCCTTACATTGGTGGTGAGTAGGAAGAATGCAACCCTTACAGTGGTGGTCAGAATGCCAACCTACGGGCTCATGTAGACTGCAGCTGATAAACTCACGTTTAGGAGCTTTTCTGCGTTTTTTTCAGCAGCCCCTGAACTCTCCCTAATGTTTTTCTATGTGTACATGTACACATCGTCATTTACAGGCAGTTGAATTTACAGTGGTTTTTTTGAATGCACCAAACTTGCATTCAGGAGTAGATTTGATCAGTGCTTCAAATGCCAAACACTTGTAAACGCGGCTAACCGCGTTTATAAGCGTTTTTTAACTGTTCCATATCCAGATGCTCTCCAGAGCCTTTTTTCATCATCAGAAATGCATGCAAAGTGTTTTCCATGTATTCAAATGGACCCGGTACACCAGCACAGTCAGTTACAGGTTTGGCGTGAAGGAAAAAATGGTAGAACGTGCCGCATTATGCTCATGATAGGATCCATAGTGAATACAACCAGAAAAGACAGGTCATCTCAACACATACTCCTCTCTCTGCTTCTGCTCTCTATTTTTCTCAAAATGCCTGAAATAGTTAATTAACCTACATTTTTTAGCAGTCAATTTCCATCGTTCAGAAGTGTCCCGTGTACATGAAGCCTTACAGTGGTGGTCAGAATGCCACCCTTGCAGACAGCTAAGAAAAAACTGGCATCATGCTTCTGGCTTTGCCAACTGGTGTTGGTTCCAAAACTTTGCAGGTGCTATCACCACAGCTCAAGAAACTCCTAGAAACCTCTGAAGAAATCCTAGTGGTTTCACAAAATCATGGCTGAGAGTGAATTGTCTGGACACTCCTCCCCTATCCCCACTATATTGAGATAAATATGAACTCTCAACAAAGAAGGACTAAGACAGAATGAGGCCCTGGGAAAGGTAGCAGCTTTCTTTCAATTGTCATTGATACCACAAGTGTGTTTTCCCTTGTGAAAAGACAAGTAGGCATATAGTTCTGACCAAAAGCGTCAGTCCCATGGCTTACCGCAGGAGCATGAAGTTTGTAGATTGTCCCAATGGACATCCACCAGTCTCCAGGTTTCTGTTTAGGCTGCTTTGTGGATGTTCCAGCTTTGAGTTTCGGTGGACAGCACTGAATTTTATGGACATCGTTATATCTTATGGACTACAGTTCTCCCCCTTCATCCACAGAGATTTACCTGCTTCAGATTTATTGTACCTGTTGTTGGGTCAGTAAGTACAAAACTATAATTTTACTTGAGTAAGCATGAAGATTGGCTGAACCAACTACCGGCTTATTACAAAATTCAGCTACACCAGCGGAGGAATCTTCATATTCCTATCACCACCCAACAAGGTGTCTCATATTTCTTATTGCATCCTCTATAATGGAAGGTAATAAAAATAAAAATTCAGCCTGAAGAGCTATTCCTCCTATACAGCAGCAGCTGGGTGGAGCTGGGAACCCTTGATTGCAACATCTAGCCAAACCAACAGTAATTCTGGGTAGACTAAGTTTCATCTTGTCAGACATCAAGGTTTCCCGGTTTGCTAAATCCTCCTGGCTTTCAGTATTATAATTTTCCAAGTGAACCTAATTTTCCTGAAGATGCAAGCCAAGTGTTCTTTGACTCTTCTCAGACAGAGAAGTTGCACAACACAAAACAATTTAGAAAATCCTGCTGAAATGGCTGCAATGGATTATATTAAACTTAATTATGGTAAAATAAGTGGATGTTTTTTGTGCAGTAATAATGTTTGGAAGTTTATTACATGATTTTGTTGTTGTTTGTTTATGGGTAAGAGCATTTGTTTTTAGCGACGAGTCTGATAACTTAGCAATTACCTATGATAGAGAAGTGGTACTTTCATTTTTTGGGGCACACAAGCTTTTCTTTGATGGTATTTTTTTTTGAGAATTATTTTATAGCCTATGTTTTTTTTCTTTATTTTTTTTTTATATAGTTTGTTCAATTGGATCAATTATAGTTATAAAAAAATAGGACGCAAAGTACAAATGTTATTCTGTGACTTGTCCTTTTTAAACCAAAGAAAAATAAGAGTAACATTGTAGTTCTGGTACAATATGTAGGAAAATGATTTGAAAATGAAATGTTTTTCAAAAAACTGTGCATTTTTTTTTAACTAATGCTGCAAAAAATGTAAAAACAATAATACAAAAAATACATAATTTCATATAAGTATTTTTAAAGTTGGTGACAAAATAAAGCTGAAGGAATAAGGTAGGGAATTAATTAGGGTTAGAAAGGTGTTAATGGGAGGTTAAAAAGAAAAACCTTTATACAAAATGTTATTTTTTAAACGTATATTTAGGTGGTTTTGAGTAATTGTATACATTTATATTTTTAAGCATTTTTTTAGTAGAGCCTTTACAAAAAATGTTTTTCTTAACCAAATTCCAGTGGATTAAATCATAAAAGAAATTTACATTTAAGCTTCATAATGCTGAAAGTGCATGAAGAGGAGGAGTTAATTAGGGCTAACAATGTATTAATAAAGGTTAAACAGAAAAACCCTTACACAGAAATGTTATATTGTAAACATATATTTAGAAGGGTGTGAGTAATTATATACAAGATATACATACACATACATTTTGTATGCATTTGTTCACTGGTGCCTTTACAAAAAATAGTTTTCTGAACCCTTAACCAAGTTCCATTAAAATAAATCATAAAAACCATTTACATTTTAAGTGTCATTAAACACACATCATTAAAAGCGGTCAGTACATGCTGTATTACTGTACATGCTGTTCATACTCAGTCAGTCACTATGGGATTTGTTTTCTGTATTCTGCAAAAAACCTGGTCGATCCTGTTGTTCACTGTCCTTCCCTCATTGTCTGCATCCCCTCTGTAGCCTGAGATTATGTAGACCAGCCATTGCCACATCTACTGAGCATGCTCCAGTTTCAGTTCCCTTATAAGCTGTTCATTTCTTCTTTTTTCTTATCAGTACAACCCAAATGCCTATTGAGTCACACATGTGGGTGTATAGACAGTGGTAAATGACACTCCCTCCTCCACTATACCCACTAAATAGCTAAACACAATGGAGGTGGGGTAATACACGTTGATTGATGGAGGCTTCAACTCTCTGTATTTCTAAGCACATACACACCATAGACACAGGCTGGAGGGGCGCAAAACAGGCTGTGTTTGGCAGAAACTTCCTTGATATTCCACACCATATTTTTGCACAAAAATAATAAAGATTTGACTAGAAGCTCATCCCACCAATGATTCCCTGCAGATGGGTTGGGAAAGAGCTGGGTCACAAGACAGTTGTACATCCATTATGAAAAGGGTACTTATCTTGTTTTTTTTTTTTAAATAAAATAAATACAGTACCTAAAACAATATCCATAAACAGAAGAGTTAATGTAAATTAAACAATGTGTGCTTAGTATCACTTTAACCACATGCTTACCGTGCTATAGCAAAATGACAGCTACAGCGTGGTTGTCCAGTTCTGGGAGGCACTCCCAGAAGGCACCCTCCCATGCGCCCCCAGCGACGCGCATCTGGCGATCTCCATGATTGCTGTGTCCTATGACGGACTTTTACCGCGTGATCAGCTGTGTCCAATGACACAGCAGATCACAAAGTAAATACAGTTGCTGTAACCGGCAGCTGTCACAGAGCAGATCAGCACTGATCATCAGTTCCTTGATGATCAGTGCCCTGCAGTGCCACCCACCAGCGTCCATCTGTGGCCAGCAGTGCCACCCATCAGTGCCCAGCAGTGCCACCCATCAGTGACCCTAGCAGTGCCACCCATCAGTGCCCACTATCAGTGCCGCCAGTCAGTGCCCATCATTGCTGAATATCAGTGCAGCATCATCAGTGGCTCCTCATCAATGCCCACCAGTGCCGCCTCAACAGTGCTGCCTATCAATTCCCATCAGTGCTGCCTATCAGTGCAGCCTCATCAATGCACATCAGTGAAGGAGAAAAATTACCTGTTTGCAAAATGTTATAATAGAAACAAAGAAAATTTTTTTTTTTTTTTCTGCTCTTTTTTGTTTATAGTGCATAAAATAAAACCCCCAGTGGTGAATAAATACCACCAAAAGAAAGCTTTATTTGTGTGAAAAAAAATTACATTTCATATGGGTACAATGTTGCATGACTGCGCAATTTTAAAGTGCGTCAGCACTGAAAGCTGGCCTGGGTATGTAGGGGGTTAAAGTGCCTGGTAGGCATACTGTTGAAATTGCATGAAGATGAGGAGTTAATTAGGGTTAACAAGGTATTAATAGGGGTTAAACAGAAAAATCTTTTGAGAAAAAAGGAGTTATATTGTAAACATATATTTATTTATTGCTTTAAAAAGTCCTGGATTGTTTCTTAGATACACAGAATATAACTGGATATAACATTTATAGGTAAAGTTGATCCAGGGAATATCCGATTGCCTCTTGGGGGATCAGGAAGGAATTTGTTTTCCCTGCAGGAGCAAATTGGATCATGCTTTGCTGGGTTTTTTTTGCCTTCCTCTGGACCATCTGTGGGTATAGGATTATAACTTTTTTTTTTTTTTAAATGGTTGAACTGGATGGAATTTTGTCTGTTTTCAGCCAGACTAACTATGAGGGTATGACTAATTTCATACATATATACTGTATATTTTTTATCCATTTTTTAGTAGATCATTTATAAAAAAAATTCTCACTTATCAGAATCTTTAACCAAGTTCCAGTAAAATAAATCATAAAAGTTAGTTACATTTTATATTCTGTTGAAAGTGCATAAAGATGAGTTACATAGGATTAACAAGGTATTATTAGGGGTTCAACAGAAAAACCTTTTCATAAAAAAAGTTATACTGTATACATATATTTATGTGGGTATGACTCATTTCATAAATATATATTTTTTATCCATTTTTTTTAGTAGAGCCTTTGTAAAACAAATCTCACTTATCAGAACCTATAACCAAGCTCCAGTAAAATAAATCATAAAAATAAATGTAAATAAATTAAAAGTTTCATACTGTTGAAAGTGAATGAAGATGAGGAGTTAACAAGGTATTAATAAGGGCTAAACAGAAAAACCTTCTGATTAAAAAAAAAAAAAAGTTATATTGCAAACATATATGTATATGAATATGACTAATTTTATAAATAGATTTTTTTTATCCATTTTTTAAATAGATCCTTAGAAACAAATCTCACTTACCAGAACCTTTAACCAAGTCCCAGTAAAATAAATCATAAAAGTCATTTGAATTTGAGCTTCATGCTGTTGACGGTGCATGAGGATGAGGACTGACCCTATGAACCCGCAGTGATATTTTTCAGCCCCTGACTGTGAAAGATGTGCTCGGATGTATTAACAGCACAAAGATGTAAAAATACTCTTCTGATCCCTTTTAAGATTTGGCTGCAACTCTACAGAGCGATATCTGTGTGGGATCAAACAGTCAGCGTGCCGCACAATATATCTGGAGAATTCTACATCCAATTTTACATTTTCTGTCACATCCTGCCCCTTTCCAAATATAGCCAACCCCTCCATACAATACTACCGTAGGCAATTTTTCTAAAGATATCCCAATATATCTTCACTCAGCGTTTAGTAAAATATAAAACTCGTGTGCAGCACTGTTCTGGACCCCTCTGGGTTCTGCGAATAGCAGCTACATGCATCAAAATGGGAGACCCACAAGGGTCCTGTAGATGTAAACCCAATCATCAAAATCTCGTATAAGGTTTGCTATGGTAATGTACTTTGAAAAGTTGTTTCCAGTCTTTTCTAAATCTGCAAATTCAATTTAGAGAGTAGCTGGTGATCCTGCTATGAAGGTTCTTCTCATTTTTATTATTATTATACAGGATTTATATAGCGCCAACAGTTTGCTCAACACCAGGAGTGGACTGACAACTCATGGGGCCCCCGGGCAATAGGGGATCATGGGGCCCCTGTGTCCTTGCCCAAACTCAAAAAAGCCTATGAAAAAAGGTACCAGGGGCATCTCATGGGGCCCCCTAGTGAACTCGGGCACTCGGGCAGTGCCTGAGTTTCCAAATGGTCAGTCTGCCCCTGCTCAGCACGTTACAATACAATGGGAGACAATACAGCAACAATACAGTTCAATACAAGAGGGATAGGAGGGCCCTGATCCTCGGAGCTTACAATCTAGGAGGGAGGGGCTAGTGGTACAAAAGGTAGTAACTGTGGGGGATGGACTGATAGGATAAAGAGAAGATTCCATTGTTAGCTGAGGACAGGATAGGCTTCCCTGAAGAGATAGGTTTTCAGAGATCGCCTAAAAGTGAGCAGAGTAGGCGATAGTCTGATAAATTGTGGAAGAGAATTCCAGAGGATGGGAGAAGCTCTGGAGAAGTCCTGGAGATGAGCATGGGAGGAGGAGACAAGGGAGCTAGAGAGCAGGAGGTCGTGCAAGGAGCGGAGAGTACGGTTTGGGTGATATTTGAAGACAAGTTTGGTGATGTAATTTGGGGCGGAGTTATAAATGGCTTTATATGTTATTTTTAATGTTTTGAATTTTATTTGTTGGGCAATTGAAGCCAGTGGAGGGATTGGCAGAGAGGGGTGACAGATACAGAACGGTTAGTAAGGTGGATGAGTCTGGCAGCAGCATTCATGATAGACTGAAGAGGGGATAGCCTGTGATGAGGTAGGCCAATGAGGAGGGAGTTACAATAGTCAAGGCGAGAAAAAACAAGGGAGTGAATAAGTTGCTTAGTGGTTTCTGAGGTTAGGAACGGGCGTATCTTGGAGATGTTGCGGAGGTGAAGTCTACAAGATTTGGACAGTGATTGGATTTGGGGCTGAAAGGACAGATTGGAGTTTAGGATTACACCTAGTACCCTGGCATGAGGGGAGGGACTGATGATCGGGTTATTGATCGTGATGGAGAAGCCAGGGGAGGGGGCACGGGCTGGAGGGAATACTAAGAGCTCAGTTTTTGAAAGATTGAGTTTGAGGAAGTGGAGTGACATCCATGCTGATATGTCGCTTTGTAAGCTAGTAATGTTTAGGCACTTCCTGTTATGTGGTGACAACTCTTTCTCAACTGCGCTTTTGAGTGGTCACCTTTTCACGTGCACCCCTGTTGGTGAGGACAAGCAACTATGACAATGGATATAAAAAAAAAATGGTATGAAAGCATGTAACTTGGCAGGATCACCAGGAAAAATAAGTGGAAAAAGCTGATTAAAAAAGAAAAACAAACTAATGCAGCCACCACATCTAAGGACATGTAAGCTGCAATATATTACATTTATAAAACGCACGGGTGTCAAACTGGCGGCCCTCCAGCTGTTGCCAAACTACAAGTCCCATGAGGCATTGCAAGATTGACAGTTACAAGCATAACTCCCTAAGGTAGAGGCATTATGGGACGTGTAGTTTCCCAACTGCTGGAGGGCCACCAGTTTGACACCCCTGCTCTAATGCTTTCATGTGAACTCAGGGAGCCCCATCAACCCCACTCTCTCATCAAATAAGGGCCTCAAGTTCACTGACTTGAAGTTCTGTTCGTTCCCCAACATCCACCAGACAATGAGTGTGGAGAAGAGGTTTAAAGTGATATTAAACACTCAGTTTTTTTTTAACCACTTTCAGCAACAGATTTATTCATTTACGAAGTAGGCAGTGTCTTTATCTTTTAATCTGTAGCTATGTTCCATTTTAAGTTGTTGCCCCAGGTTTCTTGTTTCAGGGTCCAAAGAATTCACCCTTGTATGTAGGAACTAGACCTTTGTCTCCCTACACTGGGTATATCAATAGAAACACAAAGTCCCAAAGTCTAGGATAGCAAGGCATTCCCTGCTCCTTTCTCACGCTCCCTACCTGCTCCCAGTGGAGGTTTAGGGAAGCAGCACTGAGGGAGCAGGAACCAGCAGCATTTATACTTGTACTGGGGATTGTTTAAAAAGTTAAAAAACAAAACAAAAACAACAACAGGATGTGTTCTGAAGATTACCAGCTAAAGGTAAAAGGAAAAAAATGTGAATAGATAAACTAAAGTAACTATCGCACCAAGCACTGATTAACTGCAATATTTTACATGTGCGGTTTTGGGTTTAGATACAATTTAAAGCAGGGGGACTTTTTAAACAAAGGGCCAGTTTACGGTCCTCCAGGTTTTAAGGGAGCCAGATTGTGGCCAGTGGAAGTAAAAATGTTCTGGTATCAGTGGAAGTAAACAATGTCGCAGACTTGGTGGTTGGTGGTATGGGGGAGGGATATAGTGCCCCATCATTGATATCGGTAAAATAAATACTGCCCCATATTTTATGTCAGCCAGTGGAGGAATACTGCACCATCATTGGTATCAGAGGAGGAATAGTTTTCCATCATTGGTATCAGTGGGAGGAATAAAGCCCCATCATTGGTATCAGAGGAGGAATAGTGCCCCATCATTGGAAGGAATAGTGCCCCATCATTGGTATCAGTGGGAGGAATAGTGCCCCATCATTGGTGTCAGTGGGAGGAATAGTTCCCCATCATTGGTATCAGTGGGAGGAATAGTGTCCCATCATTGGTATCGGTGTGAGGAATAGTGCCCCATCATTGGTATCAGTGGGAGGAATAGTGCCCCATCATTGGTATCAGTGGGAGGAATAGTGCCCCATCATTGGTGTCAGTGGGAGGAATAGTGCCCCATCATTGGAAGGAATAGTGCCCCATCATTGGTATCAGTGGAAGGAATAGTGCCCCATTATTGGTGTCAGTGGGAGGATTAGTGCCCCATCATTGGTATCAGTGAGAGGAATAGTGCCCCATCATTGGTATCAGTGGGAGGAATAGTGCCCCATCATTAGTATCAGTGGGAGGAATAGTGCCCCATCATTGGTGTCAGTGGGAGGAATAGTGCCCCATCATTGGTATCAATGAAAGGAATAGTGCCCCATCATTGGTATCAATGAAAGGAATAGTGCCCCATCATTGGTGTCTGTGGGAGGAATAGTGCCCCATCATTGGTATCAGTGGGAGGAATAGTGCCCCATCATTGGTATCAATGAAAGGAATAGTGCCCCATCATTGGTGTCTGTGGGAGGAATAGTGCCCCATCATTGGTATCAGTGGGAGGAATAGTGCCCCATCATTGGTGTCAGTGGGAGGAATAGTGCCCCATCACTGGTATCAGTGAGAGGAATAGTGCCCCATCATTGGTATCAGTAGGAGGAATAGTGCCCCATCATTGGTATCAGTGGGAGGAATAGTGCCCCATCATTGGTATCAGTGGGAGGAATAGTGCCCCATCATTGGTATCAGTGGGAGTAATAGTGCCCCATCATTGGTATCAGTGAGAGGAATAGTGCCCCATCATTGGTGTCAGTGGGAGGAATAGTGCCCCATCATTGGTATCAATGAAAGGAATAGTGCCCCATCATTGATATCAGTGGGAGGAATAGTGCCCCATCATTGGTGTCAGTGAGAGGAATTGTGCCCCATCATTGGTATCAGTGGGAGGAATAGTGCCCCATCATTGGTATCAGTGAGAGGAATAGTGCCCCATCATTGGTATCAGTGGGAGGAATAGTGCCCCATCATTGGTATCAGTGGGAGGAATAGTGTCCCATCATTGGTATCAGTGGGAGGAATAGTGTCCCATCATTGGTATCAGTGGGAGGAATAGTGCCCCATCATTGGTATCAGTGGGAGGAATAGTGCCCCATCATTGGTATCAGTGGAGAGGAATAGTGCCCCATCATTGGTATCGGTGGGAGGAATAGTGTCCCATCATTGGTATCAGTGGGAGGAATAGTGCCCCATCATTGGTGTCAGTGGGAGGAATAGTGCCCCATCATTGGTATCAGTGGGAGGAATAGTGCCCCATCATTGGTGTCAGTGGGGAGGAATAGTGCCCCATCATTGGTGTCAGTGGGAGGAATAGTGCCCCATCATTGGTATCAGTGGGAGGAATAGTGTCCCATCATTGGTATCAGTGGGAGGAATAGTGCCCCATCATTGGTATCAGTGGGGAGGAATAGTGCCCCATCATTGGTATCAGTGGGAGGAATAGTGCCCCATCATTGGTATCAGTGGGAGAAATAGTGCCCCATCATTGGTATCAGTGGGGAGGAATAGTGCCCCATCATTGGTATCAGTGGGAGGAATAGTGCCCCATCATTGGTATCAGTGGAAGGAAGAGAAGGAAGGAGAGAGAATGAATGAGAATATGAATCTATATACTTATTATCACAGAGATAATAGCTTCAGAAAAGAGGTGCCACAAGAAAAAAAAAAATGGAAAAATTAATGGAAAGCCTGAAGGAAAGAGCTAGACTACAGAGGCCAAATACGGTTCAGGAGAAAGCTTTGGGGACAGAATGAGAAGTGGTGGCAAAGAGATGAAATCACTCTTAAACCATTTGAAAGTCGAAGGCCAATCACCCCTACACTGGAGAAAATGACAGCCAGAAGCTTACTGGATGCCATGGACAATGGAAAAACCCTTTCCTTGATGGGAAGGTCTCACGGAGGAGGAGGAAAATCCAAGGAGCCAGGTAGTCAATGTGCCTTAATGAAAGCACATTCTAAGCTAAGAATGAAGCTTCTGTTTCTGCCTCTGATTGTTATTCACATGCTGAAAATGAGTGCTGATGGAAGTATCTCCCTCCCGTATTTCTCGTCTCGAGGCCCTCCATCTGGAGATGTTCAAGCTGTGATGTGATTTCAGCACAGAAGTAAATGGCACTAAAGTGTTGTGTACGTGGGGATGTAAAGAGTGCAGAAGAGTTGGCTGTTGTGTCTATGTGATTGTAGCCGGCTCTGCCGAACAATCATCATCTTCCTTTGCATTTGATGGCGGCATTGGCACAATCGATGTATGTCTTTGGCTGCAAACAATAGCCTCTCGAGATCAGCAGGGCCACTATATTACTATAATCACTGTTGGGGATCCTGTAAAATCTGTAACATTCTCTGCTTCAGGTATTCTATTAGGGACCTGTAAGAGCCGGTTCACACATATATGAATTGGATGCACTTTGAACCACATCCAATTTGCATGACATATGATAGAACATTGCTTTCTATTGTGCCTGTTCACATATATGCGATACAGCTGGAGTGAGAACTGAAAAAGAATCATGTCAGTGTTCTGAGCAGTGTGGTCTGGCTCAGGTGCCAATTCAGACCCATTGACCTCTTTGGGATTGCTTCTGAATCGCACATGTCATTCAGTTGTAAACAGGATAAATTCCTGACCTGATCCTGATCTAAACCTGATCTAGAGACTTTAACTTTAGACTCTAAAGCCAACAGGAGGACATCCAGGCAGTTTCTAGGGTGGACACCATTTAGTTTGTTAAAGTGCTGTCTATCATTATGATTGTCCATGGTTTTTTTTTCATATATTGTCTTCATTTTTTTTTTTTTTTTCTTAATCGGTGCTGCTGATCTCCGCCAGCCTCTGCAAGCCACTTCTTGTCTAGATGTAGCAATAAAACTGGTTCAGGAAACTGCTAAACCAAGAAGTAGCAGAGTGAGCCTACTAACTAGCAGTGGTGTAGTGTCACAAGAATGGCTGGGCATAATTACTAATCCTTTGACAGATATATATATATATTTATTTTTTTTACACACGCACACACATACATACATATAAATAAAATTACAGGTATTCACATCGATCAGCCAAAACATTATGACTACTAACAGGTAAAGTGAATAACTTTGGTATGTCTTGTGACAACGGCAGCTGAAAGTGGGTGCATTGTATTAGGCAGCAAGTGAACAGGGGCACCACAGTGGTTAGTACTTCCGCTGCTCAGCACTAAGGACGTTGGTTCAAATCCCAACCATGACAATGGATGTTGCATCAGAAAAAATACCGCATGTCTATTTTGTTTTGTTCTCTCTGGTACGTTGGCAGCCCATTCATTCACCTTTTTGGAGCGTAAGTTCTTACAAGGCCTCCTAAGTCTCTTGTCTTGAATTGTCTTGTAACTGCACTATGTCCCTGAATTTTGTAAAGAGCTGTGCAGCACAGTGGCTAAATAGTTAGCACTTCCACTGGGTAGTACTAGGGTTGATGGTTCAAATCTCAACCACGACACCACCTGCCTGCAGTTTGAATGTTCTCCCTGTGCCTGCGTGGGTTTCCGTCGGGTACTCTGGTTTCCTCCCACACTCCAAAGACATGTTTGTAGATTAATTGGATCCTGTCTAAATGGCCCTTATATGAATGCGAGTTAGATTGAAAGTTCCTTGAGGATAGAGACTGATGTGAATATACAACATATGTAAATTGATGGTGCTATCTAAGTACCTGTAATAAAATAAGTGAACATGTTGTCCTTGAAGCTGAGGTGTTGAAAGAAGAAAAAATGGGGTTTCATAAAGATATGAATGACTAACAAGGAACATATTGTAATGGCTAGTCGACTTGGTCAACTCAACTGCAGCACTTGTGGGATGTTCCCGGTCTGCAGTGGTCAGGTCTGACCAAAAGTGGCCCAAGGAAGGAAAACCAATGAATTGTCATTGGTGGGCAAAGCTCGATTATGTACGTGGGGGTCAAAGGCTGGCCTGTGTATTCCAATAAAAGAGCTACTGTAGTTCAAATTGCGAAAAAACGTAAAGCTGGTTCTGATAGATATCAGAACCCACAGGGGGAGATTTACTAAAACAGGAGCGCTCAGAATCTGGTGCAGCTGTGCATTGCAGCCAATCATCGTCTATCTTCAGTTTGTTCAATTAAGCTTTGACAATAAAACCTGGAAGCTGATTGGGTTCTATGCAGAGTTGCACCAGATTTTGCATGCTCCAGTTTTAGTAAATCTTCCCCACAGTGCATCACAGCTTGTTGCATATGGTCAGATGAATGACATTTTCATCATGTGAATGGCTGTGCGTATGTGCAAAGTTGCCTGGGGAAGAGATGGCACCAGGATGACTTCTGGGAGGAAGGCAAGCAGGTTGAGGCAGTGGGATGCTTTGTCTAGTGGTGTCCATACCTCGATGGGTCAAGGCTGTTTTGCTGGCAAAAAGGGGGACCTACGCAATATTAGGTGGGTAGTCATAAGGTTATGGCTGATCTGTGTATATAATGCTGACAATTTTCCACTTACATACTGTACATTCACATCAGTCCATGCCTTCAAGGACCTTGCCATCTAAGGTGCCTACTAGGCCCAACTTAGACAGGAGCCAATTACCCTACCATCATGTCTTTGGCGTATGGGAGGAAACTCACACAAGCACAGGTAAAACATGCAAACCCCATGCATATAGTGCAGTGATTGGGATTTAAAACTGACCATTATGCCAATAAAAAATATACGACAACTGAAAGGCTATAGCCCTTTAAATATGTGAAATGGATACCAGCAAGACTGAGCCACATGTTTCATCTCTACAAGTGCCAACTGAAGAACCTCCCCCCCCCTAGATTCCATAACACAGGCAGATGTGTTCTGTAATTTTAAGAAAAACTTGGTAGGGCTGAAAATACTGTTTGAGGATTAAATGAAAGTTTCACCTTTTTGGAAAAATTTCATCAGCGCCCCTACCTAGGACCCTTAATGTTCAGATGTGCGACACCCCCCCCCCCCCCCCAACACATGCACACTGGTCCATACTTACCTTCCCCAACAGCTACGTCCTCCTGTGCTGTCTGCAGCTCAGCCCATAAAAATCTAGTGCTAGGCTGCCAGTGCCTACACATTAAATTCCCATAAACTTGAAAGAGACTTGCCTATACTGCAGTAGGAACATCCTATTCTATTCTATTCTATTCTATGGGGTGTGTAAGCACAGGCGTGGGCAGCCTGATACGAAACTTTTACAGCCGGGCTCCCGCAACCGTCAGAGGAGGTAGTAAGGAACCGGTGTGAACAAAAGGAATGAAGGATGTTCATTGCTAGGATTTATATACAACATAATACATTTTTATCCATAACTGACCAATTAGGCTCCGTTCACACCAATGCATTTTTAGTGCTTTCTGCAGAAATGCACTACAGTCCATTTAACATGGTTTCCTATGGAACAAGATTGCATCTTATTATTATTATTATTATACAGGATTTATATAGTGCCAACAGTTTGTGCAGCTCTTTACAAAATGAAGGTAGACATTACAGTGACAATACAAATTTGGTATAAGAGGAGCTTACATACATCTGTGCTTTTTTGAGCTACTGCATTTTTGGAAAGGGTCAGGGACTTTTTTAGAAGCAAAAAGCATTTTTGCAACAATAGAGTTCAATGGAGAAGCTGCTGAAATGCATGATAGGCCGTTTTTGCCGCATTTTGCATCTTTATTTTGCCCAGCAACAAAAAAAATTCCACTGTAAAAAAAAAAAAAAAAAAGCTGAACAAAATGCAAAACACTGCAAAAACGTGTCAAAAACTCATCAAAACGCGTCAAAATGCCTCAAAAACGCATGTGCAAAACGTACAAAGAGCAAACTGCATATCTGTGAACAGAGCCTTAGACATAATATTTAGAATGAAGCAATTAATGCAACAGGTTTCTATGGGAAATAGCTTTATTTGTGCTCCAGTAAAATTTGCTGCATTTTTCGTGGGTTAGGCCCCTTACTTCGGTTCCTATTTTTACTCCGTACCATCCACAGATATTTTTTTCTATTGGCATTCATGTAAAATGCTGATTAGTGGTTACAGGCCAGGGGCACTGCACAGAATAATGTCACCCACATGAGCACAAAGCCTTGAGTTGGCTCGAGGGACAATCAGTAAAAGGAATAATAGGTGAATATAAAAAAGGTACAGAACAGTGATTATGGAGATTGGCAGTGTGTTCCGCTTTGTCATTTACTGGAGCAGATATTAAAATGTTTTATCACAGTCTCTGCTTTCCGCGGATGAAAACTGTGGGCACAGTCCTTCCTGCTGAATGTAGGAATGTGCACTCCAAAGAAAAGAATGCCACGAGCAGCACTGTGCATGTGACCCACATGCAACATGGACAAGAAAAAAAAATAAGCCTGCATATCTCTATTCAAACAGTTCTGTATGCTCAGCATTTGGCAAGTGATGCCGATTAGTGGGCATTTCTGTGCCCAGAATCTGGATGATCAGTATGTAACAAGAGTTCCAAGATGGCAAGGTCCTGGGCTGCTTGGGCTTTTATAAAAGGAAAAACACTTGGACAAGGACTGTTATGGGTCTGCAATGGTATCTCACCACATGAAGGGGGTTAGCCATGCTGGAGAAAGTCTAAAAAAACCTTTAAAGTGAGCTTGTGGCCCTCACTGACCTCTGTAGGTGCAAGCACTGTGGAGCAATTCAGCCTCAAAGTTCAAAAGCAGGAACACTGATTTCTTACAAGGCCTTCTTCCCACTCCCAGAGCTCCTGCTCTGTGTTTACATTAGAGATTAAAAGGCTGCGGAGATGAAACTGGGAGCACCATTACTGAATGAATTCTACGGATTTAAAGAATGCAAGTGTTCATCAAATGGCACACTACAGTTCACTTTAGGGGCTATTTTGATAGCTTTTGTTGATGGACAAATGTTGAATGCTTTTCATTTGAGACACTTCTGCTATCATTCAAAGTACAATGATAGGTGCATTTTAACTGCAGTTGACCCCCTTCCAAGCTGCGTCAATCTGCTTTTGCATTCACATTGACTAATATGGTTATAAGTTATTAACAAAAGCCCACCAACACTGGCCTTAAGAAATGCCAAGAATAAATGCCTGAGGTTTTGTTCTGATGGCGTGAAAGTGCATAGTTGTGTGAAAAAAATCATTTCCATAGACCATTTTAATTTATTATGAGCGAAAGTACAGTAAGAGAAGTAGAAGAAACATGGAATGCCAGTTCAGGGTTGATGCTGAAGGAGATCCCATATTCAAATATATTGCAGGAACTCCAGCAGCACATAGAGAGAGGTTGGACTGGGACTGGACAGTCTATTGAAGGACAGAGTGCAAACATAAAGCTGAAAACTAGAGAACAAAGAGTGGAACGAGAAAGAGCTAATAAAATGGCTGAATGTAACAGAACACAGAGAGCAGTTAAAATATGGACACAGGATGGAAAAAGAAAGAGTGGACACATGGTGGAAAATGACAGAGAGGGGACACTGAGTGGAGCATGGCAGGGAGAGAAGAAAAGTGGACACAGAGTGGAACATGGCGGAGAGCAGACATGGAGTGGAACATCCCAGAAAGTGAACAATGAGTAGAGCGCGACAGAGGGCAAACCATGAGTGGAGCGCGACAGAGGGCAAACAATGAGTGGAGCGCGACAGAGGGCAAACAATGAGTGGAGCGCGACAGAGGGCAAACAATGAGTGGAGCGCGACAGAGGGCAAACAATGAGTGGAGCGCGACAGAGGGCAAACAGTAGAACGCGACAGAGGGCAAACAATGAGTGGAGCGCGACAGAGGGCAAACAGTAGAACGCGACAGAGGGCAAACAATGAGTGGAGTGCGACAGAGGGCAAACAATGAGTAGAACGCGACAGCGAGCAGACACAGAGTAGAACGCGATGGAGAGCAGACACAGAGTAGAACACGACGGAGAGAGGACACAGAGTAGAACACGACGGAGAGCGGACACAGAGTAGAACACGACGGAGAGTGGACACAGAGTAGAACACGACGGAGAGTGGACACAGTAGAACGCTCTAGTTTTAGTAAATCCCCCCCCAAAGAAACATGTAAAAATTCTGTCAAAAAGAAAAAAAAGGAGAGCTTTGGCCCATGAAAACATCACAGATCATGGGAATGAAAAGAGCCATGGAAAGATGAGATTGCAAAGAGTGAATGGAATAGAGGACATCAGACAAAGAGGGAGAGATAAGACAGAAGAAAACATGAGAAATCAGTAATGAATTAGAACATACGACAGCAAGTAAGGGAGATGGAAAAGAACCAGAGAAGACAGAGACAGAAAGATGGGAACATTGAAGAGCAGATGAAGGAGGGGGGATGAAAGATCAAGGAGGAGGATACAGAGTAGTAAATAAGAGAAGATGACAAAAAGGGGATGAAAATTACAGTGAATGGAACATGACAAGTTGTAGACAGATGAGACAGGAAGACGAAAGAGACGTAAGATGACAGAGAGCCAGAAGAAACATGGTTTATGATAAATGTGAGAGGAACATGAGGAATTCTAGCTCCGATAAGTAGACACAGCAGGCAGAAATTAGAACACTAGACATCCTTCACTTGAACGTGTAGATGTGAAAGTTATGTAGAACATAAAACAGACAACATACAGTACGTGGGCACACACTTCAAGAGACCATATATCCCTGATGGGAAGAACAGCCTTGTTCATAACAATAATGGAGTAAAACTGATTTCAGTCTTGATGAAGAGAACATAGAATAGATTGAGAGAGACAAGGAGTTCCCATTAGAGGAATCAGAACAATGGAAAGCACGGGGGAGAAACAAGAACCGAGTACAATCCACAGAAGAAGAAAAATCAAACACAGGCTTGCCAAAGACAAGCAGGTCTGTTGCCGAAGGCTTCAGGGATTGCGGGATCCGCACTGCCATATGTGCTTTGACTTTTAAGTAGATATCCAAGAACACCAGCAATTTCCAATTTGTTTAGGACAGAGAGCTGTAATCACAGATTTCACAGAGTACAACCTGTTGATGAAATTTGATGGCACAACCATAACATACAACTACTACAACTACTGGATTTTACTTGCTGAATTTCGACCCTACAAGTATTGTAAGGTCCACTTATTAGTTAGATCCTCACCCACCATTTACAAATGCTGTCTTATAAAAACACATATGTTAGGAGAACATTTTAAAATATATAGACTTCCAGTTCTGGTACTTGATGTAGCATTCGCTCACACGTGGTTTCCAATCCACAGGCTCAAAAACCTGCTTTTAACACCTACTGAAGCCCTCTGAATGGGCGAGAGATGTCAGTATGCACGGCCCATGAGGGGCAAAACAAGATGGACAATGAAAAATGTGAGCAAGCAGGTAAAGACTTCATGGTAGAATCCCAACCCGCCACACCAAACAACTCTTGCTCCATGGTTGAACCTGCCTGTGACCCAACCAAAATCATGGCTACCTACTTTACACCCAAGCTTCCGCCCACAGAATCTTGATGAGGGTGATCTCACAGGTCTTTTAATGAGATCCCGAGAACGCAAAGCACCTCAAATCATGTGAAGATGCTCCAGAACTGTCAGAGAGAGAGAGACATTGCTCCAGGTCAGCCAGCCTGCCATCTGCCGCAGTAGCAAATTCAGGTTCCAGCCCAGCTGGCAGTTGAAACTCTAATAAAAAAGGAGATTTGGGAGACTGCACTGCTGAAACCAACTTTATTACAAAAGTTCCAAGAAACCAGGTAAACACCAGACATCAGAGGAACCAGCTAAAGCATTTCACACTCAACTAGCATTTACTTATAGTACCCTCACTGCTAGCCATACCAGATGATTCTTGTGCTGTTGGGAAACCTGCTGTGACCCCAACAAAATCCTGGCTATCAACTTCACACCTTAGCTCCTGCCCACAGCCCCTAGTTGAGGGTGACCTCACAGGCCTTCTAGTGAAATCCGGAGAACGCAAAGCACCCCAAATCTCATTATCAGATGTTCTAGGACTGTGTAGGAGCATTGCCTAGTTAGATTTTGGATCCTCAGCTTTTCCAGAATCTTGATGGAAAGCCTGCGACCAGAGTATAACAAAAGTAAATTTTTTTAACATTTCTTTTAATACTTTAATGACAGTGTTAATGGCATTTTGATGCAAGGTCTCATGAAGTAAAGTCCCCATGTACAACTTGAGCCTAGGGACCAAAGGAGCTTCAAACAAACATAAGGTTCCATTTGCAGAATATCATTACGAGCCTTCCTATGTGTATGACAATCAAATGGAAGACAGGAACGAGCACTGTCACTATATAACAGGATGTGCCAGTACAAGGAACTTCATGGCAGGATCACCTATTATGCATGAAAGCTGCAGATTTTAAAAAAATTGGGGAAAAAAACATTGTTACAACAAAAGAAATCTTACATGAGATTTTAGCGATTGGATCTACTTCAACATTTGTATTTGTAGGCCTTGTTCACATGGGCAGCAAGTTTACCACCCCCGCTTTCAGATGGAGCTGTAAACTTGCTGCCCATGTGGTTAAGTGATGCTTTCAGGTGTTCAGGAGGAACTTACTAACTAACCTAACTACCTGTTTTCTCACCCGATCAAGGAGGATTTTGCATTGCAATGCTGGATCACAAGTGGTTGGCACGTGGTTACGGCACGGTCACATTGACGTCCATGGGTGAGTTTGGTCATACATGACACGGCAAGTAAAATTTGCTGCACTGCAAAAGCATCATGGCCATGGCATTATGAATGGACCAGAAGCACCGCAAAATTATTTTGTAGGTGGCGATGCATATCGGCCACCTGTTTCACCACACCTTCACCGCCATGTGAACTAAGTCTAAGGGTTCATGTACACTGCAGCTGATAAACTCACATTTAGGAGCTGTTCAGCGGTTTTTTCAGCAGCCCCTGAACTCTCCCTAATGTTTTCCTATGTGTCCATGTACACATCTTCGTTTTCAGGCATTTGAGTTTACAGTTGTTTTTTGAAAAACTTGTGTTTAGCAGTCGATTTTATCAGAGTTTCAAACGCAAAATGCTTGTAAACGCAGCAAATCGCATTTATAATTTTTTTCTTACTTCCAGTTCCCGATGCTGTCCAGAGCTTTTTTTCATAGTGAAAAATGCATGCAAAGCATTTTCAAGGTGCTCAGATGGAAAAAACACTGAACACAGGATGTTTCTACCAAGCTTATCACACATTGTAATAACCAATTCACACCTCAGACCTCTCCCACCCTTGGAAATAAAAGATATGTTAATGACCATTCACACCTCAAATTCCTCATGAAGATCCCCTGCCAGGTGACCTTAATGACTCCCTCCACCAGACACCTTTCCCACCCTTGGAAACAAAAGATATGTTAATGACCATTGACACCTCAAATTCCTCATGAAGACCCCCTGCCAGGTGACCTTAATGACTCCCTCCACCAGACACCTTTCCCACCCTTGGAAACAAAAGAAATGTTAATGAGCAACTCACACCTAAGATAATCTCAACACATACTGCTGTCTCTGCTTCTACTCTGTATTTCTCTGAAACAGTCTGAAATAATTAATAATTTACCACTTTTAAGTACATTTTGGGCATTTTGGAGGTTCTCCTGTGCTTAGCTTTAAAAAACACTTCTAAACGCGTTATACAAACGTGGCTAAACAGACGTTTTTTAATCTACATTTTCCAGCAGTCAGTTTCCATCATCCAGAAGTGTCCCGTGTACATGGAGCATAAGAGACATGCTGGCAACCCTGATCGCATATTAATTCCAGAAGCCAGACATACTGTAGCTTGCAGGGAAGGGAAGAGTAACTTCAGTTTCACTGCCCTGACTCTAGCATGGAGAAACTATAAAAAGAGTCAATGGGCAGAGTGACATATCACAGCCTCCTCCCTTCCAGCGCCCAATATGACGAGTCCACCTCTAACCTTCCTAGTGTTCCAATTAATCTCCAGCACACGAATGCACATTATATATTAGGTTTTCATATTATCTGTCTGCATAAAGCAAGCTGCAGGGATGGATTTCAAACAGGAGAAGAGTGTAAACCTCTCACAAGAGATCTGCAGGCTTTACGTGTGACAAAAAGCGTGTCTCCGTACCTCAGCTAATTAAACGCCTGTCTTTCGGAGGCTGGAAATAAAAAGGCAGCTAATACAAAAGTCCTGCTAGATGCGCCAAGTGATAATGCATGCCCTGACTGTGGGGGTGCACGTATGTATCATACGGGAGTCGGATATGGCGGGTGCATGCTGTTCATATCACAGGACCCTGACATAGTGGCCATGTGTCATGACGACAGAACCAAGGCTGAGTGTATGGAGCATTTAAAGGATTTAGAATGCAAAAAAAAAAAAAAAAAAAAGCTGCGCCAAATCCAGCCACATCTCCAACACGTTTATGAAAAAAAGTTATGCTTCCAAATGCTTTGCAAAATAACATACGAGCTCTTCTGCATTGTCAGTCAAAGTATTGAAGCCAGAGGATTAGCAGGACAGCCAGGCAACTGGACATTTCAGGTCAACAATGGAAGACTGGATATTTTCCCCATGGTCGTATTGCTTTAAAGCACAACGTCACCCATAAACGTAAGTTACTCTCTTCCTCTCCCACCACCCACCTCCTCTTCTGCTTTTGGAACATGATTCTTTTTGGGGGGAGAGCAAGGACCTGGTTCCCGCTCTCCACTTCCGCTAGAAATCACCTCTTCCCCCTTCCTTCCTCCCTGCCCATACCCTTCTGGGACACATCACAGGTCCCAGGAGGCTGCGGGACACAGTGCATGCACAGAACCACTTCCCACACTCAGCATGGTAGCGCCGGGGACCTGATCACCGGCAAAGAACCAGCTTGGGTAAGTAGAGTGCTGTATCCCTGGACAGGTAAGTGTCTTATTATTAAAAGTTGGCAGAAATGTTCCTCTTTAAGCCCTGGTTCACACTAATGCGGTGCGGGAAACACAGCAAATACTGTGCGTTTCCAGCACCGTATTGCAATCGCATGGCGTCCATGTGATCTGGTACGGGTGTCAATGTTAAATTAGCGACACCCCCGAAACAAATTGCAAAACGCAGAATTCACATCATATGGGTGAGAACACTCATGCGCTGCGACTTAGGTGCGGGAAAAAAAAGGGTCCTGCACCTTTCTGGGGCGGATATGATGCGATGTGAGCTATACAAAATGTACGGCTCAAATCGCACCGCACAGACATCGCATGTAATTTGCCCAGGAATGTGGCGCAGTTCCTGTGCGAATCACATGCGATGTGCCACACCCCATTAGTGTGAACCTAGGCTAAAGGTATTCCTTCCATGTGCCATTTTGGCTTGCTGCATTAATGTGCATTTTGAGCTGTGTTACGGCAGTCCACTCAAATGAATTATTATTGTTATACAGGATTTATATAGGACCAAGGGCAGACAGGGTGGGGGCTGCAGAGTGAAGACCTCCTCACTGCTTGTTTTAACCCCTGATGCCAGGACCAACAAGTCGCAACGGTGTGCACTGTACGTGATTGTTGAGTGGTAGCGGTGCAGCCCCATCCAGGTGATTGGATTGCGTTCCACGGGCAGTACTGCCTGCTGAGCACAAAAACAGGTATCATTTTTGCCACGCCACAATGTAAAGCATCGCACCACATGAACACCCCTGTTCGCTGCCTTTGCAGCTTTAGAGATCGAGCGACTGGAGGGGCCAATAAAAATGCAGCGCAGTCACGTTTTTTACCTTGCTCCATCCACAAGTCTAAATGAGTCCAAACAGTTTTATTTATTATAGGTACTTATATAGAACCATCAATTTATATATATATTACATTCACATCAGTCCCTAACCTTCAAGGGGGTGTGCAATCTAAGGTCCCTAATTTAAATTCATACATACACATACTAGGGCCAGTTTGGACAGGATCCAATTAACCTACCAGCATGTCTTTGGAGTGTGGGAGGAAACCAGAGTACCCGACGGAAACCCACGCAGTCACAGGGAGAACATTCAAACTCCAGGCAGGTGGTGCCGTGGTTGAGATTTGAACCATCAACCCTAGTACTGCCCAGTGGAAGTGCTAACCATTTAGCCAATGTGCTGCACAGCTTTTTACAATTTCAGGGACACAGTGACACACAAAACAATTCAAGACAAGAGGCTTAGGAGGGCTTGTAAGAACTTGACATTGTGAATGGATTCATGGAATTTATTTACCAAAAAAATTAAACATATAGAGCCTTAGTCTACAT
Source organism: Staurois parvus (assembly GCF_062004578.1). Classification (NCBI taxonomy): domain Eukaryota; kingdom Metazoa; phylum Chordata; class Amphibia; order Anura; family Ranidae; genus Staurois; species Staurois parvus. The sequence continues at coordinate 519,520 of NW_028318810.1, forward strand.
AATTAAAAAACTAATCTTTATTTCATGATGGAATAACCTTTGGATGGTAATATATTTTCCTCAAAAAGCATTTTATTCAAAAAAATCCGATTTAAATAAAAGAAATCCGATTTAAATAAAAAAAATCTGATTTTTTTAATTTTTTTTAAAAAATCATTGATTTTTATCCACCCTGGTGGTGGTGATGGTGGGTTATCAGCTAGTGATTTTGTATAGAGAGGTGGTGGTGGTGGATTATCAGCTAGTGATTTTGTATAGAGAGGTGGTGGTGGTGGATTATCAGCTAGTGATTTTGTATAGAGAGGTGGTGGTGGTGGGTTATCAGCTAGTGATTTTGTATAGAGAGGTGGTGGTGGTGGGTTATCAGCTAGCGATTTTGTATAGAGTGGTGGTGGTGGTGGGTTATCAGCTAGCGATTTTGTATAGAGTGGTGGTGGGTTATCAGCTAGCGATTTTGTATAGAGAGGTGGTGGTGGGTTATCAGCTAGTGATTTTGCGTAGAGGTGGTGGTGGTGGGTTATCAGCTAGTGATTTTGCGTAGAGGCGGTGGTGGTGGGTTATCAGCTAGTGATTTTGTATAGAGAGGTGGTGGTGGTGGATTATCAACCAGTGATTTTGTATAGAGAGGTGGTGGTGGTGGGTTATCAGCTAGTGATTTTGTATAGAGAGGTGGTGGTGGTGGGTTATCAGCTAGTGATTTTGTATAGAAAGGTGGTGGTGGTGGATTAGATAGGATAGACAGGTTTCAGTGAAAGGTCCGCTTTAACTAAACGCCTTAGTGTTCATTATAGAGATGTAAGCCCACTGGACAGCTGAGCCACTTAGAAATTATTTAGCAGCACGACAGGACATGGCAGGATATAGAAAACAATGCGAGTCGCTAGTGCGGGGGATCAAGCGCTGTTTGTCTAAGAGTTAGCAGGATTCTTCTTCTCTGTGAAGCAAAGCCAAACCATTAACCTGGAGGAACACAGCGTGTGTCAATACACATTTAATTCATAAACCCGGCTTATAATCTTCTATCCATTTCATTAAAGAGTCTCTTCTACCCTCAGAAGCCTCTAATTGATTGATCCCTGTGTTACTGCAGCTTTCACGCTCCCTCCTTTTAACCTACACCTGTGCTGAGGGTATAACGTATGTCATTAAAATCTGTAACTTAATTTTGTTTGAGACAGACTGTAAGCTTACAGCACTCTGAAAGGCAACATGCAGTGGATTGCTTTTTAGAGGGTAGTATAGCAGAGGCTGACAGGAATGGATGAGGCACTACTGCTGTTTTGTGTTTTTATTTCTTTTTCAATGCTGAACAGCAATTTTACATTGCAGGACCTCGTCGCCACTGCGAGCTAAGCATTTGGATCATCATTGCTATGCGGACCCGTTGATATCTATGGGTGAGTTTGACAGGCAGTGCCACCTGCGCAACTCTGCAGCCCCAGTTAAAAATGCCAAGGCCGCTAAGCAAAGCATTGCTGCCCTGGACACATGTACAGCCATGTTCCCATAATCCCTTCATTGGCTTCCACTAACCCAACGTATAAAATTCAAAATACTAACCACAGCTTACAAAGCCATCCACAACACTGCCCCTAGCTACATCGCCAACCTCATCTGCAGATATTGCACAAATCGCCCGCTCCGCTCCTCCCATGATATCCTCCTCTCTAGCTCCCTCATCACCTCCTCCCATGCTCGACTCCAGGACTTCTCCAGAGCCTCTCCCATCCTCTGGAACTCCCTACCACAGTATGTCCGGTCAGCCCCCACCCTGTCTGCCTTTAGGCGATCTTTGAAAACTCACTTATTCAGGGAAACCTACCCCACCTCCACCTAAGAACTGTACTTGAATCACCTTCACCAGATCATCCCCTGAAGTTATCACCTTTTGTATCACCTCCCCCTTCCTTTAGATTGTAAGCTCCATGAGCCAAGCCCTCCTATTCCTTCTGTACTGAAATGTATTGTAATTGTACTGTCTCCCTTATATTGTAAAGTGCTGAGCAAACTGTTGGCGCTATATAAATCCTGTATAATAATAATAACAACAAACTGTATTGTTAGAATTCAGGTCGGCAGCCTGGAGAGATGGTGGCAAAACCACCGTTCAGCTGCCTGTTTTTACTGCTTTCCCGCCTGCCCATGTGAAAGACACCTAAGATCCCCAATGGAGAGGATGCACTGGATTATGATAGACCATACTCTACAAAGTCAGCATCCTGACAGCACTGCCCCAGTCCCCCAAATGTCCCAACCTCCAAGGTATAGGGAGAGTAGGCTTGCCGCTTCCCCATCCTACTTTGAAAATGCCTTTGTGACTTGGTACCAGATATGGGTATGATCATATACAGTGGGGATAGGGTGCGGGGTGCTTAAAGCAAGGCTGTCACTGTTTTAACCACTTGAGGACCAGGCCTATTTTAACACTTCTTGTTTATTACAGGTACTTGTATAGCACCACCAATTAACGCAGAGCTTTATATATATATATATATATTGTATATTCACATCAGTCCTTAACCCTCAAAAAGCATATAATTTAAGGTTCCTAACTCACATTCATATATACACATACTATAGCCAATTTATCTACCAGCATGTCTTTGGAGTGTGGGAGGAAACCGGAATACCCGAAAGAAACACACAGAGGCACAGGGAGAACATGTAAACTCCAGACAAGCAGTGCCGTGGTTGGGACTCAAACAACAACCCTAGTTTTGCAGAAGTGCTAACCATTTAGCTACTGTGCTATTTACATGTAATGTAAGAGGCCCTAGAGAAGAAAATGGTAGGTTTTGCAGTTTATTTCATACAGTATTTGTGTAGCGGTTTTTCAAAACGCAACGTTTTGGGAAAAAATACACTTTAATAAATTCTAGTGCACAAAAACACAATGTAATAGTCAATCATTTGCTAAACTATAAAAGATGATGTTATGCCAAGTAAATACATGTCATGATTTAAAATTGTGCACAGTTGTGGAATGGAGCCAAACTATGGTACTCAAAAATCTCTATAGGTGACGCTTTAAACTCCTTTACAGTTACCAGTTTAAATTTACATAGGAGGTCTGGTGCTGGTGCATAGGAGATCTGGTGATAGAATGATTGCCCTTGTTCTGATGTTCGCGGCAATACCTTTTTTTTTTTTTTTTACATGTGTTGCCCTTTCATGTGTTCCTTGCTGTAAAAGCCAGTTATAGACTGGGGCAGTGGCCATTTTTTGTACTTTTTATCGCAATACCTCACGTGTGGTGTGATCACCATTTATGTATGTGTTCGTCTTTGCGCGTGAGTACAGTGGGATGGGGGCACTTTACATTTTTACATTTTTTTTTTTACACTGTCATGGAAGTGATGAAATACTTGCCAATTAAAGACCAAATACCGGTATCTTAGAGACCATAGAGATGATCTGGAACCATCAGCTCTATTATCAGCTAGCAGAACAGTCCCAGGCTCCGCAGTGGGATGGGGGAGCTCGGAGAGGCACCAGAGAGCGGTCAAAGCAACCCAGCTGCTAATTTGGCTCCTGAAAAAAACAATACTGGGATGATGCCTGTAGCCACTTAGACCTGATGATGCACATGTACGTTACCCGGTCTTAAAAAAAAAAAAAAAAAAAAACTCAAAGAAAAGGTTTGAAGTCAAACTTGGAATGAAAAAACTACCCCTGCAGTAACCCACCTTACTCTAGGGAGTAAGGCATAATTTGTATTTTACGTGCTACTGGCTTTGGCATGGACCTTTCCTGAAGCCTCTTCTCTAAGACGCCCTGTCTGGCTGCATGATCATGTCATCAAGTACAATGCAGGACAATAGCTCTGCACTGCATGTGAGGATGGCAAGGGACTGCCCACAACCTGGAACAGAGGAAAGCACCACAGCGTGCCGAGTATGGCAAGTATTACCCTTATTCCACTACCCCATGAGTTAATAAGCATTTAACCCTTGCAGTGCGTGTGGGGCCTCTCGTTTTTTCCTAGAGTTGGGTTTTAATGCTTTATTGTTCCATTGCCAGTCTTCATGGACTTCAAAGGATAATGCCAGAAACTATTATTATAATACAGGATTTATATAGCGCCAACAGTGTGTGCAGCGCTTTACAATATAAGGGAGACAATACAATTACAATACATTTCAGTACAGAAGGAATAGGAGGGCCCTGTTCGTGGAGCTTACAATGTAAAGGAAGGGGGAACTAACCAATATCTTCTAAGGAGTCGAGAAGATATCTTCAAATTTTGGTCAGGGAGTGTTGAGTTTGTATGAATGTGGGGGGTAATGCATAATCTTCCTTGTACAGTACATGTCCACAACCATTTCAGGGTAGGGACTTTAAGAAAAAGAGATGATACATTTCTGTGAAGGTCTTACACGTGGAGATGAGCAGTCTAATGGAAATGGAAGATTCCCTTTGGTATGTGGGATTGTCCACTGCACAAAACACCTTTCTCTGATGTCTACAAGTTATTCCAAGAGAGATTCTTGATGATTACTGATGACTTGCCGAGGAGATTTCCCTTCTCTTCCTATCCCAGAGACACAACAGGGAGTAAGCATCAATCTCCTCAAAATGTGTCAACTGGTATACCCTTCTACTCTTATGGCAAATGGCTTTCATCTCACTCAAGTCCAACCACCAGGACAAACAGTGAGGGTGAACCACCCAGACAAGAATTCTAATATAGTGGAGGTATTAACCCTTTACCCGGCTGATGGACCCTAACAGCGTTGAATCACCAGAGGCAAGTACAGTGCAGACTGGGGGGTGGGGAAGGTGTATGATGTAAGTTCACCTTTACATTTTTTCTGCAAAACGTGAACTAACCCTTTAAGATAAAGATGAGTTGGTGGGTGAGACATAGTCATTCTCAAGAGGTATAAGAAACCAGATAATTCATTTGCGAATGATCTCCTGTCTACCTGTTTTCTTGTAGTGCCAGGGGGCTAACATTCCCAGAACAGCCTTACAAAACATCCCAACTAGTTTTTATGTACCTATTTTTATAAAAATGTGCATGAAGGGTGGTATTCTTGGTCAACTGCTCCCTCAAATGCTCATCCTAGTGGGATCAAAACCCGATATTACAGTATGCACAATAACAAGTGTAAATTAGCTTTAGCTAATCAAGGCAAATCAGTACTCTCATATTCACTGAATACATGCAATTTGTCTAGGTAAATTGGCCAATTAATGGACATATAATTGGCCTGTGTACCCTTGTGGTAACATCAAAGAAACAGCACTAAGCTGCATTATGAATTGCACCATCCAGCACCATTCTAGATTTGCATGCTTGAAAATAATTTGTTTGCTTTCATACACTGATGTGCCATCAAAAATGCATTCAAATTGTTATTTTTAGGGCATGAGAAGATACCAGTACACTCTTAGATTGTAAGCTCCAAGGAGCAGGGCCCTCCTAATCCTCTTGTATTGAACTGTATTGTTGCTGTATTGTCTCCAGTTATATTGTAAAGCGCTGAGCAAACTGTTGGTGTTACATAAATCCTGTATAATAATAATAATACACTCAATGCATACCTATGTATACACGCTAGGCCAGACAACATTCACATGGGATTTGAACCCTGCCCTCCAGAGCTACAATGCCAAAACATACTGCCAAAGCTACTGAAACATTATCCAGCAGGATGGCATGCCTATATATGTACCATTATACATATTAGACCCCTTTCCAGGGTGGATTTGATTTAAATCAAACTGATTTAAATCACTATTCAGTAAGGCTTGACTTAAATCCTAGTTTTCTACATAGACTAATTCTTGCTGGTATAACTTTAATATGCAAGTAGATGAAGATTTTTAGAATAACAACTTTTCATATTAGTTTTTTTATCCCCAGTTTAATAGGTTAATCATTCATATTTGGACAACTTTTCTGTTGTACTTAGGAAGGAGAAAAATAATCATTACCTTAATAATAACAATTTAAATAGATTTATTCAACTGAAACAATAACATTCCAGCATATGTGATTTGCTTAAACATCCATGTTTGTTAACTAATTTGGCTAAACAAAATCTATATATTTTAAGAAACTTAGACTGTCCCCCCTTCCTCCTCACACTTCGTTTCACTTTCTTCTTGTGCAGATCTATTCCACTCCAAACAATCAGAAAAATATTGTTTCTATTCTATTCACTGAACTTCTTGAAACTTAGCACTGAAGGGGTTGATTCTGTATTCATAGGTTTGTAGAAGTTAGGATTAAGGTCTTTTTTTTAACTCTGTTCATGTTATAACATTTTTGCTGTGAAGAAGAGGCATGTGATCTCCGCTGAGTCAAATTCAGTTTTGAGAACTGCAAAAGTAAACCAATCATCTGTGATAATATCTTGTAGGCAGAGAAACTGCCCAATAATCTTACAAAAACCTCTGGAAGATCATGACATTGTGAATGGATTCATGGAATTTATTTACCAAAAAAATTAAACATATACAGCCTTATTCTACATAATTAAAAAACGAATCTTTATTTCATGATGGAATAACCTTTGGATGGTAATATATTTTCCTCAAAAAGCATTTTATTTAAAAAAATCCGATTTAAATAAAAAAAATCCGATTTTTTTTTATTTTTTTAAAAAAAATCATTGATTTTTATCCACCCTGCCCCTTTCACATAAGTGTTCCATCAGTCCATTTTTAGAGATCATATAAATTACAAAAGCAAAGTTTCAGAGAGACTCGCAGAACCCCTTCATCAGGCAAGTAACACATGCCTGATGAAGGGGTCCTGCAAGGCTTTGAAGCATTGTTTCTGTAACTATGATGTGATTGCTGAATAAAGCTTGGACCCATTCCGGAGATCCTTGGTGTGCTGGTGCAGGGGCGGACTGACAACTCATGGGGCCCCCGGGCAATAGGGGGATCAGGGGGGCCCTGTGTCCTTGCCCAAACTCAAAAAAGCCTATGAAAAAGGTACCTGGGACATCTCATGGGGCCCCCTACTGACCCCGGGCCCTCGGGCAGTGCCCGAGTTTCCAAATGGTCAGTCTGCCCCTGTGCTGGTGACATACTTTCTGCTTTGAATGTCCTCGGTTTCCAGTCCGTCATCACTGCAGCACCCACTTACACTCCATGTTGCAGGAACGTGTGTGTATTGGGAATTGTATGTTTCAATCAGTCCATTTGTGACCCATAATTTGATAGATCAAACATGGACTTATTATATCCCTATGGGTGGCCAAATATAAGCAGATGTGCATCTGTTTACATCAGGGTCCATTCAGGTTCATCAGACAGAAACGTAAGACTGGGCTGCTTTTGTGGACCTAGCCAGATATGGGCAGGTATAGACGGACACACATCTACTAACATCCAGCAGCCCACAGATATTACAGGAGTCAATGTTTTCAACATCACAAGTCGGGGGATACAAATTGAAGGAACATCGATGTCAAGTAGAGGACCATCCCTTTCTGTCTGGATCCAACTCAGCAGGGAATCAGTGAAGGATCCCCTGCTGAGACGGTAGGAAGGACGCCCATATGAGAGTGGCCTAAGGGAAGATAAGTGCGCATCTTACTAACAGTTTTGCAACATTTTAATAGAACGCTATTTATTTGTGAATCTTTTCTCATCAATGTCCATAATTATGTGCAGGGCAAACAGGATAAGGAGTCTAATTAGCAGGCATCGTTGCAGCAAAACAAATCCGTTTAACTACACACAGTGCAGAAGGCGATGACTGCATTCGTTCTCCGCTACACAGCTGCAACGCATTACAGGAAGCCCACCCGTCAGTGGCTAGATACAGATACTCCCCAGGGACTGGATAAGTACTGGCTGTCTAAACACACTGATAACCTCTAGCTGGTTTTCAAGGTTAAACATCCCTGAGACTTCTTAACATGAAGTGGTGTCATAGACAGCTGTAGAAGATCCTGCAAGCCACCAAGTCCTCAGTGTACAATTTAAGGGCCCAACAAATGGGAAAATTGTCTACAAATAAAAACCGCACAGAAAAGCTAGAGCAAGGAAAGAGATATTGATTCCCAGTTACTGGAGGAAGGCTTCCATTTAAACTAAGAGGAGAAGACAGCCATGTGGATAACAAAGAGAGATGACAGGCGTGCAGGGAAAATTTAAACAAATATGGATCTCACTTCATCAGTAAATTATTCCGTTAATAAAGGAGTTATCGGCTTGCTGTAATAGCACCTTACAGACACCTACAACAGAACTCAAATAAAAAAATATCCAATCTGGCTTACTGCACCCGCAATGGCTGGCTTTTAGTTGGTAGCTCCAATATTACATTTGGGCTTCATTGACAAGGACGTTCCATTAGTTAATTTTTTGACCCATGATTTGAAGGACCAAAAAAGAATGACGATGTATCAATGTGAGCGACCAAATGTTGTCTCCACTTCCTCAAACTTTCCAAAACTGAGCTCTTAGTAATTCAAAACACTAACAATAACATATAAAGCCACTTACAACTCTGCTCCAAATTACATCACTGATCTTGTCTCTAAATATCACCCAAACCATACTCTCCGCTCTTCGCAAGACCTCCTACTCTCTAGCTCCCTTTTCTCCTCCTCCCATGCTCATCTCCAGGACTTCTCCAGAGCTTTCCCCATCCTCTGGAACACTCTACCCCAATTTATCAGACTATCGCCTACTCTGCTCACTTTTAGGCGATCTCTGAAAACCTCTCTCTTCAGGGAAGCCTATCCTGCCGTCAGCTAATAATGGAATCTTCTACTCTTCCTATCAGTCCATCCCCCACAGTTACCACCTTTTGTACCACTAGCCCCTCCCTCCTAGATTGTAAGCTCCAAGGAGCAGGGCCCTCCTTTCCCTCTTGTATTGAATTTTATTGTTGCTGTATTGTCTCCCGTTAAATTGTAAAGAGCTGAGCAAACTGTTGGTGCTATATAAATCCTGTATAATAATAATAATAAAAATAAAATGTTGGCTGATACCATAGTAAATTAGGTATCCACAATCTGGACCCAAATCTGTCTGAAAGCGGAGTAGCCTACCAGTATGTTTTTGGGCTGGGGAAAGAACATGGGAAAGCCGTGCAAAAATAAAGTTGGATGGAATAGAAGGAGCACCCGGTGTCCACAGAAATGCAACTTCTAAAGTATGGTTCGTAGGCTTTTTTTTTTCCTTTTAAAATAGCAACATGTACATGTATAGTGAACTCGGTGTAGAGTTATTCACCCTGAGGTCATCACAGAGGACAAGGGGGCACTCTTTACATCTGGGAGGAAAAGAAATTTAATCTCCAAACACGGAAAGGTTTCTTCACAGTGAGAGCTCTGAAAATGTGGAATAGACTCCCTCAAGAGTTGGTTCTGGCCAGCTCAGTGGATTGCTTTAAAAAAGGCCTGGATTGTTTCTTGGATACACAGAACATAACTGGATGCTAACATTTATAGGTAAAGGTGATCCAGGGACAACCCGATTGTCTCTCGGGGGATCAGGAAGGAATTGTTTTCCCTGCAGGAGCAGATTGGATCATGCTTTGCCGGGTTTTTTTTGCCTTCCTCTGGATCAACTGTGGGTATAGGATTATAACTTTTTTTTTTTTATTGGTTGGACTGGATGGACTTTTGTCTTTCAGCCAGACTAACTATGTAACTATGTACAGTTGTGCTCAAAAGTTTACATACCCTGGCAGAAATTGTGAAATTTTCGCATTGATATTGAAAACATGACTGATCATGCGAAAAAATTCTCTTTTATTGAAGGATGATCATATGAAGTCATTTATTATCAAATAGTTGTTTGGCTCCTTTTTAAATCATAATGATAACAGAAATCACCCAAATGGCCATGAACACAAGTTTCCATAGAAAAGAGAAAAATAGAACATGCAGCACTATACAGGCCATGTTTATGGTGGGAACCAAACCCAGGGCACTGAGACTAACCACTACGCTGTCCTTTGTATGTACAAGAACCTTCAGCCCAAGCAGTGTAAATATCGGAATTCTGAGGGTTCTGTTGTCAAAAAACGCATCAGCAGCACTTAAGAATTTGTGTTTTAACAAGAGAACCCGTTTAGTATCAATCTCAGGCAATGAGGAATTCTAGAATCTCCACCACTCACTTTGTGCCTTGCCCTCCTTTAGCTTTCAGTCAGTGTCTCCCCCATCGCTGTGAAAATTGAATTGCTATTTAATTTATTCCTTCCTTCTCTGAACTTTTCTGAATAATTACATTTCATTCTTCTGATGACTAAGCCGCTGAATTTTTATTGTCCCTTTTTTTTTTTTATTCTACACAGTTCTGTTTGTGCTAATCCTAACACAGGAAATACCTTTGAGTTTTAGGCGCTTCCTGTTATTTTTTCACACGGCCTCAAACTACATTATATGTGACATCACTTGAATTTGTTGTTCCTTACAGTGTATTCATACCCAAACTTTTTTTTTTAGTTTGGAATTTTTCCAGTGGAAATTCCTGTCATGTTGTACTGCCATTGAAGGCTCTGTTGGAGAGATTCCTTCACTTCCTGTCTGGTAAAAAGGTTGTCCCCAGAACAGGAAGTGAGGGGAAATCTCTCTAACATAGGGTTGTACAAATTCCAGGAGCCAGTGCTGCGCAAGTCCACACAAAAATTGGAAGCTCCCCTTATCTGCCTCCTACCCCCCGTTTGCTGCCACACTTTCCACCTGGTTTTGACAGGTAACTGCTCCCACTTTCGTCAGATGTTCGGCTGCCCTCCTTCCCCCGGCAGCCTTTTGGGACACTTTACAGGTCCCAGAAGATTGCGGCCCATTCACTAAATGCAGCGGGTTCGCTCATGCGCAGTGGGAGACCAGCTGTGAAGACGCGAGGCTTCACTGCCGGTTTCCCTTAGTCAAGATGGCGGAGCCAGCATCTGACAGCCGATTGAAGAATCGGCTCAGGGTACGGACACCGCCGGATCCCTGGACAGGTAAGTGCCCTAATTTTAAAAATCAGCAGCTACAGTATTTGTGGCTGCTGACTTTTAATTTTTGGGAGGGGGCAGAACTCCTCTGTAAAAATGCCAGCTGGCGTCCAACCTTTGAAGTTTTCTGTGCTGGGAGTCACTTTGGGTGGGGGGCCCATGGAACCCAGCTCACTTTGGAGAGGTGGGGAGACCCCTATCTCAGCTCCCCATATCCCTCTTATGTGTAAATCACCCTGTGCCTGTTAGGGGTACAGGGTGATCTGTCCTAATATTGTGTGGGCTTTGTCTCAGACTGTGTAGACATGTTTAGATAGATTGTTTTGACATGTAGACATGTTTTGATAGATGTGGGGGGTAGGGGGGGAGAAGGTGTCTCCAGCAGCCCTCCCTCCTGATGGGACTGTCTGCTGGTGTGAAGTTTGAATACCTGTGTGTCTCTTGTTACTAAATGTAGATTGCCCCGCCCTGTGCCATTATGCAGGGGGGGGGGGGATTGTCCCGAGTGTATATATCTTGTATCTTTGTTCAAATAAACTAGTCTACCTCCTGGTTTACTTCAAGACTGGTCAGAGGCATAGCTGGGGGGGGGGGGGGGGGGGCAGGGGGGTACATATGTGCGCCAAGGTACAGGGGTGCCAAAATGAGGTCACAAGATCACTGCAGCGGCTGCAGCAGACGTGTCATCTGATATGTCTGCCATCCACAGTGAGTTATGAGAGGAGAGAGGAGCGGAGAGGACGGCAGTGAGCTGGGCATGTGCCGGAGGGGACGAGGGGAGAGCCGAGCTGGGCGAGTAGTGCCATGGATGAGGGGGGGGCGGGCAATGTGATCGGGACTGGGGGGTGTCTACAGGGACCATATGAAGCGGGGGGTGATGGCCGTTTGTTTCCGGGCACAAAATATCCTAGCTACGCCTCTGAGACTGGTGTCTAGTCTTGTCTGGTTCGGCTGTAGTGTCTGTTGTCAGTGTTTGGACGGGGAAGCGGTTTTCTAACAGAAGTACCCAAGCGCAGTCTGGGTCGGTTCCGTTACATTTTCTTTAGTTTTTTTCAAAGGCGCTGGCTTCTAAAAACAATCCTGCTGGCTTCTGAGTTCTATATTCCAACACAAACTTTTGGAAGAAAAGTAGTATTAAACCTTCAGCACATTTTACCATTGACCACAATAAAATAAACATTCCCCAGTAAACAATTTGTCAAAAATTAAGTAAAAATGTGCATGTGTTTTTGCCGCGTTTTTACAATGTTTCTGGTGATTTTTACACCTGTGAAAAAGAGGCATGACTCAAAAAATGCACCAAAATCACAACTGCGGGTGTGTGTTTGATGTGTTTTCCATCCATTTCAATGGGGAAGTTCGTTGTTTTTTACCGCACCAAACATGCAGCAAGCAGAAATTTGAAAAACACAATGGACCCATAACTTAGTTCCATAGGATTTAATGGCCATTCATTTTTCTTCCACCTTTTGTAATGCAAAAACTGAAGAAAGACGGATCAGAGTGAAAGCAACTTTTAGGCTCCATGCACACGAGCGTTTTTTTTTTTAGGCTCAAAAAACGCTGGTAATATCGGTTTTAGGTAATGTTTTAAAAGCGTTTAGGAGTGTTAGCATTTTAGTAGTGTATTTACAGTACATATAGGGGAAAAAAAAGGTAGAAAAAAGCTGTTAGAAGCGTTTCAGTAGTGTTTAGTGGGGTATTTTTTGCCAGTAAAGAGCTCTCAAAAGCTCTACAAAAACAATTCTTTTTCTGCTCCTAAATGGCGAAGCTTGAAAAATGCTACTAACCTAAAATAATGTGCATGGACACATAGGAGAATACTATTTTGCTTCTAGGAGCAGCCAAAAAATGCTGATAGTTGCTGGCTCCTGCTTTCTCAGTGCTGCTTCCCTGAACGTCTGTTTTTCACAGTCAACAGTGAACAGTGCAGTCTGTTAGCTTCAAGAAGGGAGGGGAAGGAGGAGCAGGGGAGTGCCTTGCTGTCAGGGATCCGGATGCATCCTTCCCAACAACAAGCCAAAATGGCTTCCCTGTGCAGCCACCTCTGGTCAGGACTGGCCTTGGTGTAATGTCAGGGATCCGGGTATGACCAGAGATGTGTGGACCGACACAGGGAAACGCAGGCTTCAGGTATAGTATAAAAGAATACAATTTATTAACGGCTAAACAATACATAAACGCAGTGCAAGGCTAAACATAAACACAGTGCAAACAAACCAAACCTCCAACAGATAATAATATGTACAACACCAAACGTAGTCGGGCAGGCCGGGTTGGTAGCAAACGGGCAGACAAGGTACAAGGAGCAGGCGGAAGAGTGGTCAGGAATAGCCGAGGTCGGTACAGGCAGAGTCAGGATCAAAGCAAAGTCAGGATCAGGCAGGAAGCAGACAGGATGCAGGTACAGGGACTCATGGGAGTACAATACACCAAGGCACTGACTGCAGGCCTGGCCATTCCTTAAATACACCTCCTGCAATCAGCCTCAGTTGATGGCTTGATTGCAGGAGTGAGCTTCTGGCTGCTGAGAGCACCCGCTGGCCAGCACTGGTACTGCAGCCCACACGGCAGGTGAGTCCCACCACCAGTGGTGAATCCATTCCTGACACTTGACATCCTAGGTTATGGGGCTGCGTGTTTCTATTGATGCACACAGTGTAGGGAGACACAGCTCTGGTCCCTGCATGTAAAGCTGTGCTCACGTCTGAGTGTAGCTCACGCTGCAGCATATTTTTATTTTTTTTTATCCTAGTTGGAGTGTTTCTGCTCGCCGTGGATAGTGAAGCCCATTCACTAGAATGGGCTGCCCCAAGCGTGATAAATGCCCCAAAGGAGCTCCAAAACTTTTTTGGGGAGAGTGGAGCGTTTTTCACAGCACATTACGACACATTTGTAGCATGTTTGCCGTGTGACAAAACAGACCAAAATGCATGTCTGCTACCGCCGCTTGGGTGCCATTAATTAACGGCACCGCAATCATGGCATAATTTTGCAGTGTGTTTCCAAAATGAGAGACAAAATGAGCGTTTTCTGTGGCTTTGTTAAACTTTCTAGAAATGCCTGGGTGTTAATGCAGCCTAAGGGTGGCTAGAACCTCTGTTAGGTTTTTATTGCTGTATGTTTCCCTATTGCAGATTTTTGGTGACTTCCTGTCTGGTCCCCAGAACACAAAGTGAGGGGAAATCTCTCTAACAGTGCCATGGATAACCGTACAACTTCAGAAGGGTTCTAACTTGTCCTCATTCTATCCAAAACTAAAAAAAAAAAAAAAACTTTTTGGGTCTAGATACACCTTCAATCAGATGTCAAGTTTTAGACACTGATAAACACACATTGGTCTAACGTAATGGACTGCTGATGACTGTATCCTATGGGGGCCAAAGAGCGCTAATTAAGTCAGATGCCCATAAATCATGCATGTTTAATGGTCAATTAGACCACGCCAGACCTAAATGAATGAAACGGGGTTAGGACTAAATCAAATGACAATCAATCAGCTGACTGGAAAGAACTGGAAAATAATTTGCTCAGATGGTAGCTCAGGGCAAGACAACTCCCAAGAGCCGTAGACATCCACAGAAATCCTGACGTCTGAGACAAATGCCCCTTAAACTTAATAGCGGAAAAAAAAATCACTTATTTCCCTTCAGGAAATGCTGTTTGATGATCTCATTTTTGTAATGTATATACATCTGAAAGAGATATTCCTTATTTAAATATTGCTAGCATTGTGTATCTATGCTTTGTTTCAATGCACCCTGTCACCAGACCATTTATTTCAACAACCAGTCTCCTTTAAGAATATCCACTTAACCACTAGCCTACTGGGCACTTTTACCCCCTTCCTGCCCAGGCCAGTTTTCAGCGCTGTCACAATTTGAATGACAATTGCGCGGTCATGCAACACTGTACCCATATGACATTATCATTTTTTTGAGACAGATAGAGCTTTCTTTTGGTGGTATTTAATCACCTCTTGGTTTTTTTTATTATTTGCTAAACAAACCAAAAACTGAACATTTTGAAAAAAAAAATTTTTTCTTAGTTTTTCTTACAAAATTTTGTAAATAAGTGATTTTTCTCCTTCATTGGTGT
Source organism: Staurois parvus (assembly GCF_062004578.1). NCBI lineage: Eukaryota > Metazoa > Chordata > Amphibia > Anura > Ranidae > Staurois > Staurois parvus. Next base: position 534,539 of record NW_028318810.1, read on the forward strand.
GTGCTAATGAGGCTGCAGTGATGGGCACTGATAGGCTGCACTGATGGGCACTGATAGGTGGCACTGGTAGGTGGCACTGATGGGCATTGACAGGCATCACTGATGGGCACTGAAATGCAGCAATCATATATGGCACTGATAGGCGGCACTGACTGGCGTTTTTAGCTGGCACTGACTGCCACTGTTAGGCGGCACTGACAGGCACTGGTAGGCGGCACTGATAGGCAGCACTGACTGGCACTGATAGGTCACACTGAAAGGCAGCCCAAATGGGCACTGATATGTGGCATTGATATGCACTGGTAGGCACTGATATGTGGCATTGATGAGGCACTGATGGGCACTGGCAGGTGGCATTGATGAGCACTGATAGCTGGCATTGAAGAGGGCAGGTTGCACTGCTGGGGCTACACTGATCATCTGAGCACTGATCATCAGTACCCTGATGATCAGCGTACATGTCCTCTCTGTGGAATGCTGATTACCGGCTCTCCTCTCGAGCTGTCAGTGTGACAGCTCATGAGGAGAGAAATGTCGATAACCAGCATTTCCCTATTTACATGCGATCAGCTGTGATTGGACACAGCTGATCACATGACCGAGCTGACATCTTCGGCTCTTTCCCTTGATTGGTGATCCGCTGTGTCCAAGGGACGCAGTGCACCACCGATCACCGTGCTGCACGCTCCCGGAGCCGCACACATGCAGTTAGAGTGGGAGGACTTCATATGACATCCTCCCAGAACGAGAGAACCGCCTTAAGCCCGTCATTACCTTATATGGCGAGCGGGAGGCGGTTAAAGACCCAGCCTTTTCTGACACTTTAATAAAGAATAAAGAGAATAAAATGGTGGGATTTGCAATTTTTTTGCAAGCACACAAAAACACAATATAATACCTGATTTTTGGGGAAAATATAAAATATGATATTACGCTGAGTAAGTAGATACCAAACATGTCATGCTATAAATTGCACATACTACGGTATATTTGGTGCCAAAGTACGGTATTTAAAAATCTCCATAGGCAAAGCTTTATAAGGCTGTACAGGTTACCAGTTTAGAGTTAAAGAGGAGATCTGGTGCTCTGACGTTTATGGCAATACCTCACATGTGTGGTGCAATCGCCGTTTTTCGTATGCGTGCGGGACCAACACGTGCATTCAGCTTTGCATGCAGGGGTACAGAGGCGGGGCAGCTGCAGGCATCATCCTGGTATACCACTTGAAATCTGTAATGTTTAAGCGGTCTTCAAGTAGATATATAAGCATTCACCATTATTTTCCATTTCCATCGATCAGCGACTACAACTAATCAACTGCAGGAGTTGATCAGTGTATTCTGACAATAGCAGGTATCAGCTTCAGAATACAACATCTTGGTGGAGGGGATTCCTCCACCCACCTTGTTTGTGGACCACGTATGGCCAGCTTAAGTTCTCTTTTATTCCAATATAGAATCAACTGGAGGATCCACAGCACAGAAATACTGCTTCATGCAAACTTTAGTGGATTATCCATAGTCATGTTAGCTGTACTCAAAAGCTGGAGATACAAGGAGCTTGGATTCCAACTGAGCTCTCATACTCTCGTGGTTGTTGCAGGAGCTGATAGGGATCTCCCAACTGGGAACCAAAGGAGCTGTAAAAAACCAGTAGGTGTTGAGTCCAAAAGGATAAACCCATTTCAAGCAAAATTGCTGAATAAGTTACCTACCCTACCTCCCAAGCAGCCATCACTACAGTAATCATATTCTCCCACTGCTGTACATAAATCCTGCGATCTGCCATGTACTATGAGCAAAGCAGATATGTACAACCAATGACGCTGGTCCCGCACTTTGGAAAACACCGGTTAGACTAGTAAAAAAAGGCTGACAGATGTGCTTATGGGTTTTGTTGACTTTGGATGGTGTCTCAAATTGGATGGATAATAATGGAACAGGTCACACCACCATGACAAATAAAAATGATGAACTTCCATTCACCAGCAAAAAACATCTAATGATGAATGAAATGGGCAAGAACAAAACAGTGACAGTCTATTGATTGGACGGTTGCAGAGCACTGCTGTTTTGCACTATGTTCATTTGGAATACAGTATGCTGCACTGTTTACATGATAAAACCTGTGTTTGTATACTAAACTGACAACACTGTAAGCAGTGACCTTACAGAGGAAGGAGCTGTCCCGGCAGGAAGCAGACAGACTCGGGGTGGGGAGGATTATGCGATTATTGTTCACTTTTAGATAAATCTGTAAACAATCCGAAAGTAAAACATTTATGTACAGAGCCACTCCAGAGAAATGCCTGATGTATTCAGTGAATTGTTAATGCCAACCAGAAAATGCTGCAACCGTGCTAAAGTCAAGGTTACCTTTCTATCTCCAGTAAGTTGTATCAAATTCAAGGCAGACATATTCAATAGGCTTCTTGCAAGGCTTTAGGGTGGAACTGCAACATCTTCTCATAAACATATGTGACATGCAATCCCATATACCCAAATGTGTGAGCAAGGCTGCAGTAAGACTAGGTTCAGTCCTTTTCAGTGTGCAAAATTGCGCAATTCTCGACAGCCAGAGAAACGTGTTGTCTTTTAGCAAACGTGGAACCGTGCCATTATTTCATCCCTGTCCTTACAGGTCTCAGATGCAAGCCCCCTATATTGTGCACACCCAAAATCCTAATGATCCAGTGCCTAATCAAGGCACAGCTTTCTCCAAAAGAGGCCAAAGAATCTCCATGGTCCTTCCAGCTGCTGCCAACCTCTAGATCAGTCTTTCTTAAGCAGGGTTCCTCCAGTCTTTCTTAAGCAGGCTTCCTCCAAAGATTGCTAGGGGCTCCATGAGCAATTTATGACTCTCAGATAAGGAACACCAATTATATTTAAGGTTATCTGTAAGTGGGACATTCTTCTTACTGATGCAGAACGTAAGGGGCATTCCTCCCGCTGACCACAAGTGTAATGAGGGACCTTCTCCTATGGACCAACAGTTAATGGGGCCCCTTTCCCACTTACCATCAGTGGAAATGTACATTTCAATGACTACTAATGTAAGAAGCATTCTTCCCACGGACCACCAATGCAAGGGACATTCTTCCCACTGACTTCCAATGTAAAGAGCTTTCTTTCCACCGACCACCAATGAAAGGAGCATTCTTCCCACTATCCACCAATGTAACAGACATTCTTCACACTGACCACCAGTGTAACATTCTTCCCACTGACTGTGAATGTAAGGCGCATTCTTCTAATCATCAATGTAAGGGACATTCTTCCCACAGGCCACCAATGCAAAAGGACATTCTCAATGAGCACCAATATAAGCAGCATTCTTCCCACTGACCTCCAATGTAAAGAGCATTCTTCCCACTGGCCACCAACATAAGGAGCATTCTCAATGACCACCAATGTAAGAAGAATTCCTCCCACAGTACACCAATGTTAATGGACATTCTTCCCGCCAACCACCAACGTTAACGGACATTCTTCCCGCCAACGGACATTCTTCCCGCCAACCACCAACGTTAACGGACATTCTTCCCGCCAACGGTAATTCTTCCCGCCAACATTAACAGACATTCTTCCCGCCAACCACCAACGTTAACAGACACTCTTCCCGCCAACCACCGTTAACGGACATTCTTCCCGCCAACGTTAACGGACACTCTTCCCGCCAACCACCGTTAACGGACATTCTTCCCGCCAACGTTAACGGACATTCTTCCCGCCAACGTTAACAGACACTCTTCCCGCCAACCACCGTTAACGGACATTCTTCCCGCCAACCACCAACGTTAACGGACATTCTTCCCGCCAACGTTAACGGACATTCTTCCCGCCAACCACCAACGTTAACGGACATTCTTCCCATTGACCGCGATTGTAAGGGGCATTTTTCTAACTATCCACTAATGTAAGCAGGATTCTTCCCATCAACCTCCATTTTAAAGTGCATTCTTTCCATTGGACCCCAATGTAAGCAGCATTCTAAATGCCCACCAATATAAGAAGCATTCATCGCACAGTCCACCAATGTAAAGGAAAATCTTCCCATTGACCACCAATGTAAAGTGAATTCTTCTACCCCTAATGTAAAGAGCATTTTTTACACGGACCACCAATGTAAAGGAATTATTTTTCACTGATCACAAGTGCACAAGTGTAATAGGGGCCGTTCTTTTATTTACTACCATTGGAAAATAGAATTTCACTAACCACCAATGTAAGTGGCCACTTTTCCACTAACTATCCGTGTAAGCAAGCATTTCTCCACACACTACAATTGTCATTGACTGCATTTCTGACCATCATTATTATTAATTATTTTATTTCAATATAATTACTGAAAATAACTTTGTCATATGGAGCAGCTCTTAGTAGTCGCACCCTACTGTTCACGCTAATGTAGCATGAGCTGTAGATATAGTAATCTTAGCAGGGGTTCCCTGAGACCAGAAAGTAATTTCAAGGCTTACGCCTTGATAAAAAGGCTTGAGAAAAGCTGCTCTAGACTATTTTTTACGCAAAGAATATTTTTACTCCTGTGATGACTGCCTAAGAACAGAACTGAATATAAGAATGTTGACAATTGTCCAATCATGAAAAAAGGTTCTATTCTGGATAATGCAACAAGAAAAGTGGGAATGCCCAAAATTTCAAGGTGGTAGGAACTGTGGTGGAAACTATGACATCTTGCATTAGTCCCCAAGAGATTGAAATCACCAAATTAGTCTTCCTCCTAGACTTCACCTGCGAATAAAATATATCCTTTGGGTGGAAAGCATTTGGGGATATATCTACAATTCTAAAGATGCTCATATCATAGTATTAATCACCAATCAAGATTCAAGAACAGATTCAAGCATCTGCATAGAGGTGGGCGAGGGCATTCGGCAGAATTCTCCATATAACCTCATGTATGAAGGCTTCCATGCATGAAGGGTCCCATACAAGAGGCTATATGGAGAATTCTTCAGAATGTCCTCCACCAAGGGGCCCATAGACCGCTTTGCTGGAGGGATCTATGGGCCTCTACTTTGCTGGAGGGGTCTATGGGCCCCAACGTAGACTTCCATGGAGCACCTCCAGCAAAATACTATTTTGATCAGTACAGCACAGGCGCATAGCAAATTATTATGTCAATCAGGGTTAAGGTATGCAGATTGTGTAATTGTCACAAGAATCTTTCGTTTAAAAGGTTGAAAACCTGTTCATGAATTGATACTGGTACTGCCTGTATGGATGTGTACAAGCAGTACCAGGACAGTGTCGTCCAGCACCTAGGGCAAGGATCCAGAACTGCACCTCCCTTCCCCCACTATTAATACATGCTGTAGAATGGGTGTACCATCCTAAGTCCATTCTTTGCCCCCTTTCTTCACTGTGCCCAGGGCAGCTGCCCCTCCTGCCCACCCCTTGTCCCAGCCTTGTGTACAGGTAAGTGTTACCTAAGTGTTTTCAGAAGGAAACAGCTGTTTTTCCCACTGACAGCAATTAGCTATGTCCCTTCAGTTCTAACATGCCTCAGCATCATAAACTCCGAAGCATTCTTGAAGGCAAAAGAGACATTTCTTACAGTTGGGTCATGCATGAGGCTATATACATGAATGCTCCATGTCCTTAATGGCAACCACTGTATTTACACAAGAGCTGACTCTGACGAAAATACTGTCTTTGGTAACAAAACGAGCACATACCGTTGTTTATGGCTTGCATGACTGTTGCTGGTGGTCCCATGGAAAGATGAAGGCCACGACATCCTGGTTTTCCTCAGCCCGGGTCGATCGCTGGTGTCCATGGCATCCGATCTTTCCATCTGCCGGTGGTGATGGCGGTCTGTGTCCGAGTAACCCCTGTGTTTTATTCTGATGGGTGTCCTCGGTTGCCTCCATAGATGCTGTGGAGGCTTGAGGGTGGCTTGCCCCTCTCGTGGCATTGGAAGCGACAGCGAGAGACTCTTTTTCGCACATGGCGGTACTTCCATCATCGTGACGAAGAAGAAAAAAAGAAAGGGGGGGGGGGGGGGAGGAATCCAAAAAATAAACCTCTCTACAAAAAAAATTAAAAATAATCGCTTGTAATATATCCTATCCCTATTGTCTAACAACACGCAACATTCAAAAATAAAGTATTTTTTAACATCCCTAGACCAACAAATCGAATATAAAAAAAGGCAAACTTAAAAGTTAAATCGCTTTTGTCTTGTCCAAAAAAAGAAAACATATAAAACAAGTTACAAAAATAAAGAAATTATATCATTGAAAAGGAAAAAAAAAAAATTATAAAAATAAAGATATTGATTATTAATAAAGAAGAATTTTGTAACAATGTATCTTTTTTAAAGGAAGAGGGGAAAAAACAAAACTCATTGGAACAGCTATTCTTAAATTGGATCGAATGCAAAAAAAAAAAAAAAAGAAAGAAAAAAATACAAAAATAAAGATATTGATTATTAATAAAGAAGCATTTTGCAACAATCTTTTTTTGTAAAGGAAATGGGGAAAGAAATAAAAAGATAGAAATCATTAACTCATGAATGGCTGAATAGTCCTAAAATAGATCACACTCAAAAATGTAAAATATTTTTCGAAGCAAAGAAAATCACGTTTTTTACAGTTCGAATGGCTTCCAGTTATCGGAAAAATAGTGCGTCAGTCTCCGCCAGCTCAATGTATATATATATATATAGATAGATAGATAGAGATGGAGATATATTTTTAGGTGAGTTGTCAATAAGCAGTCAGTACATGAATCCTCTCTGCTCCTCGGAAATTATTGCTTATGTTATTGCCAACGAATACGTAAAAAGACATCGAAGGGGATCAGAAGGTTTTTTTTCGTAAATAGAATATAGGTTGGTTAGGGGAAGCCGGGGGGGGGGGGATGGCGGCGACGGGGGGGGGGTCTTAAAATGAAGCGTGCTGCTGCGCTGTCTTGTTGCACATAGAAGGATGGGGTAACAGACGTGAGTTTGGTCTGATCTGTAGCCAGGATCTGAACTCTCATTTAGTGCAAATATCTAACAGAGGCGGAAGGGTTGGTGGTCCGGGGAGGGGGTCACCGAAGCGCGTCCCAATTCTCCTCTTCTCCAATGGAGGCTGAACATTAAAATCAAATCCTGCAGATTGCTGTTTTTGTTTTTTGCTGTCAATCAGATGGACATCTGTCGCCCCATCCCAACCGCGTCCAAAAAAAATTTGATCAGCGACGAACAGGCGCTTCCCTGCCAATCCTGTGCAGAATAATTAGAATTTTTTTTTTGGCTCTCCTCTTCTTCTTAATTTTTTGGAGGGGATCTCTTCTTTTTTTAATTTTTTGTTGGGGGGATCCTCTTTTTTAAATTTTTTTTGGGGGGTCTCCTCTTCTTCTTTACATATGCAATGCAGGATAAAACAAAAAAAAAAGAATTGACTGTAGCCAGGGAGGACTTTTACTGTCACACTGTTATTGCTGCCTGTGTGGAGGTGAAGCTTGGAGCGAGCCTGGGCTTCTTCATGAGCGCACACACAAGCTGGCTGCAGGCTGCGATGGCTACAGAGGCTGCATCGTCCATCCCGGGGCTCAGCGGACAGCCGGAGCAGCAAACCTCCCCCTCCGCACTCAGCCCAGACTGCTGGGCGACTGACGGACCTCTGCCAGGTGTCTCCTGCCTCCCCTCAGCCTTCGACCGTGACGTCACGGGGAGGGTGGAGGCAGGGAGGCGGCTCCGCCCCCGGCTGCTATAGTAGACAGGGAGAATGGGAGGGAGCAGAAGAAATGAGACACGCCCCCTCCTTAGAAGGCAGGTGGGGGGATTAGCAGTGATTAAAGGGAACCTGACCTCAACAAGTGACAGTTAGGGCTCATGTACACTGCAGCTGATAAACTCATGTTTAGGAGCTCTCCATCGTTTTTTTCAGCAGCCCCTGAACTCTCCCTAATGTTCTCCTATGTGTCCATGTACACATCATTGTTTACAGGCAGTTGAGTTTATAGTCGTTTTTTTGAAGGCAACAAACTTGCGTTTAGACATTGATTTTAGCTTTTCAAACACAAAACACTTGTAAACGCATCTAAACATTTATAAGTGCTTGCGTTTTTAATTTTTTTTTTAACTCTTCCAGTTCCCGATGGTGTACAGAGCCTTTTTTCATCATGAAAAATGCATGCACAGAGTTTTCAAGGTGCTCAGATGGACAAAACACTGAACACAGGATGTTCCTAACAAGCTTGTCACACATTGTAATGACCAGGGGTGGACTAACAACTCATGGGGCCCCCGGGCAATAGGGGATCATGGGGCCCCTGTGTCTTTGCCCACACTCAAAAAAGCCTATAAAAAAGGTACCAGGGGTATCTCATGGGGCCCCCTACTGATCCCAGGCCCCCGGGCAGTGCCTGAGTGCTCCTATGCTCAGTCCACCCCTGGTAATGACCAATTCACACCTCAGACCTCTCCCACCCAAGATATGTTAATGCACATTCACACCTCAAATTTCTGCTGGAGTGGGGTCTATTGTTGGGGGGACCTATTGATGCAGGGGTGGGGATATTGTTGCTGGGGGATCTATTGTTGCTGTGGTGGTTACTATTGTTGCTGGGAGAAGCTATTGTGTGGGGGATCTATTGTTGCTGTGGTGGGTACTATCGTTACTGGGGGATCTATTGTCGTGTGGGGGGTCTATTGTTGCTGTTGTGGGTACTATTGTTGCTGGGGGAATCTATTGTTGTGTGGGGGATCTATTGTTGCTGTGGTGGGTACTATTGTTGCTGGGGGATCTATTGTTGCTGGGGGAATCTATTGTTGTGTGGGGGATCTATTGTTGCTGTGGTGGGTACTATTGTTGCTGGGGGAAGCTATTATTGTGTGGGGGATTTATTGTTGCTGTGGTGGGTTCTATTGTTGCTGGGGGGATCTATTGTTGCTGTGGTGGCTACTATTGTTGCTGGGGGTATCTATTGTTGTGTGGGGGATCTGTTGTTGCTGTGGTGGTTACTATTGTTGCTAGGAGATCTATTGTTGCTGTGGTGGCTACTATTGTTGCTGGGGGTAGCTATTGTTGTGTGGGGGATCTATTGTTGCTGTGGTGGTTACTATTGTTGCTGGGAGAAGCTATTGTGTGGGGGATCTATTGTTGCTGTGGTGGGTACTATTGTTGCTGGTGGGATCTATTGTTGTGTGGGGGATCTATTGTTGCTGTGGTGGGTATTATTGTTGCTGGTGGGATCTATTGTTGTGTGGGGATCTATTGTTGCTGTGGTGGTTACTATTGTTGCTGGGGGATCTATTGTTGCTGGCTGCACGGGATCTATTTTACTGCTTTTTTTTTTGTTATCCATACAAATTATTTAGCACCACAAAATTATACTTGTTTCTGTCCTCTCTAAAAGGGGTGGGACTGGGAGGTGGGAAGGGGGTGGAACCAAGGGGCGGTGCTTAGAGAGTAGGAGGTGGAGTCAAAGGGGGGCTCAGAAAGGGGAGCTCCTGTACCTATTCTCTGAGAAAAAAAGCCCTGGTCCTGTACCTCTAAGTGGCCAGCCAAAGGTTGGAACTGCTAACACAGATTCAATGCTTTGTCTGGTCAGTTTAGAATAAGGAAGACAGGTGACTGGCAGGATCAACAAGGTACGTCAAATGAAAGAAGTACACAAAAATGATAGACTATCATTTATAAAAAAAAAAACACATACTGTATCTAAACACACACATAGAAAACAATACATATCTAGGGTACTATCCAATACACTTTATTGTCCATAGATTGGTCAGAGGTGAAGCTCAGAAAAACTCATCAGGATGGAAACGTCAATTTATAATTTATAAGTGTCCAAATTCTGAACCTGCGTGGTTCTTTGCACATCAAACAGATATTCTTGAAATTATTCCAATGAATAAAAAATGGAGAATTCTACAATTGTCACTTGTTCCCTTTGATCTTCATTAGCATTGTCCTCAACAACACAGCACCTGTGACCACCATAGGAATCTTGCTTTCTTTGCAGGATAATAATCTTAGCAGACAAACACAAAAAGTATCCAAGGAATGTCATTTATAAAGTATTGGATATTTCCCTTTTTCCTTATCAAAGCTCAATTTCACCTTTAGAAGCTTTCTCATTGTGTAACACACAGTATATGCGTTGTGTTCTTCATTATCTACGTTTACCTTTTCTGTCCATGGCCTTAATTATTTAAACTGTGTATTCAGAATGATGGGATATGTAAAATATAATTAATACAATTCAATTTTTAATAGTGTCATGCTGACCTTTAGAAGTCATTCATGCAGAAATCCACGAATTGTATGTATGTATTTATTTATTTATTATTGCAAGGGTATTTTTAAAGTGAACCTGTTGCCAGGCAATGTAAACTAATGTATTTGCAAAATTCTAAAAAGCAGAAATTTAGCTTTGCAAGCCCTCAATGACCTTTAAAGCTGCAGGCACAGTAGAGCATCTCACCTCACCTATTCCCCCTCCCAGCAGTGACTCAGCAGCTCAGCTCACCCTGCTCACCTTCCTAGTGGTAGCTCCATGACTCAGCTCACCCTGCTGACCTTCCTAGTAGTAACTCCACGGCTCAGCTCACCCCGCTCACCTTCCTAGTGGTAGCTCCATGACTCAGCTCACCCTGCTCACCTTCCTAGTGGTAGCTCCATGACTCAGCTCACCCCGCTCACCTTCCTAGTGGTAACTCCACGACTTAGTTCACCCTGCTCACCTTCCTAGTGGTAACTCCACGACTCAGCTCACCCTGCTCACCTTCCTAGTGGTAACTCCACGACTCAGCTCACCTGCTCACTTTCCTAGTGGTAACTACACGACTCAGCTCACCTGCTCACCTTCCTAGTGGTAACTCCACGACTTAGTTCACCCTGCTCACCTTCCTAGTGGTAACTCCACGACTCAGCTCACCTGCTCACCTTCCTAGTGGTAACTCCACGACTCAGCTCACCCTGCTCACCTTCCTAGTGGTAACTCCATGACTCAGCTCACCCTGCTCACCTTCTTAGTGGTAACTCCACGACTCAGCTTACCCCGCTCACCTTCCTAGTGGTAGCTCCATGACTCAGCTCACCCTGCTCACCTTCCTAGTGGTAGCTCCACTACTCAGCTCACCCTGCTCACCTTCCTAGTGGTAGCTCCATGACTCAGCTCACCCTGCTCACCTTCCTAGTGGTAGCTCCATGACTCAGCTCACCCTGCTCACCTTCCTAGTGGCAGCTCCACGACTCAGCTCACCCTGCTCACCTTCCAAGTGGTAGCTCCACGACTCAGCTCACCCTGCTCACCTTCCTAGTGGTAACTCCACAACTCAGCTCACCCTGCTCACCTTCCTAGTGGTAACTCCACAACTCAGCTCACCCTGCTCACCTTCCTAATGGTAACTCCACGACTCAGCTCACCCTGCTCACTTTCTTAGTGGTAACTCCACGACTCAGCTCACCCTGCTCACCTTCCTAGTGGTAACTCCACAACTCAGCTCACCTTCTTAGTGGAGATTCTGCAGCTCAGTTTACCACATTAACCTTCTTAGTGGTGATTTGCATCTCAGCTTTCCATATCCTCCCTCACAACAGTGACCCAGAAGCTCAACGCACCCTGTTCACCTTCCTAGTGGTGACACTGAAGCTTAATTCACCCTGCTCACCATCCTAGCAGTGACTCTGCAGCTCAGCCCACCCTTCTTATCTTTCCTTTCAATGACTCAACAGCTCAGTTCACTCTGCTCACCTTTCTAGAGGTGACTCTGCAGCTCAGTTCACCTTATCCCCCCTTACATCAGTGACCCAGAAGCTCAGCTCACCCTGCTTGCCTTCCTAGCGGTGACCCAAGAGCTAAGCTAACACTGCTCACCTTCCTAGAAGTGACTCTGGAGCTCAGCTCACCCCACTCCCCCTCACAGCAGTTATCCAGAAGCTGCTCACCTTCCTAGCAATGTCTCTGGAGCTCGGGTCACTCCACTCCCCCTCACAGCAGTTGCCCAGAAGCTGCTCACCTTCCTAGCAGTGACTCTGGAGCTCAGGTCACCCCACTCCTCCTCACAGCAGTTACCCAGAAGCTGCTCACCTTCCTATCAGTGACTCTGGAGCACAACTCACCCCACTCAGTGACTCTAGCGGTGACTCTGCATCTCAGCTCACCCTGTTCACCTTCATAGCAGTGACTCAGCAGCTCAGCTAACTCTGCTCACTTTCCTCCTAGTGACTCTGCAGCTCAGCTCACCCTACTCTCCCTCATAGCAGTAATTCAGCAGCTCAGCTCACCCTGCTCGCCTTCCTAGAGGTGACTCTACAGCTCATTTTACCCTACTCCCCCACCCTATGAATGAGTCAGCAGCTCAGCTCCTCCTTCTCAGCAGTGACTCTAAAGCTCAGCTCCTTCATCCCAGAAGTGGCTCCAAAGTTCAGCTCATCCTGCTCACCTTTCTAGTGGTGACTCTGCAGCACATCTCACCATACTTCCATTGCCAGCAGTAACTCAGCAGCTCAGCTCACCCCGCTCAACTTCCTATCAGTGACTCTGCAGCTCAGCTCACTCTACTTCCCCTCACATCAGCGAGCCAGAAGCTCAGCTCCCCATTTCCATTACTGACTCAGCAGCTCTGCTCCCCCTTCTCAGCATTGACTCAGAAGCTTAGCTCCCCCTTCCTAGCAGTGACTCAACATCACAGCTCTCCATAAGCTTCTTATCATCTTACCACTAATGTAAACACACCCAGGGGCTGTGAAAGATGGAGTAGGATGAGCTGAGCTGCTGAAACAATGACTTGAACAAGTTTGTTTCTTCTTCTGTATACTTTGATGATTATTTTTTTTAATGCTAGTATGTTTCTAGTAACCCTGTGAGATACTCTCTGATTTTTATTTTATTGAAGTAAACCTAGTAAAAAAATATATTTTTATCATGGCTACAGAGAATCATCATTGCTCAACAAATGCTTGCCTGGAAATAACTGTCTTCCTGTCCCTGGGTTGTTGCTTTTGAAACCCTGGAAGGAGGAAGTGGAAAGAGAAAGTCGCAGCCACATGCCCTGTCCATGCTGCTAAACCTCAAGCCAGAAGAGACTATTGTGCAAGTATTCCTATGATCTCATAGTTTAGCTGCAGCTGCTGAGTGTATATCAAAACCTTATGACACACAGAGTATCATTGCCCTGTCCTTGTTATTATTTCACATGCACAGTGCCAGATACCTAGGTCTGTGCTACTGTATGCGTAGTGGTCACCTTACTATTTATTGCAATATAGTTTATACAATATGTAGCTCCTATTATTCTAGATAACCCTGTCTCTCCTGATCTAGGATTCTAAAGCTAGTTTTAGTGTAGGGTTCCATAAGGCTAGAGTTAGGGTAGGAATCCTGTGGCCAAATCAGGACCAATAGCTTAGAAGTCCGGTGCATTTCACATTAGAAACTATTAGGTAAGGAACAAAGTGAAGAGTAGTTAGGCTTACTCTGAGTCCCAGTGCCATACCACAGGTCCTGCAGCTTAGAAGCTCCATTCTGGGCTGGTTAGACAATATTTGGAGAATATCCCCATGACTGCAGATCTTGTTTTCATGTCTCCACCACAAAGACAGATGCTGCATCATCCTCAGGGACCCCTGTAACTTGACTTTGCTGCAGCATTCATTTGGAGGTATCGCTATCAATAATGTATACACAGGTACATGTGCACAATTCCGCCATGACTCCTATCAGGCCCTTTGCTGATAATACCTGTTTGTACAGTGAATGTATGTACTGTCATTGATCTCTTTTTATCTAAAGCTTATTATTTCTATATTGGTGTGCATTTATATACTTATGGGTAATGTTATAAGCTAGTTGCAGTAGTTCTGCTCCCAATTACTCTGTTTAGATTACTGATTAATTTCCCAGAAAGGAAATCCCCTCTGTGCACAGAGGCCCTGTCCTGGGTGGAGGCACTGGCAATGTTATTATCAATCCTACTCCAGTTAGTGAAGGTTCTGGTTCTTTTATTCATCTACAGGTTCAGTACAATATCTTGTTTGGGGAAGGCCATTTCTCAAAATCACCCCGTCCCCCTCAAAAGAGGGCTTCATAACCTTTAATGTATTCTGTAGCATCCAGCTTTAAAAAACTTTTCATACTTAATGCATGATTGTGCAACCTCCTTCTCATGCTCCATTGGATGAGGCCTTGGCTAAAGTATGCTGTATGAGAGAGGGGGGTGCTCAAAACCAGGAAATGCACTGGCCTGCCATTTCATAGATTCCCAGACATGGATATTGAAGAGATGGTGACATCACAACCCACCTGTACACCTCATCCAAGCAGAGAATGCCTTGAATTCACAGAGCAAATGCAAAATGATCTCTTAATAGTGCCCCTGCCATGCAGGCAACCTCCTATGTAAAAATCTAGATACCTGGAATTCTTCTTTATATTCAGAGATCTGTAAAATGTAATGCTTGCATATACAGTATTTATTTACCCAAAGCATGTCAATACATTGCCTACATCCTAGTTTAAAGAACTGACCTCGATAAATTATTCTAGCTTTCCCGATCTGTATATTTGTTCTAGGGCAGTTACCTAGAAAGCCTAGAAAGCAGAACATGGGTCAGAATAGTAGCTGTTTTTTGTTTGTTTTCTTTAACAAGTACTGTATGTATACTTTTCCATACATGTGCAAGTAAATCAGTGCGCAAAAGATACACACTTTTTGTTTGGATAACAAATGGCCCTATTGGATGAACCCAGCGTGTAAGGTGTTGGGTCTGAATGCAGTTGTAGCCATGTTACACTAGGATAATAGATAAGAGTCACCTAGCAGCTCTCTATAAGACAAACAATGTACACTAAAAATCAACTTTTCATCTGTTTTATGTAGACACTAACATACACTGCATTAATGTACCTATATTTACTTACATTAATCATTAGGACACTTGTAGGTATTTTATTTATCTGTAAACTACTGTCAGCTGATTGATATGGATGGGTTAGTTCAATGCAATTGCACTCATGTAAGGGACAATCTTCTTCCAACTGTCCACCAATCAAAGATATCCCTTATCCTACTGGCTAAAAATTTAAAGAAGCACTTTTCCACTGACCACCAATGTAAGTGGGAGCCATATTTACTGATTACTAATGTAAAGGACATTCTTCTTCCAATTGTCCACTAATCAAATAAATCCCTTATTCTACTGTCCATAAATGTAAGGGAGATTCTTCTTCATTGACCACTAATGTGAGAGACACTTTCATTGTATTTTAGGAAACCCAAACAAGCCTTTGCCAGGGCTGAGTCTGGCATTGATCAAGTTAAAGAGAAAGATCACAGTGAGTTCCTTTTAATGTGCAATTTTAGCAATGGTGGGAGGTCTCTTGCTGCTCACTGTTTTCAGTGACAGCCTTAATTGAACTTGTCCCACTGTTTACATATTTATTTCAGGTACTTATATAGTGCTGTCACTTTACATATATATTGTACATTCACATCAGTCCCTAATCCTCAAGGGGTGTACATTCTAAAGTCCCTAACTTACATTCATACATACACATACTAGGGGCAATTTAGACAGGATCCAATTAACCTACCAGCATGTCTTTGGAGTGTGGGAGGAAACTGGAATACCTAGAGGAAACCCACACAGGCACAGGGAGAACATGCAAAGTCCAGGCAGGAGGTTCCGTGGCTGGGATTTGAACCAACGACCCGAGTACTGCCAGGTGGAAGTGCTAACCATTTAGCCACTGTGCTGCCCACATATGTAGAGAGGCACTTTCCAACTGATCACCAATATAAGTAGAAGCCTTCTCCACTGATCACTAATGTAAAGGACATTCTTCCTACATCTATCCATCAATTTAAGGTATTCCTTGTCTTACTGGCCATAAGTGTAAAGAAAGTCTTTCTTCACTGACCATCAATGTGGGGAACACTTTCCTACTGATCACCAATGGAAGAAGATGGACTTTTCCTCTGACCATCAAATGTATGAGGGTCCTCCTTCACTGATTACTAATGTAAAGGGCATTTTACATCCAACTGCCCAGTAATTAAAGGTATCCCCTGCCCCACTGACCATAAGTGTAGGGGGTCCTTCTTCATTAACCATTAATGTGGGGGACATTTTTCTAGTGACTATTGATGTAACGGGTGGCTTTCTCCACCAACCACCTTCTCCACTGATCGCTAATGTAAAAGACATTCTTCCTCCAACTGTCCACAAAATCAAAGCTATCTCTTGTCCCACAGACTACAAATATTAGAGACGCTCTTTGTCACTGACCATCAATGTGGAGAACTAGTTTCTACTGATCAGTATTTAGGAGGATGGGCTTCTCCACTGAAAATCAATGTATTGGGGGTCCTTCTTCACTGATTACTAATTAAAGGGGATTCTTCCTCCATCTGTCCATGAAATCAAAGTTATCCCGTGTCCCACTGACTATAAACATAATAGAGACGCTTTGTCACTAACCATCAACCTGGAGAACACGTTTCTACTGATCAGCAATTTAAGAGTACTGGCTTCTTCAATGACCTTCAATGTATGAGGGGGTCCTTCCTTCTTCACTGATTACTAATGTAAAGGGCATTTTTCCTCCAACTGCCCACTAACTGAAGGTATCCCTTGCCTCACTGACCATAAGTGTATGGGGACCCTTCTTCACTGACCATCAATTTGGGGTACAATTTTCTACCATAATATAAGAAAAAAGGCTAAACTAGAATGAACACTTCTGAAAAAGAAAAGGATCATTAAATATCAGATAGTGTAGTCCTAATAGCCAATATAAAGTCTATCCATAGGCCAAATGCAAAAAAGTCCATCCAATAAGGGCAGGCTTATTACTGGGAGCATAAGCTGCCTCCAATACATGTAAAACAGAAGAGACAGAGAAGTGTCTGTCTCTTTTTTAGAGTGTGTACACTTAGAGGCACTTCTCTCTCTCTTCTGTTTGATATTTCTCTACTGACTACCAATGTAAGGGGTGCCTTTCTACACCGACCACCAACGTAAAAGGAGCGTTCTCCACTGATCATTAATGTAAAGGATATTCTTCCCCCAACTGTCCACAAAATCAAAGTTATCCCTTGTCCCACTGACTATAAATATAAGAGCTGCTCTTCTTCACTGACCATCAATGTGGGGAACATGTTCCTACTGACCATCAATGTAAAGGATGGCCTTTTCTCTGGCCATCAATGTATGAGCGCATTACAATTGTCCCTGTCGGCTTTACTTTTCTGGTCATTATGATTATATATGTATGGCTGTAAAGATTAAATATTGCATCTCTACAACTTACTAATCACGCTAATTTACCATGTACTGAAGTAATAATAATTTTTAGCAAGGGTTCCTTGAGACCTGAATATTATCTCAAGGGTTCCTTTAGGGTCAGAAGGTTGAGAAAGGCTGAGCTACACAATATGTACAAGATTCTGAAACTCGAATTCGACTAATGACTCCTGAGTGTGACAATCGCACAGTATACTGTTGCTCCAACAACCGTATCTGCCAAGTTTGTGGTAGTAGAAGACATTCCTGACCTGCACAGTGTTGTATGTCAGTGTGTGGCTGCCATGGAGAGTACGTGTCTTTGATCATTACACCCGATCATCACACTAATCAGTACCCTTGTCGAGAAACCGCAAACATAAATATGACTGAGTGACCCAACTCTTCCACAGTTTACACAAGTTGTGGCATTACACTGCTGCCATTTGAACATGAAAAGACATTATTTGTTTTCAAAACCTTACCATTCAGTAATGAGTTTTCAAAACAAAGTAAGGAGACTTACACAACAGTACAGAGATAGATGAGAAAGATTATATGCTGTTTGTTGGTATCCAAAGTATTCTGATGTTCAGTCCCCAGTGGATGTATATGTGGATCTGCAGCAGATTTGATCATTCCCATGGAAATTATGCAATAGGGCCAATTATACAGCTAGGATTTTGTTTGGGAAGATAATTTTTCTCCATAACTTATTAGGCTCTGCACAGTATTACTATTATTATTATACAGGATTTATATAGCGCCAACAGTTTGCTCAGCGCTTTACAACATAACGGGAGACAATACAGCAACAGTACAGTTCAATACAAGAGGGATAGGAGGGCCCTGATCCTTGGAGCTTACAATCTAAGACACACGGTGCATATAATAATCAAAATAGGAAACTCAATGCAAAGAGAGGTGCATTTATTTTTACATCAATGACAGGGGCGGACTGTCAACTCATGGGGCCCCCTGGGAATAGGGAATCATGGGGCCACTGTGTCCTTGCCCAAACTCAAAAAAGCCTATGAAAAAGGTACCAGGGGTATCTCATGGGGCTCTCTACTGACCCCGGGCCCTCAGGCAGTGCCCAAGTTTCCAAATGGTCAGTCCGCCCCTGCTTGCAGCATCTTTGGGGCATGTTTGGGAAGTTAAAAAAAGCCCCAAACACGCCTATTCCCATTGAAATCAATGGAAAACACCTGAAGAACACCTCTGAGAAGTGGTTTCTGGGCCCTCGGGCAGTGCCCGAGTTTCCAAATGGTCAGTCCGCCCCTGATCAATGATGAGCTCATAATGGTGGGGAGCAATAGTGATCAGGATGGGTTTTCTCACATGGTTGATGGATTGTTCCCTCTGAGATGGGTCAGCTGGTAATCCGGTAAGATCACCAGATCGTCATCAGGCAGAAAATGGCTAGGCTGGTCAACTGACATTTCATGTATCTGGGTAGTTTCTCCACCTTTAAGCGGTCATTAAGGCTACTTTCACACTGATCTGCCGCAAAAATGCCTCAAAACCACATAGGCGTTTTTACAGCGTTTTGCAGCGTTTTTACCGTGGTTTTTAAAGGACACATGACTTAAGACTGCACTAAAACCACTTCTCAGAGGTGTTTTTCAGGCATTTTCCATTGATTTCAATGGGAAGAGGCGTTTTGGGGGCTTTTTTTAACTTCCCAAAGATGCTGCAAAGATGCTGCAAGCAGAGGTGGACTGACCACTTGGAAACTCGGGCACTGCCCGAGGGCCCGGGGTCAGTAGGGGACCCCATTAGATGCCCCTGGTACCTTTTTCATAGGCTTTTTTGAGTTTGAGCAAGGACACAGGGGCCCCATGATCCCCTATTGCCCGGGGGCCCCATGAGTTGTCAATCCGCCCCTGGCTGCAAGCAGTTTTTACACCGCACCGTAAGCGCAATGCCTCAGTGTGAAAACATACAAATATATACACATTCACATACATAGGGAAGCAGTTTTCTTGTGCTTCTCAGGCACTTTTTTTAACGCAACGCTCCAAAAACTCCTCAGAGTGAACGTAGCCTTACAGTATAAAAGAAAGCGGATATCACTGTATATGGTGGCTGCTTATTCACAAAATACAGGCCTCAGTATATAACCCATGGCATCCTCCAGAGTACTCTCTGCTGAAAGTGAAACATTTACCTGAAAAAAACTATTGACATACAGGCAGGACCCCGCATTCACTATATCTGGTCTCCCACAGTACAGAGAACATGGAAATGCAATATATTTACCAAATATAAACTGCTAAATATCTGTTCTCATCAGCAGTATATAGCAGTCTTTTGACTTCTATTCATGTTCATCAGAGCACTGGTTAAAGCTTGTAGAAGGAGTTTTCTTTCTGTTCCAGGAGGATGCAGAACCCCTGGCCTCTGTCTGATTGGCCCTGTGCTGATCACATACACTCTCGCAAGAAAAAAAAAACCTCTCTAGCCATACATACCAAACCAAACATGTGCAGAGTATCTCCACACGATATGTCTTATCAGGAGGTAAGAGGGGGTCACTGGGAGATGGGGAAGATCAGAGAAGTCAGGATCAAACAGTGTTTTTACACAATGCAGAGTGAGTATAACAAGCATGCTTTAATGCATATACAGACTGATTTTACTGTTGTGGGTTTAGTAACACTTTAAAGTTCTTTCCCTGCCAGTGTGTCCTGTACAATGAGCTGCACACATGCAGCACAGTATACAAATTTCGACAATGCCGAGATGAGTGAACTCCCATGCATGCATAGAAGGATGTCATCTTGGCTGAGTTAATGAAAATGGCCGAAGATCGGTACTCGGAAGCTGATTCAGCCAAAGATGACAGCGGCTGATGGGGAGCTCCAGCAAACAACAGTGCTGGATAGAAGGTTAGTATAGTTCCGCTTTAAAGAGACACAGTTGGAAGGGGGTGTTAGTGCAATTTATTGTTTAGTCACACCACAGATAAAAAGTGGGTTACCTTAGAGAATAGGAGGAGTTCAGGTAAAGAGTCAACAGGCCAGGAGTGAGCTGGCCCATATGGGACTTGGTGGGGCCCTTTCTGCAGAGATGTAGAGCTTCCAGCGATTAGTATTCCTCAACTGGGGAGTACCTGGGGAGATCTTGGTGGCCTGGCCAGGAGGAAGCTGGGGACAGGACACAGATTGCCTGACCTGGGAAAGTCTTGATGACCACTGCCATGTGTGCTGAGTAGTTGTATGTCCTGAAGTTGCCTACTTTGAGGTTTCAAAAGTAAAGCATTGAAAACCTATTGGACTCACCACTTCTCATACCAAGGGCCTATCCTTTGAACTGGTACCCGACTCTGCCGGGAAGGTTGCGGTGTGAAGTGTTGGACATGGTAATATACATGTGCTGGTAAATGTACGCTATTTGGGAGCGGGAACTCATATCTACGTAAATTAGGGCCAGAAGCCTGTTGGTGTTACCCAGGAAGGAAACAATATGCCCAGGTTCTAATGGCCTACACTGTTACCAACTTCTAAAATTGCAATTGCAGAAAATCATGTATTTGAAACAATATTCTATTCACTTGCAATGTGCCTTTTAAATTGCTGGAAAATGTGACTACTCTAGGAAGAGTCAATTCCCTAGCACAGCCCCCCCCCGAATGTCATAATCCTCTCCATTTCTGGAAGTGTCTCTGCTGGACCATCTCCTCTGCACATCCCTCCCTATAAAACCTTTGACCTAGTGTGGTTGGAAGTCGCTGCGGGACCCACACATCATCCCGCAGCTGCAACCACCTGCACACAAAACGTGGGACCCGTGAGCGGGTGCTATTAATCTTAATGGTACACCACCCACACTGGAAATGGCACCTGCACTGAGAACCGCAGTTTTCAGTGCAGGCTACAATTTCTGGAAAGGTGCAGAGACCTTTTCCTGCATTTTGCAAGGCATGGAAGCCCATTCAAATGAATGGGCTGCCGTGCCATGTCCCTCAAAACCGCATCAGTGTGAACTAAGGCTTAACCTCTCTAGCGGTCTGATTATGTCCCTATTTCTGTGCTCAATTCGGTACATTTTTTTGCATGGAAATATGTATTTTTTTATTGTAGGCCTGTAATTTTTAGGAATAACTCACTGAAATTTGTCCGAGTCTAGTAAACATCCCGGGTATGTTAAAATTTAAAACACAAAATCATAAATGATAATTTAATAAATAGTCATAAAAAATAATAATATAATAATAATAAATTTAATTCAATAATGTATTTAAACCAAAAACACTGAAATTTGAAATATAGCACCAAGTTCGCACATCGCTGAGCAAAAAGTCGCAAAATCGTTTTCAGTGTCTGATGACGAATTTCCCCCACGAATCATTATCACTCAATTCTGCAAGTGGTTCTGATTTACTATCGCTGTTCTCTAGCCGGTCTAAAACTGATTTTGACCTAAAGGGACACTTTTTGGACGCCATGGACGTTTCTCAGTTTCCAGGCAGAAAGAACAGTAAAAATGCAGGCAGGGCACAGGACAAAGCACTCGGGACAAAATGTATGTGAAATGGTTTGATACAGCAATGTTTTACTATGTGAGTTTAGTGAATATTACTTTTTGTCATTTTCAAATTTCCCGCCAGTTCCGTCCCCGTATGTACCGACGTCGCAGGGAACGGAACCTGGAAGACGTATGCCGGCATCAGACGGAGGACATTACAGGGGACACTGCAGGAGGGACATCGCGGGAGAGCAGGACAAGGTAAGTGCAGAAGGGATCCCGGAGCAACGCTGCAAGGTATTCCCGAGTGTAGCTCGGGGTTACGGCTTGTGGTGCTGAAACTTTACCCCGAGCTACACTCGGGAATATCGCCAGGGAGGTTAATGTAGCTGCTGGGGAGAAGGGAAGGGGGATAATATAAAGTGTCAGCTCTACAGTCTGGAGATCCTGACATCACATCCAAGATGGTGGTGTGCAGCCGCAGTCTCAGGGCTTTTGGATGTACACAAGGGAAGCTTTGACAGGTAAATAAATGTATAAAATACATGAAATACACTGTACTTCTATAGGGAAGGGTTTTGTTGAAATCAGTGGTCTGCCAACAAGGTCTTTTTAATGCATCAACAAAAACTCAATGATTACAGGAAAACCTTGACTTTGACAAGTCATGTGACTGGGCTGTCTTCCCAGATGGCTTTTTTTTGTACACTACATCCATATATTGGTATTGCATTGAGCCAGAACACAATGCACATTTGTAAAGCACATTGCTGAGATTTATGAATGTGTTTCTAGCCATGCTGCTTCTTTATAAATATAGCCAGGGATTTTTTTTCAGCAGGAACGCAGGGGGGACGCAGTTCCAGCACCTCCAGCACACAGTATATGGGGGGCTGGGGTGTGCTTGAGGGTCTATTGATGCTGACTGCAGGGGATCTATTGTAAATGGAAAAGAAAAGAAGCACCTCTAAGTGCAGTAGAACCACTTTTAATTAGTACCGAATGTAGAACAACTCACATATATTCATAGTAAAACATGCTTATGAGGTGCAGTCTCATGGAGGTGGAGGAACGGCTGTGTCCCGGTTTTGACAGCCGCGTCTGTGCTCAGGAAATCGTGGTGGCAGGAGAAAAAAGCCGGCTGGCATGTGTAGACTCCTGAAGATGGCGTCTGGAACGCTCCATTTGGGGAATACAGAGCCAAGTATTATTTTGTGGTGTTAAGTCATTTGTATGAAATTAGATATTAATAATTGACCCGCCCAGCAACAACAGATGCCCGAGCAACAATAGATCCTTCCCAGCAACAACAGACCATCCCCTGGGAATAAAATACACCCTCAGCAACAATAGACCCTCCCACAGGAACAAAATACACCCCCAGCAACAATAGACCCTCCCCCCAGGAACAAAATACACCCCAGCAACAATATATCTTCACCAGAAAAAAAAAACCCTGCTAACAACAATAGACCCCCCAGCAACCTGCATCAATAGACCCCCACTTTAACAGTGGAACACCCAACACATAAGAACCACGGAGGAAAAGATCCCCAACCAGCAACAAAAGACCCCTGCTAGCAACAATGGATCCCCCAGCAGCCAGCATCAATAGACTCCTCCTTTTAACAATGGATCCCACAAAAAACAAAAGGACCTCAGTACAAAAGATTCCCCCAGCAGCGACAAAAGACCCCTGCTGGCAACAATGGATCCCCCAGCAGCCAGAATCAATAGACTCCTCCTTGTAACAATGGATCCCACAAAAAACAAAAGGACCTCAGTACAAAAGACTCCCCCAGCAGTGACAAAAGACCCCTGCTGGCAACAATGGATTCCCCAGCAGCCAGCATCAATAGACCCCTCCTTTTAACAGTGGATCCTCCAAACAACAAAAGGACCTCAGAGGAAAATATCCCCCCACCAGCAACAATAGACTCCTTTTGGCAACAACAGATCCCCCAGCAGCCAGCTTCAATAGACCCTTCCCTTTTAACAGTGGATCCCCAAAACAACAAAAGGACCTCAAAGAAAAAGATTCTCCCGGAAGAAACAAAAGACTGCTTCTGGCAACAACAGATCCCCCAGCAGCCAGCATCAATACCCCCCCTTTTACAACAGTAGATACCCACAACAACATAAGAACCTCAGAGCAAAATATTTCCCAGCAGCAACAATAGATCCCCACAAGGGCAGATCCCTTCAGCAACAACCGAATGTAGAACAAGTCACATATATTCGTAGTAAAACAAGCTTATGAGGTGCAGTCTCATGGAGATGGAGGAACGGCTGTGTCGCCGACGTTGCGCCCCAATGTGCGTTCCAGACGCCATCTTCAGGAGTCTACACATGCCAGCCGGCTTTTTTCTCCTGCCACCACGATTTCCTAAGCACAGATGCGGCTGTCAAAACCGGGACACAGCCGTTCCTCCACCTCCATGAGACTGCACCTCATAAGCATGTTTTACTACGAATATATGTGACTTGTTCTACATTCGGTTGTTGCTGAAGAGATCTACCCTTGTGGGGATCTATTGTTGCTGCTGGGAAATATTTTGCTCTGAGGTTCTTATGTTGTTGTGGGTATCTACTGTTGTAAAAGGGGGGGGGGGGTGTTGATGCTGCCTGCTGGGGGATCTGTTGTTGCCAGAAGCAGTCTTTTGTTTCTTCCGGGAGAATCTTTTTCTTTGAGGTCCTTTTGTTGTTTTGGGGATCCACTGTTAAAAGGGAGGGGTCTATTGAAGCTGGCTGCTGGGGGATCTGTTGTTGCCAAAAGGAGTCTATTGTTGCTGGTGGGGGGATATTTTCCTCTGAGGTCCTTTTGTTGTTTGGAGGATCCACTGTTAAAAGGAGGGGTCTATTGATGCTGGCTGCTGGGGGATCCATTGATGCCAGCAGGGGTCTTTTGTTGCTGGTGGGGGATCTTTTCCTCTGAGGTCCTTTTGTTGTTTGGGGGATCCACTGTTAAAAGGAGGAGTCTATTGATGCTGGCTGCTGGGGGATCCATTGTTGCTAGCAGGGGTCTTTTGTTGCTGGTTGGGGATCTTTTCCTCCGTGGTTCTTATGTGTTGGGTGTTCCACTGTTAAAGTGGGGGTCTATTGATGCAGGTTGCTGGGGGGTCTATTGTTGTTAGCAGGGTTTTTTTTTCTGGTGAAGATATATTGTTGCTGGGGTGTATTCTGTTCCTGGGGGGAGGGTCTATTGTTGCTGGGGGTGTATTTTGTTCCTGTGGGAGGGTCTATTGTACTGAGGGTGTATTTTATTCCCAGGGGATGGTCTGTTGTTGCTGGGAAGGATCTATTGTTGCTCGGGCATCTGTTGTTGCTGGGTGGGTCAATTATTAATATCTAATTTCACACAAATGACTTAACACCACAAAATAATACTTGGCTCTGTATTCTCCAAATGGAGCGGTACTAGGAGGTGGATAGGGGGCAGAGACAAGGGACGGTTCTCAGAGATAGGTCAGGGTTGAGAGTGTATCTGCACCTATTCTTTGAGAAAAAAAAGCCTGAATAGACCCCTTAGTGACCAGTATGTGAAAGATAGAAAACTGTACTAAGACAAATTGTGTTACACCTCTGAAGGCAAATGACGGCTTTATCACCTGTCAGAGCTGATTTTGCCTTGCAGTGTACAGCAATAGGTTCATATATCTGTCACCCAACCAGGGGCGAACTGACCATTTGGAAACTCGGGCACTGCCCGAGGGCCGGGGGTCAGTAGGGGACCCCATGAGATGCCCCTGGTACCTTTTTTGTAGGCTTTTTTTAGTTTGGGCAAGGACACAGGGGCCCCATGATCCCCTATTGCCCGGGGGCCCCATGAGTTGTCAGTTCGCCCCTGCACCCAACCCAGCTTCACATATTGCTGTAACCCTAACTTGAAGCCAACTACCTGACCTTTAAAAGTCCATCTCTGGGCTAAAAAAGCTTTTTAAACAAAAACCTCCAAAGTCACATTTTTGACTTACTGAAATCCCCCATCACATGAGCCTCTGTGGTGCTTCATCTGGGAGTGGAGACCAGCGATCCACCACTGCAATCCAGGCCCACTGACCATTCTTGGTGCTGTCCCACATGTAGTGAGGTCATGATGCCGCCTTTTTTTTAATGCATTCTTTATTTTAATGTATGGACATGTAGTACAACACAAGGAAGTACATAGAAGGAAAAAAAAACACAAAAAACTAAAGGAAATTTTCCATTTTATAATGCCAAAACATGAGACAAAACCATTTCATGGGGCAGCACAGTGGTTAAGTGGTTAGCACATCTGCCTGGCAGCACCAGGGTCATTGGTTCAAATCCCAACCACAGCACCACCTGCTTGGAGTTCACATGTTCTCCCTGTGCCTGCATGGGTTTCCTCCAGGTACCAGGGGCATCTCATGGGTCCCCACTGACCCCGGGCCCTCGGGCAGTGCCCAAGCTTCCAAATGGTCAGTCCACCCCTGGATGGAACACATCTGAACATTAAGGGTCCTAGGTAGGGGGGCTGGTGAAATTTTTCCAAAAAGGTGAAACTTTCATTAAATCCTCAAACAGTATTTTCAGTCCTACTAAGTTTATTTTCTTAAAATTACAGAACACATCTGCCTGTGTTATGGAAATTAGGGGGGGGGGTTCTTCAGTTGGCATTTGTAGAGAGGCCCCCTACCTAGAAATGTAAAATCACTGTATATATATATATATATATATATATATATATATATATATATGCGATTTTGTGCACAGCTGCCGCCCTGTAGCAGTATTTCTGCTATGGGGCGGAGCTGAAGCAGTTAAAGAATAAGTTCATTTTTGGAACATGTTACATGTTCCACCTGCTTTTAGGGTGGAACATGTAACATGCTCCCATAGCCGCAGCCCCCTCCCTCTGACAGGTAGCATGGGGAGAAGTTTCCCCGTACTGTCTGTCAGATTTGAAAACAGCGAGGCCGTGCAGGGCTCCACCCACACAGCCGTGTCACTCATTCACTATGTTCTTTGAATGAATGCCTACAAGTCCCAGCAGCCTTAGCGGCTGAAGGCTTGTAGTTTTCAGTGAACTACCATGGCACTGTGGATAGCCGTGGTAGTTCATTGAAGCTTCCTGTCAGAATATCTGCTTGGCCGTACATCCCATATTGCAAGCAGATATTCTGACAGGTCTGCAGGAGACCTGCATGGCACCAGCGATCTACTGATCTCTCTGGTGCAATGCTTTACAAGCTCCTTGGATACAAATAATAAATGCACATTTTTCTTACCTGCAAAAAAATGTGCATTTATTATTTTTGTCCAAAAAGTGAACTTATCCTTTAAACTCAATGAAAGTCAATATCCTGAACCCTATAGTCATCTTGATGACAGCTGGCAATAAATAGTATCAACGTTGCACTCAAAAACAAAAATGTGCTTAATGCCAAACAAAGCTAATATATGCATCTAGTAATCTAGTTCCAAACGCTTTGGAAAACGCTCATGTGTATTGATTAGTTCAGCAATATGGATTCTCTTTGCCCCAAGAACCCCGATAGGCACAGACTGTCATGGCCATATGTAGAAGATGTAGGCACTAACACTCTTCTTTGTTCCATGATTCTTGGTGGAAGAAGAAAATCACACATCGTATTTACACTGCAGAACTACAATCTGCCGAAGGTTTTACATGGCGTTGAACGGTGTGACATTATCTAATTTGAATGGAACGTATGTCTCTTCATCACGTCAGCCAATTCCTCTTGGCGGCAGGAATTATAATGACACCTGGTAACGGGATAATGAGGGGGAATTTTGCCAGCAGTTATGGAGCGTTGTAATGGGGAGAGCGGGTGGCAAGCATCTCAGTGTTTATGTTTTCTTTGTAATATTTGTTTCCTTTTTAAACACTAACAGACGGCAACTTGTGAAAAAAAAATTACAACTGAGCTAAAAGAGGAAGAGAAACTCTATAATATGCATCAAAAAGAAAAGGTGCAAACGTGCAAACAAAAATCACCTAAATAAAGATGTCTTATTGAGGGACTGTGTTCGGTTTCTAAGAGTGAATATCTCCAACAGGGGCGCAAACAGCAACAAGAACCTGACAGCAGCTCCAACCTTCTCCCACTCTGCTCAAAACTAGGCAAATTGCTTTGGCAGGAGTTCCATTTGAAGTAACCGATGTAGTATATGTTTTCGTGTAAATTAGAGCATATACAATAGATTGGGCATTTAACTGAAACAAAGATTTGGCTCCTCTTTAACCACTTCCAGTCCGGACACTTTTACCCCCTTCCTGTCCAGGGCAATTTTCAGCTTTCAGCGCTATCACACTTTGAATGACAGTTGCGCGGTCATGCAATACTGTACCCATATGAATTTTTTACCATTTTTTTGAGACAGATAAAGCTTTATTTTGGTGGTATTTATTCACCACTGGGATTTTTATTTTTTTTACTATGTAAATGAAAAAGTCCAAAAATTTTAAAAAAAAGTGTTTTTTTTTATAAAATTTTGCAAATAAATAATATTTCATCATAAATCTTGGCCAAAATTTATTCCGTTATTTTTTTAGTAAAAAAAAACAAAAACAAATTAGTTTATAACCAAAAATTATAATTTTTAAACATTTTTTTTTACATTTTTATTTTATTTATATTATTATTTTTTATTTTTTTTACATACTGTCACCCTAGCAGTACAGTGTCACCATGGTGACACTGTACTACTTGTGGGGGGTGATGAAGATTTTTTTTTTTTTTTTACACTGATTGCTTTTACACCCATATAGGATGTAAAAGCAATCATTTCTCTTTCTCTCTGTCTGCATTCTTGCAGTCATTGAGAAATACTGAGTGAGCTGTGATTGGTCACAGCTTGTCACATGGTACAAGGCTGTTGTGAATAGGCTTGTACCATGTGACCTCTGTGATCATTCACAGATTTCACACGTAGTAAGCAATGATGTCACAAGTGACATCTTGCTTACTACTTTGCATGTGATCACTGATTCGCCAATCAGTGATCACATGATCGGGACCTCGTACAGAGGTCCCGTCCGACGATCGGTGTTTCACTGTGTCCGGAGGACACAGCGGGCACCGGATCGCGGTGGTGCGCGCTCCCAGGGAGCGCGCACAGCTAGAAAAGGCGGGTGCCGTTTAGGAACGGCAACCCGCCCCTGGACTGCCACCGCCCTGCCGCTTCTAAACAGCAGGCGGACGGCAAGAGGTTAAAGTAAGAGTAAGCTCCCAATGGACACTTATACCTACAGGCACCCTTATAATAAAGCTTACCTGTAGGTACAAGAAATATCTCCGTTCAGGAGAAATTCAGCGTCCCTGCAGTCGCTGACATCACCGGCGCATACCCTCTGAAGGTACGTTCCTTCAGCGCTTTCTGCCGCGCATGCACGGGAGTGACGTCATCGCGGCTCGGCCAATCAAGCAGCCAGAGTCCACGAACCCAGAAGTAAGACCGGGTGAAGATGGAAGCCCTGTCAGCGGCGACATATGCGATGCACACTAGCACATGATGACATTATCTTGCAAGGAGAATAATTTTTTTTTAAACCTAAAAAGTCAAGCTTATCCCACTGCTGCCACCAATGTAACGGAACCGGACCCTACTGCACTTGGGTATTTCCTTTAGACTCCCGCTTCCCTGTCCGAACACAGATCCACGGACACCACCACTGACCAAGCAGTAAATACCACCAGTGTCACGTACCTGATGGGAGACTGAGTTGACGAGGTCGGCCTCACTTGTGTCCATAGCCCTGACCCCACTGAGGTTGGAACAGGGGGAGTCTAGGGACCAGGGGGACAAGAGCACCAGGAGTTGTTGCTTGTGGCTCTTGCAGATGATGGCCTTGGTAGACTGAGTATCCACTGATTTAGGGCACAGTAGCAATAGAGCAGACAGGTACTGTGGATTGCCGGATGTGCAGCAGAGCAAGGTAGGTAGCCAGGAAAAGGACTGGAGCAGGGTCAGACAAGCCAGGGTCATAAACAGTTGGGCAGCACAGTACCGAATCAGAAGAGAAAGCCAAGGTCAGGAGCAGAGCCAAAGTCAGGAACCAGGAACAGGAGAGCAATTGGAGTCGGGTCAGGAACAAGCTGGGTCAGCAACAAACGGAACGTCAGGAACTAGCAGGACACGGGGGGGGGGGGGGGGGGAGCTGAAAGACCAGTCAGCACTGAATCAGTACCGAGGTGCTCTTTAAATAGCCTGCCCAGTACCGACAGGCGTGCCTGGGTCCTAGTGCCCGCCTGCCTGTATGTCTTGTCGGAATCCTGTGCATGCGCAGATTCATGCTTTGCGGCGATCTTCTCGTTCCCTGATAACCAGACTCTTCTTAAAACAGGAAGTGGACTGCTTTATTTTAACATAGATACAAGATATATACACAGGGCGGTGAAATACAATCAGTAACAGGAAACACATCAGTAGGCCATCCCATCAGGGGGAAGGGCTGCCAGAGACACCCCCCACCAAGCCAGTACAAACCCATACATCCCATAATAGTTTGCTCCCAAGCAAGCCACACAATAAAACAATGGGATGCAGCATATGGCAGTAAACAATGGACAACCCCCACCCCCCACCTATACATGTCTACAAAATATTAGGACAGATCATCCTGCACTCCTAACAGGCACAGGGTGACTTACACATAAGAGGGATATGGGGAGCTGAGACGGGTCTCCCCACCTCTCCAAAGGGGGCTGTGTTCCATGAGCCCCCCACCGAAAGTCACTCCCGTCACACTACCATTTTAACCACTTCAGCTCCGGAAGGCTTTACCCCCTTCACAACCAGGCTATTATCTGGTAGTTAGCACTGCGCTCATTTAACTGGTAATTGCGTGGTCATGCTACACTGTGCCTAACCTAAATTTCTATTATTTTTTTATGCAAATAGAGCTTTCTTGTGGGATTTGATCACCACTGGGTTTTTTATTTTTGGTTTTATAGATGAAAAAAATAAGGAAAATTGTGAAAAAAAAACAATATTTTTTACTTTCTGCTATAAAACATATCCAATAAAAATGGTTTTAAAAATCAGATTTCTTCATAAATTTAGGCCAAATGTATTCTGTTCCATGTCTTTGGTAAACAAAATCACAATAAGTGTATACAGATTGATTTGCGTAAAAGTTTTTGCGTCAACAAACTATGGTATACTGTATATACTGGAATTTGTTTTTTTAATACTATCAATGGCGGTGATCAGTAACTTATAGTGGGATGGTGATAGTATGGCAGGCAATCTGACACTAACTGACATTGGGTGGGAACTGACTAACTGACCCTGACATCACCACTGACACTAATACAGTAGAACAGGTTTGTAAAAATCTCTGAAAAGCGATCCACTACAGGCAGTTTAGAGCCAAACAACCAGTGTTCAGGAAGTGATACGCTGCCTTCTAAACTCCTGCTTTTCTGATTCCCAAGGGAGGGATTTTACATTGATTTTCTGCCCGACCATGGAGTACCATAGATGTGTTTGCAATATGGTTTCAGTGTGGTCCCACAGACTTGAATGTCAAACAGGACTGCTGCATAAAATTTGCTGCAAAGCAATGTGACCATGGCAATATATAACAAACCAATCCGCTTACAGTTAGGCAGCTAGGGGGACAGTAACAAGGCCAAACAACGGCCTGTTCTTACCGCCTATCCACTGCACGTGTGAATAAAACCTATAGAAAACTGGTTCCTGCACATAACGTGACCATGCTTTTAGATGACATTTTTTATTAGGTTGTATGATTATTCACACATATGTGGTGTGGTATATCGCATGTGATTCGCACAGGAACCGCACCGCATTCCTGTGCAAATCACATGGGATTTGTGTGCTGTGCGATCGGAGCCGTACATTTTGTATGACTCTAATCGCACAGCACCAAAAAGGTGCAAGACCCTTTTTTGGGTCCACACTAGAATCAGATTGCATAGGTATTCACACCCATGCCATCCGATTCTGCACATCGCACTGCGTTTTGCGTACCGCTTTCGGGGTGTTGTTAACTTAACATACACACCTGCAGCGGTTCGCATGAACGAGGTGCGATTCTGATGCGGTGCGAAATTCGCACTGAAAATTCTGCAAATTGCGCACCGCATCAGTGTGAGCCAGGGCTTAATCAAGATCAAACGTGGAGCAAAGAGCTTTCTATGCCCAGCTGAAAGAGATACAGGAGGCCAACTGTGTATTTGATTCAGCGTGCAGCTGAAGGATCTTCTCAGGAAGAAGTACGCAGCACTGGGTAAATGAAAGCGCTCAGCTGGGTGCTGAGTTCAGCTACATTGGCTATCTTGCCTGGGGCTTTTCTCTTTGATTATGAATTATGACTCAGTTTGGGCTCTGGATATGTCACCAAACGTCTGATGCCGGATTGCTGAAAGCAAGCCAAGTCATGTTCCTCGCCAATACCCTGTACGCTGATACAACATGGAAATTAGAATCCTGTCTCCAGCTCATGGAAAGCATCAGACTCCATGTTGTTTGCTGCACTTCTGTTATTGGCCAATCACCAATGGTGTTCCAAACATTTTTTTGAAAATTGAAGAACTCTGCCTGAAGCCGTGACTTAAGGCATTTGTGGCACCTAAAACAAAGTCAAACTACAGTTGTGGCCAAAATTATTCAACCCCCAATGCTGTAAAGGGGTTTAGGGACTATAGTGTACATTTGGAATTGTATTCAGAATCAAATCCTACAAGGACGTTGTAACTACCCAAATGCAACTAAAATGACATCAATTGTTTATGTAATACAGTAGTAAATGGTTCTTATGTGGTTTCTTCATTGCCACAATTATTCAACCCCTTAAAGACTACCACTCTGAAGAACAGAGGTTCATACAGGTGCTTTCCATCAGGTATTGAAAACACCTGTGGATGTCACCGAGCAGCAATCAAGCATAATAAGCACCAATTAGGCAGCTTTAAAATGACTGTGATACTCAGCTCCTTCTAGACATTTACTGGTGTGGTTACAAACATGGTGAAGGCAAGAGAATGGTCCAGGAAGACAAGAGAAGAGGTGATTTCTCTTCACAGGAAGGGCAATGGCTATAAGAAGATTGCAAAGATGTTAAACATACCAAGAGACACCTTAGGAAGCATCATTCGCAAATTCAAGGCAAAGGGCACTGTTGAAACGCTACCTGGTCGTGGCAGAAAGAAGATGCTGACTTCGACTGCTGTGCGCTACCTGAAGCGTAGAGTGGAGAGAAGTCCCCGTGTGACTGCTGAGGAACTGAGAAAAGATTTGTCAGATGTGGGTACAGAAGTTTCAGCCCAGACAATAAGACGCACACTGCGTAATGAAGGCCTCCGTGCCAGAACTCCCAGGCGTACCCCCTTGCTGTCTCCAAAGAATAAGAAGAGTCGACTGCAGTATGCCAAAAGCCATGTGGACAAACCACAAAAGTTGTGGGATAGTGTTCTGTGGACTGATGAAACAAAATTAGAACTGTTTGGGCCCATGGATCAACGCTATGTTTGGAGGAGGAAGAACAAGGCCTATGATGAAAAGAACACCTTGCCTACTGTGAAGCATGGTGGAGGGTCAATCATGCTTTGGGGCTGTTTTGCTTCTGCAGGTACAGGGAAGCTTCAGCGTGTGCAAGGTACCATGAATTCTCTTCAGTACCAGGAGATATTGGATGGAAACGTGATGCAGTCCGTCACACACCTGAGGCTTGGGAGACGTTGGACCTTTCAACAGGACAATGATCCCAAGCATACCTCCAAGTCCACTAGAGCATGGTTGCAGAGGAAAGGCTGGAACATTTTGGAGTGGCCATCGCAGTCACCAGACTTAAATCCGATTGAGAACCTCTGGTGGGACTTAAAGAAAGCAGTTGCAGTGCGCAAGCCTAAGAATGTGACTGAACTGGAGGCCTTTGCCCATGAAGAATGGGCGAAGATACCCGTAGATCGCTGCAAGACACTTGTGTCAAGCTATGCTTCACGTTTAAAAGCTGTTATAACTGTAAAAGGATGCTGTACTAAGTACTAAGATTGAATGTCACTTGGGGGTTGAATAAAACTGATAATGCTGTGAGCACAGAAAAGACATTTGTGGTTATTTCATTATAACTGTTATGTTATATTTGTCTGACCTACAAGTGCCTCTTTAATGTAAATGTAAGCAAGATGACTGAATGATCAAAAGCAATGTCAAACTGGCCAAAACACTCAATTTCAGTGGGGGTTGAATAATTTTGGCCACAACTGTACTTTACATCTAAAGCCAAAACATTTTTTTTGGTATTCTGGATAGAATAGGGAAGGGAAAGAAACTCATCGTGTTTTATATTTTTTGTTAAAAGACTATACACAATATCACTCTTATTTTTTGGCGCCTAACATAGCGCTTTATTCACTTACAGTTGCAAGAAAAAGTATGTGAACCCCTTGGGATTACATGGAGTTTTGCATGAACTGGGCACAAAATGTGCTCTGAACGTCACAACAATAGAAGAACACAGTCTGCTGAACATAATACTACACAAACATTAGATGTTGCCATGGTTTAATTGCACATAACATGTAAACATTCACAGTGCAGGGAGGAAAAAGTATGTGAGGCCCTAGCTTAATGACTTCTCCCAGAGCTAATTGGAGCCAGGAGTGAGCCAACCTTGACTCCAATCAGTGTGATGATATTGGATGTGTTGCTGACAGCTGTCCTGCCCTTAAAAAACACACACCTGTTTTGGTTTTACTGGTTTCAAGAAGCACTGTCTGATGTGAACCATGCCTCGCAGAAAAGAGCTCTCAGAAGACCTACGATCAAGAATTGTTGACTTGCATGAAGCTGGAAAGGGTTACAAAAGTATCTCCAAAAGCCTTGATGTTCATGTGTCCACGGTAAGACAGACTGTCTACAAATGGAGAAAGTTTAGCACTGTTGCTACTCTCCCTAGGCGTGGTCATCCTGTAAAAATGACTGCAAGAGCACAGCGCAGAATGCTGCATGAGGTAAAGAAGAATCCCAGAGTGTCAGCTAAAGACCTACAGAAATCTCTGGCACATGATAACATTTTTGTTGACACATCTACAATAAGGAAAACATTAAACAAGAATGGAGTACATGGGAGGACACCACGGAAGAAGCCATTGCTGTCCAAAAAGAATATTGCAGCACGTTTGAAGTTTGCAAAAGAGCACCTGGATGTTCCACAGCACTACTGGCAAAATATACTGTGGACAGATGAAACCAAGATTGAGTTGTTTGGGAAGAAAACACACTATGTGTGGAGAAAAAAAGGCACAGCACACCAACATCAAAACCTCATCCCCACTGTAAAACATGGCGGAGGGAGCATCATGGTTTGGGGCTGCTTTTCTGCCTCAGGGCCTGGACGGATTGTTGTCATTGATGGGAAAATGAATTCCAGAGTTTATCAAGACATTTTGCAGGAAAACGTACGACCATCTGTCCGCCAACTGAAGCTCCGCAGAGGATGGGTGATGCAACAGGACAATGACCCAAAGCATACAAGTAATTCAACAAAACAATGGCTGCAACAGCACAGAATACGCCTTCTGGAGTGGCCCAGTCAGAGTCCTGACCTCAACCTGATTGAAATGCTGTGACATGACCTTAAGAGAGCGATTCACACCAGACATCCCAAGAATATTGCTACACTGAAACAGTTTTGTGAAGAGGAGTGGTCCAAAATTACTCCAGATCGTTGTGCAGGTCGGATCTGCAACTACAGGAAACGTTTGGTTGAGGTTATTGCTGCCAAAAGAGGGTCAACCAGTTATTAAGTCCAAAGGTTCACATACTTTTTCCTCCCTGCACTGTGAATGTTTACATGTTATGTGCAATTAAACCATGGCAACATCTAATGTTTGTGTAGTATTATGTTCAGCAGACTATGTTCTTCTATTGTTGTTACTTAGATGACGTTCAGAGCACATTTTATGCCCAATTCATGCAAAACTCCACGTAATCCCAAGGGGTTCACATACTTTTTCTTGCAACTGTATATGATATATCATTATTTTTATTATTATTATTATACAGGATTTATATAGCGCCAACAGTTTGCGCAGCGCTTTACAATATAAGGGAGACAGTACAATTACAATACATTTCAGTACAGAAGGAATGTGAGGGCCCTGCTCGTGGAGCTTACAATCTAAAGGAAGGAGTATTAATTTATTTTATATTTTAATTAATTTTGATGAATTGATCTATTATTATTATTGATTATATTACACATTCATTTTACATTTATATGTAATTTCTTAGCGCTGTACTGTTTTTCTAGATTATTTGCAAGGGTTTAGGGCTCCTTTATCGGTGCATATGCAGCTTGCGTGATTTTTTGTCCTGAGCGCTTGCTGATTTTTGTTTGATTCATCATGTTTTATTGCTGCTGAAGAAATTTTCATTTTCTACCTTTCCTTAGGACTATTGTCATCTGTACAGAAAGTGATGGGAGATCCGAAAATTAAATCTGGCAATGAAACAATGGAGCCAGATGTGTGTGTGTGGGGGGAGGGGGCAAATCTTGCAGCAGACACTTGTTATCCCTAAATACAGTTGCTACATTGTTTTTAAAGTGATTGTAAAGGCTTTTTCTTTAACCACTTCAAGTCCAAAACACTTTCACCCCCTTCCTGTCCAGGCCAATTCTCAGATTTCATCGCTATCACACTTTGAATGACAATTGCGCGGTCATACAACACTGTACCCATATGAATTTTTTAGCATTTTTTTGAGACAGATAAAACTTTATTTTGGTGGTATTTATTCACCACTGGGATTTTTACTTTTTTGCTATATAAATGAATAAGTCCAAACATTTTGAAAAAAAAAGTGTTTTTCTTATAAAATTTTGCAAATAAATAATCTTTCTTCATAAATCTTAGCCAAAATGTATTCCGTTATCTTTTTAGTAAAAAAAAAAAAGAATCCAAATTAGTTTATAACCAAAAATTATAATTTTTCAAAAACATTTTTTACATTTTTTTATATTATTATTTGTGTTTTTAACATACTGTCACCCTAGCAGTACAGTGTCACCATAGTGACACTGTACTACTTTTGGGGGGTGATGAAGATTTCTTTTTTTACACTGATTGCTTTTACACTCATAAAAAGCAATCATTTCTCCTTCTCTCTGGCTGCATTCCTGCAGCCATTGAGAAATACTGTGAGAGCTGTAATTGGTCACAGCTTGTCACATGGTAAAAGGCTGTTGTGAATAGCCTTGTACCATGTGACCTCTCTGATCATTCACAGATTTCACATGTAGTAAGCAATGATGTCAGAAGTGACATCTTGCTTACCACTATTCATGTGATCACTGATTGGCCAATCAGTGATCACATGAATCGGACCCCACATTTTTTTTTCTGGGCCTAGAAGCAAACAGTGTTGTTCTATGTATCCATGCACACTATTGTAGTCTAGAAGCATTTTTGAAGCATCAGCATTTTTGGGAGTGATTTGCTTGCTGGTTTTCAGCTGCCGGCATCCTTAACAACCAGCTAGCTGACTGTCACGTCCCAGCGCTCTATAGCAGAAATACTGCTACAGTGTGGCAGGGGTGCACAAAATCATGTACTGTATATACACGTGATTTTGCATTTCCAGGTACGGGGCGCACACATGCCCTACCCTCACCGCCATTGGCAGCCTCACCTGTCGATCACTGGGTCCAGGCTGATAATTCCCTGCCGGCAGCTGGTGATCACCGAGTATCTTCAACGGGGGAGAGACCTATATGTACACAATATAGATCTCTCCCCTGTCAGCTCCAGGACACTGCTTTGTATGGCTCCACATTGAAGAGCCATGCAAAGCAGCATGATTACAAAGTAAAGCACACACAGCACACAGTAAAAAAAAAGCACACGGTTAACCCTTTGATTGTCCCAGATGTTAACCCCTTCCTGCCCAGTACCATTAGTGGTGTCAGTGCTTTTTATTAGCACTGATCACTGTATTGGTGTCACTGGGGATGTCAGTGACAGTCAGTTCCCCCCAGTGTCAGAATGCCCGCCTCAGTCCCATAGTCCCGCTATTAGTCACTGAAAGTGCCATTACTAGTATATATAACATTTAAAAAAAATTCCAGTATCTATACCACCATTTCTAGACGCTATAACTTTCACGTAAATCAATTAATTTACACGTATTGGGATTTGTTTTAGCAAAGATATGTAGCAGAATACATTTTGGCCTAAATTTATGACAAAATTTGATTTTTAAATATTTTTTACTGGGCATGTTTAATAGCAAAAACTCCAAAATATAGTTTTTTCTCAAAATTTAATTTTTTTTTATAATGCAAAAAAATGAAAAATGCAGAAGTGATCAAATACCATTAAAATAAAGCTCTATTTGTGGGGGAAAAGGACATACATTTCATTTGGGTGCAGTGTTGCACGACCGCGCAATTGTCAGTTATAGTAATGCAGTGCCATATCGCAAAAAATGGCCTGGTCAGGAAGGGGGGGTAAATCCTCTGGAGGGCACGAGCTGTCAGTGGGGTTCCCCGCTGGCAGCTAAATGCCACCCCCCTTGCACCTCCCATCCAAGTGTAAAACAGAATGTGATAGGGAGGGCGCACAACATATGTCAACATATAAAAAGTCATTTTATTATATATTTTACATATATTTGTAAATGCATTCCAAAAATATAGATATTTCAACATACAGTATATATATATATATTTTGAAATATATTGAATACGGCCAAAATTTTAGTATTTCAAATATATGTCAATATATTTTGGAAGAATATTTTTTTAATTATATTTCTAATATATTTTTCTTCCATGTGGGTCCCCCTCCCAAACTGCAAATGTATGAGCCCTTACTATCCTGAGCCTCCTTTAAGACTGCTTTTACACTGACGTGCTGTGTTTTAACCGCGAGTACATCATTGTGTATCAGCAGCTATTCTGCGGGTTAACTGCACTTTGCCATTGATTTCTATTATATCTTATGAATGTGGTGCCCATTCAGAAAATTCTTGCATTCAGGAGTTTGGTACACTTTCAGAAAGGGTACCAAATCTGTAGAATATAATAGAAGTCTATGGCTCAGTGCAGCAAACCCATAGGAAAGCCGCAGGTGCACTGAGCTGCACCTGTGGATCAGTGTGAAAGCAGCTTAACAGTTGTAAACCCTTTGGTGCTAATATGCCCATTGCAAAAGCACAGTGTACAGTTGTGTTCAAAATAATAGCAGTGTGTTGGAAAAAGTGAATAAAGTTCAAAATCCTTCTAATAGCTTTTATTTCCATCCACACAAATGCATTGGGAACACTACACATTCTATTCCAAATCAAAACATGAAGAAAAATATATCAAATTTGTGTTGTTCCTCTAAAAAAAATTGAAGAAAAGTGAATATTAGACTGTTTAAAAAATAGCAGTGTTTGTATTCTTCTTTACAAACTCAAACATTCACAATATAAACTGAAAAATGTTTGAAGATTTTGCTTTCCTTTGAATCACTTAGTGAATATTTGGTTGTAGTCGCACTGTTTATGAGAACTGCTGTACATCTGTGTTGCATGGAGTCACCCAACTTCTGGCCCCTGTGAACAGGTATTCCAGCCCAGGATGATTGGACTACATTCCACAGTTCTCCTCTATTTCTTGGTTTTGCCTCAGAAACTGCATTTTTGATGTCACCCCACAAGTTTTCTATTGGATTAAGATCCAGGGATTGGGCTGGCCACTCCATAACGTCATCTTGTTGGTCTGGAACCAAGATGTTGCACGTTTACTGGTGTGTTTGGGGTCGTTGTCTTGTTGGAACACCCATTTCAAGGACATTTCCTCTTCAGCATAAGGCAGCATAACCTCTTCAAGTATTCTGATGTATTCAAACTGATCCATGATCCCTGGTATGCGATAAATAGGCCCAACACCGTAGTATGAGAAACATCCCCATATCATGATGCTTGCACCACCATGCTTCACTGTCTTCACAGTGTACTGTGGCTTGAATTCAGTGTTTGGGGGTCGTCTGACAAACTGTCACAGCCACTAGACCCAGAAAGAACAATCTTACTTTCATCAGTCCACAAAACGCTGCGCCATTTCTCTTTAGGCCAGTCAATGTGCTCTTTGGCAAATTGTAACCTCTTCAGCACACGTCTTTTTTTCAACAGTGGGACTTTGCGGGGGCTTCTTGCAGATAGCTTGGCTTCACATAGGCGTCTTCTAATTGTAACAGTACTCACAGGGAACTTTAGACGTTCTTTCATCTTCCTGGAGCTGATTGTTGGCTGAGTCCTTGCCATTTTGGCTATTCTTCTATCCATTCAAATGGTAGTTTTTCGCTTTCTTCTACATCTTTCAGGTTTTGGTTGCCATTTTAAAGCATTTGCGATCATTTTAGCTGAGCAGCCTATCATTTTCTGCACTTCTTTATATGTTTTCCTCTCTCCAATCAACATTTTAATCAAGGTATGCTGTTCTTCTGAACAATGTCTGGAACGACCCATTTTCCTCAGAATTTCAGAGAGAAATGCACTGTAACCAGCATGGACGACATTTGCTGCCTTCCTTCCTTAAATAAGGGCAATAATTGCCACCTGTTTTTCAAAGAATGAATGACCTCACTAATAGAACTCCACACTGCTATTATTTTGAACATGCCCCTTTCAATTAGTGATTCAATTACACAGAATCAGCAGTATGCATGTCATGACTGTCGGGTTTGTTGGATTTCTATTACTCTACTACACCTGCTAGTAAATTATTTGCCATGTAGAAATATAATTTCTACCAAAATCAGTGATTGATCCGGTTAGTGATGTCTGACTGCTATTATTTTGAACACAACTGTATGTGTTGTTTAATAAAATGACCTTCTTTTGCTCTTCCAGCTTCTGTTGACATCGTTCTCCATCTTCAGGCTACTAGAAAGGACCCAGGCGAAGTGCACTTGGTATCACTCTGCATGGGACAGGAGCCGACTACAGCTATCATCGGCCTCTGCAGCCTCTGCCACCTTCGTGGCTGCCTGCTTCCTCTGCTGCTGCCACCACTCTATTTACACTGATGCTTTAGGATGACGGGTCAGCAAGCCCAGATTGTGATCATCGGGTTGCCAATCCTTAGCATTCGCTTCTCTGGTTTGAGGTTGAGGGCCACATCAGAGGGCTCCGAGGATCTACAGCAGCGGTTCTCAACCTGGGGGTCGCGACCCCTTTGGGGGTCGAACGACCATTTCCCAGGGGTCGCCTAAGACCATCGGAAAACACATATTTCCGATGGTCTTAGGAACCGAGACACCGCTGCTGTCTCCGGCGATGTGTGGGCGGGATGATATGCTGCCCCTGTCACCGCCTCCTCGCCGCTGATTGGCCACCGGAACTGTAGCTCAGGAGAGGCACACAGGCGGCAAATCACCGGCGAGAAGGTGGAGCTTGGAGAGGAGGAGCCGAGCGGCAGCGTGCGGAGATCGAAGAAGATCGAGGGAGCTGCAGGAACGAGTGAAGAGAAAGGCCAGAGAAGGAAGACAGCTGACAGGTAAGTGCAAATTTTGCTGCTGCAGCCAGGTATGCAGGTTGTAGATGGGAGAGGGAGAGAGCGAGCCCAGGCTGGAGCAGGGGTCAGCAAGGTAAGTATCATTGGTGTCAGTGGGAGGAATAGTGCCCCATCATTTGTGTCACTAATACCAATGATGGGGCACTATTCCTCCCCCCACTGACACCAACGATGGGGCACTATTCCTCCCCCCACTGACACCAACGATGGGGCACTATTCCTCCCCCCACTGACACCAACGATGGGGCACTATTCCTCCCCCCACTGACACCAACGATGGGGCACTATTCCTCCCACTAACGCCAATGATGGGGCACTATTCCTCCCACTGATACCAATGATGGGGCACTATTCCTCCCACTGATACCAATGATGGGGCACTATTCCTCCCACTGACACCAATGATGGGACACTATTCCTCCCACTGATACTAATGATGGGGCACTATTCCTCCCACTGACACCAATGATGGGGCACTATTCCTCCCACTCATACCAATGATGGGGCACTATTCCTCCCACTGATACCAATGATGGGGCACTATTCCTTCCACTGACACCAATGATGGGGCACTATTCCTCCCACTGATACTAATGATGGGGCACTATTCCTCCCACTGACACCAATGATGGGGCACTATTCCTCCCACTGATACCAATGATGGGGTACTATTCCTCCCACTCATACCAATGATGGGGCACTATTCCTCCCACTGATACCAATGATGGGGCACTATTCCCCCCACTGATACCAATGATGGGGCACTATTCCCCCCACTGACACCAATGATGGGGCACTATTCCTCCCACTGACACCAATGATGGGGCACTATTCCTCCCACTGACACCAATGATGGGACACTATTCCTCCCACTGACACCAATGATGGGACACTATTCCTCTCACTGACGCCAATGATGGGGCACTATTCCTCCCACTGACGCCAATGATTGGGCACTATTCCTCCCACTGACGCCAATGATTGGGCACTATTCCTCCCACTGACGCCACTGATGGAGCACTATTCCTCCCACTGACACCAATGATGGGGCACTATTCCTCCCACTGACACCAATGATGGGGCACTATTCCTCCCATTGACACCAATGATGGGACACTATTCCTCCCACTGATACCAATGATGGGGCACTATTCCTCCCACTGACACCAATGATGGAGCACTATTCCTCCCACTGACACCAATGATGGGGCACTATTCCTCCCACTGACACCAATGATGGGGCACTATTCCTCCCATTGACACCAATGATGGGACACTATTCCTCCCACTGATACCAATGATGGGGCACTATTCCTCCCACTGATACCAATGATGGGGCACTATTCCTCCCACTGACACCAATGATGGGACACTATTCCTCCCACTGACACCAATGATGGGGCACTATTCCTCCCACTGACACCAATGATGGGGCACTATTCCTCCCATTGACACCAATGATGGGACACTATTCCTCCCACTGATACCAATGATGGGGCACTATTCCTCCCATTGACACCAATGATGGGACACTATTCCTCCCATTGACACCAATGATGGGACACTATTCCTCCCACTGATACCAATGATGGGGCACTATTCCTCCCACTGATACCAATGATGGGGCACTGTTCCTCCCACTGACACCAATGATGGGGCACTATTCCTCCCACTGATACCAACGATGGGGCACTATTCATCCCACTGACATCAGTGATGGGGCGCTAGTCCTCCCACTGCAAAATTACAGTTATGAAGTAGCAACGAAAATAATTTTATGGTTGGGGGTCACCACAACATGAGGAACTGTATTAAGGGGTCGCAGCATTAGAAAGGTTGAGAACCACTGATCTACAGGTTGAGCACCCCTGCCATAGATGCTAGCTGCTGGTCTGTAATTTCTCCCACACCTGTTGCTTTAATGCCTTCATAAAAAAATGTTGGGGGGCACTTCTATTTGGGCACATCTTTATTGCAGTGAAGGTATAATTACATACCAGCTGTCTTATGTTCAGGTCACCAATGAACATCGTGCATGTACCTACCCTTCCTGAGGGCATTTGGAGTGAATTTTTCCAATGCCTTCAAAATAGAATG
The DNA here is from genome assembly GCF_062004578.1 of Staurois parvus. Taxonomy (NCBI): domain Eukaryota; kingdom Metazoa; phylum Chordata; class Amphibia; order Anura; family Ranidae; genus Staurois; species Staurois parvus. The sequence continues at coordinate 577,873 of NW_028318810.1, forward strand.
GATGGCATAGGGTAGATCTGGATGGTATAAGTCGGGACTTTTCCAGAATTAAAATAGTGCAAAAATTACCCTGGTTTCTAATTCATCTCCTTACAGCCTAATGTACTTAATGTCAGCACCTGTGGTAGTTAGCCCTTGTAGATAGTCAACTTGGGGTTGCCCAGAGCGCTGAGTCTAAGCCCCATCCTGCTTCTTCACCAAAGCGCCTACTGGTGGGGATGAACTTGCAGCAAGCTGGGACCAGGTTGCGACCACCGAGTACACCAAGCTGAGGATGAGGAGACCGCTCGCGGGAGCACAATGGGAGGAGACAAACGGAAATCCAAAAGACTAGCCGAGGTCAGGATGGGTGGAAAACAAGCACAGTCAGAGAATGAAGCCGGGGTTGGTACACGAGTAGTCAATGCAAGATACAGGAGATAGCAACACACAGGCGCTGAGACAACTAGGAAGTTGCTCAGGCAAAGTGGCCTAGACTGAGCATGTCTTATATAGGCAGGCAAACAAGGAGGCAGGCCAGGAAGTGATGGAAGGGAAGGCAATAAAACCCAGAGAACAACAGACGATACCCATAGGTGAGCCCAGACAAACACACATGTAAAAGGGATCAGGAACAGCACTGCAGCAAGGAGGTAAAAATACACAAACAAGAAACTGCAGGCTAACGTGTGACACTAAACAGACTAATGTGGTCATTCCAGAACATTTGTATTAAAAAAAAACCCCATGGTGGCATTCCCCTTTAAGGAAATCTGGGAAATGGTAGAAGTACACGGGTCACGTATGCATGTTGCAATCTTATACATGATTCTGTCTTATTTGCAGAAATAGAAGGACAATCTGTGGGCTCTTTTGGTAAAATTGATCTGCTCGTCCTCTGCAGCGACGTCCATTAATGCTCAGGATGAATGGAAATCGGGGAGGGAGATGTGAGCTGTGATGGAGAGAGTGGGATATTTAAGTTACGTTGGTAAAACATTCATTTAGGAGATGCTGAATATAGCAGGAGTTTTTTTTCTGCGGCTATTTATAACTCTCAGTTTCTTTTCTTCCTCCTCATTTTCAGCGGCAGGCAGAATCTTGGAGTCAAGAACTGAAAATTAATCTGCGTTTTCACAAACTCCTGTTCTGCGATGTGAATCACCTGTCAGCACAGCGTTTTCTGACAGGCCGACGCATAAAGTGACATTGAGTACGGCTGAAAAGATTTACAACAAAGGGAAAAAAAATTAGTGCTGTTGAAATGGAGCGAGAGATATCCCTTACAATGTATAATGCAATCAAGCAAGCAATTTATGGCGCAGGGACACCCATTCTGTCAAAGATTCATTGTTGAGAGCTACAAAAGAAAGGACACTGCAAGGAGGCAAGGAAAATGATCCAGCCTATCAAATATCTTTCTTTGTCTAAACAAGGTGGAACTTGCCATTAGGCACAGTAGGCATTTGCCTACAGGCTGCAGAGGGAAACAGATGGTCTTTTTCCATTCACAGTCACAAGGGAAGTACAGGAGCGACCATTGCTGACATCTTGAAGAAAATGCTAGCCATCTAGAAGCAATTGAAGCCAAAGCTTCAGCATGACAACTTGGTAGGTAGCATTAAGAAAACTGGACTTAAAAAATGGCAGCCTGTGGGCGCACCTTTTGGTGTTAGAGCACTGTTTTCGTTATTTTTTTATGTGCAATTGATGGCCCCTGCGTGGGCGTGTCTTGTTGCTCCGGTTTTTTTTAAATGTTTATAAATTAATAAAAATAATTGTAATACAAAAAATGGCATCCTACATTATTCCCACTTGACAGATCCCCTTTAAAGGGTTAGTTCACCTTTTCAGAAAAAATGAAAAGGTGAGCCAAAACCCTACTCCCTGCTCCTTGCTGCACTTACCTCCATGGGCGACACAGTTTCATCATCCATGAAGCCTGGTGTAGCTGTCGTGGGGTTTGAAAACCTACTGGTCTTCCTTTTCCTTCTTTAGTGACACTGTGATGGATCAGAGCGGTTCTGATTTGTCAGTGCAGTCAAGTGCTGGCACTGACCAATCACAACTGCTGTGATCCAACCCAGTGTCCCTAGGAAAAGAAAACGAAGAACAGTGTAGTCTGCATGGATGGATCAGAGCAGTTCTGATTGGTCAGCACAGTCACGTGCCAGGTTTGATCAATCAGAACTGCTCTGATCCATCCCAGTGTCCCTATGGAAAGAAAAAGAACAGTGCAGTTTTCAAACCCCAAGACCACTGGAGTGGATCAGAGCAGTTCTGATTGGTCAACACAGTCACGTGTCAGCACTGACCAATCAGAACAGCTGTGATCCGTCCTGGTGACCCTAGGGAGAGAAGAGAAAGAACAGTGCAGTTTTCAAACCCCAGGACTGCCAGGAAGGATCAGAGCAGTTCTGATTGGTCAGCGTGATCAACTGTCCATGCCTACCAATCAGAACCACTCTAATCCATGCCAGTGTCCCTAGGGAAAGAAAAGGAAGAATAGCACAATTTTCAAGCCCCAGGACTGCTACAACGGGCAGTGTGGATGGTGAAACTGTATCACACGCATAGGTGAGTGCCGCGGAGACTGGGGGTGGGGAAGTCGTACGATGTTAGCTCACCTTTTTTTATTTTTTCTGAAAAGGTGAACTTAAACTTTAAGGCAGAATGAGGTCCAGGCAAGAGAGCAGCTTTGGCCATCCCATCCTTTTGACTGATGTTGATAAGGATTGCAATAGACAGAGAAGCCATCCCATCTGTATTGCCTGTGTTGGCATAGCCCGACCATCAGACAGTAACTACCTACAAGTTCCTCCTCCCTTGTGAAATGAAAGTTTTAGGATACTACCAACTTCCTCTAGTTTACTGCAGGAACATGAACAGGGTAGTTGGGACACATACATCCGTCAAGCCTTAAGCTCCTGCCTAGGTTGTCAAGTGGATGGTGCAGATCTGGGCCACATATTGGTTCCTATTATACCTGTATATACAGTAGATTATTTATGTACTGTCAAAAAATTAGAAAAGGTAAAAGGATGAAAATATTTAGTATAAAAGAGGAGGACACAGCTCAGGTGGGTTACTTTGGGTACCAAAGGCTGTGTACCTACCAGTTCTAGGGATGTGCCTCAATGAGCACATGGTGATTTGTCCTAATAGAGGCTGGTTATGCATTGGACAAATCTGTACACACATCAAGGGAGAAGGATATTCCATAGAGGAGAAGAGTGGGGTGATAGGACACAACTTCTGCTTCTATCAATATTACATTTTATTCCTGGAGTCAAGACAATGCGTCCATTGGCACTCTGTGAAAACGCCATCCTTGGAGGAATGGTTCCATAGATTGGATAGAATGGAAGAGCTAGAAGAGCTGGTTGCAATTTCCAAAGAAAATCTATCAAAATTCTTGGCAGTTTGGCACGACTGGTCCCAGTTTAAGCTGACTTTGAGATATCTTGGCCTCCTTTCCCGCAACCCTAGGCCTCCTTTGAACCAGGCTTTCTTAACACCTAAACATACCACACCTTAGCATACGCAGTTCTCTCCTTAACCAATACCAACTCCAATATGCGGGGGATGGGAGATCTCCTTTCTCTGCTGCTCTTCTTCCCCACTACTAGTTCTCCTCTCTACTCCCCTACCTCATTTCTTCTGTCTATTCCTTGTATGTCCTGTTCCCATTCCCTCAGAGGCCCTGACACATGCTCCGGCACTGGCAAAATGTCAGACTGGGCTCTGTTGAACACCACTTAAGATTCCTTAGTCTGGAGTCCGATTTACAGTCATTTTTGCTGACCCTTAACTGATGGCGGGTCCGTATTTATGTTCAGTTTTCTATTTTTGGAAAATGTTATCTAATGACCCTGTGCTCAGGGTATTATTATTATTATACAGGATTTATATGGCGCCAACAGTTTGCGCAGTGCTTTACAATATAAGGGAGACAGTACAATTACAATACATTTCAGTACAGAAGGAATAGGAGGGATGGGTATGTTTTCATCTATACTTGTTTACACCCCGTTTTGTCTGTATTGTCTTACTTTTCAATAAACTTATTATGGAAATTTTTTTTTTTTAATATAATGCTATTCTGTGCTTTACATTAGGGCAAGAATTTAGCTACAGCCATAGTAGGCCATGCAACCTGCTAGTGAGCCCAAAACTTTCCAACTATACAGGGATGCACAAAGAGGACAACAGCTATTAGCAAATAAGCTTGGCAACCTCAATATCAGCCTTTCACAACCTTTTTAGCATGGAGGAACCTTGGAAATAACTTTCTGGTCGCAGAGTCCATTTACAAATAGGCGATCTGTTACAATTAACGTGTTATGTTGCACCAAAATGGCCTACAAATCAGACATGCGCATGCAACAGTGCCCTACAACACAGGTACATTGCTTAAAGGAGAACACCACTACCCTTCACTACCCCCCTACACTATCTGCCCTTACCTGTTATGTTTTTTTAAAGAAAAACATACTCACCTGCTCAGCGGATCCAGTATTGTCCTGCGGCGATCGCTGTTGAGATGTCAGAGCCTCCATTCCACACCTCTACAGATGGCTGCCTATTCTGTGGTCAGGAAGCCCTGCCTCCAATGGTGCATGCAGTTCCTCCCCACCCCTATTATTTTGCATATTAGCTCCTGTGGGCTCCAAGGATATACTGTATGATGAATTTATTCCAGGGGGCTGATGGATAATGACATGTCCTTTTGGTCTAGGGGAGAATGGCAATGGAGAGTGGGACTGCCATAAAAAACACCGACTATTATTATTGCAGGTGGGTTGTCTAGGGGAGAAGACAAAAACTTTTAACTATCGAATCCTCTGCTCCCCCAGCAGATGGCGCTCCATCGGTGGACTATTGTTCTGTGTTCACACGCCCAATGCAGAGCTATGGACCCTGCTTTTGTTTTGATGACATCAGGACCCTACTGTGTTTTCCCGAAAATAAGACACTGTGTTATATTTTTTGGGGGCTAAAAAAACACACTTGATCTTATTTTGTTAATGTCCAGGTGTGGACAGGGGGTGCAGAGGTGAGCTGCAGGCAGTTGTGGATGAGAGTTACTATACGGAGGGCCGGCTGATGACAGTTGTGAGCTGCAGTCAGGTGTTGCAGAGGTGAATTGACAGCTGAGTTTCAGACAAGGTGCAGAGATGAGCCACAAACGGAATAAGAGCTGTCTTTAGCGGGAAATGCGTTTACCTGCCAGCCCCCCACTGTATTTCTACTGTCTGTATTGGTTTTATCTTGGTTCAATAAAGTGGATTGTTTGGAGTGCAGCCAATCACACATCCATTGTTCTCACTGGCTGCAGGGACCTTTTCTGCCCCACGCCTACCAACAATTCTTCCCTGCAGCCAAAAGATCATGTGGATCGACTATGCAAGTTCACTCTGCCTGACTCAAGCATGTCCAGACCAGGTGGAGGTCTGGGATCTGGTTAGTCTACTTTTGAGGGGGAAGAAATGTGACAGACCCAACTGGAACAGAGGCTTTTGGAGGGGACTACAGGCTAGCTTCTTGCCTACTGACCATGGGCCCTGGCATCTGAGTGGGCGCTATTCTTTGGGAGGTGTGTGCCTGGGGGAACCTTTGGAGTAGTTTTACTTCAGATTCAAGTCCATGTCTCCCCAAAACTCACAGACTCAGATAACTGGAGAACCTGGTTACAGATTTGCGGCATCTCTGCCCAAACCAGAATTGACTGCTTCAACCCCCCTCCTAAACGCAGAGACTCAGAGCAGATGTTAATGTAATCAGCTCAAAACAACCTGATGCTGAGGTCTGTTGCTGTAATCTGTTTATTAAGGTGTTATGTGTTTACTGTTGTGTGTTTCTGCCACTTTTATTTGAGTTAATTGAGTCACCTATTGTTTCTGTCTGTTTGCTAGTCCTCCTGGAGGTTCCTACATGATGTGATTAGTTTTGTGTCAACTTTACCTCATTTTCTAACCAGTGTGGGATGTTTATCCCAATGTGTAATATATGTTTTTATTGTTCATGTGGGGACTGTCCCTATTTCTGAAGTGTATAAAAACCCGTGTTTCTGTTCAGTAAACAGTTCCAGTTGCACCTAAGCTAGTGTTGTCTAGTTCTTGGGTACGATGCCCAGCTATAATACCTTGGTCCTGTACCCCAGCAGCGAGGAAGCATTTCTGTGATGGATGCACCCATGCAGGGTGCTGGGAGGTGCGTCGCATTTGGCCTTTAAAAGTGTCTTTTACCCCAAAATTTCATATTCCTGATATGTATATGCTGTACTTTGTACTTGTGTTAAAAAGTATCCTGCTCTCTTTGTATTGCTTCATTTGTGTGAAAAATCTGGTGATCCTTCCAGTCCCTCTGCTTTCCTATTTCAAACTGACATTGCTATACATGAGAACACATCCATCCCAGTGTGAGCAGTTTTGTGGCTGTGTTTTAGTAAGACTAATAGGTTCGGCTAAATAAACAGGCACCACATCCTCAAAATACTATGAATAATACAGAAAAAAGGATTTTTTTTGGTGCTGGTGCCTTCCTTCAGAACAAGTCACACAACATTTTTAATATAAAAAAATCAAATTATATTAGAAAATTCCATATAAAAACATTTCCCAGGGAAATGAATCCCCTGAGAAATCACAGATGGATAAAAAGATACACCATATAGATATAAAGCCACATTCCCCATGAGAGAGCCCCCTCCTTGAATATATAAGTATTAGGAAGTGGGTGCAGAATCCCGATGCGTTTCTGGGGGGTGGGGGTTCGGGGGGTGCAATCAATATGGCTGCTAAAAATCAAGAAACAAATCATAACAAATATACTTGACAATACATAATATACATTTAGGGTATGTGTATATGTATAAGGCCATATACAAAACTGACTTACATCTGTGAATTCCACTGAGCCCACTCATTTGTAGAGGAACCTCAGTTGGGTCCCACAAATTACTTTCGTCAGGCCTGGCAATGAGCGCAAACGGCAATAGATGGAAGGTACGTTTTGTGATTGTGTTGTTAGCTCATCCTGCCTGTCCTCTAATAGACAGAATTGTGCTGATACACTCCCCTGCACATCCATTCACTGGGAAGATCAGTGTACTGCCCTCCCTCTGCCTCCTCCTGACCCTCCCCTCCTCCCCCAGCGTTTTAAGTCTGTTGTGCAGCCCAGAACAGGGTTCATGTGATCATTTATAGAAAAAGAAAAAAAAGTAACAGTATACAGTAAAGGAAATAAATATTTGATCCCCTGCTGATTTTGAACGTTAGCCCACTCACAAAAAAATGATCAGTCTAAAAATCGAATGGTAGGTGTATTGTAACACAGAGAGACAGAATAGCAACAAAAAATTCAAAAGAAATGCATGTCTAACAAATGATGACTGATTTGCATGTTCATGAGGGAAATAAGTATTTGATCCCCTATCATTCAGCAGGATTTCTGGCTACCAGGTGTCTTTCATACAGGTAACAAGCTGAAATTAGAAGCAGTCTTTTAAAGGGAGTGCTGCTAATCTCATTTTGTGACCTGTATAAAAGACACCTGTTCACAGGAGCAATCAAACAATCAGATTCCAAACTCTCCACCATGGCAAAGACCAAAGAGCTGTCCAAGGATGTCAGGGACAAGGTTGTAGACCTACACAAGGCTGGACTGGGCTACCAAACTATCACCAAGCAGCTTGGTGAGAAGGTGACAACAGTTGGTGCAATCATTCGCAAATGGAAGAAACAAAACAATTGTCAGTCTCCCTAGGTCTGGTGCACCATGCAAGATCTCACCTCGTGGAGTGTCAATGATCATGAGAACAGTGCGCAATCATCCCAGAACTACATGTGAGGATCTTTTCCAGGCGCGTCTGATGTTTGCCACTGAACATCTGAATGATGCAGAGGAGGACTGGTTGAAAGTGTTGTGGTCAGATGAGACCAAAATCCAGCTCTTTGGCATCAACTCAACTTGCCGTGTTTGGAGGAGGAGGAATGCTGCCTATGACCCCAAGAACACTAAGAACACCCAACTGTCAAACATGGTGGTGGAAACATTCTACTTTGGAGGTGTTTTTCTGCTAAGGGGACAGGACAACTGCACCGCATCACAGGGACGATGGGCAGGGCAATGTACCGTCAAATCTTGGGTGAGAACCTTCTTCCCTCAGCCAGGGCATTGAAAAAGAGTCGTGGATGGGTGTTCCACCATGACAATGACCCAAAACACATGGCCAAGACAACAAAGGAGTGGCTCAAGAAGAAGCACATGAAGGTCCTGGAGTGGCCTAGCCAGTCTCCAGACCTTAATCTGGTTGAAAATCTGTGGAGGGAGATGAAAGTTCAAGTTGCAAAATGTCAGCCACCAAACCTTAAGGACTTGGAGAGGATCTGCCAAGAGGAGTGGGCCAAAATCCCTTCTGAGATGTGTGCGCACCTGGGGGCCAACTACAGGAAACATCTGACCTTTGCCAACAAAGGATTTGCCACCAAGTACTAAGTCATGTTTTGTGAAGAGGATCAAATACTTATTTCCCTCATGAACATGCAAATCAGTGCATCATTTGTTAGTAATGCATTTCTTTTGAATTTTTTGTTGCTATTCTGTCTCTCAGTGTTACAATACACCTACCATTCGATTTTTAGACTGATCGATCCTTTGTGAGTGGGCAAACATTCAAAATCAGCAGGGGATCAAATACTTATTTCCTTCACTGTATATACACAGAATGTTTTACCTTGCATTTTTATTTTAAACTGAATCTGTTGTGAATTTGTACCGGGTTGCATACTACTTATATATAATTTAAAGCATATATTAGATTTTAGTGCTTGGGTGTTTACACATACTTCACATTGCAGCACATGGTGCTGTTCACACGGGAGCGTTAGTGTCGCGTTGCGTCAAGGCAAAACGGATGCCTCTGGTCGAGTCAAGAGGAGTTGAAGCCTCCTATTCAAGTCTATGGTGCGCGGCCAGCGTTTGCGGGACATTTGCGGAGCGCTAACACCATTCAAACTTCATTATAGGCCTTTGTGGGGTGTTTTTAACACTTTGCAAACTCCTAGCAACGGCCGCTAAACCGCGCATGCGGCGTTTGTGGAGCGTTAAAATGCTCCGCAAACGCCGGACCAACGCTTGTCAAATGCTATAGGGGCATTTGACAAGAGTTGGAAAAACAGTCAAGTGTGAACGAGCTCTTATTCTTTTTTTCTAATGCTGTGATTGCTGGGAAGTAAAGCCAATGCCTTCCATTTAATTTCCCATACCTAGTACAGGTGTGCTCCTGGATACGTCAAACAATTCAATTAAAAATGGATGTCCCCATGCTGAACTTAATGTGATGAATTTAATGTGATGCTGCTACATAAATTTGTCGGAGGGAACATATTGCTTCATCCGATTAGTGAACTAGTACATGTCCAAGTGTTCTTTTCTAAGAAGAAGGAATGCTGCTTTATTAGGAACTGGCAGCATTCTAAAATCGCAGGCTTGTCTGCCTGAGAAGCACAAAACGTACCTTTTATCCTGATCTGTGTATTCAGCTGTAATATAAAAGAGTTTTCAGCTCATTAAATGTTCCTCTTGAGTAAATATCTCACTTAAAAGGTCCACGGGTCACTAATTGATGATAAGAGCTAAACTGAACATGTGGAGTTATTCAGTTGTCATAATACAGTCAGCCACATTTTAAAATAAGAGATTTTCCTGGGAACAAAATTTCTATGTATCTGTCTTGAAACTGTGGGAATGTCCCCGGAACTCGGGATCAGAATGGGTTGTTCTGGGTATAGTATAATGTGAGCACTGCTAGTACATACAGATGACTATCAAGTAAGTGCTGAGCCACAGGGGCGTCCCTACAGTTGGTGTCACCCGGTGCAATAACAGCTGGTGACACCTCCTCCGATGATCCCCGCAGAATGGATCGGATCTGCGGATTGAGTATAATGGATCAGACTCCGATCCATTATGCTCCTCAATCCGCAGATCCGATCCATCCTGCGGGGATCCTCGGCTTTCTTTACAACTTACGTTTTCATGGAGCGGGTCCGGTGTCACCCCGTATAGGTTGTGTGATGGGAGTGACTTTGGGTGGGGGGGGGGCATGGAACCCAGCTCACTTTGGAGGGGTGAGGAGACCCCTATCTCAGCTCCCCATATCCCTCTTATGTGTATGTCACCCTGTGCCTGTTAGGGGTACAGGGTGGAATGTCCTAATATTGTGTAGACATGTATAGTTAGGGTGTGGGGGTTGTTCATTGTACTGCCATGTGGTGCATCCCATTGTACTATTGTGTGTCTTGCTTGGGAGCAAACTATTATGGGATGTAATGCTGGGGGTTATTATTGCATCCACTGACACCAATCTTAGGGGATAATATTGCATCCACTGACACCAATGTTAGGGGATAATATTGCGTTCAATGACACCAGTGTTGGGGGTTATTATTATATCCTCTGACATCAATGCTGGAGTTATTATTGCATTCACACACCGATGTGGGGGGTTATTATTGCATTCACGTAGCAATGTTGGGGGTTATTACTGCATCTGCTGACACCAATGCAAAGAGGTTTCTTGCATCTACTGACATCGATGTTGGGGGTTACTGCATTGCATCTACTGACACCAGTACTGGGGTATATTATCGCATTCACACTCCAATGTTGGGGGTTATTACTGCATCTACTGACACCAATGTAGAGGGTTATTATTGCATCTACTGCCATTGATGTTGGGGGTTATTGCATTGCACCCACTGACACCAATGTCGGGGGTTATCATTGCATTCACTGACACCAATGCTGTGGATTATTGTGCTCCAACTTTATCAGTGTGCATTGCGATATGATGCAAAAATGCAGCAGGGTAGAATTTTTGGGGCTTTGAGGTTGGGGGTTATTATTGCATCCACTGACATCAATATTGGGGGTTATTATTGCATCCACCGACACCAGTGTTGGGGATTTTTATTGCATCCACTGACACCAATGCTGTGGATTATTGTGCTCCAACTATATCAGTGTGCATTGCAATATTCTGCAAAAAATGTAACAGGCCAGAATTTTTTGGGCTTTGAGGTTGGGGGTTATTATTGCATCCACTGACACCAATATTGGGGGTTATTATTGCATCCACTGACACCAATTCAGGGAGTTATTGTACTCCAACTTCTTCACTGTGCATTGCGATATTGTGCAAAAAATGAAGCAGGATTGAAATTTTTGGGTGTTGAGCTGTGAAAATGCAGTGCTATTATGCAGCCCTCTAAAAGTGTTGGGGGCCGAACTTGAGTTCGGATTTGGGGTTTTCATGAGCTGTAAGCCATAATCATCACAATTATGACAAATCACGGCTTGAACTATCTTGCTTTGCATGTAATGAGTCTATCTCATATATTAGTTTCACCTTTTAAGTTGCATTACTGAAATAAATTAACTTTTGCACGCTATTCTAATTTTTCGAGTTTCACCTGTAGATTGTAAGCTCCAAGGATCAGGGCCCTCCTTTCCCTCTTGTATTGAACTGTATTGTTGCTGTATTGTCTCCCGTTATATTGTAAAGTGCTGAGCAAACTGTTGGCGCTATATAAATCCTGTATAATAATAATAATAATAACTAGCTGATAACCCACCACCACCTCTCTATACAAAATCACTCCTCCTACCAGTCTATCCCCACAGTTACTACCTTTTGTACCACTAGCCCCTCCCTCTTAGATTGTAAGCTCCAAGGATCAGGGCCCTCCTATCCCTCTTGTATTGAACTGTATTGTTGCTGTATTGTCTCCCGTTATATTGTAAAGCGCTGAGCAAAGTGTTGGTGCTATATAAATCCTGTATAATAATAATAATAATAATAATAATAATAATAACTAGCTGATAACCCACCACCACCACCTCTCTATACAAAATCACTCCTCCTACCAGTCCATCCCCCACAGTTACTACCTTTTGTACCACTAGCCCCTCCCTCTTAGATTGTAAGCTCCCAGGATCAGGGCACTCCTATCCCTCTTGTATTGGACTGTATTGTTGCTGTATTGTCTCCCGTTATATTGTAAAGCGCTGAGTCCAAAAAACACTGGTTTGCTGCGATTTACCGCGTTTTACAGCATTTTGCTGCGTTTTTCATCATTAGAGCGTTTTTACAGCTAAAAAAACTCCTCTAGAAGCTCACTAGTCCTGTGGTTTTTTCCAGCCAAAAAAACGTTGATCCCAGTCTATGTGTGTATGGACACATAGGATAACATGCTGGGGGAGATTACTGGCTTTACAAAAAAATGTCAAAAGCCAAAAACAGCCGCTGTAAAAACATCCCATGTGCAGGGGCAGACTGAGAACTCATGGGGCAATAGGGGATCATGGGGCCCCTGTGTCCTTGTCCAAACTCATAAAAGCCTATGAAAAAGGTACCAGGGGCATCTCATGGGGCCCCCTACTGACCCTGGGCCCTCAGGCAGTGCCCGAGTTTCCAAATGGTCAGTCCACCCCTGCCCGTGTGCATGAGGGCTAAATGTGATGTGCAGTCCTACTGGCCAACTGGAGGCAGAGGAAGGGAAAAACTGCAACTTCCACGTAGTGTTGTAGGGACCCCTCGTTGCGGCAGAAGACAGGGTGCAGGCACTGACATTCAGATCCTTTGCAAAATCAGCGTAGATTCAGATTCCAGTATGCACACCCAGCATGCTCTGGGGACATACCCCAACAACTGTCACTCCTTGTCACATCCATGCCCCTTGTCTTGTCACATACAGGAGAGGATTCAGCCTGCAGCAAGTGCACTCTGCGGTCCCATTACAGTTATTGGTCATCCTGCTCACCCCCCGCAGAGCTCCCACAGCCAGGATATGGCTGTCGTACATTTCAAGTGGGTGACAGATAACCCAATTTACTCCTTTGAAAGCCACAGTTTATTGCTGGAAAATAATGCTACCTCTTCCCTTTTACTGGAGCTATTTATAGGGCTATATTTAAGTAGTAAATCATTTTTAACTGTCTTTTGTCATAAAAAATGAATTTCCGTTATATTATATGAAACACAGAGCCATCGCTGCCTCTGCGGTATATAAATGACTGGCATCATACCAGGGGCGGACTGACAACTCATGGGGCCCCTGGGCAATAGGGGATCATGGGGCCCCTGTGTCCTTGCCCAAACTCAAAAAAGCCTATAAAAAAGCTACCAGGGGCATCTCATAGGGCCCCCTACTGACCTCGGGCCCTCGGGCACTACCCGACTTTCCTAATGGTCAGTCCGCCCCTGCATCATACAGTCTCATGCTAATTACATACCTGGGCTTTTTACTCTATTTTACTTTTTTAACTTTAATATACACAGAACAAGGTGGTACTAGTATTTCCTTTAAACAATATGCAGATAAATGTCACATTAAAGTGTTACTAAACCCACAACAGTACAATCAGTCTGTATATGCAGTAAAGCATGCTTGTTATACTCACTGTGGAACCTAAGGGGTTAATCCTCTGCACTGTGTAAAAAGGCCATTTGATCCTGACTTTTCTGCCCTTCTTCTTGTTCAAATGTCCACCTGATAAGACAGACTGAACCTGTAGTCACATGCACATGCTCAGTTTAGTGTGTATTGCTACAGAGGGTTTTTTTTTCTTAGGAGAGCGCATGTGATCAGCACTGTCTAGACAGTTTATATTTACTAAAATAATTGCACTTCCATTTTGTGTGTACTGTGGGAGACCAGATATAGTGAATGCAGGGTCCAGGGAGACCAGATATAGTGAATGCAGGGTTGGGGGAGACCAGATATAGTGAATGCAGGGTCCGGGGAGACCAGATATAGTGAATGCAGGGTCCTGGGAGACCAGATATAGTGAATGCAGGGTCCTGGGAGACCGGATATAGTGAATGCAGGGTCCGGGGAGACCAGATATAGTGAATGCAGGGTCCGGGGAGACCAGATATAGTGAATACAGGGTCCTGGGAGACCAGATATAGCCACCCCTGTTTTTCCCTCCCAGTACTAAGGCCGAGCTCAGCTCATCCTGGTCCTCCCTTCCAGAGGTGACTGGAGGCAGTTCAGGTTCTCTTGCTCTCCCCTCTCAGTGATAACTCAGTAGTTCAGCTCACCATAACCCCCCCCTCAAGTGGTAACACAACACAACCCCCTCTCAGCTACCCCAGCTTCTCCCTTTCAGCATTAACTTCATAACTCAGTTTTCCCTGCTTCCCCCTCTCAACAATGATTTCGCATCTCAGATCCCCCGCTCAGCATTGACTCAGCAGCCCAGCTCTCCCTGCTCCCCCCTCTTAGCAATGACTCACCAGCTCAGCTTTCCCTGATCCCCCCCTCCCAGTAGTGGCTCAGCATCTCAGCTCCCCTGCTCAGCAATGACGCAGCTCAGTTCCCCTTCTCTCTCCCTCAGCATTGATTCAGCAGCTCAACTCCCCCTGCTCCCCCTTCCCAGCAGTGACTCAGCAGCTCAGCTTTCTCTGCTGCCCCCTCCTAGCAGTGACTCAGCATCTCATCTCCCCCTCTCTGCATTGACTCAGCAGCTCAGCTCCCCCTCTCAGCAATGACTCAGCAGCTCAGCTACCCCTCTCAGTAATGACTCAATAGCTCAGTTACCCCTCTCAGCAATGACTCAGCAGCTCAGCTACCCCTCTCAGCAATGACTCAGCAGCTCAGCTACTCCTCTCAGAAATGACTCAGCAGCTCAGCTACTCCTCTCAGAAATGACTCAGCAGTTCAGCTACCCCTCTCAGCAATGATTCAACAGACAGCTCAGCTCCCCCTGCTCCCCCATCTCAGTATTGACTCAGCGCAGCAGCTCAGCTCCCCCTGCTCCCCCATCTCTCAGCAATGACTCAGCAGATCAGCTTTCCCTGCTGCTCCCTCCTAGCAGTGACTCAGCATATCATCTCTCCTTCTGCATTGACTCAGAAGCTCAGTTCCCCCTCTCAGCAATGACTCAGCAGCTCAGCTACTCCTCTCAGAAATGACTCAGCAGTTCAGCTACCCCTCTCAGCAATGATTCAACAGACAGCTCAGCTCCCCCTGCTCCCCCATCACAGTATTGACTCAGCACAGCAGCTCAGCTCCCCCTGCTCCCCCATCTCTCAGCAATGACTCAGCAGATCAGCTTTCCCTGCTGCTCCCTCCTAGCAGTGACTCAGCATATCATCTCTCCTTCTGCATTGACTCAGAAGCTCAGTTCCCCCTCTCAGCAATGACTCAGCAGCTCAGCTACCCCTCTCAGTAATGACTCAGCAGCTCAGCTACCCCTCTCAGTAATGACTGAGCAGCTCAGCTACCCCTCTCAGTAATGACTCAGCAGCTCAGCTCCCCCTCTCAGTAATGACTCAGCAGCTTAGCTCCCCCTCTCAGCAATGACTCAGCAGCTCAGCTACCTCTCTCAGCAATGACTCAGCAGCTCAGCTACCCCCCCCCCAGCAATGACTCAGCAGCTCAGCTACCCCTCTCAAAAATGACTCAGCAGCTCAGCTACCCCTCTCAGCAATGATTCAGCAGCTTAGCTAACCCTGCTCCCCCATCTCAGTATTACCTCAACACAGCAGCTCAGCTCCCCCTGCTCCTCCCTCTCTCAGCAATGACTCAGCAGATCAGCTTTCCCTGCTGCCCCCTCATGCCAGTGACTCAGCATCTCATCTCCCCCTCTCAGCATTGACTCAACAGCTCACTACCCCCTGTTCCTCCTCTCAGCATTGACTCAGAAGCTCAGCTCCCCCTGCTCCCCCCTCTCAGCAATGCCTCAGAAGCTCAGCTCCCCCCTCTCAGCAATGGCTCAGCAGCTCAGCTCCCCCTGCTCCCCCCTCTCAGCAGTGACACAGCATCTCCTCTCCTCTCTCAGTATTAACTCAGCAGCTCAATACCCCCTGCTCCTCATCTCAGCAATGATTCAGCAGCTCAGCTTCCCCTCTCAGCTATGACTCAGCAGCTCAGTTAACCCTGCTCCCCCACCTCAATATTGACTCAGCAGCTCAGTAGCCCCTGCTCCCCCTCTCAGCTATGACTCAGAAGCTCAGCTACTCCTGCTCCCCCATCTCAGGATTGACCTAGCAGCTCAGTTTCCCCTGCCGCCCCTCCCAGCAATGAGTCATTAGCTCAGCTCCCCCTCTCAGCAATGAGTCACCAGCTCAGCTACCCCTGCTCCCCCATCTCAAGATTGACCTAGCAGCTCAGTTTCCCCTGCCCCCCTCCCCCCCCCCAGCCGTAAGTCAGCAGCTCAGCATCTCCTTCTCAGCACTGACTCAGCAGCTCAGCTATCTCTTCCAGCAGCAACTCAGCAGCCTTCTTGTTTCAGATTCTATTGAACTATCCCCTTTTAAGCCACACCAACCATTCACCACAGTATGCTACATGTTGTTTTCCTCTGTGTTCCCAGGGGTGCTTCAGTGCTTTCACAATCCTGGCATTCCCCCTGCAGCCAGGCTATTAGCATTTACAGAAAGGGAGGCCAGCAACCTGCACATTTCTCAAAATGGTTGCTTCCTTTAAAACTCCCTTTCAATGGCAGGGTGTGGTGGATGGAGCTGGGAAATTGGGTGCAGAGTCTTCACAATCGTTTTTTCCAGGTCAGATGAGGAACTGGCGAACGCCTAAAGCCAAGTATCCATTTTTGGATAGCCTGACCTTTCAAAAAGCCTCTTTATTCATTTCCATCAAACGTTATGGTTGGCTTAACAACTGCTCACTTGTAACATATTAGCTGCAGATAAGCATCTATTGATCCCCCTGGGAAATGCAGTTGTCACAATAATGACTGATTTACACCCTCTGCTAACTGACCATGCACAACTGCACAGCTGGCGTTCAAACCAAAGCAATATATGAAGTACCTCTTGTTTGTATTCCCTTCAGGTACTCATATAGATGATTAGAGGCTCCTCGTCCTCTTCCTGTGATTGACAGGTCTGGATGGCGGGATAGTAAGTCAGCACTTTGTAAAGAGTTCATTAATAAAGCATACACTATATTGCCAGAAGTATTGGTCGGCCTGCCTTTACACGCACATGAACTTTAAAGACATTCCAGTCTTAGTCCGTAGGGTTCAATATTGAGTTGGCCCCGCCCTTTGCAGCTATAACAGCTTCAACTCTTCTGGGAAGGCTGTCCACAAGGTTTAGGAGGGTGTCTATGGGAAGGTTTGACCATTCTTCCAGAAGCACATTTGTGAGGTCAGGCACTGATGTCGGACAAGAAGGCCTGGGTCGCAGTTTCCGCTCTAATTCATCCCAAAGGTGTTTTATCGGTTTGAGGTCACGAGTTCCTCCACCCCAGACTCGCTCATCCATGTCTTTATGGACCTTGCTTTGTGCACTGGTATGCAGACATGTTGGAAGAGGAAGGGGCCATTCCCAAACTGTTCCCACAAAGTTGGGAGCATGAAATTGTCTTGGAATGCTGACGCCCTAAGAGTTCCCTTCACTGGAACTAAGGGGCCAAGTCCAACCCCTGGAAATCAAACCCACACCATAATCCTCCCTCCACCAAACTTTACACTTGGCACAATGCGATCAGGCAAGTACCATTCTCCTGGCAACCTCCAAACCCATCTATCAGATTGCCAGACAGAGAAGCGTGATTGGTCACTCCAGAGAACACGTCTCCACTGCTCTAGAGTCCAGTGTGGTGTACTTTACACCACGGCATCCAACGCTTTGCATTGCACTTGATGATGTAAGGCTTGGATGCAGTTGATCGGCCATGGAAACCCATTCCATGAAGCTCTCTACGCACTGTCGCTGTGCTAATCTGAAGGCCACACCAAGTTTGGAGGTCTTTAGCTATTGACTCTGCAGACAGTTGGTGATTTCTGCGCACTGTGCGCTTCAGCATGTGCTGACCCCGCTCTGTCATTTTATGTAGCCTACCACTTGGTGGCTGAGTTGCTGTTGTTCCCAGTTGCTTCCACTTTGTTATAATCCCACTAACAGTTGAGCGTGGAATATTTAGTAGCCAGGAAATGTCACGGATGGACTATTACACAGGTGACAACCTATCACAGGACCACGCTTGGAGTCACTGAGCTCCTGAGAGCGAGCCATTCTTTCACAAATGTTTGTAGAAGCAGTCTGCATGCCTAGGGGCTTGATTTTATACACCTGTGGCCATGGAGGTGATTGCAACACCTGAATCCAATGATTTGGAGGTGTGTCCCAATACTTTTGCCAATATAGTGTATGTTTATTTGTAAACTTCAGCAGACATAATGTGGACGCCACTGACACAATCTGAACCTAGCATGACTACAACAGCTTACCATTTGGAATAAAAGTCCTTTGTTAGATCATCGGATTGTTGGGACTTATGGTGAACTCTCTCTTAATGAGCAATTCTAAACAAGTGAAACCAACTGCTGAGCTACTAATGCTATTCAGCAAACAATGCAGCTGTGCTAAAATCTAAAAGTTCATTCAGCTTGTGCTGTAGCTTTACCCAACATGGTTCCTAAAGCACATGTCACATCTATGTCCCCAGGACACTGTCCCCCCTACCCATGGCCGACACATGTCACACCCTCTTTCCAGGCAGGCCCGCCCAGATCACACTTTCCCTGCAGTCCTGACCAGATTACACACACTTTCTGTTTGATCCTGCCCCTATTTATGCAGGACCCAACTAGCCTCAGTACCCTCAGTAATACCCTTTATTGAGTTACTGTTCATGCTCAGTAACTGAACTACTTCCCTACCAGGCTAATTCTGACATGTACATGCAAAAATCATTATTTTTTGGCTTAAAATTTACTTAGAACCCCCAAACATTAGATATATTTTTAAAGCAGAGGCCCTAGAGAATAAAACGGTGGGTGTTGCAATTTTAATGGATTATAGTCTACACAGACACAATATAATGCAAATTTTTTGGTCAAATATAAAAGATGGTGTTATGCTGAGTAAATAGATACCTAACATGTCACACTTTAAAACTGCGTATGCCCATGGAATGGCTCCAAACTACGATACCCAAAAAAATCACAATAAGCAATGCTTTCAAAGCCATTACAGGTTATCATTTTAGAGTTGCACAGGAGGTCTGGTGCTAGAATTATTGCTCTCCTTCATTTTGTGACAATAACTCCTATGTGTGGTGTGAACACTGTTTGCATATGCATGTGGAACTTATGCGCTCGCCTTTGCATGCTAGCACAGGGGAGGCGGGGGCGCTGTAAATTTATTTTATTATTTATTTATTTTACACTGTCTCTTTAATTTTATTTTATCACTTTTATTGCTGTCCATCCCTTGTGATAGCTGGAACAGTGACAGGTTCTCTTTATAGAGATATCTGGGGTCTATTAGACCCCAGATGTCTCCTCTACCCTTAAACATATCTGATCCAACCTAGATTGGCTTGATCAGATGCTTTCACAAGCCACTAATGGCTTGTTTATATCCTGGCAAAACCGGACGTGACAAAATCCTAGTCGTTTCCGGTTTCTTAGTGCCGGTTTACATATGTGCAGATTGGATGCAGTTTGAACTGCATCCAATCCGCACGACATGTGAAAAACCATTGCTTCCTATTGTGCCTGTTCACATATGTCTGGTGCACTGGCGGGGCGGATTTAGTGCGGTTTAAAAAAATGTCTTGTCCAATTTCTGAGCAGTGCGGACAGGTTCAGGTGTGGATTACAGGCTATTGACTTCTATTTGAACCGTTTCTAAACCGCATATGTGTGAACAGGATAAGATCGTGAGCTTTTCCTGTCCTGATCCTGATGTAAACCTGACCTGAACCTGTGAACAATTACTGTATCAATTCACAAACCCGAGCTTCAATCCGCACTGCACATGTGTAAATCAGCTCTTATACAATAGAAATGATTAGGGTCGCTCTGGAACCACTGGCTTCAGTTCTGGACTCCTTGGTGGGACCGGTGAGCTCGGAAAGGCAACAGAAGACTGCGGGAGGAGGGCCCCTCGCCACATGTAAAAGCGACCCAGTGGCTATTTAGCCACTAGGATCACTTTTACCTAAAAGTGCACTGCCAGCTGAAAAAAAGATACCGGGATGATTCAGGACAACATAACATGTGCTACAGGTCGGAAGTGGTGAAATAAGGATGCTGCTGTGATTTCAGGACACAACCTGGGACACCACATCAGTGGGACAGAGCACCTAGATACGGGACTATCCCAGCAAATCGGGACAGTTGGCATCTCTGCCCACACAGCTGCATTATTTGTTCACAGTGGTCTGTGACTGAATGAACTACAAGCAGTGGTGTATTTAGGTTTTGTGCTGCCCTAGGCAACACAAAAATTGTCTGCCCCCCATGGACACTGACCAACACCCCCCTCCCCCTCCTGTGGAGAGAGCCTGACATTGACTAACAACACCCTTGCCCCCCCCATCTGGGAGAGCCTTCCACTACCCCCCCTTCCCAGAGATAGAGAAAAAGACACCCATTTTCACAGCTCCAGACATCCCCGGGAAAGTGAGTCAGGCTCTACATACACCATCAAGCAGCCTCTCTCAGATCCCACCTGGTTCCCATGGCATGAGTGTCCCTTCTTCCATCCCTTCTTCTGGGGAGAGGTGCTGCCCCCCCCTGAAAAATGCCGCCCTAGGCAAGTGCCTTGTTTTCCTCGTGGTAAATACGCCCCTGACTACAAGTTCTGTCTTCCATCCCCGCAGATGGCTTTTAGTTCTCAGTGAACTGCGAGGGTAATTCATTGATTCTTCCTGGACTTCAGTACGTGCCTTCCCATACAGCTGATCGTGGGTGAAACGTTCTGCAGGCTCATATGAAAAAAAAATAATAGATGCCCTTTTTTTACCTGTAAAAAATATGTATTTAATATTTTTTTAAGTGAACTTGTCCTTTAATTTTATTGTAGAAGAAACATGCTATGCCCTAAAATAAATGTACCTGCATGTTCTCAATATTTTTGAGATTGTACGCTGAGCTGCATATGTGAAGCTCAGTGTGCTTTCTTAGCATGCCTCGGTGTTGGAATGAATGAACTCATGTGTGGGAGTTACATCATCCTGGCCTGACTAATCAAGATTGAGGCTGAAGATCCTGGATCAGAAAAAAGACCAATCAAAGATGGTGGCGCTGACAGAGAAGCGAGGAGAGGGGTTGGTTTAATTAGAAACATATAAGTGATGGCAGAAAAAGACCAAATGGTCCATCGAGTCTGCCAATCTTTTTTTATTATTATTATTTATACATGTTTTTGTAATTTTTTGTTGGTTTTTTATTTTTTTAGTTAACTTTTGTCTGAGTAATTCTGCTTTTAATTCACATATTTAAAAACATCTTCGCAAAAAGTATAGAAAGCTAGTGCATGTGAAAAGCGCAATTTGATCTGAAAATAAGGCTCCGTTCACACCAATGCTTTTTTTAGAGCTTTTTGCAGAAACGCACTACAGTCCATTTAACATGGTTTCCAATGGAACATGTTCACATCTGTGTTTTTTTGAGCTGCTGTGTTTTTGGAAATGGTCAGGGACTTTTTAAAAGCAAAAAGCTGCGCTTTTGCTACAATAGATTTCAATGGAGAATCTGGTGAAATGCATGGTAGTGCATTTTTTGCCATGTTTTTGCCACCTTTTGAGTTTAGCATTTTTATTCTGTCCAGCAACAAAACAAATTCCACTTTAAAAAAAAAAAAAAGCTTAACAAAATGCGGTAAAAACTAGTCAAAAATGTATGTAGGAAAACGCAAAATGAACTGCGAAAAGCACTGCAAAATGGACAAAAAGCAAACTACATAGGTGTGAATGGAGCCTAAGAAGAAACCCATTGCAAACCAATAACAAATTTTCTAAGTCATGAGCACGCTAACCCTCTATATACATCTTTATATAGGCATGTTAAACCTTTTCACACTAGAATACACACACAATAATATATACAGTACATCCAATCATTTTCTTTAATGACCTGTAAATAAATCCATGTCCCAGCAGTAATGGAGACCTTCCAGCATTCTACCACCTAGACGTTAAATCCAAAAAGCCTTCTTAGACAAAAGGCTGGCTTTTACATCACCTTCTCCTAATCCAATAACCACTCCGTCAATAGTCTGAAACAAGAACGATGGGAAATCTCCCCCACGCTGCTTCAAAAAATACCCAGAAACATTAGAGAGGTGAGTCGTTGTACATTATTTGAGCTCAAATACGTTCTCCCATTCTACCTTTCAGAATCCTCATAGGGCACAGTACATCTTGTGTCTTACACGCAGCTCAGGTAATGAAATAACTGACATTTTTTTATTGTGGCAGTTATTGTTGTACTTTATATGATATGTTTTGTTTGTTGTCATATCCATAAACTCTTTTTAAGAAAAAAATATAGCAGAAAAAAGAAAACAAGGTAATGCTTAGAAAATACGTAAACAAAGCCAACAATGACTGTGCAGACCTGAAGGAGTAAGCTTCTTAACAGACTCCATTTAATTAGTACAACATAATACGATTGGATTTTCTCCCTAATCCTCACATTCTCTAAATATGACTTCTCTGCTGCTGAAACATAACTTGTTGGTATGTGGCGTGTTCAAAGATGCATTCAAAATGCCTACTGGCCCCCCCCGTGTGATAACTAGTATAGGTGACACGCCATACCGCAAGTCTTACATGCATAAGCTGTTTTGATGTGCTGTGGCGCTTTGCAAGTTTTTGACATGTTCTAGTGCTTTTTTTATCTTTTTTTCCTTTTTTTTTAACTTGCTCAAACCCTGCATCACTACGCATTGCAGCATGTTGGAATGCAATGTCCTTTCATTTATTTTAGCACACATGGGGGAAGTGCATTGATGTGAATTGAAGCTTTAGGACATAAGTTTCTTGCTTTATCCTTCTGTTGGGACTGCCTTGAGCTATTCAGTCCAATGCTGATGGTTTCAATAATTATTCATACATACAACTGAATTCCCTGGGTTTTGTGGTCAGTTGGAGCAAAAAATGACCTAGGGTTGGTGGCCAGTGGGAGTAAAAATTGATCTACCGTCTATGGTCAGTGAAAGGAGGAATAATACATCATTGTTGATGTCAACAAGAGGAATAGTAACCCATCATTGGTGGCAGGGGGAGGAATTGTGCTTAATCACTGGTATCAGTGGCAGCACAGTGGCTAAATAGTTAGCACTTCCACCTGGCAGTACTAGGGTCGTTGGTTTGAATCCCAATCACGGCACCACCTGCCTGGAGTTTTCATGTTCTCCCTGTGCCTACATGGGTTTCCTCTAGGTACTCTGGTTTCCTCCCACACTCCAAAGACATGCTAGTAGGTTAATTGGCTCCTGTCTAAATTGTCCCTAGTATGTATATGTATGAATGTGAGTTAGGGACCTTAGATTGTACACCCCTTGAGGGTTAGGGACTGATGTGAATGTATAATATATATGTAAAAAGCGTTGCATAAATTGATGACGCTATATAAGTACCTGAAATAAATAAATAAAGAAGACCCCACTGCTGGTGTGTGAAAGTTGTTGGAATAGTGCTCCATCATTAGTGTCAGTGGTAAATAGTGCCCCATCATTGCTGTCAGTGGGAGAAATTATACCACATCATTGCTGTCAGTGGGAGGAATTGTACCCCGTCAATGGGAGGAATTGAACCACAGTTTCTCCCATTGACACTGTTGGTGTCAATAGGAGAAACTGTGGTTCATCAATAGTGTCAGTTGGAGGTATTGTGCCACACTAGTGGTGACAGTAGGAGGAATTGGGCCTCTTAATTGGTGTCAGTGTGAGAAATAGTGCCCCATATGTGGTGTTAATTGAAAGAATTGTACCACATCATTGATGTCAGTAGGAGGAATTGTGCCCTATGATTGGTGTTGGTGGGAGAAACTGTTCCCCATATTTGGTGTTAGTGGAAATAATTGTACCCCATTGTTGATGTTGGTGGGAGGAATTGTGCCCCATCATTGTTGTCAGTGGGAGGAATCATGCCAGATTGCTGGTGCATATAGGAAGAATTGTGCCCCATAGTTGGTGTTGGTAAGAGGAATTGTGCCCCTTTATTGCTGTTGGTGAGAGAAACAGTGCCCCATATTTGTTGTTAGTGGGAGAAATTGTACCCTATCATTGGTGTTTGTGGGAGGAATTGTGCCCCATTGTTTGGGCGATTAAGAGGAATTGTGCCCCATCATTGTTGTCAGTGAGAGGAATCATGCGGGATTGCTAGTGCAAGTAGGAGGAATTGCGCCCCATAGTTGGTGTCAATGGGAGGAATTGAACCTCATTATTGGTGTTGATGGGAGGAATTGTGTCCCATTGTTGGTGTCAATGGGAGGAATTGTGCCTCATTATTGGTGTCAATGGGAGGAATTGTGCCTCATTATTGGTGTCAATGGGAGGAATTGTGTCCCATTGTTGGTGTCAATGGGAGGAATTGTGCCTCAATATTGGTGTCAATGGGAGGAATTGTGCCTCAATATTGGTGTCAATGGGAGGAATTGTGCCTCAATATTGGTGTCAATGGGAGGAATTGTGCCTCAATATTGGTGTTTAATGGGAGGAATTGTGCCCCATTGTTGGTGTGAGGAATAGTACAATATGTTAGTGGGAGGAATAGTGCTAGATAAAGGTAAGCAAAGGATCAGCCAATCTGAATGCTACATACACGTCTTACAGGCATTCTTTGTAGACACCGAAACAAATCAGAATATACTCATGAACTGCAAAAAATGCTCTATTTTGTATCATATTCTCTCTTATTTTTTATGTGGTCAATTTCAAGTGAACCTGTAATGAGAGAAATATGATGGATTTTCAAGTAACACCCTTCCCGCCCACTGATCGTCATTTAACCCAGAAAAGTAGTGGCTGTGGCAGAAAGCTCTAAAGTTTAGATGAGTACAGGAGCAAAAAATACCATTTTTTTTCCTAGGATGAAAATTGTTACTTAACATCTAAGATCTGCTTTAAATGTGCAGGTCCCAGAAACCACAGGGCAGAAATTCCTGGTGGTCAGCTACTGACATAAAACAAACATGCAGCCATTGAAGTCCTCCAAGCACTAAATCCAGAGGATCAGCTTGACATCCAGGTCACTAGCATTATCAGAAAGAGCTCAGCATTGCCAACTCATAATTCCCTTATGATAGGTTCTCTTTAAGTTGCTAAACTACAGATGGCGTCTGTGCTTCATTCTCAGAACTGCTATGTATAGATAAATGACATATCTCCTCTACATATTTATTACGCAGACAATGCCACCGAAGTAGCGTTCTGCAAGCTTGTTAGGCTGACATTAATTATTCTTGCGCCCCTCCCATCCACGTCGCTCCATTCTCGTTGGCATTGTTATTTATTTTTATTTCACATCGCAAAATATATTTTAATCCATGGGTTCGAGCACCCTATACAGCCTGCCATTTACAGATCTACTTGGATAAGAATTCTGAGGTCCTAATTAGCAGAACAAAATATCTCCTTCATCCTCGCTGTGTCCCCCAAGTGAAACAAATACCAGATATTCTGGGCAATGGGACCACGCAAAGGATTTTATCTGCCGGTTCCTGCATCATTCCTCCTTTGCTGCGGCTTGAAGAATGAAAATATTTTGATTTAAGAAATCTCCATTTTTTCCTTTTACTTGTCGTAATCACAAAGGCCCTGCAGCGTTTCTCAATTTTTAAAAGTACTGCCTTTAAATAATTGAATATGAGATATTTTACACAGCTTGAAGTAGTTTTACACCAAAATCACACACTGGAGTGGGAAGAAGAAAGTCAGAAAAGTCTGTAATGGTGACATAAATGATCCTTAATGTAAGAATATAGTGACTTCATTGTAGTAATATTAAAGAGCAAAGCCTCCCAGACTGTGAAATACTAGATTAAAACATATATACTGTTGTACTTAACAAATCACAGGTAAAGCAAGCCTGTACTCTGATCTACCTTTCCACACTTTGCTGTACTTATGCTTTCTTATGTTTTCAAGCCCCTGTAGTATATGAATGTGCTTTTACTAACGAAGAATGTTGTACAATCAGACTACATACATACAGAGTATTACAGATATGCATACAATCAGGGGCAAACTGAGAACTCATGGGGTCCCCGGGCAATAGGGGATCATGGGGCCCCTGTGTCCTTGCCCAAACTCAAAAAAGCCTATGAAAAAGGTACCAGGGGCATCTCATGGGGCCCCCTACTGACCTCGGGCAGTGCCCAAGTTTCCCAATGGTCAGTTCGCCCCTGCATACAATGCACCTGTACATACTACCTAACCTTCCTAAGAAATGAGAATTGACAATGGTTTGTATGCAATAGGGATACATTAAAAAGTTACTTAGCTTGAGCTATTTCCATAACAAATAGAGCTTCAGGCTCTATTCAAGCGAGTGCAGGATTTCAGGTGCTCTTGTAGGGTAGATTTAGCACCATCCCCAGGTGAAGTTCCTTCTTTGGTCTTCTGAAGTCCCCACTGACACAGCCTTTCCTTCTTAGTTCTTCATGTTGTTATGGAGCCCCCTTTCACCTTATGCTGCTGGCCTTTTATTAAGAAAGTCTGGATAGCCATTACCACATAAGTGCATCCTTTCACCTCTTCCTTTCTACACTAGTTTCTATGAGAAAAGCATTTTTCTAATGCAGAATCTAGATAGCACTGTACTATTATAATCTAGATAGCACAGTACTATTATACATGCCATAGTTTTATTGTGTCAAAAGGTCAAGCTATTGTTGACTTTTACTGATGTAGCCTGGGTGCAGTGTTTGACCAGAAATCCTCCAAAACAATGGGAGCAACTAAAATGTGTAAAATGTGCATCACATTTTTTTACATTTGCCCAATATACAACAATGGTATCCAGGGGCGGACTGACCATTTGGAAACTCGGGCACTGCCAGTAGGGGGCCCCATGAGATGCCCCTGGTACCTTTTTCATAGGCTTTTTTGAGTTTGGGCAAGGACACAGGGGCCCCATGATCCCCTATTGCCCAGGGGGGCCATGAGTTGTCAGTCCGCCCCTGATGGTATCTATTTTCCCATTGTATTAAAGGACAGTATGTTTCAAAGGCTTTTGTCCAAGAAATGTTAACACAAGAAGAATGATGTTTACTTCCAAACAACAACTGACTTTTTTAATATGCAAGTCTGAAAAATCACCAAGCCTGTATATATATATATATATATATATATATTTATTTATTTAACTTTATATATATATATATATATATATATATATATATATATAAAACATAACACAATATGGCTGTCAGTCTGGCAACTCATCTTTGATTCCTTTTATGCAACAACAGCTGCCAGGTGAAAACTTTAACTCACTGCCAGTATACTAGCCCTGATGAAGAGATTGCTGAGCCCCCGGAAATGTTAGATTTCTGTTTACATGACTTGGCAAGTGAAAGTCTTACTGGACTTCTGAATGTTGTGGTGCTGTCATCTTTCCAATAGTCTACACCAGTCTTTCTCAACCATTTTACCCCAGATGGACCCCTAAAATCATTTTCCAGGTCTCATGGGGACCCTTACTTAAACCATTTCATTCGTGGTCAGTGGCAAAAATGCCTATTACATTAGTGGACAAAATATTCTGCGTCTCAACTCCAAGAACACCCTCAGCCCCTCTGACACACCTGGGTGAATGAATGTTACTGCAAGTACTTATAAGAACAGGAGTATAAATACCTTTAACTTGGCTGTGAAATAGCACAAGGAAATAAATGCAAGACCGTTTAGTGGTAAATTAACTCAGTGTACTAGTACAAGTTAGGATAAATGGTGGTTTGAGCGTGAATGAACACACAGAAGGTAGATTTGGACACAGTCTGCTAGACAGTATAATAGCTATACCAAAGTAACTTAGAATAGAGTTCTGTATCACTAGACTGAAATCAACACATGGATCAGCAAATTCAGCAATAAACTGTGCATATAAACGTTAACTGCAATGTGAATAATAATACTACAACTGGGTTAGAGTGCACTCTAAGGAAATGGATAGGGTCTGGTACAGCGTTTTCTTAGAGGTTCCTCTTAAACTAAGTGAGGGGGTCTTTGTGTAGCTACTGTAAAGAAGCAGTCTTTAAGCCGGCTAGCATTACGGCCCAATGGTATCGCTGGTGCACAGTCAATAAGGCCTGCAGGCAGTAATAGAGCTATAAGTGGCTCTAAGGGCTCAGTCTCTAGGGGCAACAGGTCATTACTGCAAGGCCCTTTGACCAGACTCAGGGATACAGTAGTAGTGGTTTCTCTGGTTAGATGTCCATTCACTCGAAGTTGCCTGGGGAGACTCCAGTCCTCAGCACTCCATGAACTGTATTCTGGTGATGGCTCAGTCCCTCAGCACACAAGTCGAAATTCTGCACTCTCTGGATCTGAGCACAGCAAAGGGCTTTCCAGCAGCTCAGTCTCTCTCTATCTTTCCCCTGGGATGGTTCCCACAGCACAGTCCTTTCCCTCTCCTTTTCTGCACTACATTCTGCCCAATCTCTGATCAATTTGCCTGGAAAAGTCCTTAGTTCTCCTCCCTGTCACTGATTGGGTCAAGTCACTGCTGTCAAGGGGGAGCAGGAGCGCGCGTGGATCTTCTTGCAGAACCGTAGCTGCACCTCTCTCCTCTCTACAGAGGCCATGATTGAGGAGGGGGAATACAGCTCGCTCCTCACTCCAGGCTGCACAAGCCTAGTGACACTTTAAGGTATTTGATACCTTTCACAGAGATCATAGTACTCCGCCAACAATGTCTTCATCTGCTTTTTGCTGTAGACCACAGGTGTCAAACTGGTTGTCCTCCAGCTGTTGCCAAACTACAAGTCCCATGAGGCACTGCAAGATTGACAGTTACAAGCATGACTCCCAAGACAGAGGCATGATGGGACTTGTAGTTTTGCAACAGCTGGAGGGCCGCCAGTTTGACACCCCTGCTCTAGACAGATGGTGTCATCAATGTACCATCCAAGGTAGCCTCCTATCTCCTGGTTGCTATTGGTTGAGAGATTACACAACCATGTCATTTCTAATGCCTGTGCAGTTATTTGCCATGTTCACAACTGACATAGATCAGTCCCTGTTGCAGCCTCTCACCTTGTGACTTACTGTAAAGTTACAATAGTGCAGTCTAATCACCGTGGAGAGGAGACTGTTGTCTATGTACAGCAGGGCTGGAGAGAGAGGAAGGAGCAGTACAATAAGCCAATCAGTTCATGTGCTGGCAACAAGCATGCTGATAGGAGGAGAGAGCAGACTGACCATGAAATGCACTGATCGCAGTGCTGCTTCTCCTTTTACTGTCCAATCACAGGCTGAGGTGGGTCCAGGATGATCTGGGCTCAGAGGAAGTTTTTCTTCTCTTGGTTGGGCTGGATGGACGTGTGTCTTTTTTCCGCCAGATTAACTATGTAACTATGATGTGGGTTGAATGATGGTGGCCATCAGACTGAGGACATCTAGCGGCAAAAAAGTCCCACAGGGAAATCACTGGATTGAAGGTGAATATGGCAGCAAAATCTAGTTTTGTTATTTTTTCTTTTAAAGAGCTTTTTATTTTATCTTGTTATTTTTGGCTGACGTTCTGCTTTAACTCCCTGCCCCTCCTTCTCTTACAACAATGACATGAACCATTGTCACCCACAGTTCATCACCACTCTGATAGGCACCCTAATGGCCATTACCTCTCCTAGATTGTAAGCTCGTAAGAGTGGGGCCCTCTTACCCCTCGTACGCTGTCTGTCTTTGTTGTACTGTGCCATGTATTGTCCCCCCCTATTGTACAGCGCTGAGCAAACCCTTTGGCGCTATATAAACTCGTAGTAATAATAATAATAATAATAATAATTACCCTATATTGCACTATGCAATATATAGGCAGCCCCCTGTATATGTGAATGCACAGATGCTCTTAATTTCTGTATATTGTATCATGTAAAGTTGAGAAGTAATCACAATGGACTTGATGAAAATCTCTCTTCTAGCCAGGAGAGAGCTGGGCTTTGTCCAAGAGTGTCGCATCCAACTTCCATTGATGTGATGTGATCTGATAACATGGACAGGGTCAAGGGAAAAAAAAAATCTGACTTTCATACATACGCGGGTGCTGCTGTCAGAATACAATGATATATTCCTCCATCCACCTCGATTGTGTGAATAGAGGAACCTATTTTCTTTTTTTCATTCAGCCCGCTGGCTGCACATTAAAAAAAGAAGAGAAAAAAAACAGCGTAGGGCCAGCTTTTGGCATAGAGGGTTATTATCAGAAAGATGGCCAGGATGACAGAAGTTCCGAAGGCAGTATTAAATCAACTGAGAGATGAGAGGAAGCAAAAGAGATCTGTGACTAAGGACGGCTCCGAATCAGGAGTAATGATACTGTACTGGATCTGTTTTTACATGCACATTGATTTTCTACATTTAAAGTATATCTGTGATCAAAATGTAAAATCATATATGAACTTCCACATTGTATTTTAAATATTTCTAGTCTACTCCTATTAATCTGAATGATTCTGAAGTTTGTAAACTTATGTGTGAAGTTCCCCACACATTTTCTTCCTTGAATTCTGTGACCTGTAGTCACTAAGCCCTGTGAGTAGCACTGTTGTGTCACACATTTCACAGAGCCCGCCTTATGTACTACAGATGTGCTGAGAGGAGGAGCTTCAGGAGGAGGAGTCAGTACAGGAATTACCACTTGCAGGCAGCTAGGTACCATGGGATATGTAGTCCTTAGACATTGAGGAGAGGCTTTAAAGCATGCATATAAGTAAGCTTATATTGGATTGTCCAGTATAACTATTGTTTGTATTATTATTACAATGGCTGCTGATATTATAAAATGAAAGTGTGTGCTGTGACCATAGAACTCCTTAAAGCGGAGTTCCAGTTAATTAAAAAAATAAATAAAAGTCAGCAGCTACAAAAACTGTCACTCGGTCCAGCGGTGTCCTCACCATGGCAGGTTTCACCGGCCGTCTTCTCTCCCCAGTGCCGGCATCTTCAGTGTGGGCACCTGGCTGTGATAGCTTGCGGCTTCACAGCCGGGTGCCCACTGCGCATGTGCAAGTAGCGATGCGCTTTGTGAATGGTCCCCTAGTCTTCTGGGACCTGTCACATGTCCCAGAAGACTACGGGGAGGAAGGGAAGTGGGAGGACAACTTCTGCTTCCGATCGCCTTAGGCTCCCCCCGCTCCCCAAACATGCCAATCCTTAACAGGGAGCTAGGGACAATACATTAAAGCGGATCTTCCCCTTTTGGGTGGAGCTCCGCTTTAAAGATATCTCCAAAAACTTCCTAGTGGAAACCCACCCACCAGCGGGCTCCATAGCAGCTGCTTCGGCTGCTATGGATATAGTTACACCACTGGTTGCATGACAGGGATTGGAGTTATTAACACAAGCATTGGGCTTGTAGGCAGGTGCAGTCTACTTTCTCCACTGCAGGTGGCACTCTCCACTGCTGGAGAGGAAGTCGAGAGGAACAGGGTTCCTCTATGGCAGTGGTTCTCAACCTTCCTAATGCCGCGACCCTTTAATACAGTTCCTCATGTTGTGGTGACCCCCAACCATAAAATTATTTACCAAGTAATTATAATTCATGAAGTGTCGTTTTACCTCCAATACTGCTGTTTTCAATACAGTAGCTGCTTTCAACACAGTAGCTGCTTTCTACACCGTAGCTGCTCATTACACATCGGAAATATGTGTTTTCCCGATGGTCTTAGGCGACCCCTGTGAAAGGGTCATTCGACCCCCAAAGGGGTCGCAACCCACAGGTTGAGAACCACTGCTCTATGTTTCCTGGATCTCTGAGAAAGCTACCCTATTGGATTCTGCTGACCCATGTGACTCTGGTGTCCATCTGGGGTCAGGCAGAGGCTATGTAGGGCCCTGGCTCCTGGGTTTGGCACACATTCCACATGTGGGCAGTGTAGGGAAAGTTGCCCTGCTTGTTAGGGACAGGTTAGGGAAACGGACGAAGAGAGAAAACATAGGCTTTGCAACTCCTCTGGACATCTTCTGGAATGGGCACGAGATAGCCAGGCCATTCTGCCTCCTTACAGGCGCTGTCATCCCAGCTGAGAATTACTTCATTCACTTTGCTGAAAATCATGAGTGCACCTGTTGGGCAGTTTTCCCCCAGTGTTCTGTTGAGAACGGTTCCTGCATACTTCAATGCAAGTTCTTTACTGCTCCTGCCTATGTGAATTATTGTCACTGCACCACGCTGCACACCACCTACAGGCTCAATCATGTGTTGAAGAAAATCTGAGGCCCCTTCTACAGATCTTCAGCATAGGTTCCAAGGGTTCCACAAGAACTGAAAGATCAGTATGAGGACTAGCATAGCTACAGACAGCACATGGTGCCAGCACCTCAACATTGTTGTTACCTTAGAAACTGTGTAGACCAGGTTGGGACAAGTCTTTTACCTAAAAATAAAAATAAATCTACTAGCAGGTATGAATCTAAAGCGCGCCATACATGGATTGAAAGCCAGCTGGTTCAGCATGGACCTGCTGAATTTTGATCCATGTATGGGCAGAGAGGTTGTACAGCAGAATATTACAATCAACTGCTGTTGGATTTTCCCCACTCGATCAGAGCCGCAGGCTATAGCCAGCAGCCCTGATTGTTGTATTCTGATGGTGGGGAAGTCCCCCGCTGTCAAAATACAGTAGCTCAGTGGGGAGGATTTCCCTATCCGCATCAAGTGTGTGGATGGGGGAATGGGGTACATTTTTTTCATTATATCCACTGGTTGAACAAAAAAATTGACTCACCTATGGGAGGCTTTAGACACCCAGAGGTTATAGCCAAAGAGGTGCCTACATATAACTGCAGTAGCTTTCATTGCTTTCTGCTTTGCCTGAGTATTGGACCATTCTGGATAGGCAAGGCTTCTAATACTAAAAATGCAAAATACATAAAGAAAATTAAGTTATTTCACTGATGTATTAATTATAGCACAGCTGCTTATTAAGCTTTAACCTATCCAGACAAGATACAATGCATTCCAGCCCACTGGCTAATACTAAGTGGAGTTGTTCTGTTTCAAATTTGGCTTAATTCATTGATATACCTTCTTAGATGCAGTCTGTCCAGACAGTATGGTCACCTGCTGACTTGGTACCATCCATAGGCAGCTTAACTCTTCAATAGGACAGATGTTAAATCTCTGCTCTTGTGTACATCGCTGGCTCAAGATTAGGCTCAGGTAAGTATAAGGGGGGCTGGGTAGGGGAGCTGCTTGCAGAAGATTTTTACCGTA
The DNA here is from genome assembly GCF_062004578.1 of Staurois parvus. Lineage (NCBI taxonomy): Eukaryota > Metazoa > Chordata > Amphibia > Anura > Ranidae > Staurois > Staurois parvus. The sequence continues at coordinate 611,061 of NW_028318810.1, forward strand.
ATCCAGAGAATGCATTAAGGTAAAAACCCTTCTGCCTCTAGAACCACTTTAAGCTTTGAAAATGGAAGCTAAAAACTGACTGGGTGCCATGAAAATTTGCTCCAGATTTCGCCTGCTCCAGTCTTCATACATTTCCCTCAATTATTTTCCTGTCTCTGCAAAGTACTAATACTGACTGTAGGAACATGGAGACATTGGGATGATCTACCTAGGACTGAAAACACTAGCAGTGAACAGGAGGGGAGGACAGCAGGGAAACCTAAATCACATAGTAAAAAAGTTGTTGTGGCCCAAACCCTCCACTAGATGTCAGCATACTACATAACCTGATGCAGTTCAATACAACCCAGAAAAGAAAGAGATGTAGGTGGGACAAGACAAGAGTCTTGAGGAGCGTAAATGTGGGAAATAAAGACAAAAAAACCCTAATCTATATTAATTATATATGAATTTGAAACAAATCATTTGGTGACAGCTTTTCTTTAATATGTAGTTCAGTACTGCTGCCTTATTTTATCAGGAGACATGAGGGGAAAAGTGATGTTTTTCAATTATTAATGACAGCAAATCTCCTTCCCTCCCCTCAGGTGCAGTGGTAGCCCATATTACTCTGAATTATTTCATAATTAATGGAAGTTCTGATTAGAATTCTAATGATACTCCATAGCTCAGGTAAAGGAAATCTTTTTCTTCTGTCTTGTCAAACTTTATATAATACCTTTCAGTAAAAGTGCACAAAGTCCCCTATTCTGGCCTGCGGGTGCGGGAGCCTTGGCGCTATCTAAGGTATTAAAGCCCAGAGTGACAATTCTGCCAGAGATTACCACTATGGACCTATTAGGCTGGCCATATCTAGTAGGTTTTATTTTTAAATTCTTTATTTTAGGAACCTTCATTCAATTTTCTGATTATTAGTTGGGTTTGTATTTGACTGTAGCTGCAAGAATATTTATTTATTTATTAGGTACACCTCGCTAGTGCCAAGAAAATATCCCCCACACCATTCCACCACCACCAACAGCCTGAACCATTGATACAAGGCAGGATGGATCCATGCTTTTATGTTGTTTATGCCAAATTCTGACCCTACCATCTGAATGTCTCTGATCTCTGACATCAACAAGGCATTTTCCTCTACACAACTGCCACTCACTGGATATTTTCTCTTTTTCGGACCACTCTCTGTAAACCCTAGAGATGGTTGTGCGTGAAAATCCCAGTAGATCAGCAGTTTTTGAAATACTCAGATCAGCCCGTCTGGCACCAACAAACATGCATAGAACAGCAGTTTTTGAAATACTCAGACCAGCCTGTCTGGCACCAACAATCATGCCATGTTCCAAGTCACTTAAATCCTCTTTTTTCCCCATTTTGATGCTCGGTTTGAACTTCAGAAAGTCGTCCTCACCACGTCTAGATGCCGAAATGCATTGAGTTGCTGCCATGTGGTTGGCTGATTAGCAATTTGTGTTACTAAGCAATTGAACAGGTGTACCTAATAAAGTGGCCAGTGAGTGTATATTGGTGGTATAAAATTAAAAATTGGTGGTATACAAATTAAAAGGAATGCAGTATAAACCTTAAACAGGGCCCTGGTGAGAGTAGCATATCCAAGTATTCCAGGTTGGTCTGGATCAACTGTCCCTTTGTAATGGAAGAGTTAAGCTGGCTATAGATGACCAAGAACCATAGTTGACCATAGATGAGCGTTTATAGCCCTTTTTTTTCCTTGCTACAGGTGGCTGGGGAGGGGGCATTAAAGTGAAGCTATCTAGGCAAAGTACTGTACTGTATATTTACTCAGGGCATACAGAATGCAATCTCAGCTTCCTTGTTAGTACAATATCCAGTCACCCTAAAAAGGAAAACAGTCTCTGCCATTTCTAAATCCAACCACACACTGATGGAAACTTGGCCGGTTTGTAAGGGACCAACTGAAATCCGATCAGCGTGTATCTGCCCCTGCTAAATGAATGCTGATCGTTTATCAAGTTCTGTCAAAGGGACATGCTTGAAAACGTTTGTGGATCAATGGCTGTGGCTGCAGCCACTGATAAGTGTATATTGACAGTGGTGGGGCCTGCTGTTGGGATACAATGTCCCATTGGGGGGGGGGGGATTCCTCCATCTGCCTCAGTTGTGTGGATGGAGGAATCTGTGGCCATCTATGGCAAGCTTTACTAGATGAAAGCCAAAAGAAATGCCTGTAGCAAAAAAGAAAGAAGAAATGGCGCAGGGCATACATGACTAGGCCAAGAGTGGTGAATGAGGAACAGAAAGGGTCAAGGCAGATCTAAGGGGTTTGTTTTTATAGTGGGGGTATTTGGTTGGTGGAAGGTTGAGAGTAGGTGGGGTTTCCTGCACATTAGGGTGGGGGGTTTCAGTGAGGGGGCGTCAGTTGAGCTGGAAGTCAGGAGTGAGAGCTTCCCTCCCGCCCTCCCTGTTTTTGGTGAGTATTGGGTCCCTCCAGGTAAAGGGGGGTTATGTTGGTTCCTGGGCGGTTGTTGGTCTTTGGAGGCGGTTCTTATCTTGGAAGGTAAAAACAATGGTGTGTGACCCATCGGTGGTATGGGATGCCCGGGGACATTCCCAGTTAACCAAGGTTTAACTGGAAGGTGGTGGTGCTGCACTGCGGATGGTATGGTTGTCTCCGAGCTGGTTGGTTGCGGCTGGAGGCCTAGTGTATATGGTTGTCCGCAGGTGCATTTCGGATTGTTTGGGGGTGCCTTCGAAGACCAACAACAATTCTTTGGGTTTCTGTTATAAGGAATGGTTGGTGTATTTAAATTTGTGTTGTTAATAAAAGGCCATGTTGGCCATTTACTCCAAAATTGGTGTCATGTTTTTGTAAGTATAATTGGTTACGGGGAAAGGGGGGTTTGTACGAAACGGTAATGGTGGTAATGGGGAGTGGACAAGCCTATCTCTGGTGCAATAGTCATGCTTCTGGTGACGAGAGATCATATGATCCAGCCTGTCTAGGCTTTGCATCACATGAAAAATGTTGCATTCACAGTTTTTTAATTTATGGTGATAATTATTTTTTTTTTCTCAGAAGAAATATGCAATATGGTGATCCTGACTTGCATCCCACTGTTTCCTGCAAAGAGTGAGTTTTTTTGATAAGTTCACTTTAATATTCATCTGAAGAAAAGTTGGTAAGCAAGGTGCTTTTCATGAGCCATTGCAGGGGTAAGGGAACCCCATCAAAACCAGGCAATCTTTGTGAACGCAGAACCTGCACCAAGAGATAAACATATGAGCATCTTCTGAAGGAAGTCTAATGGAAGAAGAAGATGCAGCAGGAATGTCATTCCTTTTTTACATAATAACCATTTGTTAGAAAGCTGCCAAGCTTCATCAAAGAAGACAATTTTCTTTTTGTATGTTATGTTGCACTGCTCACTTTTTTATAATGTGTTGTACAAAGATAATCTGTTAAAACTTCAAAGAACCATTTTTTTGTCGTTTCACAATAGGGAATAATTAGGTCCTCTGTCAATTTTTTATTGCTGTTTGTGTGCCAGTCGGGGAATCTTTCCTTCGCAATCTCCAACAGGGACACTGAAAACATTAGGGGTCCTTAAATTTTCTAAACAAATGGGCTAGGGTTGGTGAGCAGTGGGAGTAAAGAAATTACCCAGCACCTGTGGTTAGTGGGAGGGGAAATAATGCCACATCATTGATGTCAGTGGAAGGGATAGAGCCCCCTAAATATTGTCAGTGAGAGTATTAGTGCCCCATTAGTGGTATCAGTGGAAGGAATAGTGCCCCATTGTTGGTATCAGATGAAGGAACAGTTCCTATAATTGGTTTTAGTGAGAGAAATAGTGCCCCATCGTTGGTGTCAGTGGAAGGAATATTACCTCATCAATGGTGTCAGCAGGAGGAATAGTGCCCCATTGTTGGTGTCAGTAGGAGGAATAGTACCCCATTGTTGGCGTCAGTGGGAGGAATAGTACCCCATTGTTGGTATCAAATGAAGGAACAATTCCCCATAAATGGTTTTAGTGGGTGGAATAGTGCCCCATCGTTGGTGTCAGTGGAAGGAATATTGCCTCATCAGTGGTGTCAACAGGAGGAATAGTGCCCCACTGTTGGTGTCAGTGGGAGGAATAGTGCCCCACTGTTGGTGTCAGTGGGAGGAATAGTTAGGGTTGCCACCTCATCCCTTTAAAGCTAAACATATATTAATTATACAGGTTCTGATGCTAATTTAATGCAGATCCCTTCCTCCTAGATTGTAAGCTCAAACGAAAAGGGCTCTCTATTTCCTCTTGTACCAAATTGTATTGTAACCATAATGTCTACCTTCATTTTGTAAAGTGCTATGCAAACTGTTGGCGCTATATAAATCCTGTATAGTAATAATAGTAAGGCACTAAATGATTTTGATTTGCACCTTAATCAGCCATAGAAACTGTGTATTTAATATGTGTTCGGTTTTAAAGGGATGAGGTGGCAACCCTAGGAATAGTACCTCATTGTTCGTGTCAGTTGAAGGAATAGTTCCCCATAAATGGTGTCAGTGGGAGGAATATTGCCTCATCAATGGTATCAGCAGGAGGAATAGTGCTCCATCGCTGGTATCTGTGGGAGAAATAGTGCCCCATCAATGGTGTCAATGGGAGGAATATTGCATCATCAATGGTATCAGCAGGAGGAATAGTGCTCCATAAATGGTGTAAGTTAGAGGGATAGTGTCCCATCGTTGATGTCAGTGGAAGGAATCACCATTTACTTGATGGAGGAAAACCTGCATTTGCCTACATGCTGGCAGTGGAGCAGCAGCCCTTTGCTTGCCTTTATCCGGCCCTTGGGGCACCATTCCTTCCACTGACACCAGCAATGGGGCACAACTCCTTCCACTGACAACAATGATGGGACACTATTCATTCCAATTACACCATCCATTGGGCACTATTCCTCCCAATGATACCAACAATGGGGCATTATTCCTCCAATACCAATGATGGGGCACTTTTCCCATTCCAATAACCAGGGGCACTATGTTTTGTTTTGTTTTTTACTGCCATTGACCACCAAATCAGTGGTGTTGCAAAACTGACGTTGAGGCATTTTCTACTCCCAGGGCCCACAGTCCAGCCCCCCTAGTGTCTGAAAGACAATAGACTGGCCATTTGTTCAGAAAGTTTGGAGACCCCTAGTCTAGATGGAAGCCTGCACCTGCCTACATGCTGACTGTGGAGGACAAAGGAGCTGTGAGCACAGGGAAGGTGAGTGTAATGGGGTCGGGGATTACCTTTGAAGATACTCTCAATTGGCTCTGCATGGGCAAGGTGAGAGGGTCTCTAAGTCATCCGCACCTGGTGGTGGTCACTCACCCCTCCCACTGTAACATTACTTTCTAAACAGTAACAAAACTACAGGTTTAAAAGAGGGTGCAACGCTAGTAAAATTTCAAAAGAGTGATAAATAGATAAAACAATTTCATGAATACAATAAAGTGACACTGTGCAGATATATATATGCCACTAGAATATGTGGCTAGTATCGTGAAGAGAATACACTATATCAAGCAAAGTGAGTCCAAAGTGATAATGTGAGCGAGATCTCAGATGATCTTCTGACGTCCAATGGCAAAAATTGTGGATGAGGTGAACAAATAGGATATAGACTGCGCACTCACCAGATACACAATCTTTATGCGCATTTATGTAGTATGACAAGAACATAAGATATCCTCACATGGGTCTGGTCAGATCTGGTCATGTATGCTTCACTTCCTTGCACTCGAGAATCACATTTAGGGATGGTTGCTCTGTGAATGTACCCAGCTCCCACAGGAGCTCAAAAAAACACAGAGGAGGCCAGTAGTGCAATATGTCAAGGGTATTTATTCCAAAGTATAGGCAAGTGAGCATAACAGGAAAAAAGATAAATACTGACCAGGTTCAAAGTGGCTGCCGGGACCCCTCGTGGTGCCGGCGGTATAGCGTCAGATAGCTGTAGCTCAATTCTGACGCGTTTCGAGCCAATGCTCATAGTCATAGGGTATTCAGCTTGAGCTTGAGCACAGAGCAACCATCCCTAAATGTGATTCTCGAGTGCAAGGAAGTGAAGGATACATGACCAGATCTGACCAGACCCATGTGAGGATATCTTATGTTCTTGTCATACTACATAAATGCGCATAAAGATTACGTATCTGGTGAGTGCGCAGTCTATATCCTATTTGTTCACCTCATCCACAATTTTTGCCATTGGACGTCAGAAGATCATCTGAGATCTCGCTCACATTATCACTTTGGACTCACTTTGCTTGATATAGTGTATTCTCTTCACGATACTAGCCACATATTCCAGTGGCATATATATATATCTGCGCAGTGTCACTTTATTGTATTTATGAAATCGTTTATCTATTTATCACTCTTTTGGAATTTTACTAGCGCTGCACCCTCTTTTATACCACTGTTTATTTGAAGGTCTTATATGATGCCTTTGGTGCATAAGCAGCTATTATTGTAATAACATATTATTTTAAGTGCTCACTTATTTACAAATTTTTAGTAAAACTACAGGTTGGCGCCAAGCAGCAGCAACAGCCTGCTATGTTCTCAGCACTGTGGCCTGACCTCTTCTTCGATCATTGAGTCATCTGTGGGTGATAGACATTTATCCTGATTTTTTTGGTACAATTGTTATCAAACGCTCAACCAACTCATCACAACTTCAGATATCCTATTGGTGCTTCGGAGTTTATCGCCAAGCAGCAGCAATAGCCTGCTATGTTCTCAGCACTGTGGCCTGACCTCTTCTTCGATCATTGAGTCATCTGTGGGTGATAGACATTTATCCTGATTTTTTTGGTACAATTGTATTCAAACGCTCAACCAACTTATCACAACTTCAGATATCTTATTGGTGCTTCGGAGTTTACCGCCAAGCAGCAGCAATAGCCTGCTATGTTCTCAGCACTGTGGCCTGACCTCTTCTTCGATCATTGAGTCATCTGTGGGAGATAGACATTTATCCTGATTTTTTTGGTACAATTGTATTCAAACGCTCAACCAACTCATCACAACTTCAGATATCCTATTGGTGCTTTGGAGTTTACCGCCAAGCAGCAGCAATAGCCTGCTATGTTCTCAGCACTGTGGCCTGAACTCTTCTTCGATAATTGAGTCATCTGTGGGTGATAGACATTTATCCTGATTTTTTTGGTACAATTGTATTCAAACGCTCAACTAACTCATCACAACTTCAGATATCCTATTGGTGCTTTGGAGTTTACTGTTTGCAAGATACAATGCAGAGGGAGAGAGGCGACTGTCCAGTGGGAAGAAGAAAGATGATTATTTTTCAATCCTGCTTCCCGTGGGCTCCTGGGCCCTCCCAGAGCACAAAGGAGATGTGGTCCCTTCGATCCCCCCCTCTCGGAATCAGCATGTCGGGTAGCACGCAGCGCTGAGCCCAGGCGCAGCCAAATTTAGGAGCACATGAGTCACTGTTGTGCAAGAAAAGCCGGCAGGAAGCGTGTCTCATCGCGTTGCCGTGTATTCAGTGTGTATAATGTGAGCACACCGAGAGATCCAGAGATATTCTGACATGAGAGGAGCGGAGCTGAGTGGAAAAAAATACAGAGGAGGAGGAGGGAACGCTGACAGTAAAAGAGGGGAAAGTAGAAACGCAGCAGGTAGAAGCTATTTGAGCTATAAATACCCACATCCTACATGATCACTGCCCGTCTATTATACAACACTTCAATCGCTTTCCGAAAATATCTGGAGCGTCATTGGCGCCCTCATTTGGGAGACAGGTAAATCCATAAAGCAGCGACTTAGGGGACGCGTGGCTTACACTCTTCAAAAAAATGCCAAAATACCCCCCTTCATTATTTTTATAACTAAAGTAGAACATCATTCCGGGTCCATGCACACTAGGCATAAAAAATGCTGCTTATACAGGTGTTTTGTGTTTTTTTTTCTTCAGCCTGTAAAAGCAAAAAAAAAAAAGATTCCCCCTTCCACACAGGCAAGGTAGGTGGAGGAATGCTAACTAAGACTTTGGGGTTGATTTACTAAAACTGGAGAGTGCACAATCTGGTGCAGCTCTGCATAGAAACCAATCAGCTTCCAGGTTTTATTGTCAAAGCTTAATTAAACAAGCTGAAGTTAGAAGCTGATTGGCTGCCATGCACAGCTGCACCAGATTTTGCACGATCCAGTTTTAGTAAATTATTATTAATATTATACAGTATTTATAAAGCGCCAATAGTTCGCTCAGCGCTGTACATTACAAAGGGGGACAGAACATGTGACAGAACAATACCAATACAATGCAAAACATATGTGTCCATGTACATTAGGGAGTTTACAGGAATATTTTAAGAGAAGCGTATAGAGGCAGAAAAGAAAACCCTTTCAGAATTTTTTTTTTGAGAGGAGTTCTCAGGCAGAAAAATCACTTAATGCTCATAACCCTTCATAAACCTGCATAAATGCGGCGTTTAGGAGAGTTCAGCGATTTCAAGTGTGCAATGAAAAATGAGCAGAGGGCAAAGTTTTGGTAAAAAACGCCTATAAAAGCAAATGCGCTATTCCATGCACTGATATCAATGATGGGACACTATTCTTACCCCTAATGCTAAGGATGGAACACTTTACTCCCACTAATGCCAGGATAATTTCTACTCCCACTGGCCACAACCTGGCCCCCTTAAAGTCTGAACAACAGCAAACTGGTTCTTTGTTTAGAAAGTTTCCCTGCTTTACGTGTGTGTCAAGCTGTTTAAGGGTCCAAGCACACTAAAGTCAGAAGAGAGTTTAGGAGCATTCGCTTTTATAGGCGTTTTTTCCCAAAATGTTCCCCTCTGTTCATTTTTCATTGCACGCTTGAAATTGCTGAACTCTCCTAAACACCGCGTGTTGTCTACAATCACAGAGCTCTGTCCTGTCATCCATTTTGCCTATCAGCGGGTCCTGGCCATCAATCATTGGTCGGGACTCGCTGATCGGCTTGTGTTATAACTAGTTACAGCACAGCTGGGCCGGCGAGTGCATGCGCACCCCCTGCCTGGAAGAGCTGGATCACAGATATATGATCCAGCACAGAGAGGCCGCAATCGCAGGGGCGGACTGACCATTTGAAAACTCGGGCAGTGCCCGAGGTCAGTAGGGGGCCCCGTGAGATGCCCCTGGTACCTTTTTCATAGGCTTTTTTGAGTTTGGGCAAGGACACGGGGGCCCCATGATCCCCTATTGCCCGGGGGCCCCATGAGTTGTCAGTCCGCCCCTGCGCAAGCGGTTCATTATTTTTGCCCAATGGAAAGCTAGATTTAGAAATCTTGTTGCATGTATACAATGACAATAAAGTATTATCTTACCAGGAAAAACATTTGTGATATGTGCGTTTTTCAGATGCTCCAATGGAAAAAGAAAATGGGTCAAAAATAGCTGAGGATTGCAGCTCAAAAGAAACTTATGTATTTTTTCAAGCTACAAGCTTCAAGCGACACTATGCTCAGGTGTGAACAGGCACAAATGAATACCATGGGATTCTGGATGTTGGATATAGATACCTTACTTTTTATGGCTAGCAATAAGAAATAAACCATTTTTTTCTTTTTTGTTCAGATAAATATGAAATATTTGCATGTTTTCCACAGAGCTCCATAACTCAAGCTGTGGTTTACACACACATGACACCCCCCCCCCCCATTCATGTGTTCCTTATCAGTTCCTAATTGGGGTGGAGAAGAGTGCTCATTTGACCATCTCCCTATAAATTTAGATCAGCTCATGGGCGGTGGTCACAGATCGGGGGGCATAGTCACAGATGGGGTACTGTTTCTGCATGAGTGCTGTTTTTGATGGAGTGCTAAGAAGCAGTTAAACACAGCAATTTAACTAAAGCAGGAGAACTCAAGCAGCACGAAGATACAACAACAGCAAGAAACTCAACTGCACACTGAACGGACTGCAAGCATACACCCTGGGAAACATCTCTTACAAGTCTGAGTCCCACTCCGTGTACCTTTTAATATGTCCCCTCTACTCCGCCTTTTCATATTACTTTCCTGCGTTCCCAAAATCTCACTTCTTTACCCCTCTGCTCCACCCCAAAACCTGTACATCTCACCCTCACTGCAACCATCTCCCTACTACTGCTGTCATCACTTCCTTCTGATACTTCACTCTCCTGCTGACCCAAACACCAGGACTGGAAGGCATGTGCACTCGAGTACATCCCGCTCCCATGTTACTTTCCTCACCCTTCTTCTCCTAACCTCTGGGGATATCTCCCCAAACCCTGGTCCTCCAGTATTTCACCAACACACCAGGCATCCTCTTTCATCCGGGAATAGCCGCAATCCCCTCAATTTAATATCAGTCTCCGTGCTCCCAAAAACCACCCTCCCTTTTTCATGTGCGCTCTGGAATGCCCGCTCTGTCTGTAATAAGCTCACCTCTGTCCATGACCTTTGTGTCTCCCACTACCTTAACCACTTGCCTACCAGGCACTTATACCCCCTTATTTACCAGGCCAATTTTCAGCTTTCAGCGCTGCCGCACTTTGATTGACAATTGCGCGGTCATGCAACAGTGTACCCATATGAAATTTTGATCATTTTTTTCTCACAAATAAAGCTTTCTTTTGGTGGTATTTAATCGCCACTGGGCACTTTACTTTTTGTGCTATAAATAAAAAATTGTCAAAAATTTGAAAAAAAAAAGTTTCTTTGTTTCTATTATAACATTTTTTAAACAGGTAATTTTTCTCCTTCACTGATGTGCGTTGATGAGGCAGCACTGATGGGCACTGATAGGCGGCACTGATGGGCACTGATAGGCAGCACTAAAGGGCACTGATAGGCAGTACTAATGAGGTGGCACGGATAGGCGGCACTGATAGACAGCACTAATGAGGTGTCACGGATAGGCGGCACTAATATGCAGCACTGATAGGCGGCACTGATAGGTGACACTGATGATGGGTGCTGATAGACGGCACTGACTGGCATCACTGCTGGGCACTGACTGGCGGCACTGACTGGCACAACCGCTGGGCACTGACTGGTGGCACTGACTGGCAGCACTGCTGGCCTGCACTGGTGGGTGGCACTGGTGGGTGGGCACAGGTGGGTGGCACTGGTGGGCACAGGTGGGTGGGCACAGGTGGGTGGCACTGCTGGGCACAGGTAGGTGGCACTTCTGGGCACAGGTGTGTGACATTGCAGAGTGGCACAGGTGGGTGCACTGCTGGGCACAGGTGGGTGATCTGCTGGGCACAGGTGGGCGGAGTTAGTGGGCGCACTGCTGGGCACAGGTGGGCGGAACTTGCGGGTGGCACTGCTGGGCACCGATCATCAGGGCACTGATCATCAGTGCCCTGATGATCGGTGCCGATCCCCGCTCTGACAACTGCCGGTTCTCGGCAGTACTTTCCTCACGATCTGACAGCGTGAGGAAAGTGCAGCCGAGAATCGGCACTTGCATTTCCCTCTGATCAGCGTGTCATTAGACACCGCTGATCAGGTGGTAAAAGGCCGCTGTAATTGGCCTTTTACCACATCACGTGATCAGCTGTGTCCGTAGGACACAGCGATCACGGAGATCGCCGGGTGCGCGCCCCCTGGGGCGCGCAGGAGAGTGCGTTCTGCGGGGACGTCATATGACGTCCACTCAGAACTGGCCGGCCGCAGTCCAGCCGTCATTCGGCTATCTGTGGTCGGCAACAAGTTAACCTACTAGCAATTACAGAAACCTGGCTTCAAGCAGCAGATTCTTCTTCTCCCGCAGCACTTTCCTATGGAGGCCTTCCTGGACCCACTCACCCAGACCCAGTGGTCGGAAAGGTGGTGGAGTTGGTTTGCTTCTATCTCCACTGAGCACTTTTCAAGTCCTCCCTAACCCTCCCTCTCTATCCTTCTCTTCTTTTGAGACTCGCTGCATCCGGCTATTTTCTCCCATTTCTCTGAGGATTGCAGTGATCTATCGGCCTCCTGGACCGGTGTCCCGCTTTCTTGAAGATTTCTCTGCCTGGCTACCCTCCTTTCTCTCCTCTGAACTACCACTATAATTCTCGGAGATTTTAACATCCCTAATAATGTCAACAACCCGGCTACATCCCAACTCTTCATCATAACCTCATCTTTTGCATTAGCACAATGTATACAATCCTCCACTCACTCTGATGGGAATACATTAGACCTTGTTTTCTCCCATCTTTGCACTCCCTACAACCTCACAAACACCCCCTTTCCTCTCTCTGATCACAATCTCATCACCTTCACAGTCTCCTCATCTTCAAACACCTATCCCTCCAAGCAGCAAACAATTACCCGCAGAAACCTTCACAACTTGAACCCTGCTCCTTTCCACTCTGCAACTGACCAACTCTACGACATAATCTGTCCCCTCTCCTGCCCTGACCTGGCCACTGCTGTCTATAACAGTTCGCTTTCATCCACATTAGAATCACTTGCTCCTCTAACATCACGAAGTATCAAGCCTCGACCATTACAACCTTGGCAGACTGACGACACCAGAAATCTTAAACGACATAGTAGTGCGCTCGAGCGATTTTGGCGTAAAACCAAATCTCAGCAAGCATTCACCGTATATAAATCTTCTTTCTTAACATACAATTCCTCCCTTCATGCTGCCAAACAAGCCTACTTTGTCACTCTTATTAATACCTTGTCATCCAGTCCTGGTTGTCTCTTCTCTACTTTTAACTCTCTACTTTCTCCACCTCCACCCAGTACCTCACTCACTGCTCACGAGATTGCAAATCATTTCAAAAACAAGATTGACGCAATTCGTAGGGGCATCGCCACTGCACAGATATCCATCCCACTTAGCATAGCTTATACTAAACCTCCCTCAACACTTTCCTCTTTTGACCTCGCTACTACCAAAGAGGTCACTAAGGTTTTCTCAGAAGCCCGTCTCACTACCTGAATCCCTGGATCCTGTCCCCTCACAACTACTACGGTCACCATCTTCTTCCATCCTATGCTCCCTCACTCACATCTTCAATCTTTCCCTCTCTACTGGTGCCTTCCCCTCCCCTCTAAAGCATGCACATATCACTTCCATACTTAAAAAGCCCTCCCTGGACCCCACCAACCTGAACAACTTAAAACCCATCTCACTGCTGCCATTTACCTCTAAACTCCTAGAACGCTTAGTCTACAATCGCCTGAGCTCCCACCTCACTGACAACAACCTTCTTGACCCTTTACAGTCTGGCTTTCGCTCACTACACTCCACTGAAACTGCCCTACTAAAACTCACTAAGGATCTACTAACTGCTAAATCCAATGGCCACTACTCCATACTCTTACTACTTGACCTCTCTGCGGCTTTTGATACGGTTGACCATCCCCTCCTCCTCAAAAAACTCCACTCTCTTGGCCTCAGAGACTCTGCTCTCTCCTGGTTCTCCTCCTACCTATCGCAGCGCTCCTTCAGTGTTACCTATAACGCTGCTGCCTCCTCCTCTTCACTCCCTCTTTCTGTAGGGGTCCCTCAAGGTTCTGTCCTTGGACCTCTTCTCTTCTACATCTACACCTCCTCCCTTGGTCACTTGATAAACTCCCATGGCTTTAAGTACCATCTCTATGCTGATGACACACAAATCTATCTTTCTACCCCTCACCTCACCCTTTCAGTCTCCTCTCGCATTACTAACCTACTAAGTGACATATCAGCATGGATGTCACTCCACTTCCTCAAACTCAATCTTTCCAAAACTGAGCTCTTAGTATTCCCTCCAGCCCGTGCCCCCTCCCCTGACTTCTCCATTAAGATCAATAACACAATCATCAGTCCCTCCCCTCATGCCAGGGTACTGGGTGTAATCCTAGACTCCCATCTGTCCTTTCAGTCCCAAATCCATTCACTGTCCAAATCTTGTAGACTTCACCCTCCACAACATCTCCAAGATACGCCCGTTCCTAACCTCGGAAACCAATAAGCAACCTATTCACTCCCTTGTTATATCTCGCCTTGACTATTGTAAGTCCCTCCTCACTGGCCTACCTAATCGCAGGCTATCCCCTCTTCAGTCTATCATGAATGCTGCTGCCAGACTCATCCACCTTACTAAGCGTTCTGTATCTCCCACCCCTCTCTACCAATCCATCCACTGGCTTCCCATTGCCCAACGGATCACCAATCTTGTCTCTAAATATTACCCAAACCGTACTCTCCGCTCCTCGCAAGACCTCCTACTCTCTAGCTCCTTTGTCTCCTCCTCCCATGCTCATCTCCAGGACTTCTCCAGAGCTTTCCCCATCCTCTGGAACTCTCTACCCCAATTTATCAGACTATCGCCTACTCTGCTCACTTTTAGGCGATCTCTGAAAACCTCTCTCAGGGAAGCCTATCCTGCCCTCAGCTAATAATGGAATCTTCTACTCTTCCAACCAGTCCATCCCCCACAGTTACTACCTTTTGTACCACTAGCCCCTCCCTCCTAGATTGTAAGCTCCAAGGTGCAGGGCCCTCCTATCCCTCTTGTATTGAACTGTATTGTTGCTGTATTGTCTCCCGTTATATTGTAAAGTGATGAGCAAACTGTTGGCGCTATATAAATCCTGTATAATATTAATAACAATAATAATATTAATGACACACCCCAGTAACTCAATCCAAAGTTTCAATCGGGCAAAGCCAGCCAAAAAGCATTCTGCTGCTCCTGTGCCACCCCTTTTGCTAACCCATAGTACTCTGGGAATTCTTTCACATGTATAAAATGTTTTTTTGTAAAAACATACTAAAAATTACAAAATATATAAAAGACTAGCTGAAAAAACACAGATACGAAAAAATACATATAAAAAAACTGAACCAAAACCAATATAGTCTCCCCTTCCCAAAGCTAACCTTTACACAATCTTGACACTTTGGATTTCTTCCAGAAAGCTGTGTATGTATCTACAGCAAAAAGAAGAAATGTTTGAAGGATGATTTGTCACGGGCTGAGGGAAATAAAGCTGTTCTGCAATGTTTTCATTCTATGTGGATCAATGCATGCTTGGGGCACACCAATCAATCCCTGGGTGAGTTACAGTGCTTGTCCAAAGCAAGGCAGGGGGACTCCACTGTGCCTCTCAGTTTAATCTCAGCCACAGATCTGGAAACCTCAACTACCTAAAGAAAGCGATAAGAGCAGAAATATCCTACTCAATTAACAGAGTGTTCTATACAGTCAAGGACCTTTGTAGAAAGGCAATACAAAGAAAAAATGTAAAACAGAGTAACTATTTGCAATCAGCTAGGTTTGGAGCAGAGGTCCTTAAAGTATTAATTTAGCTATTGAGAGCAAAACCCCTGCGCTAAAACTGCCAAAAGAAACCATCAAAATAAAAAATTACGAAAGTTAACAGTTGCACTCACCACTACGCACACACAGAATAATACAAAGCATAAAACAACATAAAAAGTGCTGCGCTGCCAAACTAATATATATAAAAAAAAATTATGTATCAATTCATAAACATATAAATCAATATGTGAATACATTTTAAATACATAAATGCAAAAACATTTGTGAAATATTAAATACATAAATTAAAACCAAAAAATTCATAAGAAAGTCTAGTGAAAATAAAGTGCATCAATAAAGCCTCTACATTAGAGAAAAAGTGCCCCCCGTCTCTACAGAAGAGAAAAAAATGCATCAAAATAAAAGGAAAAGCAATCTGAATTCATATACATAGATTCCTCTTCAAATCACTGCTGAGCACCAAAACGTGACACCAAGGCAGCTTACCAGAACCTTAGACCTCAGAGAGTAGGAGGTCTAACAGCATTTTGTAAGGGAGAGATCATAACAATGGATGAATGAAGTTGTGTATTTAGGGTTCGTGCTGCCCTAGGCAACACAAAAATTGCCCCCCCCCCCCACAGACAGACCCTGACACTGACAAACACCCCCCTCCCCCACGAAAAGAGCCTGACATTGACCAACAACACCCCACCCGAGAGAGCCTTCCACTACCACTGCCCCCCAAACACTGGCATCCCCCCACCCCACCCTGGCAAGAGAGAAGACACTCACCATCACAGCTCCGGACATCCCTGGGAACAAGAGTCAGGCTCTTCATACACCATCAAGCAGCCCCTCTCAGATCCCACCTAGTTCCCATGCTGTGTGTGTCCTTTCTTCCATCCCTTCTTTCGGGGGGCGGTGCTGCCCCCCAGAAAAATGCAGCTGCCCCCCTGAAAAATGCTGCTGCCCCCCTGAAAAAATGCCACCCTAGGCAAATGCCTTGTTTGCCTTGTGGCCCCAGGATGGATGGATAGGTGATACACCTCCAACCCTGCAGCCTGCCATCTAGATGGATGGATGAATGTATATAAGCCTCCACTTCCACAGTCGCCCAGATGGATGGATGTAATCAACCACTCTCACAGCCTGCCCCAGACCACTACTCCGCAAGGGATCACGTCAGGGCAATCCACCGCTCAAATGTAGGTAACACATAAAAGAGGAAGGGAAACTGCTCATGGTGTAGTGCTAACAACTAATTTATTAACAACTAGGCATCTACTCACATATACGTAAAGTACAACAGTATATCCAAAACACAACATCCAGCATCCCGGCAGGCGTGATGATGTCCTTGCCGTAACTTCATCCTATGGGTTTTGTCAGAATGGATGTCGTAATGCTGTGGATGCTGTGTTTCGGATGTGCTGTTATTGAAAAACAACAGACTTTCTGGCTGGATCACCATGTGAAAAAAAAAGAAAAGAAAGCCTAAAAAAGAAAATCTATGCCGCCATCACATTTGGTAAGCTGCAATATAATAAATGTTTGCTTTTGGGTTTAATACTTCTTTAAGCTTTTGCACTCCCAGTAGAAGAAAAGGGTTGTGACATGTAAGGTGGGAGGGGGCTGTTCTACAGAATTGACTCTTCCTTTAGTAGTCAAATTTGCTAGCAAGTTCAAAGGCACGTTGCAAGTGACTACAAACCAGGGGCGGACTGACAACTCATGGGGTCCCCAGGAAATAGGGGATAATGGGGCCCCTGTGTCCTTGCCCAAACTCAAAAAAGCCTATGAAAAAGGTACCAGGGGCATCTCATGGGGCCCCCTGCTGACCCCGGGCCCTCGGGCAGTGCACGAGTTTCCAAATGGTCAGTCCGCCCCTGGTACAAACTTATCTTTGAAAGGAAAAACAATGCAAGTAAGCATTTAAAATGTTTATGTTGCCAATGTTCCCAAACTCATCCACACTGTTCTCTATCTTGATCATGCGAAGACTTGGGCTCATGAGAAGACTAGGATGGGGGGGCCATGAGGGGTGGGGTGTGGGGGTCTCCATAAGAAGGTTTGTTTTCTTCCCTTCACTGTACTGACATAGTGGAGGTGGCAATGAAATGGTTTAGAAAGCCCAGCATTCAATTGACATGGCTACATTGTTACTGATTGGATATTATACTGTAGCTTCCCCGCAGCAGTCAAAGCGATCTGCAGGAGGGTGCCGTCACTGCAAATGTTTACCGTTTATAAATGTCCTCCCAACACTTGGCATTTGACTGGAGAACATTAGTATTCAGATGGTGGGTGGTAAGTGGTTAAACATTTACGCTGATCATACACTAGTAGAATTTCCTTCAAAAAAATGATTTTAAGAACATTCATTTGATACTCAAATCATTAGTGGGGGTCATATCAACATTTTTTTTTACAAAAAACGTAAAGAAGGATGGAAATTTTATCTTCAATGAACATATTTCTAACAGTGTATGTTATTATTATTATTATTATACAGGATTTATATAGCGCCAACAGTTTGCTCAGCGCTTTACTATATAACGGGAGACAATACAGCAACAATACAGTTCAATACAAGAGGGATAGGAGGGCCTGATCCTTGGAGCTTACAATCTAGGAATGTGGTTTTTGTTTGGGAAAGTCCATTCATTACAAAAACAAATGTTACAAGCAAACACAATTTTGAACTGCTTTCAAATGTGTTGAGAAGTTTTGTACAAACCTTTGCTGCCCATGTGCGGTGGCAAATAAGTGGGCTTTAATGACCACAAGCCACATATGGTTCACTGGTGGCTGATGTTTCCATGTTAAGAGTGCGCTCACTGCGTGCTCCCAGCACAGACACCAAGTTGTCAAAGACAGCTCTCGATCTCCACTAAAGATCGGTAGATGACGGGACAGCTCCTGATCCTGTAACTACTGTGACAACCAATCACAATGGTCAAGTGATTGTCAATCCTTCCTGCCCCCTGGGCATTCAGAACATTTTAACACACATTTTAACATATCGCGGCTCTGTGAGTGGCTCGTTTTGAAAGGACATCATATGCTATAGGCCGGGCGGGAGACACTCGCCATTGTGATTGGGTGTCATATGACATCCTGTCAAAATGAGCCGCTTCCACGGCCACGGGGCCACGTGTCTGTGCATTCTGTCACCTGCTGTGTCCACGGGACACAGCCGATCACATATCACTACACCGGCCCGTTGCCAGTGTCATGTGACCAATCACAGCAGATCCCATATCAATTGTATACAATGGATGGCTTCCTGTCATGCCATTCATTGTATACAATTGTGTTGTTAGCTGTGCTTGGTCAAGGCAGTCACATGATACAGACAGGGCCAATCACAGCCAATCTGTATCATGTGATCAGATTTGCCCAATCACAGCTAGACTAAAGACTGAATGAATCAGTTTCATTCAGTAACAATGATTGCAATTATCAATGAAATACATTGGTATTAGTAATCATAATGTGTAAAAAAAAAAAATACTGATCACTTGCCCAGAATAGCTCAATGTTACTATGGTAGCATTGTATTGCTTTGGTCGCAGTGTGCTGAAAAATAAAATAGTAAAAAAAAGAAAAAGTGTAATAAAAAATAAAATAGAAACATTTGAAAAAAAAATTCAAATTCAATTATTATTATTATTATCACCAAAGAAATGTAGCAGAATACATTTTGACCTAAATTTATGAAGAAATGTTATTTATTTGCAGAAAAGTGCAAAAAGTTTCAGGTGTTTTTTGTTTAATTTGCAAAAAAAACCTCAGTGGTGATTAAATACTACCAAAAGAAAGCACATACAGTGTTGCATGACCACGCAATTGTCATTCAAAGTGCGACAGCACTGAAAGCTGAAAATTGGCCTGGGCAGGAAGGGGGTATAAGTGCCCGGTATTGAAGTAGTTAAAGGGATGCCGGAGCAGGGGGTTAAAAAAGGTGAATACACAATACACAAGCTAGATATAACTGTAACAGGCAGGGGCGGACTGACCATTTGGAAACTCGTGCACTGCCCGAGGGCCCGGGGTCAGCAGGGGGCCCCATGAGATGCCCCTGGTACCTTTTTCATAGGCTTTTTTGAGTTTGGGCAAGGACACAGGGGCCCCATTATCCCCTATTTCCCGGGGGCCCCATGAGTTGTCAGTCCGCCCCTGGTTTGTAGTCACTTGCAACGTGCCTTTAAACTTGCTAGCAAATTTGACTACTACAGGAAGAGTCAATTCTGTAGAACAGCCCCCTCCCACCTTACATGTCACAACCCTTTTCTTCTACTGGGGATATGTGGGTGTTGCTCTAACTGTAGTGGGAACCTCCTTTTCTCGGTGGACACGGAGCTGTGCAATATCTAGAAGGAATACTCCCCATGTGGGGTTAAAACAAGAGAGTGCTCATAGTGTAGTAAGGCTTGTAAAACCGAGCATTTATTGAGAAAAAATAGGATGCATCCAGCGTGTAACATCAAACAGCGGGTAACAGTAGTGAACACTAACCGTCCCTGAAATGAAATGGCCGCTGGAGCTCCACGATGCTCCGACGACGTGACGTCAACGGCGCTAGCAGGCTCCTCCTTACGCATTACATGCCACGCACATCATCAGAGGGTGAAGCCGGTTTATCATTAGCATGACTAGTAAGTTGTAGATATGTAATATTTAATCTTTACAGCCATACATATATAATCATAATGACCAGAAAAGTAAAGCCGACAGGGACAATTGTAATGACTGACCATTTGGAAACTCGGGCACTGCCTGAGGGCCCGGGGTCAATAGGGGGCCCCATGATATGCCCCTGGTACCTTTTTCATAGGCTTTTTTGAGTTTGGGCAAGGACACAGGGGCCCCATGATCCCCTATTGCCCGGGGCCCCATGAGTTGTCAGTCCGTCCCTGGTAACAGGCAAAAAAAATGGCACCTGTCTGCACACTGCCACGGCATATAGTGAGCCCTTTTAAGCAAAATATGGCTTCCACTTAGCTTCTTACCCATTAGAGAACCTCCTCTAACATATTTCACCCAATAGGGGCTTAATCGTAGCAACAAATATAACTGGAATAGCCTAAGTTATAAAGCATAAAGCTATAGTTATAAAGTTATTCCACCTACATTTGCCTCAATGTTTAAGCCCCTGTTGAGTGAAACATGTTCCTGGGGGTTGTCCATGGGTAAGAGACCAAGCTGAAGCCATGTTTGCTAAGAGGAGCTCATTATATGCCAAGGCAGTGTGCGTATAGGCGCCATTTTCTTGTAGTCCTTGATATGTCTGATGCGCCAGTATTCAACCTGCAAACATGTGGTCAATCAGCTGGGATAGCAGACTAAGACATTTGAGTGGTATCAATTGTATGTGGTTTTTAGACTCCTAATTCTAGTTTCACTACATTTCTGGCCTGAAGCAAGCCTGTACGATGGGACTCCAGACTTTTCAGATTTTACTGGCTGCGTGCTTGCTTCAAGTCAGTAACTCTCCACTGGGGGAAGGGGGATCCATGATCAGATGTAGGGACATTACTCAACCTTGAGCGGTCACAGTTCTGAGTACAGGTTACAAACTATGAAAATGAGTCCAGGATTCAATTATTTTTTTCCACCTAATTTGAGTTAGAACGTTGTAAGATGCTAATAATAAACAGACCTGTCATTTCTATCAGACCTGTTAAGCATGGTTCGTTGAGCCAAGCACCCATTATTCACAGGCTCTGCTAATCGCCATGTCCTCTGCACAGCTCTATATTAATTAGCGCCAACAGCGCGCGGCCTCCCAGTATGCCTTGTTCTTTGGATAAACTCTAGCTGGCTCTCATCACGACATGATTAGGTACTTAGATTAACTGCCGCCTCAACAGCACATCAAGATTCAGATTCTGAAATGTGTTTGGCAGTGTGCACTTCTAATTTTTACAAGTAAATTGGTAGAATATATCATTTATTACTGCTCATCCAGCTTTTGCAGCAAAATGTAAAACTTGTGGGTTCAGCAATCCTGTTGTGCAATACAGTAATATACAGTAATAAGAGTGAAAGATGAGATGTGGAGAATAGGATGAACTGAGCGTAGGGGCTTAATATTAATTGTGCTAGAATTCCTACGATGGGATGGGATACAGACGAGTGCTTGCAACAGGGAACCAGAAACAAATGTCCTGTGGGCCAGTTTTCATTCATTTGTTTATTCATTTAAGTATGATACATTCTAGGGAATATGGTAGTGAACATTATCTGTTTTGAAAAGTTTTTATTGAGTGTTTTCAAAATTAACAGTAAAAAGGTATACAAGATATAGACAGTAATGCACATTTCAAAGTTTAGGGTCCAGTCACTGGTCCACACCTGCTCTTTATATAATCCATATTATCACCAAAGATCTTCAATAATTATCCACGAGCATCCTTAGGGAGAATGAAACCCTTGAGGCATATGGTATATGGGTGGGATAATGGAGGCAAAGGGATTGATTTACTAAAGCCAATTTGTAAGCTAAGGGTTTTTAGAAGCTAAATGCATCAAATAAGTGTAAAATTGGCAAGGTCTACTTTAAGATTTGAATTATGAGGTGGGGTGTGTGCGTCCAAGCTCCTGGGTAGAAATAGGAAAGCAGTAAGGAGAAGGAACAGGAACAAGACAGTAGAAAAAGAGAAGTATTCCTCTGGGTCCAGAGAAATGGAAGGAGGGTGAGAGGGGTGAAGAAGCGTTGTATGGAAAACTGAATGTGGATCCTGGATATGTCATAGCCAAAATTGTTACCATTGGTATAGAAGAGTTTATCCTGCCTGACAGCCAACAATGTATGATCAAAGTTAGCAGAGAACTAGTGGTTTATTCACAGAGTCCAGATCATTTGAATTTGCTAACCATGTCTTGGAGAATAGTGACCAATTTTCAATTAGGTAAAAACCAAATCATTTTTCGTTACATTTGTGTGGAGTTGGAGGACTGCCAAGCTTTAGATCTTGTTCAGCCTTGGTGAACAAGAACTCCACGAGCCAGACTTGGGTGTTTGTGCAAGCTTCTGGTTGTAAATTAAACCAGGCCTCACACATGTATTGAGTAGATTGGGATGTGTTGGGGTGCCATTCAGAATGACCATCCCTTGAAGCATGTCTTTAGTCTCATCTCCTACTACATGACTGCAGTCTCTTTCCATCTCCTGCATCATACCCACAATCTCTGAATATCTCATGTAGCATGCCTGCAGTCTCCGATCTTTTCCTATAGTATGCCTAAAGTCTCTGATTTTTTCATGCAGCATGACTACAGCCTCTGAACATCTCCTAGAGCATGCCTACAGTCTCTGAACATCTCCTAGAGCATGCCTACAGTCTCTGAACATCTCCTAGAACATGTCTACAGTCTCTGAACATCTAGAGCATGCCTACAGCCTCTGAACATCTCCTAGAGTATGCCTACAGTCTCTGGACATCTCCTAGAACATGTCTACAGTCTCTGAACATCTCATTTAGCATGCCTACAGTCTCTGAACATCTCATGTAGCATGCCTACAGTCTCTGAACATCCCCTAGAGCATGCATACTGTCTCTGAACATTTCATGTAGCATGCCCTCAGTCTCTGATCACCTCATGGTGCATGCCTGCAGTCTCTGGACATCTCAGGTAGCATGTCTACAGTCTCTCAACATCTCATGTAGAATGCTTACAGTCTCTGGTCATCTTTAGAGTCTAATGTATGCTCGGTTCTATAAACCACCTCTATTTCCTGCATATTCTCAGAGCTGCATGGCAATACTGGCTACCTAAGCAGAAATTAGCGCATATAATTGATGTACATTTTTGGACTGTTGTAATTAAGGCATTCAGGAATACCATAGAAATGGAAAAGGTCCCAGAGGTAGACAGGAAGATAATAAGAAACATTAGTGGTATAGGCTCATGTAATGATTATTCTTAGCTATTATCAGCATGTCATTGTGCTTCCCAGAAGGGTTCTGGAAACAAAGCTATATTTAACAGCGAATTACCACTGCCTACGTCCTAACTAGCCATATATACATATATAGCTGAGGGAAAATGTTTATTGACTCTGAAAGCATATCTGCCATGCAGGGTGAAGCAATAGTTTAGTTCACTGCCCCACATTCCCATCAGTACATAACTTTCTTTTCTTTTTACTCCCAAACTCCGCTGCCAAAAACAAAGAATATACGAGTCTGTCCGGAAAGGATCCAGCTATATAATATGAAAAATAGAGATATTTATTGAAGGAGATATAAGATACCAGAAACATTGTGCATAGGAAAATGACTCCTCAGTCCCCTTCAAAGTAGGCACCTTGGGACCCAATGTTTCTTCCACTGTTCAAAACACTGCAAAATTCTTTGTTGGAATCACCATCAGCTTCTAGTTCTTGCATTGTCTGTTGCGATCTTTGCCTTCCAAAAATGTGTATCACTTTCAATAGATTCTTGACCATCTTTGTGCCTCAATGTTATTTGTGATGCACTCCTTGCATCGTTCCTGAAAGCCTTATGAATCATATGTGTAGTTTACACAGGGAAATATTCAAGCTTAATGCAAAATTTGATGCAGATTTGTTGCTCTACTCTCTCAGTCATTATGAATCAACGACCACACAGCACACATACTCACTCAACTACATCTAGTCCCCCACTGACTAGAACAGTGAAGTCGTCATTGTTTACGCAAGCACATTCCAGTACACTCTCCATGGCTGCCAGGTTACATTGATGTCTCACAAACTGTTCTTGTTATGTTAACAATGCCTGGATACATCTGGACAGACCTCGTACTTCAGGGTATGGAGAAGGATAGGACTCATTCCATGGTCATCACTGGTGTATTGTGACTGGCCTAACGCTGGCACATAAGGGCAGGAAGAAAGTCTTAAGCCCTGTGTAAGCTCTGACTGGAGTGACTCTGAGCTTACACAGGCCTGTCTGATCAGAGCAGAGGGGGATTGAAAGTAGGGGGAGTATATGATGGTATGGGGGGTACTACATGGGTTAAAAACAGGTTCACATTATGGTTAGCTTTGTTCTTATAGTGTAAGTCTAGTTGAAATAGAAAATTTTTTTTTTAGTTTTGGATTGTACAGGCAATTACAGAACCTGTAAGGTTTTTACTGCAATAATTGTCCATTAAAAGATTGCCTCTCACTTTTTGCTCTGGTGAATGGACAGGAAATGAAAGAAAATTGCCCCCATTAGACACAGCAATAAACACAGCAAAAGATCTAAACTGTCTTTACTCTATCTATAACAAAAAATGGCTGGAGTTTTGGCTACTTAAAGGGGTTCTACAGGCTTTTAACCTTAATGCAGAGAAAACTTCCCACTGCCAGACCCACCCCATCCCTAAACACTTACCGGGCTCCATGTCACCGCTCCAGAGTTTTCTCCAGCTCCAGCACTGCTCCTCTCATTTCCTGCTTTCCCAGGAAACACTGAGGGCAGCTGAGCCAGAGGATCCTGCTGGTGTCAGTCAAACTCCTGTGAAGATGGAGTGGATTGTGACTTACTGGACATGTGTGTGTCTATGGACACACACAGCCTGGCTTGGGAATGTGCCCACACAGGTGCATCCTTCACACCCGGCTTGCTAAGGAGGCACCCGCAGTAGGAAGAAGCTGAGAAGCTGACAGCGAAGGTGGGGGACTGACAGAAGAGGTAAGGTGCCACTCATATCATTGCCAAAAAGATGTGGATTTTAATCAAAAAAATATAGCGTGACATCTAGGCAGCCAGTGATGTGTTGTCTTACTCCCAGCATTTGCAGGAAAACCGGACTTCCTCCATTCAGACCTGTTCTTTCTCCCAGCTTTGGCCCCTTCTGCTCTGCACTCTGACAGGTAAGTGGGAACTCTGATGAAAGGGAGGACACTGAAAGGCACACATGGATGTAAGGGGACTTTCCTGGACACACATGGATGTAAGGGGACTCTCCTGGACACACATGGATGTAGGAGACGACTCTCCTGGGCATTCCTGGATGCAAGCAGGGACTCTGATGGGCGCTCCTGGATGTTAGGGTAGGCTCTGATGGGCACTATATAAAAGTTCCCTTCATGAAGTCGTGTGATGTAACACGTGGGAGGAGCTGGGTGTTACAGATGCCACTGGGATGCTGAATTGCGACTGCACAAGAGAGATTAAAAGAGGTATAGACTCCAGAGAGAGAGAGATATCATTTCCCCCGGTACAAATCATTAGTAAAACCTCATCTGGAATATGCAGTTCAGTTTTTGGCACCAATTCACAAAAAGAACATTGGGGAACTGGAGAAAGTGCAGAGAAGGGCAACCAAACTGATAAGAGTCATGGAGGAGATCAGATATGAGGAATGATTAGAGATATTGAATTTATTCTCTTTTGAGAAGAGATGATTAAGGGGGGATGTGATCTCCATGTATAATACATAAGGGGGGATATGATCTCCATGTATAATACATAAGGGGGGATATGATCTCCATGTATAATACATAAGGGGGGATATGATCTCCATGTATAATACATAAGGGGGGATATGATCACCATGTATAATACATAAGGGGGGATATGATCTCCATGTATAATACATAAGGGGGGATATGATCTCCATGTATAATACATAAGGGGGGGGGATATGATCACCATGTATAATACATAAGGGGGGATATGATCTCCATGTATAATACATAAGGGGGAATATGATCTCCATGTATAATACATAAGGGGGGATATGATCACCATGTATAATACATAAGGGGGGATATGATCACCATGTATAATATATAAGGGGGGATATGATCTCCATGTATAATACATAAGGGGGGTATGATCACCATGTATAATACATAAGGGGGGATATGATCACCATGTATAATACATAAGGGGGGATGTGATCTCCATGTATAATACATAAGGGGGGATATGATCACCATGTATAATACATAAGGGAGGATATGATCACCATGTATAATACATAAGGGGGGATATGATCTCCATGTATAATACATAAGGGGGGATATGATCACCATGTATAATACATAAGGGGGGATATGATCTCCATGTATAATACATAAGGGGGGATATGATCACCATGTATAATACATAAGGGGGGATATGATCTCTATGTATAATACATAAGGGTGGGATATGATCTCCATGTATAATACATAAGGGGGATATGATCTCCATGTATAATACATAAGGGGGGATATGATCACCATGTATAATACATAAGGGGGGGATATGATCTCCATGTATAATACATAAGGGGGGGATATGATCTCCATGTATAAATTCATCAGTGGTTCATATAGTGAACTTGGTGTAGAGCTATTCACCATGAGGTCATCACAGAGGACAAGGGGGCACTCTACGTCTGGAGCAAAAGAGATTTAATCTCCAAATACAGAAAGGTTTCTTCACAGTCTATCTATCCATTCAGATGTATCCGACCCTTGGCGATTGCATGGACTGTCACTTGTAAGTGACTTTTTATATGAATTCTCTTAACAATTATTTTACAGGGTAGGTTGCCAGGTCCTTCCCCAACCATGCAGGAGATCCCACATAGCCAGGGATGAAACTAGGACAATTTAGACAGGAGCCAACTAACCTACCAGCATGTCTTTGGAGCGTGGGAGGAGGCCCACACAAACACAGGCAGAACATGCAAACTCCATGCAGGAGGGGCCATGGTTGGGAATTGAACCCATGACCCAATTGCTGCAAGGCAGAAGTGATAACCACTAAGCCACTGTGCCACCCTTCTTCACAGTAAGAGCTGTGAAAATGTGGAATAGACTACCTCAAGAGTTGGTTCTGGCTAGCTATGTGGATTGCTTTAAGTCCTGGATTATTTCTTGGATACACAGAATAAAACTGGATACTAACATTTATAGGTAAAGTTGATCCAGGGAATATGTGATTGCCTCTCGGGTGATCAGAAAGGAAATTGGATCATGCTTTTTTGGGGTTTTTTTTGCCTTCCTCTGGATCAACTGTGGGTATAGGATTATAACTTTTTTTTCTTTGGTTGAACTGGATGGACTTTTATCTTTTTTCAGCCAGACTAACTATGTAACTATGCAATTTAAAGGCGCTTCTGCCTCTATAAAACTGATTTTTTTTCAGGCCCACAAATATTTGTTAAATATACGATGTGGCCTGCATACTGAAAAATGTTTTAAACGTAGCACTCTGTATACCCTGATCTGATTATACCATCAAATATAACCATGTACAGTATATTACTTGCGAGCGCTAGTTTGGCATCAGTCAGGGAAATCATAGACTCGAGGGCACAGAAAGTTCAGGAGTTCCCAGCCAGAGCAGGCTGGCTGCCTTTCTGTAGCAGGACTTATCACTCATGATTAACATGGCAAAGATATCATAATCACATTACCAGCCTGTATTACAAGAGGAAAGGCCTCTGAGATAACAGCTTCACAGGAAGGATTAGCAGCCCAGCTAAGGCATAACTGCCAATATTTCCGATGTAAAAGGTCTTTAAGTATTGTAAACAGCAATAGGTGTCTCAGCATAAACAGCAGACCCCCACCACCCCAAGTGAGGACCCCCTACTTCAGTAGTAATAGTAAACACGCCGTGCCCTTTAAAGTAGTGATGTACAGATAACATTCACAAAACTACATAAAGTTGTGACAGTTATACTTACTGTCCGATTGCAATGCTCCAATGTTCTATGAACATGTTGAAATCGTGTACACTTTAATTCTTTAATAAAAAGTATCAGATTAAAAAAAACACACTGTGCCTGTTTTTTGCTGTCTTGCAGAGCTATTGCCATTAGTGGATTCTTTAGCATCCGTCACTTCCAGATGTGTTGGATGCCCATATCCATCACTGCACACTGAGGTTCCAACCACCATGTCATTGCTTTGTACTGAAGTGACATATTGTCAAGTGGATGGAGTTGCAATTTGAGGCAGGGGCTACAAGCACCTACTATACCCAGCAGTGCTGATTGGTAGAGATAACTGAAGCTCCACAGAGGATGGGTGATGCAACAGGACAATGACCCAAAGCATACAAGTAATTCAACAAAACAATGGCTGCAACAGCACAGAATACGCCTTCTGGAATGGCCCAGTCAGAGTCCTGACCTCAACCCGATTGAAATGCTGTGGCATGACCTTAAGAGAGCGATTCACACCAGACATCCCAAGAATATTGCTACACTGAAACAGTTTTGTGAAGAGGAGTGGTCCAAAATTACTCCAGATCGTTGTGCAGGTCTGATCTGCAACTACAGGAAACGTTTGGTTGAGGTTATTGCTGCCAAAGGAGGGTCAACCACTTATTAAGTCCAAAGGTTCACATACTTTTTCCTCCCTGTACTGTGAATGTTTACATGTTATGCGCAATTAAACCATGGCAACATCTAATGTTTGTGTAGTATTATGTTCAGCAGACTGTGTTCTTCTATTGTTGTGACTTAGATGACGTTCAGAGCACATTTTATGCCCAATTCATGCAAAAATCCACGTAATCCCAAGGGGTTCACATACTTTTTCTTGCAACTGTATATATTCTGAATAAGCACTAAAATCAATTTTAAAACATGCCCTCATTCATCTCTATATCTTTATGCAGTGGTGAGAAATTAATTTTCAAAGTTCACAAAATTATTAGTTGTTTTTCTATTACAACAGAGTCTTGGCAGCCTGCTGGCCTTCTACAGTACATACACTGTAGGTGTTTCTAAGGGCTCATGCAGACATGTGTACAATACTCCACATTCAGAACCATAATGTATATGGACCTAAACGCAGCAGTATTGTATGATATGGGCCCATTTACATTGCTCTTTATTAGTGTGCAGCTTTTAACTGTGTAAACCGAAGCAAGAAAAATTAGTGCTCGCATCCAATTATGGGAATATTTTATGCTGTACACATAAATGTTTGCACGAATATTTGCATGCATACAGAATAAGTGTGAAATGCACTACCGCTGCTGCTTAAGTGAATATAAACATCATGTAGGAACAATGGCGGCACAGAATGACCTTTGATCTTTCTGATTGACTGAAGACTGAAATCATTCCGTTGATGTGGACATTTCTAGATGAATTAGTCATTCAAGCAGCGGTGGTGCAGAATGACATTGACCAAGCTCATTCTCCACTGCAGCCATGTGAATGGCTCATTCAGAGGCAGATGTAAACATCAACAAGGTGTAGCCTTTTCGTGGTGCAGGAGGAAGCAGAAATAATGAGGAGCAGAGGAGCTTTAGTGGCAGTGCAAGATAGCACAGTGCAAGTTTCCTCTAGCATTACAACACATAAGAAGAAGAATGAATAACAAGAAAGGGAGGAGCTTTAGGTGCACTGCAGACATACTGTAGCACAGTCAAAGCTTCCTCCAGTATTACAAAACATTGGAGGAAGCATGAATAATGAGGACGAGCTAAGGAGCTTTGAGAGCAGTGCAAAGCTAGAACAATCAAAGCTTCCTCTGGTATTACAACACATCAGAGGAAGAATGAATAATGAGGAGGAGCTGAGGGGTAAAGCAAAATAGCACAGTTGAAGTTTCCTCCAGTATTACAAAACATCAAAGGGGGCATGAATAATGAGGAGGAGTGGTGGAGATTTAGGGGCAGTGCAAAGATAGGACAGTTGGAGCTTTCTCCTGTATTACAGTGCATTGGAGGAAAAATGAATAATGAGGAGGAGAGGAGGAGCTTTAGAGGAATTGCTAACATAGGACAGTTGGAGCTTTCTCCTGTATTACAGTGCATTGGAGGAAGAATGAATAATGAGGAGGAGCGGATGAACTTTAGAAGAGGTGCAAACATAGGACAGTTGGAGCTTTCTCTTGTATTACAGTGCATAGGAGGAAGTATGAATAATGAGGAGGACCGGAGGAGCTTTAAAGGAGGTGCAAAGGTAGGACAGTTGGAGCTTCCTCCAGTGTTACAGTGAATTGGAGGAAGTATGAATAATGAGGAGGGCAGTGCAAAGTTAGCACAGTCAGGACAGTAGGAGCTTTCTCCTGTATTACAGTGCATTGGAAGAAGAATGAATAATGAGGAGGAGAGGAGGAGCTCTAGAGGAATTGCTAACATAGGACATTTGGAGCTTTCTCCAGTATTACAAAGCATTGGAGAAAGCAAAAATATTGAGGAGGTTCAAAGGAGATTTAGGGGCATTGCAAAAGCAACACATTCAAAGCTATTACAACACAAAGTATTACAACACACCAGAGGAGGCATGAATAATGAGAAGAAGTGGAGGAGTTTTAGGGGCAGTGCATAGGTAATAAAGTTGGAGATTCCTCCAGTGTTACAAAACATTGGAGGAAGCATGAATAATAAAGAGGAGAAGAGGAGCTTTAGAGGTAGTGAAAACGTAGGACAGTTGGAACTTCCTCCAGTATTACAGTGCATTGGAGGAAGTATGAATAATGAGGAGGAGCGGATGAACTTTAGAAGAGGTGCAAACATAGGACAGTTAGAGCTTTCTCTTGTATTACAGTGCATAGAAGGAAGTATGAATAATGAGGAGGAGCGGAGGAGCTTTAGAGGAGGTGCAAAGGTAGGACAGTTGGAGCTTCCTCCAGTGTTACAGTGAATTGGAGGAAGTATGAATAATGAGGAGGAGCGGAGGAGCTTTAGAAGAGGTGCAAACATAGGACAGTTGGAGCTTTCTTTTGTATTACAGTGCATAGGAGGAAGTATGAATAATGAGGAGGAGCGGAGGAGCTTTAGAAGAGGTGCAAACATAGGACAGTTGGAGCTTCCTCCAGTGTTACAGTGAATTGGAGGAAGTATGAATAATGAGGAGGAGCTTTAGAGGAGGTGCAAAGGTAGGACAGTTGGAGCTTCCTCCAGTGTTACAGTGAATTGGAGGAAGTATGAATAATAAGGAGGGCAGTGCAAAGTTAGCACAGTCAGGACAGTTGGAGCTTTCTCCTGTATTACAGTGCATTGGAAGAAGAATGAATAATGAGGAGGAGAGGGTGAGCTTTAGAGGAATTGCAAACATAGGACATTTGGAGCTTTCTCCAGTATTACAAAGCATTGGAGAAAACAAAAATATTGAGGAGGTTCAAAGGAGCTTTAGGGGCATTGCAAAAGCAGCACAGTCAAAGCTATTACAACACAAAGTATTACAACATATCAGAGGAGGCATGAATAATGAGAAGAAGTGGAGGAGTTTTAGGGGCACTGCATAGGTAATAAAGTTGGAGATTCCTTCAGTGTTACAAAACATTGGAGGAAGCATGAATAATGAAGAGGAGAAGAGGAGCTTTAGAGGTGGTGCAACCGTAGGACATGTGAATAATACGAACACCCTCAAAATTAAACAATGCCCTATCCAGAAAAGATAAATTACTTCCACCCTTGAAAGTGATATAAACAGCAAAGAGTTCTTTTCGTTTCCCCTCTATACCTCCTCTCCACAAAAGTTAAATATGTAATCTTAATTACCCCAAACCCACATCTTACAACAACCAACGTAAAGTGCGAAAATTAAATAATCAAAATACAATAAATAAAAATAAAAAAATAAAATAAATAAATAAATAGATCAATTAAGTGTCCAAAAATTGTCCTTTTATATACACCAAGTCCAAAAGACTTTTTCTTCACTCCAATCACTTCTCCTTGTGTTATTCTATATGAAATCCCCAATACGATAATCCAATGGAACAAACCTCAAAGAAAATATATAAATCGCAAATAGTGTATTATCTTTTAAAAATTATATTTGTGCACTATGTGTCATGCACACTCAAACACAAAGTGTTTAGATAGCGAAAAGAAAAAAAAAAAAATGTATCTATAATCTATAAATATACTCTAAATGTGCACCAGAAATATATCTCAAAACATATACCAAGTGCACCTATAAATTGTGACAGTGAACTCAACACACTGCAACCAATACTCAAAAATGTGAATCAAATCAACCAGTGTAAAAGTGACCACTCCAAACTGGTGCTGCAAATGAACAATTACCCTATGGAGGTAATAATCTGCTTTCTGGAATGGTGGATAACTGCACCTCCAATTTTCTCATACTTCCATTACACGTATACCCATATCCTTTCGGTATGTCTCCATATCCTTTGCACATCGATGTTCCCCTGTCTCAGCCCTTATGTGGCATATAGTAACTAGAGCAACCATCTGATGGATTCAGCTTTGAATACTCCAATAAAAGATATTGGATCGTCATCGATGTGCAAAGGATATGGAGACAAACCGAAAGGATATGGGTATACGTGTAATGGAAGTATGAGAAAATTGGAGGTGCAGTTAGTAAGATTACATATTTAACTTTTGTGGAGAGGAGGTATAGAGGGGAAACGAAAAGAACTCTTTGCTGCAAATGTAGGACAGTTGGAACTTCCTCCAGTATTACAGTGCATTGGAGGAAGCATAAATAATGAGGAGGAGCACAGGAGCTTTGGGGTCAGCGCAAAGGCAGCACAACCAAAGCTTCATCCAGTAGTATGATGCATTGAATGAAGCATGAATAATGAGAAGGAGCAGAGGAGATTTGGGGACTTGCAAAAGGCAGTACAGCCAAAAATTCCTCCAGTATTACAATGCATCAGAGGAATTATAAGAAAGGGAGTAGCTTTAGGCGCAATGCAATGGTAGCACAGTCTTACAACACATTGGAGTGAGCATGATTAATGAGGAGGAGCAAAGCAGCTTTAGGGGCAATGCAACGGTAGAACAGTTGGAACTTCCTCCAGTATTACAGTAAATTGGAAAAAGAAAGTTAGGCGCAGAGCAATGGTAGCAAAGTCAGAGCTTCCTCTCGTATTATAACATGGAAGGAAACCTGAATCATTAACTTTCTGGATTCTGAATGAGGCACTATCCATTTGCAATAAAGCGTTGTTGGTCCACTCCGGAACTGGCATGACCAACAGGTAATTGCTACACAACAGCAAAGGCAAAACCTTAACATAGCATTAAATGTTTTTATAATTGCATGGACTTTTTTCATTTTTGCCCAGAAATATAATTTAAAGCTCTTTTACTGCCTGTTAAGAATATATTGGGTCCAAATGGAGACATTTGCATCCTAGATTCTGGCTGTACAATACAGACTTGATTTCTAACAAAATTAACACTTAGTCCGGCCCACAAGCAATAAACTGTCAAATGCCAGAACTTCAGGAGTCAGTAGAGAAAAGAGATCTCTCCATTGGGAACACAGATAACGAGAATAAAACAAATTTTGGTGGTGATTTCACTTTTACAGTGCTCTATAAAGTATTTATATTATGCTCTATTATGAGTCTCTTTGTTAACTAGCTGCAATTAATTCAAGTGACAGAATGCATTTGCATTAAGTAAACAAGAGGACCAGGCCATGTGGGTTTCTCTGCTAATTACCTGGGACAGCAGCAACATTATATGGACTTAGCGAATGTTTATCTCATTTAATTAGCATTATTTAGGTGTGTTTACTAAGATCTGTCAGCTCAGTTTTAATGGCCTTAGGGTTTCATTCATCCTTGTATTAAGAAAATAACTAAATCAGCTATTCGAGTGTCTGAGATCCCAGTTCAGAGGATGGTATTAAAGATGCGGTTCTCTTAGAATTACAATTTAAAGTAGAATTCTGGGATAAAGCTAACAAATCCTAAAAATGCTCCCTCTTCCTAACACCTGCTAACTAATCTGTGTACTTACAATTTTCACATTATCTGGTTCTGCTAGTGGCAGCTTCAGGAGAGAGAAGGGAACACTAACAATGGATAGGCCATAGGATGCTATGGGTGACATCACCACTCCCAGGCTTTACTAGATGTTGAGCATGCTGTCTCCTCCCTCCTGAAGCCACCACTGGCTGACAGAGGGGCAATCACGTGATTGGACCAGAGACACCTAAAATAGGTAAGTATACAGATCTTTCTTACACAGGTTAGTTGGAATAGGTGTTAGGAGGGGGGAGGGGC
The DNA here is from genome assembly GCF_062004578.1 of Staurois parvus. Taxonomy (NCBI): domain Eukaryota; kingdom Metazoa; phylum Chordata; class Amphibia; order Anura; family Ranidae; genus Staurois; species Staurois parvus. The sequence continues at coordinate 645,238 of NW_028318810.1, forward strand.
AGTTTTAAGAGTAGTTCAGTTTATCCCAGAATTCTACTTTAAATAGATCTAAAGGCAAATGTTTTAAAGTTTTGGATAGATTAGGAAAGCAATAGAACCACTGTCAGATTTTTTTTGCTAATAGTTGGACTAGAAGATTGGAATGCCAAATGTTGAAAATCAAAAAAGAGGTTTAATTCCAAAGATATAGTAAATTAAATAGCCAACACGTGTTGGCAACACATAGCAGCTGCTGAAGGGAATGGAGACTCTTTAACGTACAACTTTCCAAATTTTATCTACAGTTTGAGTCCTTAACAGCCGTTCTGTCAGGTCCTAATGAAGAGGCAAAATGTGGCCAACAAAATTGGTTGGCTATTAAGTTTACTACATGTATGGAATAAAACTTATTTTTTGGATTTCACCATTTCGATGTGGTGCTCCAATCTTCTAACTCCACTATTACATTTATGTCCTGAGGTTTTCCGTGGGAGTTCCTCAATGTATGAACATATCGTTCAGATGCCCCATTGGGTTATTATCAGTATATTTTTTAGATAGTCAATCGCATGTACTAACATTCATCTGCTATCAAATCCATTATGTCCCGTTTTTTTTTTTTTTTTCGCTGCCTGAATGACTTAGGTTGGATATCATTTATTTACGTAATGCCCTCCAGGTTAGTTAGTGTTTTTTTTAGATAGAGGCTGAGTAGCAGCCTGGGGATGAGTCAGCCTGGGAGCGAGGTAGTGAGGTCACCTCAGACAGGCTGGAAGGTTCTATAGGTCAGGGCTTCTGGAGCCTTCCCACCTTTCCAGAAACTTGAGAACTTTCTGGAACAGGGGTGGAGGAGGGGAGGAGACCCAGATCTGCATGTTTGAGGGGCTTTGGCCAGTCCCCTGGCAGGAAGCTGGGCATGATAACAAGGGCAATGAGGTGTGCAGAGTCGAGTGGAAGATGGATTAAGGAAGGCTGGAGTGTGGAGCCTGGGAGGGGGCCCCAGGGAAGGAAGCCCACCTACAGGCACGTAGCTGAAGAAGAGGATCTCCGCTGCCTCAACATCTTCAAGAAAGGACAACCTGTGTAGCAGGGAAGGAGACAGCCCAGTGTAAGGCCTGAAGGCAGCCATTAACCCACCAAGCTAACAGAAGAGGACAGTGTAAGTAATCTCACATCCCCTGGGCCGGATAAGAGGAGAGGGCAGTCAGGTGCAACACCTAGCTAGCTTCCCATCTGCTACTGCTCAATCGGCAGCTCTTGGGCCCCCTTGCTCAGGGATACCCTCAGGCAGCTGGGTGAAGAGAAGGAATCATTCAGGGTCTGAGGAGGTACACCTAAGAGCCTTTAGTGCTCTTCAAGAAGAGACTGTCAATCTGAATCTTTGTACATGGTTGCTAAGAAGTTTGTCCTCGAGTTCTACAGTTCCTTGGGCATCCCATATGACCCTAGACCCCGTCCAAGTTGTTAACCCCCAATAAAACAACAAAAAACAACTCAAGGACTGTTTTACTGACTATGAAAGTACAAGTGTGAAAAAAGTCTGCCTAGCAGTGCAAAGCTTAAGGGGACCCAATCAAGCTCAGCGGCCCTTTCAGAGGTAGTGGTACAGTTGTATACAGTATATTGCAAGTAAGAGTGAATAGTGATAAGAAAATCAAGTATTTAAACCCCTTCTCTGTATTTTTTATGTAAAATCTAGTTTACCTAGAGAGAATTTCTTTTTTTTTCTTCTTAAGACCAGGGTAATACTTTGAGTAAGTAAAGTGAGGATTTTGTATTGTTGAGTATGACTATGCCGCTTCCACCTCAATATCCTATTTTTCTGGGAGCTGCAATTCATACATAAAATATGTGGAGAAAATAGAGAAGAAGGTCACTATACTGCAACACAGTGGAGTTTTAAGGTAGTCTGTATAAATCATATAATCCATACTAACTAGTAGCACACCATTTTGTTATAAATATGGCGGATAGCAGCCATTCTCAACCACGGCTCAACCTGTGGCCTGTGGAACCCTCTGGTGTGGCCTGCAACCTCAAACCAGGGAAGCAAATAACTATGCTCTGGGATGGCGGCTCAACAAGTCCAGATCACAATCAATGGTTTGCTGGACCGCTACCAGAGAGCATCAGTGTACATGGAGCCGGCACCAGCAGCGGAGAAAGCAGGCAACCACGGAGGGAGCAGGAGCCGCATAAGCCAATGCTTCCTCTATAGCATTGGCTCCTGTATCAGAAAGGGTGATATCAAATGCAATTAGCCATAATGCTGGATTTTTGGTGAGCTTTCAGAAAGTGCACCAGAACGGCAAGATATTATTATTATTATACAGTATTTATATAGCGCCAAAAAGTTTGCTCAGCGCTGTACATTATAGTGGGGACAGTACATGAGACAATACAGTAACAATACAATACACGAGGGGTTCGAGGGCCCTGCTCCTTGGAGCTTACAATCTAGGAGGGAGGGGAATATAATAGAAGTTTATGGCTCAGGTGGACTGCTCTGCACCCGCTGTGCGAGTAAACCACAGCTCATCAGTGTGAAAGTAGCCTTACACCGAGCTCAGGACAGTAAGGGCTCATTTACATTTGCGGTTTTGGGGGGGCGGGAACATCCACGGGTTCATTGTGGCCCGTGACAAGTTACCAAATCACTTAGGTGGCCCTTGCTCTTCAAAAAGTTGAGCACCCCTGATCTAGAGGTTGCTATGGGCTCCTTGAGCACTTTCTGCCTCTCAGATGAGTAACTTCTGACAATGATGATCTTCCTAACTATCTGTAAGGGGGGATTCTTGCCAATGACCACAAACATAAGGCACATACCTCCCAGTGACCCTCACGCTAACATGTAGATATAGTAATTCTGAGCAGGGGTTCCCTGAGACCAGAAAGTTGTTCCAAGGGTTCCTCCATGCTAAAAAAGTTAAGAAAGGCTATCAAGACCTAATGAAAATGTGACTGTTTTCTTTCCATTTAATGTTGCAACTGCTTCACTATCAAAATGGAGATGGTGTTACTTCCATAAAATCGTCAGGATCTGCACCATATACAAAAACTTACGTGTCACAGACTGGCTGTCCTTGAACATATCCATGGAAGACAAGCACAAACCCTTGTAAATCACACCTGCAAATCCAATTATTACCCCTGATTTACCCAGCATGGCCTTACTGTCCCCCATGCAGAGGCAGTACAAATGTTAAGATTTTCTCCCTGTGTTCAGCTACATGGGAGATTTTCCATGGTGCTCCCCATGCATATAAAAACTTCATGTGGTTGGAATCCTTCTGGTTGATCTGTTACCGTAGAACAATTGGTCCCAACACAGTCATCTATGCACCACATTCATAAATTGTTGCACGTGACTATGCAATTGCAGAGCTCTACATGATTAATTACAGCTAATTAGCTCAAGCTCTGGACATACACAACCTTGTTTTCACTAATAACAGGACTGATTCAAACATCCCTAGAGACAATTGGGCATATGAATGACTAACACCCACCCTAAGCTGATATCATTATTTTTCATGTCTATGAGAAAATAGAGCACCTCACAAGCTTTAAATGCATGAGCAGATGTTGTTGTGATCTAAATGTTAAAGCGGATCTATAATTAAAATGTAAAGTTTGTTTCTCTAGCAAGGATTTATTAGCACAGTAATGTGACAAAGCAATCAGTAAATAAAAAAATGTATATTCAGCATCTGATTCCAGTTTAGAGGCATCAAAACACTTCTGCATATGTGACATTGCTGAAGCATCCTCCATTCTACTAGCAATAAAATGAAAAAACAGCATGGTCATAAACATGTGCATATTTTAGACATATCATAAGCCAGTCCCATAATTAGTGTAAAAGCAAGTGCTCGTGCTTGTGTTCAACTTGTATTCAATATCCTGATTGGTGCTCCATTGTGTTCAACAAAAGTGCCCCACATGGACTGACACTCACCCTCATTCCATGACCATCTACCTCTAGGGTGGTCATTAACACTTTGCGGGACAATCCCAGTATGACAATGGCCCTCGGATCCTTTAGCATGTGATCATCTATCCTTAAGACGGTCTGTGACATATAAGGAACAATTTCCAAAAACAATGTCACCACAGCTCCGCTAGCAACAAATAAATGTGTCACCATATATGGAGAAAAAGAAGATCCCAAAGGTAGCCGTGTCCAGCTTCAGATATTTGTCCGCTCCACGCACACATGCAACCCACAAACATGTCTCCTCTCTACTCCTACATTTCCACCAACGCGGTAATGTAGGAGTAGAGAGGAGATGTATCTATGGGTTGCATGTGTGCAGGGAGCGTACAAACATCTGAAGCACGAGCACTTTCTTTTACACTAATTATAGGACTGGTTTGCAAAGAAAGCAAAAAGAGAGGGCAACGGCCTAGTGCATTATCGTAAAAAATATTTATTAAAAGAATAAAAAGTAAGTATTATACTCACAATGGACATACAGAACAAAGGCCCATCACACTAAACAGTGGTGTCCAATCTACATTGCATATAAGTCCGAAAAATGGAACCCTGGACTTCCAACTGGTTAGCGTATTTCAAGGACTCAGCCTGTTCCTCAGAGCTAAAATATGTCTACAATATGCATGTTTATGACCATGTGCAGGTCATCTGTTTTTAATTAAATTTTTTTGTGACAATTTTACACAATTAGAAGACTGCTACAATCAGGTCTAGTTTCTGTTGTTGAGTGGAAAATATCCATAAGCGCAGGAACACTTTCTCTTTATTTATTCTTCTATCAATACCTTTCTCAAGCTTTTGCCCATGGGGAACCCCTAAAATAATTTTCAGGTCTCGAGCAACCCTTGGTTTAATCAATTCATCGGGGGTCAGTGGGAAAAATGCTTGGTCAGAATGCCACCCATACAGACAGCTATAAAATTTATCAGTGACTATGCCAGGTCGCGTTGGCCCTGTAAGTATGCTGACAACATGTGATGGAAGGTCAATCAGCCACAACTGGAGGAACCAATAACAACCTCTGGAGGAATCCTAGAGTTCCACAGAACTGTGGTTGAGAATGGCTCATGCCAGGACTCTGATTTTTCTATTGTATTGATGGTGTTGTCAGGGCGCAGGCTTTAGGAGCTGCCTGGTGTTAGCCTACACCGCAGGAATGCTTACTGTATGTGCTCTATGATTCACAACTGACTTGGCTCATACTGTTTAGAGCAAAAGGCTGAGTCCACTTTTAGATTTGCCTGTATGGGGCAGGCCCTAACAAAAGTAGAAACTATAACTTTGCCTTTCTTGAGAGTCTATTTACCCGTGTATTGGCCAGCATGCTGAGCTTTTCAGCTGTACCATGCACTGTCGGTGGTAAAAACCATACAGGACATTATCTATAACAGTGCAGAAAAAGAAGGGAAGGCAGGCAGGAAAGAAAGAAAGAAGGAAGAGGATGATAGTGAAAGTAAGTAGAGACAGAAGAAAAAACATCTGCATTTTTTATTATAACTGAGAAAAACAAACAAAACAAATGGATAAAAAGATGAAATGGTAAATGGTAAAAAAGGATAGAAATAATAAAAAAAACAGCAGAAAATAATAGTTAAGGGAAGAAGGAGTAAATAAGGTCTGATTAGGGTTAATACAGAAATCCAGGAATTAAGCCACTGTGTAAGCCACCTTGTGGACTTATCTCATTAATTTACTTCTCACAGTTATAAAGCTGCAGAAGGATAGCTATCTATAGTTCCGGAGCTCTGACACTGGACCTTCTGGTCTCAGCTCTTTTAACGGCAGAATCACATGCAACTGCTGTGCTCACCTCTTCCCTCTGCTGCCCATTCACAGAAGCCTTTGTATTTTGCAAAACTCATTCACAAAATACCAAGACATCTGTGAATGGGCAGTAAAGGGGAGAGGTGGGCAGAGATGCTGTGTGTGAGAACACAGGGTCTCTTTTCTCAGAGTGTAGTGATAGTTATTCTTCAGAAGCACTATAAAAATGTCAGATCTACTGTAAATTGAAGAGATAAGCCCAAGAGATGGCATGCACTCATAGTGTGCTTACAAATTTATCAAAGAGGCTGAATTCCTGGGGTTCTCCTTTAACTAAGGGTACATACGTGACTGATTAAAGGGGGTGCAGCTCAAAAAATGCATCAGCCATTTTGGGCATTTGCTATTGAAAGCCATTTATTTGTTGGTAGTGGTGATCTTTGGATGTTATGTGTTCCTATTCCTGTTGGTCAGAAGATATCTTTTTTTAAATGCCGATTGGTTTCTTATGTTTGTGGGTATTATTCATGCTTTATTTGTAATAAAAAATAGTACATGCTTCACAAGGCCAGTGTGTTTTTATGATTAAGGGTAAGTAGGAATTTTATTAGTTTTTATTTATTTTTATTATTTTTTCTTTAAAATATTTTTTTCTGCTTATTATGTTTCTTTGGCCACTTGCCTACCGGGCACTTATACCCCCTTCCTGCCCAGGCCAATTTTCAGCTTTCAGCGCTGTCGCACTTTGAATGACAATTGCACTGTCATGCAACACTGTACCTATATGAAAATGTTATCATTTTTTTCACACAAACAGAGCTTTCTTTTGGTGGTATTTACTCACCGCTGGGAGTTTTATTTTTTGCACTATAGACAAAAAAGCAAAAAATTTGAAAAAAAAAAGTTTTTCTTTGTTTCTATTATAAAATTTTGCAAACAGGTAATTTTTCTCCTTCACTGATGTGCGTTGATGAGGCTACACTGATAGGCAGCACTGATGGGCACTGATAGGCGGCACTGATGGGCACTGATAGGCAGCAGTGATGGGCACTGATGAGGCAGCACTGATGGGGTGGAACTGACTGGCAGCACTGACTGACGGCACTGCTGGGTGGCACTTGTGGGCGGCACTGCTGGGCACCGATCATCAGTGCCCTGATGAGCGGTGCCGATCCCCCCTATGACAACTGCTGGTTCCTGGCAGTACTTTCCTCACGCTGTGACAGCGTGAGGAAATTGTGGCCGTTAACCAGCAGTTGCATTTCCCGGTGATCAATGTGTCATTGGACACGGCTGATCATGTGGTAAAAGACTGCTGTGATTGGCCTTTTACCATACCATGTGATCAGCTGTGTCCGTAGGGCACAGTGAACATGGAGAGCGCCGGGTACGCGCCCCCGGGGGCATGCAGGAGGATGCCATATGATGCCCTCCCAGAACTCGCCGGCTGCAGTGAAGCCGTCATTCGGCTATCTGTGGTCAGCAAGTAGTTAAAGCTGAATTTAACTTGGTCTGAGCACCACAAACCTAAAATGCTATTTAATTCATATTTATAATTTACAGCAAACTCATCCATCCATATCTCCATGCTTTATTTTGTATATAAATGTTTATAAATGTAACCCTAGCATTTCTAGTCACAGACATCTTGAGTAAGGGCAGATAATTTATGTAGCATTTACTTCCTGGAATCCAACTACCCTTAGCTCAGGCATGCAGGCAGGAGGGTGTGCTTAGCTGAGAAAACCACTCTTCCCCACATAGAGATGTAGCAAAAAAAAGCACATGAAAACTCCTGGGATGTATGAGATAATTTTAGCCTAGGCCAGGAACCAGGAAGCAACTGAATAAATGTGGAAAGAAGAAAGTTTAAAAGTAAATTTAATATGCGTTCCAATCTATTTATTAATGCTAGCAGCACAAGGCTTAAAAATAGTTAATGTTGATTGAACGGGTAAAGTTCTGATGTCATATGTGGATCAAAGGTCACTCCTTTAAAGTACATATGAATGTAATAGTAAATGCAGTGTAACAATACATTATGTACTATGTACTACTCAATGACACTTGCAGACTATTTGCAATTGTCATTTTGCACAGGAGCCGCTTCATTTTCTCAGCCACTTCTCCTTCTGGAGCAGTGGATGCGGAATCAGGGTGAAGATATGTCCTAAAAACTTTTTTTAAAAAGTTCTTTAGCGTGTATCTCCAATACCTAAAATCATCTAATAGTTAGGCATTATTACACATGCTAAGTGAAATGTGGAAATACAATGCTACCATCATGAAATTAAAATCCCCCCCCCCCCCAGCTGATGAAGAATATATTGTTTGTTTTTCTGCGGATGATCTAAAACAGAATAACACTTACCTTATTCCCAGGATCTTTTTTTAGGATAATAAGAAAATTGATAGTTATGTTTATATGGGCTAATAAGAATCCAAGAATTTAGTATGAGGTTTTATGGAACAACAAAGAGAAAGAAGGATTAAATCTGCCAAATATGAGGAAGTATTACATGTTGGTGTTATTATCACGGGTGGTAGATAACTCACATGAGAAAAGTTGGGTAAAAATGGAAGGTATTTTAAGTAATGCACAATTAGAAAGGATTATCTGGATCCCACGAAAGTTTTGAGATGTAGATGAACATAGTAGTACACTGACACGGGAGGTGTTGAGAGTATGGGATGGGCTGCATAAGTCAATGGGCTGGAAGCACAATTCATTGTTGATGCCCCTGGTGGATACAGATTTTTTTTTCCCACCAGGGAATGATAATATTTCTGGGAAAAGGTTTAAAAATAGAAATGCACGGTTAAGGGATACAGTAGATAAGGGGAAGTTATGTACCGTATTTTCCAGCGTATAAGGCGACTGGGTGTATAAGACGACCCCCTAATTTTCCAGTTAAAACATAGGTTTTGGGCTATACTCGCCGTATAAGACTACCCCCCTTCTGAGGCAACACTATTTAAAAACATCAGATTTTTAATTGAAATGGTTATGACTTACCGGTACTTACTATCCTTCAAAATCCTCATGTTCATCCTCTGACATCATAAGTTCATGAATGACATCTTGTGATACATTTGTAAGACAGTCCTCATATGGATCAAATTCTAAATCAGATGGTCACCGCTGGATGTGCGGTAATACGGTAGCTTCAGCTACATACAGTATATATACAGCCCGCTGGATGTGCAGTAATGTACATACAGTATACCATGCTGAGCCAAGCTGGCTCAAAACAAATGTCCCTATGACAGATTAATCTGTCAGCCCGCTGGATGTGCGGTATATACAGTATAATGAGTATATACCACTGTGGTATATATACAGTATACTGAGCCAAGCTGTTTCAAAACGTAGCGGTACGTCCCTACGGTAATCAGACCGCTGGATGTGTCTATGTACAGTAGCTGAGGCTACATACAGTATACGCTGGGCCAATCACGGCGAGCGATGTATTCTACTAATGAATACAAAGCCTGCTCGGATTGGCTGAGGTTGTGACATCATCAGCCCACCTCTCTGACTCAGCCAATCCAAGCAGGCTTTGTATTATTAGTAGAATACATCACTCGCCGTGATTGGCCCAGTGTATACTGTATGTAGCTGCAGCTACCGTACACACATGCATCCAGCGGGCTGATTACAGTAGGGACGTACCGGTACGTTTTGAAACCGCTTGGCTCATCGCAGAATACTGTATATACCGCACATCCAGCGGGCTCACAGATTAATCTGTCATAGGGACATTTGTTTTGAGCCAGCTTGGCTCAGCACGGTATACTGTATGTACAGTATTACCACACATCCAGCCAGCTTGACCCAAACAAACTCAAGGTTCACATTTTATACCCAGCGTATAAGACGACCCCCAATTTTTGGGATATATTTTTAAGTATAAAAAGTAGTCTTATACGCCAGAAAATACTGTATTTATACTGTATTATACTGTATAACTCCTCCATCTTATTTATATACTCGATCCTGTCTATCTAGTCCCTCATTGTTGGAGGGTCCCTTGCCTGCCAAAATTTGGGGATTAAACGTTTTGCGGCACTGATTAAGTAGTATAATATACTATTTTTATATTGTTTCACTGACACCTCTGTCCTATAGAATAGGCACACCCACATGTCCTTTTGAATAGTTATCCCCAGAATCTCCTGTATATATTGAATTATATCTTGCCAATACCCCTGTATTTGTAAACTCTTTTCAAGAGTTAAAGAGTAAAAAAGATTTATTTTATACATTAGATTAATTTAGATACTATCAATTAGGAAGAGGATGCCAGAGAACATGCTTCCATTTGAAAAAATGTTGAGTTCTGGGATAGTACATAAACATGTAACCTCTAGGATATACAAGATCCTTATCGAATGGATGGGATCTGAAGATCTGCTATTCTTAGAGAAATGGGAAAGAGAATTGGGTACAAAAATTAATTAGTAACAGAAGAATAAAATGTTTAAATTGATGCACAGGGTGGTGAATATGAACACAGTAGAAATTAACTTTAAATGTTTGACTAGGTGCAGGGGCGGACTGACCATTTGGAAACTTGGGCACTGCCTGAGGGCCCGGGGTCAGTAGGGGGCCCCATGAGATGCCCCTGGTACCTTTTTCATAGGCTTTTTTGAGTTTGGGCAAGGACACAGGGGCCCCATGATCCCATATTGCCCGGGGGCCCCATGAGTTGTCAGTCCGCCCCTGACTAGGTGGTATTTTACACTGAGTGTGGCACAAAAACAAAGAGAAGAAATTTCACCACTATGTTGGAGGGGATGTGGGGGAAGGGGGACAATGGCTCATATATGGTGGGAGTGTTTACAAATACAGGGGTATTGGCAAGATATAATTCAATATATACAGGAGATTCTGGGGATAACTATTCAAAAGGACATGTGGGTGTGCCTATTCTATAGGACAGAGGTGTCAGTGAAACAATATAAAAATAGTATATTATACTACTTAATCAGTGCCGCAAAACGTTTAATCCCCAAATTTTGGCAGGCAAGGGACCCTCCAACAATGAGGGACTAGATAGACAGGATCGAGTATATAAATAAGATGGAGGAGTTATAGCACATAGATGAAGATAGAATGGAAAATTTTAGAAAGGATTGGAGTAGGTGGTATGATTTTCAGACATCTGGAAAATACCTTGAAGCAATAGGTGCCCGGTAGTAGAGTTGGAGAATTAAACTGAATAAATGGACAGCCGCAAACTAAAGAGAGAATATAAGGCTTAGACAAACAGGATAGGAAAGAAATGGAAAGAATTATCTGGACAGGGGTAATTTATCGGGGAAGGAGGAATAAGGGGGGCAGGGGAATAGGGGTAAAGAAGGTATATGGATTGTATGTGTTTTGATAAATTATAATATAGTTGATCTATGTATTGAGATAAAATGTAATAAAAGACATTAATAATAATTGATAATAAAATAAAAAGTATTCTAAACTAATTTTTCCTGACTGGTGTTGTTGTTGTCTCTAGACAAAGTCATCATGTACAATTAGGATCAGCAGCTCATCCCTTCCTGATGACGTAGGAGTGCCTGCCTGAATTGACAGTAACAGGACCATGCAGTAATGTATGCAATCTTTTGTGCTAGATTATCCCCTAGAACAGGGGTCTCCAAATGTTGTAAACAAAGGGCCATTTATTGTACTTCAGACATTAGGGGGGCTGGACTGTGGGCCCCCAGGAGTAGAAAATGCCCCAGCATGAGTGGGAGTAAACAATGCCTCATACTTGGCAGTCAGTGGCAGTAAAAAAAAAAAAGAAAGAAAACATAGCGCCCTTAGTCAATAGGAGTGGGAATAGTGCCCCATCATTGGTATTAGAGGAATAGTGCCCCATTGTTTGTGTCACTGGGAGGAATAGTGCCCCATCATTGGTATTAGACGAATAGTGCCCCATCATTGGTGTCAGTGGGAGGAATAGTGTCCCATCATTGGTATTAGAGGAATATTGCCCCATCGTTTGTGTCACTGGGAAGAATAGTGCCCCATCATTGGTATTAGAGGAATAGTGCCCCATCGTTTGTGTCACTGGGAGGAATAATGCCCCATCATTGGTATTAGACGAATAGTGCCCCATCATTGGCGTCAGTGGGAGGAATAGTGTCCCATCATTGGTATTAGAGGAATAGTGCCCCATCGTTGGTGTCAGTGGGAGGAATAGTGCCCTATCGTTTGTGTCACTGGGAGGAATAGTGCCCCATCATTGGTATTAGAGGAATAGTGCCCCATCGTTTGTGTCACTGGGAGGAATAGTGCCCCATCATTGGTATTAGACGAATAGTGCCCCATCATTGGTATTAGACGAATAGTGCCCCATCATTGGTATTAGACGAATAGTGCCCCATCATTGGTATTAGACGAATAGTACCCCATCGTTTGTGTCACTGGGAGGAATAGTGTCCCATCAATGGTGTCATTGGGATGAACAGTGCTCCATCATTGCTGTCAATGGAAGGAGTAGGGCCCCATTGCTGGTTTCAATGGAAGGAATGGTGCCCCAAGGCCAGATAAAGGCAAGCAAAGGGATGCATTTAGCCTGCAGGCCACAGTTTCGACACCACTGCCCTAGAACTATAAGCAAAATATTCCTCAGCTGGGGTGGCAATGTCATTTATTTTATTACTGCCTAGAGGTTAGGCTGTAGGCTATAAGACTAGATTTGCTTTAACTATATGGATTACAGACCTGAATGGGACTTAGGGGAAGTACATTTTCCCCTCTGGTGTTTGACAGATAGCGATTAGGGCTTTGCATGGTGTCATTTTTTGTGTTATTTTTTATGGTTATTTAGTATGGAAATGCAATCTTTTTTTTTTCTATATGCCAATGATTATCCGTACTGCACAAGTTTTCTATCTATTTTTGTACCTGAACTTTATGAAGCAATTTTATCTTAAGTGAATGCGCCTCATGCAGCTTTTACTCTGGCATTTTCCTTTTGGGGGAAATGTATAATAATATTCAGCAAAGAAACCCACTGTGTTCCTACTAAACCTTTCCAAGTACTTACCGAATAAACAATGGCAGAAGCGCTCTGTCTCTGCTGACACATTATTCTGTTACAGGTAAGATCTGCCTGTCCCGCTGCTGCCATACCGCCAAGATCAATGCTCTATTCACAGCCGCTGCTTAATTACTGAACAACATGAATTCATCTTTAGCAACTGAGACAAGACAGTAACCAATTTTAATTGTAATTCAACAGCAAAAGTAAAATAAAATAAAAATATATGTACCATTATTACAGTAACAGCATTTCTGAAATATATAATTACTAAGAGTTCCCTTCAATAGAACTAGGGGGCCAAGCCCAACCCCTGAAAAACAACCCCACAGCATAATCCCCCCTTCACCAAACTTTACACTTATTTATTTATTTCAGGTACTTATATAGCGCCGTCAATTTACGCAGCGCTTTACATACATATATTGTACATTCACATCAGTCCCTAACCCTCAAGGGGTGTACAGTCTAAGGTCCCTAACTTACATTCATACATATACATACTAGGGACAATTTAGACAGGAGCCAATTGACTTACCAGCATGTCTTTGGAGTGTGGGAGGAAACTGGAGTACCCGGAGTAAACCAGCACAGCGAGAACATGTAAACTCCAGGCAGGTGGTGCCGGGGTTGGGATTCGAACCGACGACCCTAGTACTGCCATTTAGCCACTGTGCTGCCCTTTACACTTGACACAATGCAGTCAAGCAAGTATCGTTCTCTTGGCAATCCCAAACCCAGACACGCCCATCAGATTGTCAGACAGAGAATCGTAATTAGTAACTCTAGCGAACACGTCTCTACTGCTCTAGAGTCCGGTGGCGGCATACTTTACACCACTGCAACTGACGCTTTGCATTGCACTTGGCTATGTAAGGCTTGGATGCAGCTGCTCAGCCATGGAAACCCATTCCATGAAGCTCTCTACACACCATTGTTGTGCTAATCTGTAAGCCACTCAAAGTTTGGAGGTCTTTGGCTTTTGACTCTGCAGACAGTGGGCGACTTTGGCGCACTGTGAGCATCAGAATAAGCTGACACCATTCTGTAATTTTACGTGGCCTACCGCTTTGTGGCTGAGTTGCTGTTGTTCCCAGTTGCTGTGTTATAATACCAGTAACAGTTGGCCGTGGAATATTTAGTAGCCGGGAAATTTCACGGATGGACTTATTGCACAGGTGGCAACCAATCACGGGACCACACTTGAATTCACTGAATTAACTGAGCTCCTGAGAGCGACCCATTCTTTCACAAATGTTTGTAGAAGCAGTCTGCATGCCTAGGTGACGATTGTATACACCTGTGGCCATGGAGGGGATTGGAACACCTGAATCCAATGATCCAATGATTTGGAGGGTTGTCCCAATATTTTGGCAATATAGTGTACAAGCCTTAATTGCCTTTTGATTATATTGGTGATCTCTTTGTGCTGTGACTTTAGAGCTACACCATTGGGTGTTTGATCCTCATTTTAAAGATTGTGTTTGCAAGACTGCTGGTTATTTCTTGGCTACTTCTGGAGGTTTCTACCTGAGAGGCAGTAGCTTCATTTTGGCATTTTTAGATGCACCTTCTTGGGAGGGGCACATATTCATGTTGTAAATTCCAGTCAATCATATCCTTTGATATTTTCACAAAAAAACAAGAGTGGGTTTCAATGTATTGATTCTTTCACATGTGATCCTGAAAGATTCCTGAAACACGTTGAGCCTACATGTGAACTGTGTTTGATCCTCATTTTAAAGATTGTGTTTGCAAGACTGCTGGTTATTTCTTGGCTACTTCTGGAGGTTTCTACCTGAGAGGCAGTAGCACCATTTTGGCATTTTTAGATGCACCTTCTTGGGAGGGGCACATATTCATGTTGTAAATTCCAGTCAATCATATCCTTTGATATTTTCACAAAAAAACAAGAGTGGGTTCCAATGTATTGATTCTTTCACATGTGATCCTGAAAGATTCCCGAAACACGTTGAGCCTACATGTGAACTGTATATGGAATCTATGCATGTTGTGAACCTCTAAGTGGAAAGTGTTTTGTAAATGTTTTACATGGAATTAAATAAAATTGTTTTTGATACTCAGTTTTCTCATATGTGTCTACAAAAAAGTCCCATGACTACAAATGGTGTTATAATATATGTATTACACACAGAATGTAAGCAAAGCACACACAACCAGAGCTCACATAGACTATGCACAACACACAGAGCTCCCAAAAAGAGCATGCACAGTCAGAGAACATGCAGATAGACAACACAGATTGACTACATTCCCTCTTAGAACACTTAGAATATTGGGAACACCACATAGCACAGCCATTTGCACATCACAAGCAATTGTACTGTAAGGTACTTTAAGGACAGTGTTTTTAAGAATGCTAGGTATACTGCTTCAGCGTGTAATTATTGTATAAAGTAAACACAGTTCTGGTCAAAGAAGAAGTCTCCTGGGCTCAATTACTTGAAGGGTGGAAACAAGCATACTCAATAAGTGTATTCATGGTGTATCTGAAGAACTGGGGAACAGTAAGTAACAGTCATGGTTAACCCTCTGGGTTCTACAGTAGGGAGTGTACAACACAGTTATTCCTTGAGGTTATGGAGTGGAGTGTAACAAGAAGGAGAAGCAGCCAGCTGGGGAGAGGAAACAGTGGTGGCTAGCAATGAAGGTCCTGCAGATGGCTAGCAATGAAGGTCCTGCAGATGGCTAGCAATGAAGGTCCTGCAGATGGCTAGCAATGAAGGCCTGGCACTTGGCATTTCATGAGCAGTTGGGGTCTCCAACTTTAGACCCGCTGTGGAGTAGAACCCTCAGTGCTCTGTGCTACTTTCTTAAAATGACTTCATAGTCTAGATAGATAGGAATGGACTGATGTCACCGGCTATAGAGAAGGTGCAGTCTTTTTGTGTGTTTGTGGGGATCTGAAATCTGGCCTCAAGCCTAAGAGTGTCACTAACCCATGTGAAATAAGTGTAACTGTGAAGATGCAAATGGCTTGTAATGTCCTAGTAGCCCCTAGGGGATGTTCTCTTTAACTTGCCAACAAGCTAGGGTTCTGTGAGATAAGAAAGTTATATCAGGGGCAGACTGACAACTCATGGGGCCCCTGGGCAATAGGGGATCATGGGGCCCCTGTATCCTTGCCCAAACTCAAAAAAGCCTATGAAAAAGGTACCAGGGGCATCACACGGGGCCCCCTACTGACCCCGGGCCCTCGGGCAGTGCCCGAGTTTCCAAATGGTCAGTCCGCCCCAGAATCAGGGGTTCCTCCAGTTGCACTACTATATGGAGGCAAGCATTAGAAATCCAGAGAACAACCGTGTAAGTATACTAATACAGCCATTTTTGATCATCATTACAGGGGCTTATATGTTGCTATCCAGATGGCCGTATTAAATTATAATATGGGCCTAGCCAAGGCACAACCATGATGTTATAGTCTTGGCCCACCCCTCATTTTTTCAGAAACCACACTAGAAACACTGCTTATGCAAGAATTATAAAACACTACCTAAATCACTTAACTTACATTTATAGCAGAACTTAGCAAAAAAGAAAAAAAAAGAAGCAAAACCAGCTCTTACTGCAATATTTAACGTCCATCCAGATATTTAATCCATTTTTGTAGCCAGTAGGTGTCCTCAATCTGATGGTCAGCATTGTTCAACTGACTTCCTTTGAGCCCAGGTTGGCTTGTTTCTTCTTGTCAGTACATGAAGTGACTGGATCTTTGTGCTGTTTACGGTATTTCTTTTAGGCCCAATTCACACTAATGTGGTGACTGGACTGTAAAATGCAGGTCACTGTAAGAACACACAGAAAACAATTGTTTCTATGTATCCTATCACACTGAACCACAGGTCAGAGCTGCTTTGCTGTGATCTGCAATAAAATGTGGATATGCTACATCTTATAGCTGCGCACTGGACAGAATTGCATGTCACTGTACAGCTGCTGTACAGCGACTTGAATGAAGTGTCATTTTTGTGCACTTGGAAGTTTGCACCCAAAAAAATGTAAAATATGGAGCTGTGTGATTAGCTGAACCGCACACCACACTGCCCCCTATTGCCGGATCATTGCAGCCAGAACAGACAGCTGCCGCACAGTAAAATCTCTGTGGTTTCACTGTGTGGCAGATTATTATTGTTATTATACAGGATTTATATAGCGCCAGCAGGGAGACAATACAATTACAATACATTTCAGTACAGAAGGAATAGGAGGGCCCGGCTCGTGGAGCTTACAATCTAAAGGAATGTCCATTAATGCCCCTTAAACTCCAGTGCCTGTTGTACAAGGACTGCAAGAGGCTGGCTTATACCATGTCATATCCAGATACCTAAATTACTTGCATTTGAAAAATACATGTTATATACATAAAAAAGATATAATATATTATATTTATATCTTAGACTGTAAGATCCAAGGAGCAGGGCCCTCCTAACCCTCTTATATTGAACTGTATCGTTGCTCTATTGTCTCCCATTATATTGTACAGCGCTGAGCAAACTGTTGGCGCTATATAAATCCTGTATAATAATAATAATAATAAAAAAATAATACCCATATTTTATCTAGTAGTCAGACCTCATCATTATATATTTGTGTACAATAGCTGACTGATGCTCAGAACAAGCTTTGCTGTTGGAGCCTGCTGCTGGGTGAAAAGAATGAGTGCTGACAGACAGAACACTAAAAGGTACAAGACAGGCATTTTATTGTTTTATGCTATAAACTTGCTGTACAAAGCCCTCCTGCAATAGATACGTAGTTACATAGTGTATAGTTACATAGTTAGTCTGGCTGAAAAAAGACAAAAGCCCATCCAGTTCAACCATTAAAAAAAAAAAAATTTATAATCCTACACCCCTGCAGGGAAAAAAATTCCTTCCTGATCCCCCGAGACACAGTCGGATATTCCCTGGATCAACTTTACCTATAAATGTTATATCCAGTTATATTATGTGTATCTAGGAAAGAATCCAGGCATTTTTTTAAAGCAATCCACTAAGCTGGCCAGAACCAACTCTTGAGGGAGTCTAGTCCACATTTTCACAGCTCTCACTGTGAAGAAACCTTTCCGTGTTTGTAGATGAAATTTATTTTCCTCCAGACATGAAGAGTGCCCCCTTGTCCTCTGTGATGACCTCAGGGAGAATAACTCTACACCGAGTTCACTATATGAACCACTGATGTATTTATACATGGAGATCATATCCCCCCCTTATGTATTATACATGGAGATCATATCCCCCCTTAAGTATTTGTACATGGAGATCATATCCCCCTTATGTATTATACATGGTGATCATATCCCCCCTTATGTATTATACATGTTGATCATATCCCCCCTTATGTATTATACATGGAGATCATATCTCCATTTATGTATTATACATGGAGATCATATCCCCCCTTATGTATTATACATGGAGATCATATCCCCCCTTATGTATTATACATGGTGATCATATCCCCCCTTATGTATTATACATGGAGCTCATATCCCCCTTATGTATTATACATGGTGATCATATCCCCCTTATGTATTATACATGTTGATCATATCCCCCCTTATGTATTATACATGGTGATCATAACCCCCCTTATGTATTATACATGGAGATCATATCCCCCTTATGTATTATACTGTACATGGTGATCATATCCCCCCTTATGTATTATACATGGAGATCATATCCCCCCTTATGTATTATACATGGAGATCATATCCCCCCTTATATATTATACATGGAGATCATATCCCCCCTTATGTATTATACATGGAGATCATATCCCCCTTTATGTATTATACAGGGAGATCATTTCCCCCTTATGTATTATACATGTTGATCATATCCCCCCTTATGTATTATACATGGAGATCATATCCCCCCTTTATGTATTATACATGGTGATCATAACCCCCTTATGTATTATACTGTACATGGTGATCATATCCCCCCTTATGTATTATACATGGAGATCATATCCCCCCTTATGTATTATACATGGAGATCATATCCCCCCTTATATATTAAACATGGTAATCATATCCCCCCCTTATGTATTATACATGGTGATTATATCCCCCTTATGTATTATACATGGAGATCATATCCTCCCTTATATATTATACATGGTAATCATATCCCCCCTTATGTATTATACATGGTGATTATATCCCCCTTATGTATTATACATGGAGATCATACCCCCCCCCTTATGTATTATACATGGAGATCATATCCCCCCTTATGTATTATACATGGTGATGATATCCCCCTTATGTATTATACATGGAGATCATATCCCCCCTTATGTATTATACATGGAGATCATATCCCCCTTATGTATTATACATGGAGATCATATCCCCCCTTATGTATTATACATGGGGATCATACCCCCCCTTATGTATTATACATGGTGATCATATCCCCCCTTATGTATTATACATGGAGATCATATCCCCCTTATGTATTATACATGGAGATCATATCCCACCTTATGTATTATACATGGAGATCATATCCCCCCTCATGTATTATACATGGAGATCATATCCCCCCTTATGTATTATACATGGAGATCATATCCCCCCTTATGTATTATACATGAAGATCATACCCCCCCTTATGTACTATACATGGAGATCATATCCCCCTTATGTATTATACATGGAGATCATATCCCCCCTTATGTATTATACATGGAGATCATATCCCCCCTTATGTATTATACATGGAGATCATATCCCCCCTTATGTATTATACATGGAGATCATATCCCCCTTATGTATTATACATGGTGATCATATCCCCCCTTATGTATTATACATGGTGATCATATCCCCCTTATGTATTATACATGGAGATCATATCCCCCCTTATGTATTATACATGGAGATAATATCCCCCTTATGTATTATACATGGTGATCATATCCCCCTTATGTATTATACATGGTGATCATATCCCCCTTATGTATTATACATGGTGATCATATCCCCCTTATGTATTATACATGGTGATCATATCCCCCCTTATGTATTATACATGGAGATCATATCCCCGCCTTATGTATTATACATGGAGATCATATCCCCCCTTATGTATTATACATGGAGATCATATCCCCCCTTAATCTCCTCTTCTCAATAGAGAATAAATTCAGTTCCTCTAATCTTTCCTCATAGCTGAGCTCCTCCATGCCTCTTATCGATTTGGTTGCCCTTCTCTGTACTTTCTTCAGTTCCCCAATGTTCTTTTTGTGAATTTGTGCCCAAAACTGAACTGCATATTCCAGATGAGGTCTTACTAATGATTTGTATCGGGGGAAATGATAACTCTATCTGGAGTCTATACCTCTCCTAATACAAGAGAGGATTTTGCTCACTTTAGAAACCACAGCTTGGCATTGCATGCCATTATTAAGCTTATAATCTACCAGAACCCCCAGATCCTTCTCCACCATTGACTCCCCCAGTTTTACCCCCCCTAGTATGTATGATGCATGCATATTCTTAGCCCTCAAAAGCAGAACCTTACATTTATCAACATTAAACCTCATTTGCCACATAGTTGCCCAATTACACAGAGCATTGAGGTTGGCTTGTAAATTGAAGACATCCCTAATCCCTCCTGGAAGGGGAAGAAGCTTTCCCTTTGCTCTTGTCCCCAGACATTGTCCACCTTTGAGTTCAAGATTAACATGCCCTTGACTCCAAGATGGTCAAATCGAGGATTAAAGTGTAGCACAAAATTCTTCCCATCTGTTCCCAAGTTTATGGCAAACACTTTACAATCTTCTGGAATGAAGCCTTCCACCTCCACGGAGTGACCAGGTGATCAGGTTTGAGGCCAAGGTTATATAAGGAAAAAATATTATCTGCCATCCTGCTTCCTTATCAGAGACAGTTGATGAAAATTGTGTTTGCCTGGCCTGCTCCTGGGTTGCATGCATGGTTTACCATTGCCAGTACCAGTTGAGCCTCACCCCCTTACAATATATATTATGGAAACAAGCGTTTTTCAAACAAAAGTAACTTCACTTTTGTGATAATTAATACAACTTTTGCTTTTGTTGCATTAGCAGATTAATGTTAATAAAAATCACCTTTGCATTTTAATTGGCTGGTAAAAGGAGGGCGCTACAAAAGAAGTAGACCTTACATTTTCATGCAAGGTCCACTTTAGGAAGTTGTACTCTAGAAAATAAGGACAAATCTTAGCACTATATATATTGGTATAAAACAGGGTTTTGTATGGTACTGTTCTGTACATTTAACAATGATTGTTCACGACCTTGACAGTTTACATAACATAGTCCATCCATAGCCAAACACATCCAAATGCTTGTTTTTTTCTATGAAAATGACAATTTTCTCTAACAATCACCCTTGAGATGTACAAATAAACACTCTGAAAAGACAGAATAATGGAAGCGGATTTCTTTTGTATTGGAGCATTCATGAGAAGAGCTATACTTAAAGCAGAACTGCAGGCAGATGCATATTGTAATCAATTAAAACATCCCTAGCATAATAGTCCTTTGAAAAAACACTTAAGTTTATTTTTATGGCAGGAGAGGAACCAACTTTTCAAACACAATATTGTACCTCTGATATTTCTTCATCTGTACTGTGACAACTACGTCTACAGGCTCCAACCAATGTACACCCTGCTTTGTTTACCATCAGTCTGATTGAGTCTGTACTATACATGCAGACAGGGACTGAGAAGGAAGGGGTCTGCTAAAGGTATCATTTGATTTAAAATGTCCACTATTGCAACCAAATTTGGATAACACCTACTTTATATTTGTTACATGTTTCCATTAACATAGCATACCTTAAAATAGTATTAAACCCCCAGCATATCTTGCAGTTTTGAACTTCCAATGCTGCTGGCACCTGCTTTCTCAGTGCTGCTTCTCTGAGCTTCTGGTCTTCACAGGAAAGAGAATGGGAAGGCGGTGCAAAAGAGACAGGGGCCTTGCTATCCTAGGCAATGAGGCTGTGTGTTTCTATTGATGCACACAGTGTAAGGAGATACCCCATATTGAAGAAAAATATATTTGAAATATATTTTAAAAATATTCTTCCCAAATATATTGACATATATTTGAAATGCTACAATTTTTACCATATTCAATATATTTAAAAAATAAATAAATTATATATATATATATATATATATATGTGTGTGTGTATATATATATATATATATATATATATATTTCTTTTATACATATATCTATACACACACATATATATATATATTTATTTATTTTTTAAAATATATTGAATATGGCCACAAATTTTCTTCCATATGGGGTATATATATATATATAGATATATATATATATACTGCATTTTGAAATGTGTTTTTTATATATTACAAAATATATGAAAAATATTTTTCATAATATATCTTTTTTAAATATATTCTTCAGATTTTTTTTAACATATAAGAAAGTCAGTTTAACATCTAGTTTTACATATATTTGTAAATGCATTCGAAAAATGTAGAGTTGTATTTGTAAAGACATACAGTATATTTGAAATGTATTTTAAAAAATATTTTTCATATATTTTGTAATAAAAACGCATTTCAACATGCAGTATATATATATATATATATATTTCAAATATATTGAATATGGCCAAAATTGTAGCATTTCAAATGTATACCAATATACTTGGGAAGAATATTTTATGTTTCAAATATATTTTTCTTCCATATGGGGTATCTCATATATACAGTTGTGTCCAAAATTATTCAACCCCCAATGCTGTAAAGGGGTTTAGGGACTATAGTGTACATTTGGAATTGTATTCAGAATCAAATCCTACAAGGACGTTGTAACTACCCAAATGCAACTAAAATGACATCAATTGTTTATGTAATACAGTAGTAAATGGTTCTTATGTGGTTTCTTCATTGCCACAATTATTCAACCCCTTAAAGACTACCACTCTGAAGAACAGAGGTTCATACAGGTGCTTTCCATCAGGTATTGAAAACACCTGTGGATGTCACCGAGCAGCAATCAAGCATAATAAGCACCAATTAGGCAGCTTTAAAATGACTGTGATACTCAGCTCCTTCTAGACATTTACTGGTGTGGTTACAAACATGGTGAAGGCAAGAGAATGGTCCAGGAAGACAAGAGAAGAGGTGATTTCTCTTCACAGGAAGGGCAATGGCTATAAGAAGATTGCAAAGATGTTAAACATACCAAGAGACACCTTAGGAAGCATCATTCGCAAATTCAAGGCAAAGGGCACTGTTGAAACGCTACCTGGTCGTGGCAGAAAGAAGATGCTGACTTCGACTGCTGTGCGCTACCTGAAGCGTAGAGTGGAGAGAAGTCCCCGTGTGACTGCTGAGGAACTGAGAAAAGATTTGTCAGATGTGGGTACAGAAGTTTCAGCCCAGACAATAAGACGCACACTGCGTAATGAAGGCCTCCGTGCCAGAACTCCCAGGCGTACCCCCTTGCTGTCTCCAAAGAATAAGAAGAGTCGACTGCAGTATGCCAAAAGCCATGTGGACAAACCACAAAAGTTGTGGGATAGTGTTCTGTGGACTGATGAAACAAAATTAGAACTGTTTGGGCCCATGGATCAACGCTATGTTTGGAGGAGGAAGAACAAGGCCTATGATGAAAAGAACACCTTGCCTACTGTGAAGCATGGTGGAGGGTCAATCATGCTTTGGGGCTGTTTTGCTTCTGCAGGTACAGGGAAGCTTCAGCGTGTGCAAGGTACCATGAATTCTCTTCAGTACCAGGAGATATTGGATGGAAACGTGATGCAGTCCGTCACACACCTGAGGCTTGGGAGACGTTGGACCTTTCAACAGGACAATGATCCCAAGCATACCTCCAAGTCCACTAGAGCATGGTTGCAGAGGAAAGGCTGGAACATTTTGGAGTGGCCATCGCAGTCACCAGACTTAAATCCGATTGAGAACCTCTGGTGGGACTTAAAGAAAGCAGTTGCAGTGCGCAAGCCTAAGAATGTGACTGAACTGGAGGCCTTTGCCCATGAAGAATGGGCGAAGATACCCGTAGATCGCTGCAAGACACTTGTGTCAAGCTATGCTTCACGTTTAAAAGCTGTTATAACTGTAAAAGGATGCTGTACTAAGTACTAAGATTGAATGTCACTTGGGGGTTGAATAAAACTGATAATGCTGTGAGCACAGAAAAGACATTTGTGGTTATTTCATTATAACTGTTATGTTATATTTGTCTGACCTACAAGTGCCTCTTTAATGTAAATGTAAGCAAGATGACTGAATGATCAAAAGCAATGTCAAACTGGCCAAAACACTCAATTTCAGTGGGGGTTGAATAATTTTGGACACAACTGTATATATATATATATATATATATATATATATATATATATACATACTGCATGTTGAAATGCATTTTTTATATATTATAAAATATATGAAAAATATTTTTGATAATATATTTGTTTTTTCAATATATACTGATCAGATTTTTTTTTAACATATAAGAAAGTAATTTTAACATATAATTTTACATATATTTGTAAATGCATTCCAAAAATGTAGATTTGTACTTTTAAAGACATACAGTATATTTGAAATTTATTTTTAAAAATATTTTTCATATATTTTGTAAGAAAAACACATTTCAACATGCAGTATATATATACTGTATATATATATATATATATATATATATATATATATATATATTTATTTATTTTGAAATATATTTTGAAATATATTGAACATGGCCAAAATTGTAGCATTTCAAATATATGTCAATATATTTGGGAGGAAGGAGCCATCCTGAAAAAGGAAACCTGAGGCAGAGATCATGGCACCAGCTTAGGCCCCATTCACACTTCAAATGGGGCCGTTATCAATTATATGCGGGATACCCAATGTACTTAACTTGCTGGCAACTAGCTGTAATGAAAGCAATAGGAGGCTGACAGCTCCTGCAACTTATTGCGGCTGCTCACATGTAATCGCTAAAGTGTTAATGAAGCCATAAACAGGAACATAGGCAAGAATTTAAAGATAAAGAAGTTGCATACTCAGTAAGTGAATAACTTAGCTGCTGAAAATTCTGCTGGAGAGCTTTGCTAATTTTTTTTTTTTTTTTAGATTTTTGCCAACATATGCACTTAAATAATATGATACAGACAGAGGAGTTAGTAAATCATTATGGAACCTAATGCAGAGGATCTTTGATTCTTTAGGGTCTTGCATGGGCAGTAGTGAAGGTGAATAGGTTTTGACTCGTCTTTTTGCTACGTTTATGGTAGTATCTAAGTACTTGACTCTGTCTCTGAGTTGGTGGGGTGCAGCTGGAGGTCTGCTTTACGGGTCATAGGTATAAGACACCAGTATACATTCAGTCTGTTGTTGGTTTTTTGTTATACATAATTGGGATTTATATTGGTTTTTTATATTTTGTTAAATAAAGTGGCTGCTGTCGCCGGGATCCAATTGGTGTTGGTGTGCTTTATTTGGTACCATGGTTTGGTGGAGGGGTGGCCAGACAGCTTGGAACAAAAAACTTAATCTTTTTCTACTTTAGGCATGAAAATCACTCTCAGTTTGTTATTGCTGTCTATGACTACATAGAGAGGGTTTATCTTTACTTCTGTTGTGTGGACTGAAAGTGCAGGAAAACCTTTTACATGAATAAAATCCTGAGGGACGTTCTAAGCCAGCTCTACTCTATACACAAAAACAGGCTAGACATCCATGTTAAAGCTGGACTTCATGCAGATATCAAAGGCACACGTTAACTCAGCACTGTATTCTTAAATTTACTTTTTTTTACCTTTTTATTAACTAAAGCAATCAGTCATGCTGCAGTGTATAGAGCATGTTGATAGGACGGGAGAGAAGAGTGAAAGAGAGATGAGCCTATCTGTTTGCTTCTTCTACTTTCACTGTTCGCGCATGTGTAATAGGAAGCCAGCAGTGAAGCTGCAAGGCTTCACTGCTGGTTTCTCTTAGTCAAGATGGTGGCGCCAACACCCAACAGCCAATTGAAGAATCGGCTCGGAGTGAGGACACCTCTGGTTCCCAGGACAGGTAAGTGCCCTATTATAAAAGTCAGCAGTATTACAGTATTTGTAGCTGCTGACTTTTAATTTCTTTTGGCGGGGGGGAATTCTGCTTTAAGGTAAAAAACATTTATTCTTTAGAAACACTTTAAACTCTTTAAAGATGACCTTTCTCTAGTTTTCTAAATATGTGTTTTTGTCTCTTCCCCGGTTTGCGAGATTTCCCATATTTTCCTGTCCTGACAGCTGTTTGGTTGGAGTTATGCAGTTATATAAAGGACCTCCTCATGGTGCCCAGTAATGAGATGCTTCTCTGTTTTATGGATAAGAGTGAAGACTAATTCATATATTGGGGTTGTAGACCATTTGTTGTGGCTTTGTTGCCTATAGTGTAGTCTCAGAAGTCAGAGCAGGATTGTACGCTATTAAGTTTGTGGTTTAATCTTTCAGATCCCTCATCCATATGTGGTTTATTTTGCTCGAGTTTAGACTATTTCTGTACACTGTTATTGATCACCTGCTCAGGTACCTGTCACATTAAAAAAAAAAAAAAAAAATCAATATGATACAATTATGGAAAGTATCATTCATCGGACACTATAAATAGCAAATTTCACCTTATCCAATCCATTCAGTGATGTTGCTATTGGGGGAACACTGGGGCCGGGACAAGGGGTCCCAATAGCTGCTGGAGAGAGGATTTCACTCCCCCCTCCCTCCAGCTGCAGGACTGGATCTCCTCTGCCCACCTCCGGCAGTTTCAGGCTCTGGTGTAGGCCCACCCAGCCACCCGCCTGCCTGAACCACCCACCTGCTCGTCTGTCTGCCCACCCACTCACCTGTGCTTCTAGAAGAGGAAGATGAGAGCTGACCATGAGTGAGTGTGAGCTGAGGTAAGCTCAACTTGCTCTGTTAGCTGTCATTGCTCCCTGTCCAACGCCAGAGTGCTAAGGGAATGGGACTGGAGCAGGCTAGAAATGAGGAAGGAGTTAACATTGCCGTGACCACCAATGTAGGTTGGGGGGAGGGGGTCAGTGGCAGTGAAGGTTAACCCCCCATCCCCCACATGCATTGGTCTTCATGGCAGTGAATGTTAACCCATCACCTCCTTCTGCATTTGTAGCAATGTCAGTGAAAGTTACCCCCCTCCCCCCACATGGTGGTCATGGGAGGGGTAAATTTCAATGCCACTGACCATCAATGTTGGGGAGGGGGTTAATAATACTGACATCTGTGTTGGGGGTTATTAATGCATCTTCTGATACCTGTGTTAGGGGTTATTAATGCGTTCACTGACACCACTGCTGTGGGTTATTAATGCATCCACTGACATCGATGTTGGGGGTTATTAATGCGTCCACTGACACTGATGCTGGGGGTTTATAAAGTGTCGACTGACACAGGGGTGGACTGATCATTCGGGCACTCGGGCACTGCCCGAGGGCCTGGGGTCAGTAGGGGAACCCATGAGATGCCCCTGGTATCTTTCAGAAGCATTTTGGGTGTGGTTTGAGTGTGGGCGAGGACACATGGACCCCATGATCCCCTATTGCCTGGAGGCCCCATGAGTTGTCAGTTTGCCCCTGGACTGACACCTATGCTGGGGGTTATTAATGTGTCAAATGACATCAATGCTGGGTGTAATTCTTGCGTAAGGGAAGGGGGGTACAATTTGGCATCTTTGCCCTGGGTATTGATTGACCTTGTCCCACCACTAGACAACACTATCAATTAGGTAGTGATATCAGACCGTGATGGTGTCACCCCCATCTGTGACAGTGCCCCAACTGCATCATTTACCGGGGGCCAGTTTGGGGTGCACACATGTGCTGCCATTCTGAAACTAGCCTGCCCAGCGCCTTCCAGGAGAGAGCCAGGTTGATACACATGCCCACTCAGTGCCCTACAGTGGGGCAAAGATATGTGAAAAAAAAATTAAGGGGGGTGTGACACCACGTAATACCGCACCCAGTGACACCAACCATATTGACACCACTGTATCCACTCTAATGTTTTTTACTAAAACTGTATGTAGGTTGCCAACTGTAAGTCAGATAGCGTGGCTGCCGGAGTTAGGGAGGGAAGGGGTTAATGCTTTTGCCACCTTTCCCGGTCTTAATTTGCAGGCTTTTTGGGTCTAAGCCACCAGTCCTGTGTGATTATAAAAGGGACAGGGGTCTGGATTCTGGAGAGCCTTGCATAGACTGAGAGAGATTCCAGTGAGAGGGACTTCTTGGACCTACAGTCCGCCCTGAAGACACCCTCAGCATGAACACTGCCTTCATGGACTCTGCCAGTTATGGACTCTCATCCTGTATAGGTATGCTGGGGCAGCCACAACTACAGTAAGGTTCAGTTAGGAAAATATTGTTTGCTATGGAACTGTTGCACTGAAGTTTTGCAGTAAAGTTGTGAAACATTATTCTGCATGGTCTGAAGTTATTCAAAGAGGTGTATAAGAGTAACCGGCACACTACATATCACCTGTAGCATGGGTCACTTAAATCACATTGGGATATGAAGACAGCTCTGCAACAGTTAATCTGGTGCAGAGTTAAAACAAGCAGTTGCTGCGAGTAGCGGAAGTCTAGCAACCAGTACTATCAGCCTGTCGAGAAGCGTGGTACCAGTGATGGGTGGCGTGTCCTCTAGCAGAGAGAGGGTTGCTTCTGGGGCTCCCTCCCTGAGCCATCTGTCTCCCATAGCAATGGGAGCAGATCAGCACCACAGAGGTCCTTAACCTGGCCACTAGGTATGGAAAAGAAATAGTCAACAAAGTGCACTCATGAGGTCTACGCTAGGTGCACGGTGTGACCCATTCTGTCATTGGGAGTGAGGTGACAGGGATATGCTGGATGGGTGGAGTGGGCCTAGACTCAGTGTGTCCCTCCTAACTACAGACGTTACAGCCAAGGTGTACAATGGCACAGGAATGGAGAGTTAACTGAAGTTCAGTTTATTTGCCCAGTGTATACGGTGTACGGCCATCTCTAAGTTGGAGGTTGAATCTACCTGAAAGCAGTCCCCGCCTTGTCTTGGGCATTGATCATTACAACACAGCAAAAAGGTAACCCATGTGCAGGGCGAGTGAGCCAGTCCATGGTGCCTAGTGTATCTCACAAGAACCCATTCCTGGGTAGAACTCAGGGTGCCATCCTACATTTTGGCGTCCAATTGAGGCATGAGGAGAGAGGTTGGGCTTTTTGAAAGCTTATTACTTCCAAAGTTTCTTGAGATTCCTTCACAAAGTTTGACTGTATGAAGGCTGATTTGCCTCGAGATCTCCCTGAGATCCCTGCACAAGGTTTGACTTCTTGAAAGTTAAATTGCCTCTAGAGCACCCTGAGATCCCTGCATAAGGTTTGACTTTGTGAAGGCTGACTTGCCTTCAGAGCTCCTTGAAATTCCTGCACAAGGTTTGATTCTAGAGCTTCCGGAGATCCTTGTGCAAGGTTTCACTTTATGAAAGCTGATTTGCCTCCAGAGCTCCTTGTTATTCATGTGCAAGGTTTGACTTTATGAAATTGATATGCCTCCAGAGCATCCTGAGATTCCTGAACAAAGTTTGACTTTATGACAGTTTATTTACCTCCAGAGATCCCCAAGCAAGGTTTGACTTCCTGAAAGCTGATTTGTCTCCAGAGCTCCCTGAGATTCCTGCACATGGTTTGACTTTATGAAAACTGATTTGCCTCCAGAGCTCCCTGAGATCCCCATGCAAGATTTGACTTCATGAAAGCTGTTTTGTCTCCAGAGCTCCCTGAGATTCCTGCACATGGTTTGACTTTATAAAATTTGATTTGCCTCCAGAGCTCCCTGAGATCCCTGTGCAAGGTTTGACTTCATGAAAGTTGATTTGGCAGCCTCCTGTGTTCACTAGAAGGCATGTGTTCCTGCTCAGCATGGGACTCAAAAGTTAGTGGCAATCAGTGTAGTAGCAGTACCTACTACAGTGATTTCCAGCTTTGTATAACTAAATTTCAGCTTTAAAGCTTTGACTTTTCACTAAAATAAAGTGTGCTTTAACCACTTTTCTACCACAGTACGTCTAGAAACAGTGGATTGATGGATGTTTTGTTTTATCTATTGCTGTTTAAGGTAGGGTATAGATAGACCATGTCCTTTCCAAAGATTTCTGAACTCTTGTATGACATAATTTGAAAAAAAACTTTCTGTGTCACCCACAGCAATTAATTAAATTCTCCTTTTTATCATGTGAATGCAAGTTAGAAAGGTAAAGGGAGAATGTGACCACTTGTAAAAAGGAA
The DNA here is from genome assembly GCF_062004578.1 of Staurois parvus. Classification (NCBI taxonomy): domain Eukaryota; kingdom Metazoa; phylum Chordata; class Amphibia; order Anura; family Ranidae; genus Staurois; species Staurois parvus. The sequence continues at coordinate 675,367 of NW_028318810.1, forward strand.
CACAGTTTTTTTTCCATGAGATCCATTGCTTGCCTTTCCTTGTATGCCTAAGCTGTGTCATGTACTCTTTCCAGATATCTAAACGGTAAATGATCTGTCTTGGCATGCACTATGGTAAAAAAGACTCATAGCTCAGACTATGAACAAGAATGTTACCGTGCCAAGCAGTTTTGTACAAGTTTGGTGTTGTAATCCCTAGAGCCATTCGCCAGGTGCCTCCTTCAAGGATGGCTGTTAAGGGGGGAGTCAGTCAGACAATGCAAATTCTCCTATTATATATAGAGCATAACCCATCAAAAACCTCTAGCAGGTCTGTGGAGTCCCTCCACTTTAATAACCGATCAGTTTAGCAATGATTGTTTGCTTGTCTTTCTGTAAACTGATCTGAGCTGAAAACCAGTTATTGGGAAATTGGGAAAAATGCTTTATAATGGAACTGGATAGCAAAACTCAAAATTCATACCAGAACCTAGTTCTGACTTAATGTTTGAAGTCTGACTGACAAGCAGGTTACTTTCATAAAAGGCAAGAAAAGCCAGGAAGGAAAGGAACAAATACCACTTTAGTACATTTTTAGTATAGCTGGAACGATAAGGAGCACAACAGATGCTTATTTGTCAACTCTGTAGTCAATGGGCAGTCAACCTCTAGATCTCAATAGGTAGTTAACTTACTAAATATGTCAAATGGTAGTCAACTTACCAGATGTAAACAGGTGGTCAACGTACCAGATAAAGATTCCCTCAAGTGCCTGACATCACCAAAGGGTCACACATATCTACTTTATTTAAAGCAGACCTTCACCTTCAAATTTCTCTTTCTGTGACTTTCCTCCTTCTATCCCACTGTTACACAACTGGATATGATGTTTTTTTCTGGGAAGGAAGGGTGAGACTGATATACCATCCCCTCTCCTCGCTCAGTGCCTCCTGGGATACTGACATCATGCATTCTAGTAACCTTCAGGTCAGTCTTCACTGTACTGGGCAATCTCGGCCGCATGTCCTTAGGGGGTTAGCTAAGGGAATCCAGAACAGACAGCCGGCCTCCTGATGACATCAGAAGGGAAGATGATGGCGTGGGAGTGCTGACATGAAGAAGCAGCTGAATTTGACAGTCAGCTAAGTGTGTTTTTAGGGCAACCCTACTGTCAAGGTAACAGGAAAAGAGGGGAGTGAACTTTGTCTTTAAAGCCCAGTTGAACCCTCTTTATGTTCATAATGCAGCCAGGCTGCATATACAGTAATACATATGCTAATAATTCATTGTTTTTCATTGATAAGTGGTGGCATCACATAAGAGAGCCAGAACACTGTTCTTACACATTGCAACAGTCTGTCTGGGCTGGAGCTGAGTTCTCAATACTTGGGCTTTCAATCACTAAGCCAAAACTAGTATGTGGTAGGTGTAGTCAGAGTGAACATATATTTCCAGGTTAATGATTCATAAAGCATTGACTGAGAAGGATCAGTATGACTGTAGGAACTGTTTATTACTTTCTAGACCACTGATGCAGACCTAGTGTCCAAGGGAGGGATGTTAAGGTAAACTCAGAATTTATGCATGCTTGATCTGGCGAAAGTGACTCAAGATTCTAAAATAGGGTAGTATGATATACAGGTAACTAGCATTTGCACATAAGACATCAGGTTTGGCAGTCTCTTAGGAATGGTTTCTCATTGGAAAGCCAACATTGACAGTCTTTCAGAAAAGTTTTCCTTTTGAAAAGCCAGCACTGACAATCTCCCAGGAAAAGTATCCCTTAAAAACCACACTTTCAAGAGGCAACTTAGCTGGAGAGAGAGCTCCAGAAGAAACTAGCATTTAGATAGACAAATCTATGCCAAGAAGACCCCAGGGAGACCCATAGTGATTGGAATTGATTCCCTTTTTTCGAGGATTGGGGAATATCTAGATTTCTTTTTACAAGAGGTTGTGGTGAAGAATGAGGCTGCTTTGAAAGATAGTGGAGAATTAATTAGGTTATTAGGGACCAGAGAGATAAAGGAGGAGAGTCTTTTTGTCACTGTGGATGTGGAGTCACTGTATACGAGCATAAACCAGGGGGATACAAATGAAACAAAATGGCATTAGAAAAGAAAACAAATTTAAATAAGAAACAGATTGAATTTCTTGAGGAATTGTCGGAATTTGCAATGTGTAATAACTTTTTCTGGTATGATAACACATTTTTCCAAGAACTGAAGGTAGCTGTAATGGGAGCCAAATATGCTCCCATCGTAGCTAATTTAGTGATAGCAAAGTGGGAGGAGGAAAATATTTATGATAGGTGGCCAGAGATGGCGCTGTACAAGTGGTATATTCTGATATTGTGGGAAGGTACACAAAAGAGGTTGGAGGAATTTATGAACAAGATAAATAATCATTTATATGGTTTGACGTTCACAGGAATGAGTAGTAACAGTCAGATTATGTTTTTAGATCTCACAGTATTTAAGAGGGAAGAAAAAAATTATACTAAAACCTTTTTTTAAGGACACAGATCAAAATAGTGTAATTCCCACTACTGGTTGCCACCACCCAAGGTGGATCTATAACACCCCAACAGCCAATTCACTAGGATAAGGAGGAACTGCGTCTTAGAGAGTGACTACATCCAACAAACAGACAAATGAATAGAATGTTTTTCTGAGAAGGGATATAAAAAATCCTTTTTGGCTAAGGAAAAAGGGAACATTTTATGGAAGGATAGAGTAAAATTATTGAATAATAAGAAAGAAGAAAAAAAATATAGAAATTAAATGTGAGTTAATCACTGACTTTAATACACAGTACAAAGAAATGGAGGGAATCATAAGAAAATATTGGCCCATTTTACAGAAAGATATGATTTTTGAGGAAGATAATCTTTGGTAAACCGAGGTTTATTATAGAAAGATTAGGATTGTGCATAATGTCATTGATCCCCACAAAGTAAGAATGTTTTTTGAGACAAAAGGCTTCTTTAAATGTAACAGGTGTACAGTATGCAGGACAGTAAAAAATGAGGGAAGAAGAATAAATACATTTAAATTGAATGGTATGGATAGGGAGTATGATATTAAATCCTGCATCGCATGTGACTCCACCCACGTAGTGTATGTTTCAGAGTGTCCATGTTGGATACAATATGTGGGGAGAAATACTAGGAAGTTAAAGACGAGAATTGGGGAGCATGTTAATACCTTAAAAAAAGGTTTTGAGGGATATAGTGTTTCAATACATTTTAAGTTGAAACACAATAAGGATCCCAGTTTACTTAAAGTTTATGGTATTGAAAAAATCCATAATCATTGGAGAAGAAGGGATATTACAAAAGAAGTGTCAAAAAGAGAAACCCATTGGATTTTTGAGTTAGCGACTGAGCACTCATAGGGGTTTAATGTAGATTTAAATTGTTATTTGACTAATTATTGATGGGAGTGTAGTTTTGATAATAGTTGTTTACCTAGTTGGTAAGAGTATAACTATTGTTTTTAGTGTGACCTTTATGCCTATGACACTAGTGTTATATGGCTGTCTGTTATCTGCATGCTCTTTTTTAGGTATGCATGTATATTCATACACAGGGGTATATACAATTTCTTTTGATAAATGAAGGATGTGGGAGAGTTCCTCTTTAGATTTACAGCGGGTTCAAGATTCAAGATTAGAGGTGAAACAGTCATATGTGGTATATTTTATATATACAAGTATTTTATATTCAGCACTATACTGCTAGTTTAGCATTAATGATCATTAGGATTGTCTTTTATGTTGATTTATTTTATGATAATGAGGAGGAGCGGTCTCTCTGATTGCGATCCGAGATACTATTTATATTGCATGTGAGGTGATGGACGTCCTTCCGCTCCCAGAGGATGTCAAGTGGCGAAACATGTAGGGCAGAGCTATGAGGTGACGTCACCAAGCACAGCTACAGAGTCCCGCGGTCTCGGGATACGACCAGGGATGACCTATGGTTACTACCATATTCAATTATACTTGTGTTGGTGGAGACATTAAGCAATGTGAGTGATTTTATGCTTTTATTGGAATAAACAGTTGGTATGGTTTTATGCTATGGAAGTCCATCTTTTCTTCTCCTTACGAGTCTCTATAAGATAGCATGATATTGGTCCTAAGAAGCCTCTGAAGATAGGATCACAAGCTGCAGACCGTCTCTCCCAGAAGTAACAGGTGCTTTTGCTGGTTTATAACCTGACCAGCATATCGCTCTGGTGAGTTCATTTATGCTATCAGGTGATGGATAAGCACAGGGGCGGACTGACCATTTAAAAACTCGGGCACTGCCCGAGGGCCCGGGGTCAGTAGGGGGCCCCATGAGATGCCCCTGGTACCTTTTTCATAGGCTTTTTTGAGTTTGGGCAAGGACACAGGGGCCCCATGATCCCCTATTGCCCGGGGGCCCCATGAGTTGTCAGTCCGCCCCCTGGATGAGCACTGTATGGTGATTGAAAAAAGGGTGCCACTAATATAGAAGAATTTCACTTGGAGTGTTTTGGAGGTTGCAAGAATACGTACTGGACTTTGCTACCTGTTGGATGTCACATAACTTGCACTTTATATATGATTGCTCAGGACACTTTAATATTTTAATTGTATGTTATATAGAGGTCACAGATTGATTTGCACTGGATTTTTCTCTATATATACAGTACATGTTTTTAAAGTCGAATGTATTTGTGATTAGAAACGTATATATACAGTATTATGCTCAAATTTATCATATTAGCACTTTAGAGAGAGGGGTTATATATATAAATATATATTCATACACTTTGACTGTTTGTTTGCACATTATTGCACCGTTTGCACAATTTAAGGAGTAGCGCTGTTCCTATTTTTTGACAACCTAGACAAATCTATTCGCTTAGAACTCACAAGTCACCCCTAAAACATTCATTAGGAACAATAAAGCCTCTCATGAAACGCCACGTGTGCTGAACTGTTTTCAAAAATGATCTGTGCACTCTAATTTTGTTCTCCTGGGGGCTGTGGAATTCAAGGAAAACAAGAGCTGAATGTCAACAGTTCCTCCTAATGCCTGATACTATCAATTACATACAGTGCAGAGCTTAAATCAATCCCCCAGCCAAAAATAACAAGATAAAAATGAATACCCCACTAAAAGCTAAAAAACCTGCTTTGACTGCAATATTCGCCTTCAAATGGTTTCCCCACAGTACATTGTTTCTGGCACTAGATGCCATCAGTCTGGCCCTCATCATTTATCCCACTTCCTCTGAGCCCAGCTTGTCATGGACCAACCCTCAGCCTGTGATTGGATAGTTAAAGAAGAAGCACAGTAATGAGCTCATATCTCTTTCGCTCTGTTCCCGCTTTCTATCTGCATGCTTCTTGTCAGCACATGGACAGATTGGCTCCTCGACCTGTTTATGCTGCTCACTCTCCAGCACTTCTGTACAGCAAGTGTAAGAGGTTGTTACCAGGTCACATTAAGAGAAGTGTGAACAGTATGTGAAGCATGGGATGTCCTCTGTCTCTGGCTGAGACAGGAGGCCAGAGACCAAGGAAACCCCAAGCTTCACATACATCACAAGCAGATTTGGATCTTGTACAAAAATATATCTAATTCTGAACATCATAAGACTGGGGCCCCTTTGACTTTTGCCACATTTATAGATTTCATCAATTGTCAGTAATCTTGTTCCTCCTCCTGTGGCCCACACCTTGCCCTCCCTGGCTGTGGATTTGGGTGCTGGGAGGTTCCTTTGTGGGAGCAAATGTGTTGACCTTTCTTGATTGGGCACAGCATGTTGATGCGGCCATATTTCCAAGTAATATTAACCTTTGTGGTGAAATCTTTTGGCAAAACATGTTGAAGCTACTACCTGCCTACTAGAAGAAAAAGACATTTGTGAATAACACCTCCTAATACATATATGGTCATTATGCTATTATATATGGTATTATTTTCCACTTGTTTTTAGATACATATGCATTATATTTCTTTTTGTTCACAATTATATACATTTTTTATATATTATTTTTTGGGCATTGATTTTGGCACTCTTTAAGATTCTACTTCACAGACCCATTTCTGACCTCACCAGGGCTGATTGGAAGCTGAGAGAATTCATCGTCTTAGCCACATGCCACACTATACCCAAAGCCTGGAGTCATCCCTCTCTGAACTTTATGGAGGTAAAGCAATGGATTATGGATACTATGATTCATGAAAAACTCACTTTGATACTCATCAATACTCGTTTTGAAAATATGGTCCCTGTGGTTGGAGCACAACCACAATCTGAACCTTGACCATTTTTACTCTTGTTTAGAAGCTCTAAGAGTTCCATGCAATAGGAACATTCAGCCAGGCCCCAGTACCCCTCTGCCTTCCTTACTCTCCCCTCTGTTCTTTTTCCTATTTTGCCGTACTTCAAGCCCCACTATCTCTAACACCCATGCCATCATAGCTCCTTACTTTCCCCTACCTCCTTGCTCCTCCCTTCCCTCCCTTCCCTCCCTTTTAAAACTAGCTTGGCCATTGCTGGCACTTCCTGCAACCCTCCATATCTTGGGCAACCACACCAATAAATTGTCATCAGCGCCTTACTTCAGTTACCTTTGCAAAAACAAGTATATTGTTATATTCCTCTGGGCTTCTTCCTACCCAGCTTTAGAGTCATCACATCCTTGGGATCTTTCAACTGGCATTATTCTGTACAATGCTCTGTTGAATTCACACAATTGTTCATCTTCACTTGTTCATAGCATACCTATGTATGTACTTGTTCAGCATTGCTTCATAGCATACCTGATACTTTACACACTGCACGATGTTAACAATGTAAAACGATTGTGTGCTTTATTTATCTGTAATAAACTCCCTAAAAAACAATCAAATTTGTTTGAAAAACTTTTTGTTTTTTTGTCAGCTATGTCCCCATTGGAAGGATTTTCCCGTTTCATACCTTTTTTTTTTTTTTTAAGGTGGGGGGTTGGAATAGCAGTTCCTGAGCCACTCAGAACAAATACACTATACAGTCAACACTTTGTGGATACCTGACTATCACAGTATGTGTGCATACGTCTCCAAATGCTTGAATTCAGGTCCCATAACCAGAAATGGTTATTAAGACATGGTTTAATGAGTTTGGTATAAAAGAGTGCAAGTTATCTACACAGAACTGTGAGGTCAATGCAACTGAACACCATTAGAATCAGACAGATGGCCAACTGTAAACCAGGTCTTCTCATCCAACATCAGTACCTGACCTCACAAATTATATTTTGACTGAAGGGCCATACTCCAAGCTCTGCTGGAAAGTCTTCCTAGTACAGTGGAGGCTGTTGTAGACCCAAAAGTGCGGGGGAAGGCCAACTTAATTTTATTTCCCAGGGTTTTAAAATGGGATATCCATCATGCTTTATATAATAGTGATGGTCAAGTGAGCACAATTTTTGACTGTATGGTGCATGCAGATATTGAAGTCATAGTGAATTCCTGACCTTTACACTTGTTCTAGGTCAGTGACACCTAAAGTGCTGATGCTATAGGATTAGCGAAGTGGGACTGAACTGCATACTTGTTCCAGGTCAGAATATACTGAAGCCATTCAATCAGTAGGACATCCAGGCAACTAGAATTCTTAAAAAAAGGGGGCCAGTAATGGCTATCTCTATAACATTCTTACCATATATCACTGAAAAAGCAAAGAAATGCTTAATTTGAACCTGTCACAGCGCAATAACCTCATTAGCAATACACTATATACTGTAGCAAGCACTACAACATATATGTGTGCACTCTTCAGGGCATCTATGAACACATACAGTATTGGGTGTATGTAAAGCTGCTGCAAGCATTAACTCTTCTTCCTTCCCTCTTCTGGCTGGTAAGCCTAAAATAACTCCTGCAAAAGGGAGCACAAGGGACCTTGTGGCATTATTATTCAACACAAAAATAAAATGTCCTATGCACAATGTCTTCTTCCAAATACCAGCTCAGTATTATCTGAGCCCCTAGAGAGATATAGCAACCAAATTCAGTACTTATCCGGGGAAACAACTAAAATCCCATTTAAAGACCTGCTTTGCCAGTGTAATTACAGAAGATATGAACAGTATGCTGGTGTGAGCGCTACAAGCTCAAGCAACGGTTAGCTATGAAAGAGTTAAAACCCTTATACTTTCCTTGGCTGATGTAAACAGCATAATATAACGATTTAAATTGGGTGGTTGAGAAGCAGATAGGTAGCGCAGTCAGCCCCAGGGTAAGGCCCTGTTGTGAGCCTAATATAGTAGCTGTAAATTGGGATAGATGGCTGTGCCGATACACTCTTCTAATAGAAGGCTGGCATTTAATAAATGAGCTAGACTCCAGAGGAGCAAGGTGTCGTGTTCAGACAATCAGACCATCTTTTGATGTACTAGGCTGATCAGATACAAAGATGCTAAGTGCTGAAATAGCTTTCTGAAACACCTTGTTAGACCAGTCAATGGTCTCAGTTAGTGTCCAGAGTCAGTAGAAGAAGTCAAGACTTTTACTGTGGCCCATACCCGAATGAGCTTTTAGCCTCAGTACCAGTAGTATTGGGCCAAAAGCACCATAGCTGAATGGGAAGCCCCGTGCCCCAGCAGGACAAGTTTAGGACTAGCCAATAAAGGGAATTACCTTTCCGTTTCTGAGATAGGTAAACTGGAAACCAGAATTTCTGACAAGGAGAAATAGCAGAGGTGCCTATCCCATTCAGTTGGTGAATCTGCCTGGGTGCAGTTTTTTGTCAGGCTCTTCCTCGAGAGTTTTTGGTGTGCAGTTTCTCTGTTGGGTCTAGTGAAGAGGTATTCTGAGGTGTTTATGTGGTAGTAATATTAGCAATATTTCTCCAGGAAGATTCAACTGGAAGAATATTTTCCAGAGACCCATGGGATCTGGGGCAGGTAGGAAAAGAGGGAAGAGTGAGAAGAAGGGGGCATCGTCTAATGTATGACCTCTTTCCAGATCCACTATTTCATTGTAGAGGATAGTCTAGAAGCAAGAAAGAAACCTTACCAAGGTCACATGACATCCCCAAATATACCCAACATTGATGGTACTCCACTCAAAAGACTCATATCTTATCACTTTCAGTCTTACCAGAGAAGGTACCACCATGCTAACAATGAGCTCCGTCTGTACAAACCTTCTCCAGTTTTTTTGTTTATCTATCCTGCATAAGTGTACAAGAGTTCCAATTTCACTGAAACAACTATAATTCACTGATACAAATGACCTGTCCAGATTGATTTGTTACCTGGGGAATAAAGTGCATATTGATAAGCTCCAATTGTCTGGGGATTACTTCAGGTCACAGCTCAAGAGCGATACTGGAACAAGGTCAGCAACATGGTCAGAGATAACATCAATATGGCACTGCCAATAGCAACTTATTTTAAAGTTTTATTGTCAGAAGTGGCATTTGAATGGTTCCTCCTTTTCCACATAAAGCATGGAAGAGCAAAACAAGCATTGTATCAGTAATGCTATTCCTGTGGATCGTTGAGCATCTGGAGAGTGCCAGAAGTGGATCTTCTTGACATCCATTTATCGTAGACTGTAGGAAGTGGGTCAAAAGTATAATGCAAAAAAAATTCCTCCCATGAGGCTGTATAATGGGAGAGAATAAAAGAACAGATGGTTCTGTGCTGATCTGTCTGCATTTTAATACACAATGAGAGAACGGGAGCATATCCGGAGGGACAGAAAAGGGACTTGCCTTCCACGTGGCTCATGATAATGTCAGTAGACAACAGCTGCACAAAGAAATGTTCAGAATTTTAGTACATGGGTCAACTTACACGCAGTTTGCTGTTTTTACACACAGTATTAGATGGGCAGATGTATGAAAACATTCCAACTTCTGTTTTCCTGGAACCGGGCTCTTTCTGAAACACATACATGTAAGAAATGTGTGCGGCCCAGGGTACCTACGTTTGACGCCACAGTAGAAATCATCTCCTCCAGCATACTTGTAGTGTTGGTTCACTTTCATGTGTGTGCCAAAATATCTCATGTTTGTCTTTCCTTTGTTTACCAGTGAAGAGGTTCTGTGTAGCCTCTGAGTTGACCCCAGTCTGAGCTTACATAGGGACTAAGGGATTCTTATCATGCTCTCATGTGAGAAAACTGGGCCAATCACCAAGCACCAGCACTGTCAGATTGGAGAACAGGAGAGCCCATATCTGGAAGTACGAGGTCAGGGGTGGACTGACAACTCATGGGGCCCCTGGGCAATGGGGGATCATGGGGCCCCTGTGTCCTTGCCCAAACTCAAAAAAGCCTATGAAAAAGGTACCAGGGACATCTCATGGGGCCCCCTACTGACCCCGGGCCCTCGGGCAGTGCCCGAGTTTCCAAATGGTCAGTCCGCCCCTGTACAAGGTATTTCTTTTGTTCCCAAGCAAAACAGGGCTGCTAAGGAAAGGTAGGTTTATGTAGTCAGGGGGGTGTTTAAAGTACACCTTGTGGCAACATCATCATAAATAAGTAAAAGAAGGCAGTCTCTGCTTTTTCCCCATTTACTTATAATCCACAAGGTTAAAAACTGTAGCTAAAGATCATTCCACATGCACCAAACATTATCTTTCAAGGAGACACCTTGAAAAAGCATGCATTGTGCATGTGAGATAATCATTGGCTGCTGTTTTTAGTCTTGTAGAATCTGGATACAAATAAAAGAAAAAATCTGCGAATGTCTCCTTTTCCTTACCTCTGTTTTTAATGGAATGCTGATTGACAATGTGCACCTGGATAAAAACAACTGAAGCTTTTATGGATTAAGGTCACTTGTGGCTTCCTTCCTTTGCTATACGCAAGGCCGATTGATTGCCTCCCTCAAGTGTTTTTGAGTGCCACACATTTACATTGTAGAACTAAAGTGAAATTGTGAAAAACCACACTTTTTTCTTTTAAGTGCAACCATAGCAACGATGGCAATGGCTGATCTTAACTTCTGTCTTTTCATACATCTGTCCCATGAGGTTGCCCCTTAAATATAAGATTTGCAGAAACAAAAAGGAAAAAAAACCCACACCAATAAGCACACACTATACACTTCTATCAAAAATAATAGGAAACATCTGCAATTCCCTAATTTCATTAGGAAATACCAGTTTTTGTAGTTAGATGTTATTCATATGACTTTGATTTAAAAGTAATTTTTTTATTTATTTTGTTCTTTTTGATTTAATGGACATTATTTTTTTTTCAATATTGCTGTCCATGATCCCAGGGATGGGGGGAATCTGCCAAAACACTTCTTGATTTTTCCATCAATTAAACTGTGTTAAGACTGAAGTCGTGCTTATTGGCACCACCCATGAATTATGTAAGGCCAGTCCTGGTAGCCTATCTATCAATGGCACTGTACTTGAGCTTCCGTCTAAATTGAAAAATCTAGAGGTGATATGTCATGCTAGTTTAATCTTTGATCCACACGTACAAAATGTTGCCAGAACATCTTTTTTCCACTTTAGAAACATTGCTGAGCTGTGTCCTATGCTATCACACACTGTAGTTGAAAAGTTGATCCATATTTTTGTGTTCTCACGACTTTACTACTGCAATACTCTGCTTGCTGGTGTACCTAATTCCACTATTAATTGACTACAATATGTACAAAATTCTGCAGCCAGAATCCTGACTAGGTCTGGTACAAGTGATCATATTTGCCCTATCCTAGAGTTCTTGCACTGGCTACCCATCAGGTTTCGCATAGACCGTAGCCTCCCTGGCGGTATTCCCGAGTGTAGCTCGGGGTAAAGTTTCAGCACTATAAGCGGTAACCCCGAGCTACACTCGGGAATACACTGCATGCAGCGTTGCTCCGGGATCTCTTCTGCACTTACCTTGTCCTGCGCTCCCGCGATGTCCCTCCTGCAGTGTCCCCGGCAATGTCCTCTGGCCGATGCCGGCATCTGTCTTCTGGGTTCCATTCCCTGCGATGTGGGGACGTACGGGGGACGGAACGTCGGGAAATTTGAAAATGACAAAAAGTGACATTCACTAAATACACTAAAATCACATAGTAAAACATTACTGTATCAAACCATTTCACATACATTTTGTCCCGAGTGCTTTGTCCTGTGCCCTGCCTGCATTTTTACTGTTCTTTCTGCCTGGAAACTGAGAAACGTTCATGGCGTCCAAAAAGCGTCCCTTTAGGGCAAAAGCGGTTTTAGACCAGCTAGAGAACAGCGATAGTAAATCAGAACCACTTGCAGAATTGAGTGATAATGATTCGTGGGGGAAATTTGTCATCAGACACTGAAAACGATTTTGCGTCTTTGCTCAGTGATGTGCGAACTTGGCGCTATATTTCAAATTTCAGTGTGTTTTGTTTGATTATATTATTGAATTAAATTTATTATTATTATATTATAATTAGAGATGAGCGAATCGAACTTGGCGAAGTGGAATTCGTTTCGAATATTAGGAAAAATTCGCACCGAATCCGAATATTAGCAAACTTCGGATGCGCGAATCGAATTTTTCCCGATCGGCCGATTTTCATCCCTTCTACAGCCGGCAAAAAGTGTCCCTGCAGAGAGCTCCGCTATTTCTGACAGTTTTCTGACAGTTCCTTCACATTTACAGCGGTTGAAACATTGTATCTATTTGTTTCCATTTAGGATACAAATGTTTTTATTTGGAAACAAATAGATACAATGTTTCAACCGCTGTAAATGTGAAGGAACTGTCAGAAAACTGTCAGAAATAGCGGAGCTCTCTGCAGGGACACTTTTTGCTGTACTGGAATTCTTCTTCTTTTCATTCTTCTCATTCTTCTTTTCATTCTTCTTTTCATTCTTCTTCTTCTTCTTTTCATTCTTCTTCTTCTTCTTTTCATTCTTCTTTTCATTCTTCTTTTCATTCTTCTTCTTCTTTTCATTCTTCTTCTTCTTCTTCTTCGTCGTGCCCCGTGACTGCCCAAATGAGTGAAGTGTGCGGTGATTCTAAGATCGACGGCACTCATCTGCATGTCATACTGACTGACAGTATTATTTCTCTTCCCCAGCAGACTCCAAGGGCATTTAAATTAAAGGTACAGTGTTCTGCACTAATATAAAGGCTCTCTGAAGCCTAGAAACCCTTTTAATAAGTTAAATTCGCAGCGAATAAATTCGCATCGAATCGAATTTCTTCCGCAAATTCGGCGAATCAGCCGAATCGAATTTTTGAATAATTCGCTCATCTCTAATTATATTTTTTTATGATTATTTATTAAATTATAATTTATGATTTTGTGTTTAAATTTTTAACATACCCGGGATGCTTACTAGACTCTTGTTCGGACAGATTTCAGTGAGTTATTCCTAAAAATGACAGGCCTACAATAAAAAAAATACATATTTCCATGCCCAAAAATTTACCACTTTGAGCACAGAAATATGGACATAATCAGACCGCTAGGGAGGTTAAGATCCTCTTGCTCCCCTATAAGGCTCTTCATGGCTTGGCACCCTATTATCTGTGTGAACTTTTATCAACTTACTACCCCACTTTGTGCCTCTGCTCCAGAAATTCTGGTCTTCTGTGTATTTCCCCCTACTCACCTACACTTGATGGGAGACAGCCTCCTCCTGCTATGCTGAAAAACTCTGGAATTTACGTCCATAGAACATCAGAGAGTCATCTTCTCTAAATTCATTCAAATCAAATCTAAAAATGATTTTCTTTAGACAAGCTTTCACGTAATTGCCCCTTTTTTCCTTTGTTTTATCCTGTGTATTTCTTGGGTTTTTGTTTCTCTTGCCTTTGCAAAGCGCTTTGAGAAGATACCTTTAAAGGTGCTATATAAAATAAAGTTTATTATTATTATTCATCTACGTGGAAGGCATTGTCCATATATTCCAATGGAGAAACCACTAGAGCACCCTACTACCTGCCTCATTATAGGAACAACCTTGGCTGCTCTATGTTCTCTCCATTCTCCTATCAGTTTCACAGTGTTATGAACCACGGAATAAAGCCAGACAATCTCTGTAGTATTAAGAGTCATTTCACATGGATAAAAAGATTTCTAAAGAATTGACTAGGAAATATACTCCCAAAGAGCAATAATACAGGCTAAGTAAGTCTGCTCACTTCTACATAAAACTGCTTTTTAATGACTGATATCTGACGGTTCACCAAGATGCCCTTGTCTTTAAATTACATCTCTAACAATTTTGTTCTAGATATAGAAGGAAAGGGTTATAAACCCTGTGAGATTTATTTGTATTGATGTCTTAGTGCTGATGGGGATATCTCCCCTTTTCTCTTTATACTTTTGCTCATAATATCATATTTGTCACTAGAACAGGAGATCAACCTTACAGTGGAAACACCTGGATTTGAGACTGTTGTCTAGGAGGGGATTTTCCTTTCCTTTGAAGAGATTTCCTCTCACTTCCATTTAGATTTACTTTAAAGTGAACCATTTGCAGGGTCGAGACAAAGTAAAGTACCGCAACAATTTTAGCACCTTTAGTGCACCTGCCTACCTACCTGCCTAATACACTGCTACAAACCCAAGCTTCCATGTAGGAGGAAATTGTTACTGTTTGCTATTACTAGAGCTACAATGTGGCCCTGTGACAGGCTAACTTTATATTAAGAATAAACTTTTTGAATTTTTAACTGAAGTAGTGACATGATAATTCCTTCTGTTTTAAAGCAGACCCATCATTTGATAATTTGGAGAAAAGTAATAGGTTCACTTTAGAACAGAGAGCGAGCACATAGCAGAGGCGGACTGACAACTCATGGGGCCCCCGGGCAATAGGGGATCATGGGGCCCCTGTGTCCTTGCCCAAACTCAAAAAAGCCTATGAAATAGGTACCAGGGGCATCTCATGGGGCCCCCTACTGACCCTGGGCCCTCGGGCAGTGCCCATGTTTCCAAATGGTCAGTCCGCCCCTGGCACACAGTTATTTTGTGCTCTATCCCTTGTTGCCCTGCTTGACTGCCAGAGCTCTAGAAAGACTGGGTACTTCTGGGTATGGAGAGTCCTATGATTCCCACACAGTAAACACAGAAATACAAAGAAAAGGCTGCACCACTCAAAGTTTGGACTGTGTTCCTCTGGTTCCCCTCCACAATGGGAGCTGATTGTACGATCCTGTTTGTCATTGTAGCACCCTCCTAGATAGGTGGTAAATTTAACTCTGGCTTACTGTATCCAGTGGAGCTGCATTTGTTCTTAAGTAAATATCGTTTTGGCACACTATAATCACTATAATCAGTGTGGCTGTTTGTGATTGTTTAGGTCTGTTCTGTGTTTCACAGGCTGCAAATTTAGTTACCCCTCCTGCCTTCTAAAACTTACTGGATGGTCCTGGAACATAGGTGCGGAGTAAGGCAAATTAGCAGCATAAATATTCATATTGTCTCAGCAAATCCCTGTGGGAATATTGCAAAGATAGGTGCTCGGAAACTATAGTTTGAGACCTGGAACAAGTCTTGTCACAGCCTGGATTGGGCAAGCTGGGGGTCTGGGTTTGTTGATGTAGATGAGGGGGTCTGTTGTCTGAGGATCTAGTCTAGTATCACAGGGAGAAAGTGTCTAGAAGGCACTAGAAGGAGGCAGCCAATCGTTGGAAGACACTTGTGAGTTCAGTACAGTTGTGAGAGATCCTAGAGACTGTGTGCTGTGGCCACCCTTCTGGTGTTAGAATGTCAGCTTTGCGCAAAAAGGGGACATAGTGTCTAGTGTCCCAAAAATCTTGATATATTTAATATTAAGTGAAAAGACTTTGCTTGGACTGTCCATAGACAAAAGTAATCCTCTCAAGATAAAGTCTCCTCCTATTTGTACATAGTTCTGGATTATCCCACTCAATTCCCAATCCCTAGCCACGTTACCCCATAATAAAAAAACCCAAAAAGAATACCCCTGGACTGTTCATTTAGCCAAAGAGTGACTGTGATCATGTGCCTGGCTAAAAGACAACTATTGGGAAAAGAACCCTGGGCATCTTTCTAGCGGCTCCCAGGGGGGGTAGTGCTACATCATATATAGCAAAAATGAAGAACAAAGCTGCACTCCACAGTGGCCCACAATGAAGATTAATCAAAGCAATTGGCTTCCGACACCGTCCCCACCCTCAGTCACACCTACTGATGCGGGGGGGGGGGGGGGGGGGGTGGAAAGCTCCTTGACCACTTAAGTTGAAACTTTCACTATGATTTACTGTGGGTGTTCCAATAAAGTGAACAGGAAACTCGGGGAATGCATGAAACATACAGTAAACTTTGTACTTTCAAAATCAAAATAAGTACGGTATCCGAAAAATAACCAAAATACCTAACACCTAAAGCATATGTCTAACTTTCACCCTTGAAAGTGTAATAATTAAATCATACCTCAATATGCTAAACCCTACTGATACATTCAAAATACAAAAATAAATACTGAATAGATGTGATATCCCTAAAAATTCTAAACAAAAAATAATAATAAAAAAAAAATAATATAAATAGTCTCCAAAAAAGTCCCACAGTGATACGCTTGTGTCCAAAATTAAAAGTCATACACTAAATATATTCCAATGCTGCAAATCCAAGTCCTCAATAGGGGAACCTTCAAAATGGCTCCAAACGTCAAAGTGAACCTCAAAAAAAGAAAAACTATATAGTGTATTATCCTTAAATAAAAATGAACAGTAATACTCAAAATAACCATATGTGCCACTTCACATCATACGTGATCATATACGTGACCAAGTGAACTCAACGTGATATCTGTGATTGTGAACACTCTTGTGATCAAAATGTCCAAGTGCTGGTACCAGTGTACACTTCTACAGTGTGAAGACTAAATACCCTTACCAGATGGCAAAGAAAACACGCTTTAATACCACCAAGGGTATAAACAATCCAAGGAAAGCTTCCCGGCCTGGGTATTATTCTTTCAGATGTCCTCACAGCCTCATGGATAAAAGCTCCTAGATGTCATCAGGACCTTGAGCAGGAGTACTCAGTAGTACTCATAGTACCCATGCTCCATCGATACACATAATACAGTTGCAAAAAAAGTATGTGAACCCCTTGGGATTATGTGGAGTTTTGCATGAATTGGGCATAAAATGTGCTCTGAACGTCATCTAAGTCACAACAATAGAAGAACACAGTCTGCTGAACATAATACTACACAAACATTAGATGTTGCCATGGTTTAATTGCACATAACATGTAAACATTCACAGTGCAGGGAGGAAAAAGTATGTGAACCTTTGGACTTAATAACTGGTTGACCCTCCTTTGGCAGCAATAACCTCAACCAAACGTTTCCTGTAGTTGCAGATCAGACCTGCACAACAATCTGGAATAATTTTGGACCACTCCTCTTCACAAAACTGTTTCAGTGTAGCAATATTCTTGGGATGTCTGGTGTGAATCGCTCTCTTAAAGTCATGCCACAGCATTTCAATCGGATTGAGGTCAGGACTCTGACTGAGCCACTCCAGAAGGCGTATTCTGTGCTGTTGTAGTCATTGTTTTGTTGAATTACTTGTATGCTTTGGGTCAATGTCCTGTTGTATTACCCATCAATGACAACAATCCGTCCAGGCCCTGAGGCAGCAAAGTTTGGACTATGGGATTTTTTGGTGATTTTAACTTGGTTTTAATGTGAGAGCAATATTAAAGTGTTATTTGTTTACTATATACAGAATTACACTATATATCCTTTCCATATATAATGTGTATCGATGGAGCATGGGTACTATGAGTACTACTGAGTACTCCTGCTCAAGGTCCTGATGACATCTAGGAACTTTAATCCATGAGGCTGTGGTGACATCTGAAACAATAATACCCAGGCTGGGAAGCTTTCCTTGGATTGTTTATACCCTTGGTGGTATTAAAAACTTTGTACTTTATTTTCTCACTACAGGCAACCAGTAAGTTTGAATGAGGATCCAGCAGACACCACCAGCCAAGGCTTATTGGGGAAAAAAGCAATCAGACAGGTTGGGAAAACTTGTCCAACAACTTTTTCTCCTGATAAGCTGTTATTCAAACATAATCAGCACCATGATGCAACTTTTAGGCTGTCTTCACACCTGAACATTTTACCTAACATTATTACAACACACCACAATGGACTGGAACAGTAAGAAGGGACATAAATGCCTTAGGGACTTACATTTCAGCTTCATATCCAACTGCCCCATAATATCTATGGCAGCCTGTAGATTGGTCAGTACTAAGAGTTTGCTACTGCTAAGCATAGATTGAGATTGGTTATCAGCCAGTAAGACTGCCTGGCAGCATTGCAATGGAAAGAGTTAAATACAATCTATGGGTGTCAAGTGCTGCCAGAGTCATTTCCTGAGTTGTTATCCATTATTTAAACACTAATTAGTATTCCTGTTACCTAATTACAGTTCAGTAGCTACAGACACAGAAAGTTAAACTGCAGCCTTGCCCAGGGGGCTCTAGAGAGGCGGCTCTGATAAAAAATAATTTAACCTGATCACCTGGGATTGTAGAAATCATGGTGGAAAGTGGGATGGCTACAAGGAGTCACATTTATACCAAGCATGCCCCTTTTATTTAACTCTTTCATCTCGGAAAACAAATTCTACATCGCATTGCAGTGTGTGCTGTCAATCCCCTTCCAGTGGGGGGGTGAATCACTTGTCAGTCAATCTTTTGCTGTCTTTGCACATATATTTTTCATGGAGCTTGTACAAATCTAATCCAAACATCAATAACATTTTTCGGATTAGTGTTTGTCAGAGTACTGTTTGTCTGTTTTTTGCTGTCATCACTTGCCATCTCTTTTCTACGTGAATAACATAATTTAGAGCTAACAGGGTATGGGTTCCAAAAAGAACAAGCTTTTTTGCCTTCCCCACTCTCTCTCCTTCCACTTTCCTTTTCACATCACATATGATGACTGCCCACACCCTGAGTTTCCAATGGCAGACACATACCACCATCATGGACTCTACTAATCAAAAGAAAACCTGTCATTAACAGACACCTGGAGGCTGCCTTTTAAAACTGCTAGTTGCCTGACAGTTATGTTGATCATTTGTGTGAGTCACTAACATGGAATGCCTATAAAGATTTTGTGCCAATGTTCCTGATCTGCTATCTTGTTTTTTTATCAGTGGATCATAATACATTCTAAACAATGGACAAGAATACCAACCAGGCAATTAGCTTCTTAAAACGGATGGATCAGCAATGGCAGCCCCCATAGTTTTCTAATGACAAGTTTAAATTAAATTCTGGACACAGGAGTACTGTCATATTAAAAACAGGCCAATGATGCCTTGAGGCTACATCCCATATGTTTCCTGTTGACCAAAGGACTCCATACCACGATGTTTGTATGTGGGAGACCTCTGGAGAACTCCGCTTAAAACCTTTGTAACTGCATACCTGATCCTGAGTAGAGTAAAGTTGCATTGCCAGATGCCGTCCAGCTTTACGGTCCATTTGCTTGACCTTCTCCATACTGGTAACTCCACCAGTGGTCACTGGGCGTGCATATGCAACTCGGGTCACTACTAAAAGATTGTCCAGTTAATTCATTGAATTTGAATTTGGACAAATTGAAAGTGAAAAGCATGACACTAACACAATTTAAAAAATACCTGCATAGCAATAGCAATAAATCTGCAGTTTTTGAAGGCAATTGACCTAGCTGATAATAACCAAAGTGTTACTAAACCCACAACAGTACAATCAGTCTGTATATGCAGTAAAGCATGCTTGTTATACTCACTGTGGAACCTAAGGGGTTTATCCTCTGCATTGTGTAGAAATACTGTTTGATCCTGTCCTCTCTGATCCTCCCCTTTTTTCAGTGTCCCCCCTCTTATCTCCTCATAAAGCATATCATGTGGAGTCACTCTGCATATGCTCAGTTTGGTGTGTATTGCTAGAGAGGGCTTTTTTTTCTTGGGAGAGTCCATGTGATCAGCACAGGGCCAATCAGCACTGTCCAGACAGAGGTCAAGGGCCCTGCATCCTCCTACAGCAGAATCAAAACTCCTCCTACAAACTTTAACATGTGCTCTGCTGAACACTGATAGAAGTCTCAAAACTGCTCTAACTGCTGATGAGAAAAGGTATTTAGTTTATATTTACTAAAATAATTGTACTTCCATGTTCTGTGTACTGTGGGAGACCAGATATAGTGAATGCAGGATCCTGGGAGACCAGATATAGTGAATGCAGGGTCCGGGGAGACCGGATATAGTGAATGCAGGGTCCGGGGAGACCAGATATAGTGAGTGCAGGGTCCAGGGAGACCAGATATAGTGAATTCAGGGTCCGGGGAGACCAGATATAGTGAATGCAGGGTCCGGGGAGACCAGATATAGTGAATGCAGGGTCCTGGGAGACCGGATATAGTGAATGCAGGGTCCTGGGAGACCAGATATAGTGAATGCAGGGTCCGGAGAGACCAGATATAGTGAATGCAGGGTTCCAGGGAGACCAGATATAGTGAATGCAGGGTCTGGGGAGACCAGATATAGTGAATGCAGGGTCCTGGGAGACCAGATATAGTGAATGCAGGGTCCTGGGAGACCAGATATAGTGAATGCAGGGTCCAGAGAGACCAGATATAGTGAATGCAGGGTTCCAGGGAGACCAGATATAGTGAATGCAGGGTCTGGGGAGACCAGATATAGTGAATGCAGGGTCCTGGGAGACCAGATATAGTGAATGCAGGGTCCTGGGAGACCAGATATAGTGAATGCAGGGTCCGGGGAGACCATATATAGTGAATGCAGGGTCCGGGAAGACCACATATAGTGAATGCAGGGTCCGGGGAGACCACATATAGTGAATGCAGGGTCCGGGGAGACCACATTTAGTGAATGCAGGGCCCGGGGAGACCACATATAGTGAATGCAGGGTCCTGGGTTTAAAAAACACTTTAAGGACCGCAAGAGCTTGACCACAGCGTTCTCCCTTTCAGCTGTAATACTATAATCAGCCCACTTATTGGCTGTTGTCACTGTCAGCAGAACCTAGAACTGGATTGCTGGACTGGGCAATCTGCACCATAGTTTTTGGCAATGCCAACCAAAATGTAGACCTTTGTGTCCTGTCAAAACACCAGGTCCACAGCAGATTACAACAGTTTATGTAAGAATTTATGGAAAACAATAAGAAGTTAACCCTTTACTGAATGTGCAATTTACTACTTTATAGGATGCTTCAGAGGAGTTACATCTTAAACTTCTCATTTTTGTCTCTGCTAGGGTTTAAGCTGGCCATATTAATGAATTGGCCAAAATTCACTCCATGGGTGGCCCTGTTGGCACCTTCCAGCCTGATATGCTTCTGAATTTTGTAGGAGCCATTCAGAAAATTATTACCATGTGTGCCAGCTGTCAGAATACAAGAGTCAGCACTGCAAATTCATCCATCCAAGCACTTTAGCACGCATGAGGGATCAATAAATTTCTCTCATTCTGACCTATGTTTCAGTTTATGAAAGCTAAAGTCATCTGTGTCACCTTTGGAAAGTTTGCCCCCACTTCCTGTCCTGGTTACACCCAATGGCTTTGATGGAAACTCAACTTCCTGTTTTTCCTCTTTGAAGTGTATTTCTCATATGTTCCTTTGGACAGAGATGGATTAGGGCAAAATGGGGGTCCTAGGCAAAGTAGCAGTCCTGGCCCTCCCTGAATCCCTTCAATTGATATAGATAAGCATTGTAAATGGCACAGAGAAGCCCCCGTTTGCATTGTCTGTACTGGCACGGCCCACTCCATCAGACACCAACTACCTGCAAGGGCAGCCTCCATTGTGAAGTGGCAAGCAAGTGCACAGATTTGACTAATTGCACATTTGCCCTGGTTTACTGCAGGAGCAGCAAGACTGCAGATGATCCCCTGGACATCCACCCAGCCCTAGATTCCTGCCTCGGCTGACTTTGGGATGATCCAGCTCTGCCTTTTCACATTTCCCAAGAAACTGATGACTTTGTCCTTGGCTCCTTAGAGGACTATCTATAGGAATATATAGAGAATGCACTCCAGGGAGTGAAGCAGGAGCTTGAAACTCCCTTGGAATTCCTTTTTAAAATTTCATATATAATGATATTTTTACATGCAACTGTGTGTTTTGAGACTTGCTGTGCTGGAAGAACAGCAGTAACATGCAATTATATGTCAAGTGCCACTCCTGAAGGCATAGGAAGTGCTATGACAGATGCTTTAGAAGGAAAATCCGTTCATGTCTCCTATGAGTATGGGTTTTGCTTTTCACATATTATAGATCAGAATTCTATCCTCTGCTATGAAGCACTTAATAAATGGTGACTGTGGCACTGGCACATCTCACAGCAGATGGACATATATAATATTCTCCATACCTTCAAGCTCTGTGTAGTCACAAATATCTTTACTCATAGGAGATGGCACATTAAATGAACAGTTTTGTTCAAGTCAGACAATAACTAATAATGAAATTCCCTTGGAGATTAACTATATTGAATACAAGGATCATAGGATACTTTAATCCTGGACCCTTATCTGGTCATTTTTTGTAGATATTGTGATTAGGCCATTCCACTGGACTTTCCTAAATCTTCAAAAACCAGTGTTAATGAATGAAGTATGACATATACTATAATTAAATGATCTGCCCCAGTGGCAAAACGAGAAGTTCTAAAATCCTTCCATGGCTATAAACATGCAGCTGCCTATAAAAGGTGCAGCTCATTCTAGGGCAAACAGTGACCTTTAGCAGGAGTAATGGTAAAGAAATTCTTAAAAAGTTTATCTACAAGCTACAACGTAAATACTAACACCATTAAACCTTGTTTCAGGCCAGATCTGGCTCACAAGCCGTATTTTAGAGACACCTGTGTAAACAGGTGCAGTCTGTATTCCTCACTGCAGGTGGCGCTCGACCATAATGGCAATGCAGATGGAGAGGAAGTTGGGAGGAACTTGGTTCTCTATGATTTCCCCGGTTACACGGGGGCAGCTTTACAATTGGATGCTGATGCCTTATGTGACTCTGGCAGCCATCTTGGGTCGGCCAGAATCTATTTAAGTCTCCAGCTCCCAAGGGCACGTTTTATGCAAGTGCCTAGTGTAGTGATAGATTCCCTATCTGTCAGGGACACTGCATAGAGACAGGGAAATGTTCAGAAGGAGTAGGGACAATGCAGGGACTACATCTACCCCTTTGGGTGTGGACTGACCAAGCAGAATTCAGCTCCTCATTGCAGAAACTGTCAACATCTTCCATTCTTCAAACTATTGTTCCATTGCTGTCACAGTTGTAAGTGGCACTGGACGGGTTTGCTCCCCTGCTGGGCCTATTTGTTGAACTTTTCTACAATGTATTGCTATTGCCAACATGGACTCTGTGTGTTCACTAGCTACTGCACAATACTGCACCTAGCTCACACTTCTACTTCACAAACCGCCATCCAACTTTGTCATATTGCATTTTTTATTTTGGAAAGCCAGTACAAAAGAAAAGTAGAGTATGTTCTTTGCCTATATACTATATGCTAAAAAGTGTACCTCTTTCTCATCTCAGAAATTCAGGAAATAAGATGACGCAATGCTCCCATTTAAAAAAATAAGGTTGACATATATAGCAAAGCCATGTGGACAACAGGAAATAAAGCTAATAGTCCCTTTACCCAGAACATAAGAATCGGTAATATGCCAACTGAGGATATTACATGATTTCTAAAGAACTGTTTGAAGTTTTGAATGCTTGTTTACATGTGATGCAGGCAGGGAAATCCCCCTAGGAGCTGATTAGTTAAATCAAAATGATATTTCAGTGTATAGCAATTCTGACATGTGGAATCTCTTAGAAGAAACTTTTAAACATCCTGTTTTCTCACGGTGAATAAACACACACAGATTTCAGTCTGAGAACATGGATGCAGCCAAGTAAAATAAACCACATCAGCTGCTGTTGATGAAAAACTCACTTTATTTAAGTAGCCGGCAGGTTAGTGGCTAAACACAACAGATGCTATGCAGTCATAGAACTCTGCACTCTGAGATTCCACTATAGCCAACACGTCCCTGATCTTAGATTGTAAGCTCCAAGGATCAGGCCCTCCTAACCCTCTTGTATTGAACTGTATTGTAATTGTATTGTCTCCCGTTATAATATAAAGCGCTGAGCAAACTGTTGGCGATATATAAATCCTGTATAATAATAATAATTTCCAGAAGCAGTCTTGGATTTAAAGGTTCTCATTGTGATTAGCATGGGTGCTAACAGCAGAGAACAGTGCAACAAGAACACCATGTCAGAAAGAGTCCGACCTGGCAGTACAGTGACCACTGACACAATCATGGATTATCCACCAGCATTTACCCCTGCTATTCAGGGGGGTAATCAGGGATGAGATATATGTGGAGGGAAGCTGATCTGCACACTTGAGTGACTCTGGCCAATCCCCAAGCAGGAGGCTTGGCATGGGGCAACCCTTAAGTGTGACTGAGCCTGCTCAGCAGCGGTAGAGTTGGGGTGGAAGATTGAGTGAGAGGCTGGGATGCAGGAGCCAGGGAGGGGGCATAGGGAGGGACCTACCTACAGACAGAGTTGCTGGACAGGAGGATCGCTTAACCTCATCGGTCCCCAGAGAGAGGATCACTAGTAGAGTTGGGGAAGGAGCCAGCCTACAAGAACGCCTGAAGGCAGCCACCTACCCAACAAACCTGCGGAAGAGGAATAGTGAGTAATCCCACAAAGCGACAGATTCTGGAACCCCTTGCTCGAGGATCCCCTCAGTTCAGCTGGATGAGAAGAGGATTCATCTTGGGTCTAGGGTGGTAAACTAGGAGGGCTGGAGAGCTCTCCAAGAAGAGAACTGCTGTATAGAGACTTGTACATAGTTGTTAAGGAGTTGTTCTAAGTTACAGCTTCCTTGGGCATTCCATACAGCTCTCAACCCTATCCAAGTTCAAAACCCCTAATAATACAAAAAAAAAACAAGCTAAAGTACCGTTTACTGTCTCCAGTGTGCAAGTTCTGAAGAAAATTACACCTCTCAACCCTATCCAAGTTCAAAACCCCTAATAAAGCAAAAAGAAAAACAAGCTCAAGTACCGTTGACTGTCTCCAGTGTGCAAGTTCTGAAGAAAATGCATATTTCCTGGTTGTTCAGGACCATAGGACCCAAAACTCAGCGACCCCTAAGGGAGTAGTGCTTCATTGGATTTCTTTTATTAAATCACAGATTATTTAGGTGGTAGTGGTGGGGGTGGAGGTGGGTGAATGGGATAGGATGGAACTTTAAATCGTTATGTGAAATGCTAATGAATATGAGTAACAGCAAAAATTTTTAACGTCATTCGGCAATATTGCCAATATTTAGTTTTCGTAAAAACTTTACAATACTCTCTTAAAATCTGCATTCACCTTAAACACGCCAAAGTTCCCACTTAAATTCTCATGCTGTTATATAGAGACATTTAAACAGAAAATGAATTTGTTGCTGATGGTAGTGTTGGTAATGCTCAAAGTGACAACGAATCCATCCAAGGACAGAGGCTGAGATAAGAAGGAAAATATATGGAGTACAGATGAGTATATTACTGAAAACAGATTAAATATATGGAGTTGCAGAGGAGTCTAATACTGTAGGTGACAATGAAGACTCAGTACCAGGTACATTGGATGTCAGCGGCTGCAATTGAGGTTTGATTCATCTTTTCACAAACACTATCTGTTGATCCTATACTAATCTTTTCAATCAAATTGCTCTAGGTACATTTTTCCTGTGTACTTTGTATGCTCAAAATGCTTGACATGCATGAAAAAATACATTGAGTTTGCAAACTACTGTTGTTTTTATTTAGTCTTGGACAGAATGAAATATGAACAGAACTTCAATTGGGTTTTTGTTTGAAGACTGTGTTGTAAGTGGGAAGATTTCACCTGACATCCTGTTGGAAATGTGTTCCATTAATCCGGAACTTCAGTTCCTGTGTATATTGAATGCTTGGCTCATTATATAAAAAGGATTAAAAATACAATAATCCTTTTGGGGAGCATTTTCTAACCTTGGGTACACATAACCTAAGGGATAGTATCAGGGTCTTCAGGGGAAGCCCCAAAAATGCTATGGTTTTGAGCAGCATCAAGAGTTTCCTTGGTGCAAGAGGGTCTGCCGCCAGCACCAGAACAACCAATCAGCATCATTATTTGCTGTGGTGCAGATGGCCTGTCTGCACCATGGAAATGCAGGATGCCCCCAGCATTTAGCTCTGTATCTGGAGTCTGCTTCTGTCCAGACCTGCTCTGCCTCTCACCCTCTGCCAAACTGCCCTGCATGTACAAGGTACCCAAAACTCCTGAAGTGACACTTCTTGTACGGGCTTGTTCTACTTGAAGGTGCTCCCATGCATAGATATGATTTAAAAGCATATTGCTTTTAATGCAAAGGAGAGACTCTGATGAAAAGTGGACTCCTGATGTGAAGGGGGACTCCTGATCTGGAAGGGAAACAAACTCTGATGTAAAGCGAGGAGGTTCCTGATGTATGTGTGGGACTCTGATGTTGAGATGAGACTCTGATGTGAAGGGCCTGCTAACAAAAGAAAATACAAAGTGCCTCTAAGAGGTTTGATAAAAAGAAATTTAAGTGCCCAACTGCCCATCTTTAAATATGGCCAGAAAAATACATGTGTAACCATGGCAAGCATGGGAATTATATCCTTTTATATCTTTGGCGAGTTCTCACCCTTGGTCTATAGAGTCGGTCAATGTGTAGCTTGATTGTTTGCAGGCAGTGGACAGTGGGAATTGTGCAAAGTAACTATATTTCCAGAATAATGAATATGCAAAAAGCCTCCTGAGCTGCCACTGAACCCCAGCAAAAATGGTAAACTAAAGCCCCCCTAATTGGAGTAGCTGCTAGCACCTAACTATGTAACCAAATAGAGCAGAACAACAGATATTAGCGCAGCACCACCTTCTTCTCTGTATCTCTATTTCCATCCTCTCCCCCTCACCTTCCAATGATTTTTACCATCATGTATCTACGGATGCTCAGGGACAGCTGTAAGGCCCTCCCCCTTGGAAAAAAATAATAATAAAACATATAATGTAGAATACAGGCCACTCACAAAGGCATAGTAGAGAAGAGCTTATTGTGTCACATAATCGGCATCCGCTGTGTGAAGAGATGTGGGTCTCTGTGCAGGGTAATGGGTCCAGTGTCAGGCAGCAATGCTGGTGTCTCCCAGCATTTCCTCCAAGTTCCAGGACACTGCGAGCAGGCACGTGGTAGCGGGGAGTGGCACGCATTTGGCTCATGCATGCTCCCTCTTCAGGCCATCTTTGGATCGGCCCATGCGATTATTGATACAATATTGGACAAAGGCTGACACTAGTGTAGAAGGGCCATTGCAAATGATAATTTTGCTATCGATATAGCGCCTATAAAAAATTAAGTGATTAGCATAAGGGTTATTGTTCCAAATGTGCTGTTGTTCCCATAGCCCCATGGTTAAGTTGGCATACGTGGGGGCAATGTTTGCTCCAATGGCTGTTCCGTGATCTTTGGATCGGCACTGATAAGCATCAACGAAGGTGAGGAGTAAGGATGACACCTAGTAACAAAGAGGCTCATGGAAAAATGCTAAAGTGCAGATATATACCAGTGATATTACAGATCATAATAAAGATTACGATAGAACATGCTTAACAATTTTATAAACCAAGTAATATAGACCTAGATGGTCTTGTGAAAAACTGATATACATGAAAAGGAAAGGATCAATACATGGAGTTATAATTAAGATAACTAAAGGCACTGATAATAATAATAATGGTTTGGAAATATCGTAGTCCATGTTTTCTAATGTAAGATATAAAGAGTTTGAAAAAGGATGTAGGTACCTAATCGTAAACCATGATCTTTAACTCTCCTAGTGCCGGGAAAGTATAAGAGGTATTATATATGCCAACCGTATATAGTGTATATACAGGGAGCATATACGTATGTCAAGAGTTGTAAAATACAAGTGGAACAGAGGGAAAGAGAGGGGAAAGGAAAAAAACATATACTATATGGATTGTCATATATTGGTGCTGATTTCATATTCTTCATTTAGACCCCCAGGAACTAATGTTCCTAAGGAATATATCCAATAGGTCTCTCTCTCTCACAAAGGTGTTTAAAGCATTTTTCAGTGGGAAGGCTGGGGGGTATGGATTTAATAATCCATACCTTTCAACCTTGTGAAGATTTATCATGAATCTCGAGAAAATGTTGAGAAATGTTGAGCCGTCCTCTACCAACCTTTGTTCTCCGAATCTATTGTGGAGAGTGTGGATGGTGCATCCAACATAAAGTAGGCTGCACGGGCAGGTAAGGCAGTATACTACGAATTGGGTGAAACAGTATTGTTTCCCTTTTGCGCAAAATTCTTTCTGGCCGTGGATAACATGTTTACAAGTTAAGCACCTGGGTTTCTGACATTGATACATGCCCCTAATACTAAGGAAGGTAAGAGGGGCATGGCCTGTAATAGGAGGCGGTTTGATTTTACTCAGTGCTATTTGGGTTTTAATAGTCTTAGCTCGCCTATAGGACACTTTAGGTTTATCTATTATAACGGAATTTAAGTGTGGATCTTCTCATAATATGGGCCAACATTTCTGAAGTATGCGTTCCATTTTGAGAAATTGGTTGTGAAACTGTGTTGTGAACCATAAAGGGGTTGTGAACCTTAAAGGGGGTAATTCATAGGTAGATGGAGTGTTTTTGGTGGTTCGCTCATGTGTTAAGTAGAAAGAAAAGACATCCTCAACTACAACACTGGGGTAACCCTTATCGAGAAATTTGTCTTTTAAGAGTTGGCTGTGAGTGATATAATTAGAGATGAGCGAAGAAATGAAAAATTCGATTCGACTGATTCGGCGAATTCGTGGACAATATTCGATTCGAGTCGAATAAATTCGCTGTGAATTTAACTTAAAAAAGGGTGTTTCTAGGCTTCAGAGAGACTTAATATTAGTGCAGAACACTGTACCTTTAATTTAAATGCCCTTGGAGTCTGCTGGGGAAGAGAAATAATACTGTCTGTCAGTATGACATGCAGATGAGTGCCGTCGATCTTAGAATCACCGCACACTTCACTCATTTGGGCAGTCACGGGGCCAAAACCAGTGTTTGGAGCCACAGTGTGGCGGTGGAGGCAGCAGCAATGGGAGGCCATACAGCAACCTATGACAAAATGGAAACCAGCAGGAGCGTGAGGAGACCTGAAAGTGGCACATGGCAGAGTGGGAGCAATGGGAGGCGGTACAGGGACCCAGGTCACACTGTGGGCCCAGCAGCAGCGTGACCAGGCGGTACGGGGGCCCATGGCCGATATGGGGCTTGGTGGCACCTATGGAAGGCCTGTAATCTGCCAGCAACCTATGACAAAATGGACAACCGCAGGAGTGTGAGGAGATTTCAAAGTGGCACATGGCAGAGTGGAAGCAATGGGAGGCCGTACAGGGACCCAGGTCACACTGTGGGCTCAGCAGCAGCGTGACCAGGAGGTACGGGGGCCCATGGTCGATATGGGGCCTGGCGGCACCTATGGAAGGCCGCTAATCTGCCAGCAACCTATGACAAAATGGACAACCGCAGGAGTGTGAGGAGATTTCAAAGAGGTACATGGCAGAGTGGAAGCAATGGGAGGCCGTACAGGGACCCAGGTCACACTGTGGGACCAGCATCAGCGTGAACAGGCGGTACGGGGGCCCATGGCCGATTTGACCTCATTCATCCCATAGTCCTGCCGACTCACGAATAGCGTGGCCTCCTCAAAGGGCCTGAGCAAGCGCAGGTGTCACACATGAGCTGACAATGGCTGACATCTAAGTTACACAGGGAGTACCTTTATCCGCTTTTAACATCAGGAAATCTGTGATGGCCTTTAGCTGTTCGTAAAGGCGGTCTAACATATGTAGGGTTGAATTACACCTTGTTGCAACGTCACAGCATGAGGAGTCGGTACGGGGGCCCATGGCAGATTACATGTCTGGCAGCAGCAATGGGAGGCCCGTAATCTGCCAGCACCCTATGTCAAAAAATTTAACACACCAGCAGTGTGAAGAGACCTGAAAGTGGCACATGGCAGCAGAGTGTGGCGATGGAGACAGCAGCAATGGGAGGCCGTACAGGGACCCATGACAGACTCTAGACTTGGCAGCAGCATGAGGAGGCGGTATATAGGGGCCCATGGCAGATTAGGGGCCTGGCAGCAGCTATGTGAGGCCCGTAATCTGCCTGCACCCTATGTCAAAAAATTTAACACACCAGCAGTGTGAAGAGACCTGAAAGTGGCACATGGCAGCAGAGTGTGGCGATGGAGACAGCAGCAATGGGAGGCCGTACAGGGACCCATGAGAGACTCTGGACTTGGCAGCAGCATGAGGAGGCGGTATATAGGGGCCCATGGCAGATTAGGGGCCTGGCAGCAGCTATGTGAGGCCCGTAATCTGCCTGCACCCTATGTCAAAAAATTTACCACACCAGCAGTGTGAAGAGACCTGAAAGTGGCACATGGCAGCAGAGTGTGGCGATGGAGACAGCAGCAATGGGAGGCCGTACAGGGACCCATGAGAGACTCTGGACTTGGCAGCAGCATGAGGAGGCGGTATATAGGGGCCCATGGCAGATTAGGGGCCTGGCAGCAGCTATGTGAGGCCCGTAATCTGCCTGCACCCTATGTCAAAAAATTTAACACACCAGCAGTGTGAAGAGACCTGAAAGTGGCACATGGCAGCAGAGTGTGGCGATGGAGACAGCAACAATGGGAGGCCGTACAGGGACCCATGAGAGACTCTGGACTTGGCAGCAGCATGAGGAGGCGGTATATAGGGGCCCATGGCAGATTAGGGGCCTGGCAGCAGCTATGTGAGGCCCGTAATCTGCCTGCACCCTATGTCAAAAAATTAAACACACCAGCAGTGTGAAGAGACCTGAAAGTGGCACATGGCAGAGTGTGGCGATGGAGACAGCAGCAATGGGAGGCCGTACAGGGACCCATGACAGACTCTAGACTTGGCAGCAGCATGAGGAGGCGGTATATAGGGGCCCATGGCAGATTAGGGGCCTGGCAGCAGCTATGTGAGGCCCGTAATCTGCCTGCACCCTATGTCAAAAAATTTAACACACCAGCAGTGTGAAGAGACCTGAAAGTGGCACATGGCAGCAGAGTGTGGCGATGGAGACAGCAGCAATGGGAGGCCGTACAGGGACCCATGAGAGACTCTGGACTTGGCAGCAGCATGAGGAGGCGGTATATAGGGGCCCATGGCAGATTAGGGGCCTGGCAGCAGCTATGTGAGGCCCGTAATCTGCCTGCACCCTATGTCAAAAAATTTAACACACCAGCAGTGTGAAGAGACCTGAAAGTGGCACATGGCAGCAGAGTGTGGCGATGGAGACAGCAGCAATGGGAGGCCGTACAGGGACCCATGAGAGACTCTGGACCTAGCAGCAGCATGAGGAGGCGGTATATAGGGGCCTATGGCAGATTAGGGGCCTGGCAGCAGCTATAGGAGGCCCGTAATCTGCCAGCACCCTATGTCAAAAAATTAAACACACCAGCAGTGTGAGGAGACCTGAAAGTGGCACATGTTTGAGGCATGATTCATGGCGGATTTAGTCAGTTGTGTCAGGAACTGGTGGTTTGAAATCCAGACTAATCCACGCCTGATTCATTTTCACAAACGTGAGTCTCTCCACACTTTGGGTGGACAGTCGTGTCCTCCGCGGAGTTACAATACCTCCTGCCGCACTAAACACGCGCTCCGATGCCACGCTACTGGCCGGGCATGACAGCCTTTCAAGGGCAAATTCAGCTAGTTGGGGCCAAAGGTCAAGTTTCGTTGCCCAGTAGTCAAGGGGATTGTCTACCTCGGTTGGCAGGGTGCTGTCCAAGTAGGCCCAAGCCTGTTGTTTGAGCTCCTGCTCCAGGTCCACCTGATGCTGCTGCTGCTGCTGCGGCTGGTTAGTAGTTTCCTCACTGCGCTGGTGAAGAAAGCTACTCATCATCGACTGCAGACTGAGGCAGCCACTGCTGGTGGAGCTGCCACTGCTCCTACCACCCCACCCCTCCCCTGCTGCCATGCCAGCGGAACGCGAGCGCACAGGGCCCACAGTGTCTGAGGATGGACGTTGGCGCACAAAGGCAGAGACCAACTGACTACATAGGTGGTTTTTATAGTACGTAATTTTGGCCTCCCTCTCAGCAGGTGTGAAAAAGGCCACCATTTTGGACCGGTAGCGAGGGTCCAACAAGGTGGACAGCCAAAAGTCATCCCTCTGTCTGATGGTTATTATTCGGCTGTCGCTACGCAAGCAACCGAGCATGCTATGGGCCATTTGTGCCAAGGAATGCGAGGGACTCCCTGCCTCCATCTCCACAGCATACTGCCACGGTGCGTCTGGGTCCTCTGTCTCCTCCTCCTCCTCCTCTACCAGATGCTCCTGCTCCTCCACTCCTGTCCGCTGAGTGGAAAAACCACCCATTTCACTCAATAATTCCTGAGCACAAATGTCCTCCTCTACCTCCTCCTCTTCTTCCTGTCCTGCCCCCACAGGGGTCATGTGGCGTTGAGATCTGTGCGCCACGTCTACCGCACCCTGACCAGCCATTGTTAACAGCATTTGTTCCAGGACGTGCAACAGAGGAATGACGTCGTTCATCCCATAGTCCTGCCGACTCACGAATAGCGTGGCCTCCTCAAAGGGCCTGAGCAAGCGGCAGGTGTCACGCATGAGCTGCCAATGGCTGACATCTAAGTTACACAGGGGAGTACCTTTATCCGCTTGTAACATCAGGAAATCGGTGATGGCCTTTCGCTGCTCGTAAAGGCGGTCTAACATGTGTAGGGTTGAATTCCACCTTGTTGCAACGTCGCAGATCAGGCGATGCTGTGGAATTCCGTTCTGCCGCTGCAGCTCAATGAGGGTGTTCTTTGCGGTGTAGGAATGGCTGAAATGCATGCACAGTTTACGTGACATTTTAAGGATGTCTTGCAGTGGGATGGTGGATTTTAGGAACCGCTTGACAACCAGATTGAACACGTGAGCCATGCATGGCGCATGGCACAACCTTCCTTGACGCAGAGCAGACACCATGTTCTTTCCGTTGTCAGTCAACATGGTTCCGATTTTTAGTTTGCGCGGAGACAGCCATCTGTCGATTTCTCTGTTCATTACACTCAGCAGTTCCTCCCCTGTGTGACTACGTTCGCCAAGGCATACCAGGTGCAGCACAGCGTGACACCGTTGCGCCCTGCACATGTGATATGCCGGTCGGGTAATGGGACTTGGCACGGGGGTGGCGGCTGAGGACACGGCGGAAAAAGAGGTGGTAGAGGCGGACATGCTTGCTGGACCAAGGACGTGCAAACGTGGAGGCAAAAGCGTCGTGACCTGTCCAAGTTGCTGGTGCGGCTGTGCCAGCACCACGTTCACCCAGTGGGCCGTAAATGACATGTACTGTCCCTGACCGTAGTTACAGCTCCACACGTCGGCGCTGCCGTGCACTTTGGCAGAGACCGACATGCTCAAAGACTGGCCCACCATCTCTTCTACATGTGAATGCAGGGCTGGCACTGCCTTTTGGGCAAAGAAATGACGGCTTGGCACTCTCCACCGCGGCGCGGCACAAGCCATCATTTCTCGGAAAGGTGCTGAGTCCACCAGTTGGAAAGGGAGGGACTGCAGCACCAGCAACTTGGACAGGAGGACGTTCAGCTTTTGCACCGTCGGGTGCGTGCTCGCAAACTGTTGTCTCTTGGATACGGATTCCAAGAAAGACTGTTGACGGAATCCGAGAAGAGGAGTAGCAGGAGAAGGAGCATCTGAACGAGCGGAAGATGCCAACGAGCGACAACTCCCCTCAGCAGAGGTGTTGGAGCCTTGACTGGCTGATAGAGGGCGATTGACGACGTCGGGTGACGGAGCAAGTAACGGAGCGGGTGATGGAGCGGGGGCTGGGGCAGGCAGAACCGCCGTATGTTTATCACGGTTTTCCCAGGCCACCGAATGGTGACGCTGCATATGCTGACGCAACGCTGTAGTCCCAACATGGGCCCCCTGGCCACGCTTGCATTTCTGGCCACATAGTCGACATACGGCTACGTTTACTTCCTCGGGCGGCTTGAGGAAAAATTGCCACACCACCGAGTAGGAAACTTTGCCCCCGCTACTCTTCACTGGCTGACTGCTACTTCCTCCGTGCGCACCGGCACCACTACTGGCCGTGGTGGTAGGCTGCAGTGGAGCTGGTGCTCTACTCCGTGGACGTTTGGCTCCACTGACACTGATGCGACCCTGCTGCTGTCTCCTGGGCAACCCACCGACTGTTTTGCTCGCTGCCAAGCTGCCACCCTCTTCTCCTGATGATGCGGAAGAAATTGCCTGATGACGACGAGGCTGCCAAGTGCGATCAACCTCCTCATCATCAAGTAGGGTCTCCGCCTCACTACTAGCCCCCTCGGCTGCGTCTGGGTCAGGAGACAGACCTGTCTCTAGACCGGCTACCGAGCCACTCTCCTCGCCAGTACTTGTTCGCTTGGCTGCTGAAAAGGCCGATGTCTCCCCCCGTTCCTGACCGCCCTCTGTTAGCTCTTCCTCACTGTACAGTGGGGCTGAGCCCACAGCATGCGATACTTCGCTTGGTGAGGGAACAGCAAAGGACAGGGGCAGGTAGAGGACACGTGATTTCAGTGGGCTTGCTCCCGGGCCATGCCAACTAACGGTTGTGTCTGACGTACCCACCGACCGTTGGCTGTAGGTGTCAGAGGTGACCTGGGAAGAGGAAGACGACCGAGCCAACCAATCAATGACGGCAGGGTTGTCGGTGGAGACACGACCGCTGGATGACACCGGGAGCACTGGCCTCTGGCTGCGAATACTGCTGCCTCGACCCCTTCCTCTGCTGCCACGTCTGCTCGCTCCTAAAACATTGCCTCCTCTGCCACTCCTCTGCATGTTGTCTGACATACTATTTAATTCAACGATTAGGTGTCCCTGAGTAACAATTCTCTGGCACTCAGTAACAATTCTGTCTGTCCCTGAGTATGAATTCTGTGGCCCTGAGTAACAATTCTGTGTCTGTGCGAGTAACAATTCTGTGTCTGTGCGAGTAACAATTCTGTGTCTGTGCAAGTAACAATTTTGTGTCTGTGCGAGTAACAATTCTCTGGCACTCAGTAACAATTCTGTCTGTCCCTGAGTAACAATTCTCTGGCACTCAGTAACAATTCTGTCTGTCCCTGAGTAACAATTCTCTGGCACTCAGTAACAATTCTGTCTGTCCCTGAGTATGAATTCTGTGGCCCTGAGTAACAATTCTGTGTCTGTGCGAGTAACAATTCTGTGTCTGTGCAAGTAACAATTTTGTGTCTGTGCGAGTAACAATTCTCTGGCACTCAGTAACAATTCTGTCTGTCCCTGAGTAACAATTCTCTGGCACTCAGTAACAATTCTGTCTGTCCCTGAGTATGAATTCTGTGGCCCTGAGTAACAATTCTGTGTCTGTGCGAGTAACAATTCTGTGTCTGTGCAAGTAACAATTTTGTGTCTGTGTGAGTAACAATTCTCTGGCACTCAGTAACAATTCTGTCTGTCCCTGAGTAACAATTCTCTGGCACTCAGTAACAATTCTGTCTGTCCCTGAGTAACAATTCTCTGGCACTCAGTAACAATTCTGTCTGTCCCTGAGTAACAATTCTCTGGCACTCAGTAACAATTCTGTGTCTGTGCGAGTAACAATTCTGTGTCTGTGCAAGTAACAATTTTGTGTCTGTGCGAGTAACAATTCTCTGGCACTCAGTAACAATTCTGTCTGTCCCTGAGTAACAATTCTCTGGCACTCAGTAACAATTCTGTCTGTCCCTGAGTAACAATTCTCTGGCACTCAGTAACAATTCTGTCTGTCCCTGAGTATGAATTCTGTGGCCCTGAGTAACAATTCTGTGTCTGTGCGAGTAACAATTCTGTGTCTGTGCAAGTAACAATTTTGTGTCTGTGCGAGTAACAATTTTCTGGCACTCAGTAACAATTCTGTCTGTCCCTGAGTAACAATTCTCTGGCACTCAGTAACAATTCTGTCTGTCCCTGAGTAACAATTCTCTGGCACTCAGTAACAATTCTGTCTGTCCCTGAGTAACAATTCTCTGGCACTCAGTAACAATTCTGTCTGTCCCTGAGTAACAATTCTCTGGCACTCAGTAACAATTCTGTCTGTCCCTGAGTATGAATTCTGTGGCCCTGAGTAACAATTCTGTGTCTGTGCGAGTAACAATTCTGTGTCTGTGCAAGTAACAATTTTGTGTCTGTGCGAGTAACAATTCTCTGGCACTCAGTAACAATTCTGTCTGTCCCTGAGTAACAATTCTCTGGCACTCAGTAACAATTCTGTCTGTCCCTGAGTAACAATTCTCTGGCACTCAGTAACAATTCTGTCTGTCCCTGAGTAACAATTCTCTGGCACTCAGTAACAATTCTGTCTGTCCCTGAGTAACAATTCTCTGGCACTCAGTAACAATTCTGTGTCTGTGCGAGTAACAATTCTGTGTCTGTGCAAGTAACAATTTTGTGTCTGTGCGAGTAACAATTCTCTGGCACTCAGTAACAATTCTGTCTGTCCCTGAGTAACAATTCTCTGGCACTCAGTAACAATTCTGTCTGTCCCTGAGTAACAATTCTCTGGCACTCAGTAACAATTCTGTCTGTCCCTGAGTATGAATTCTGTGGCCCTGAGTAACAATTCTGTGTCTGTGCGAGTAACAATTCTGTGTCTGTGCAAGTAACAATTTTGTGTCTGTGCGAGTAACAATTCTCTGGCACTCAGTAACAATTCTGTCTGTCCCTGAGTAACAATTCTCTGGCACTCAGTAACAATTCTGTCTGTCCCTGAGTAACAATTCTCTGGCACTCAGTAACAATTCTGTCTGTCCCTGAGTATGAATTCTGTGGCCCTGAGTAACAATTCTGTGTCTGTGCGAGTAACAATTCTGTGTCTGTGCAAGTAACAATTTTGTGTCTGTGCGAGTAACAATTCTCTGGCACTCAGTAACAATTCTGTCTGTCCCTGAGTAACAATTCTCTGGCACTCAGTAACAATTCTGTCTGTCCCTGAGTAACAATTCTCTGGCACTCAGTAACAATTCTGTCTGTCCCTGAGTAACAATTCTCTGGCACTCAGTAACAATTCTGTCTGTCCCTGAGTATGAATTCTGTGGCCCTGAGTAACAATTCTGTCTGTGCGAGTAACAATTCTGTGTCTGTGCAAGTAACAATTTTGTGTCTGTGCGAGTAACAATTCTCTGGCACTCAGTAACAATTCTGTCTGTCCCTGAGTAACAATTCTCTGGCACTCAGTAACAATTCTGTCTGTCCCTGAGTAACAATTCTCTGGCACTCAGTAACAATTCTGTCTGTCCCTGAGTAACAATTCTCTGGCACTCAGTAACAATTCTGTCTGTCCCTGAGTAACAATTCTGTCTGTCCCTGAGAATGAATTCTGTGGCCCTGAGTAAGAATTCTCTGGCACTCAGTAACAATTCTGTCTGTCCCTGAGTAACAATTCTCTGGCACTCAGTAACAATTCTGTCTGTCCCTGAGTAAAAATTCTGTGGCCCTAATAACGTTTCTGTGGCCCTAAGTAACAATTCTCTGGCACTGAGTGAAAATTCTGTCTGTCCCTGAGTATGAATTCTGTGGCCCTAACTAGCGTTTCTTTGTCCCTAAATAACGATTCTGTGGCCCTCATTAACAAGTCTGTGTCCCTGAGTAATGGTTCTCTGTCCCTAAGTAACTTCTCTCTGTCCCCAATTCTCGTTTCTGTGGCCCTAACTCTGTCCCTGTCCCTAGTACAGAGCGGTCTGCCTCTGTTCAATGACTGCAGGCAAATGAAGATTTCCAAAATGGCCGCTATATATACCTCGACCATTACACAGTGCTGGCTGGCTGGCTGCTGATTGGCTGATGCGATCACATGTCGTTGAGGAATGCATTATGGGGCAGCGCGCCTTGTCTGCGCGCCTTCCCCGACATCCCCGCTCCGTCGCCGCACATGTCAGCCGCCATTTTCGGAAAAATTTCGATTCGCGCGTCCGAATTAGGCTGTTTTTCGGATTCGGCACGAATCGAAATTTTTCCGATATTCGACTCGAATTCCACTTCGGATACTTCGATTCGCTCATCTCTAGATATAATCTTGTTCATTTGGAATGTTGTCGACTCAGCGAGGATGGCGGCAACTCTTATAGTGTAAATAAGAGTTACCCTCTGTGGGTTTGCTGTAATTTTGGGCAAAGAAGGTATTTCCATTGTGGCAGAGTTCTAGATCTAAAAATGCTAGTTTATCTGAGTCACAAACTAATGTAAACGAAAGGCCCATGCGATTATTGATACAATAATGGACAAAGGCTGACACTAGTATAGAAGGGCCATTCCAAATTATAATTTTGCTATCTATATAGCGCCCATAAAAAATTAAGTGACTAGCATAAGTGTTATTGTTCCAAATGTGCTGTTGTTCCCATAGCCCCTTGGTTAAGTTGGCATACGTGGGGGCAATGTTTGCTCCAATGGCTGTTCCGTGTATTTTGAGATATAACTTGCCTTGAAATTCAAAATAATTGTGGGTGAGGCAAAACTCTGTGGCATCTAAAATGAATTAACATTGTCGGGGATGGAGATATATCAGTATTAAGGAAATGGTGTACCGCTTGGAGACTATGTCGTGTGGTATGGATGTGTAAAGGGAATTTACATCTAAGGAGAGCCAGAGGTAGGTGGATTCCCAAGTGTATGTTTTGAGCATTTGTAACAAAGGGATACCATCCCTAATGTACGAGGGGAGATTTTGAACTAAGGGTTGAAAAAAATGGTGTACATATTCGGAAAGAAAACTAGTGACACTCCCCAAGATCCGCCCCCTGAAATTACAGAGGGAATTCCGGCAGGGAAGAGCAGGACTGACAGAGGAGCGGGAGGCAGAGGAGTCCAGGTACATAGACATTGTCCCACCACTGTCCAAGCACAGCAGGCATGGAGCTCCCGGACACGGAGGAAAATGTCTTCACTGTGGAGAGCATCAAGAAGAAGTGAAATCTGCAACGTAAATCAATGGAACTTCACTACTTCTTCCTGTGACTTCTGAGCAAGAGTCTGGGGGGGGGGGGTTATTTACTAAAGTTGGACAGTGCAAAATCAGACTCACTTCCGCATAGAAACCTTTGCCTGTGTCCTTTGCCTATATGTCTTGGTGCTAACATTTGTTATTCTTTCTAATCTCAGAAAGCAGGGATGTATTATGGTACCCAGTTTCAAGCATTATCACTAGAGAATGCTTGGGAGATATTGAAATTAATTGCAAAGTGTCCCCTTTTGGCAACCCAAAAGGACCCTGATACCAAGTGCTCGGTTTTGTGCCTGTGTGTATAGAGCAAGAGATCTGGCCTCGCTAGACGAAACTTCAAAGCGTATACAACTATCGCTACTCTGTAAAGGCCACAGCAAGATTGTAAATACAATTTCATAATGTCATTGTAGAAATTGGCTGGTGAGCCTCTGAACTGCTGTGCCATAAATTGTGTCTGGGAGTTCGTGACAAACAGAAAAAAACTTTCCAAAGAAACAAACCGAAGCCTCCGAG